>NC_139513.1:19257824-19955324 GCF_947247035.1 Vipera ursinii
AAAGGAGAGGTTTGTGGGTTTAAAAAGGTTAAAATGTCTGCCTTTGGCCCATCTAACTAGAATTTCAAACAATTTCAAACAAGCAAGATTTCAGCTCTTGGCTGACCCTTCGTCACCTGAGATGAGTATCAATGGATTTATTTTACCATTTCCCACGGCTGCTTTCTCAGGGAGGGGCCAGTCCATCACGTGATGGGAAGAAGGCCAAAAACTTTTATAAGTACGGTAGCACAGAACCGCTGTCGACCTGCCATAACAAAAGCAGGAGTGGAAAGTAAAAAGAAAAAAGAGCAGGAATGCAGTGGCTCGGCTCATTTGCCCACCTTCTCCTCTTCCTGGTGGCATTCTCTGCAGGTAGGGTGTGATATTCCTGCATTCTCTGCAGGTAGGGTGTGATATTCCTGCATTCTCTGCAGGTAGGGTATGATATTCCTGCATTCTCTGCAGGTAGGGTGTGATATTCCTGCATTCTCTGCAGGTAGGGTGTGATATTCCTGCATTCTCTGCAGGTAGGGTGTGATATTCCTGCATTCTCTGCAGGTAGGGTGTGATATTCCTGCATTCTCTGCAGGTAGGGTGTGATATTCCTGCATTCTCTGCAGGTAGGGTGTGATATTCCTGCATTCTCTGCAGGTAGGGTGTGATATTCCTGCATTCTCTGCAGGTAGGGTGTGATATTCCTGCATTCTCTGCAGGTAGGGTGTGATATTCCAGACTTTGATTGCAAAGTTGCCCCAAAACTTTATCCTATTCCCCCTGCTTATAGACTGCTAAGCTTTTGGGCTAAAAGAGCAAAAGTTTCACTTCTAGCCTCCTTAAATGGGTTGTTGCATACTGAAATGGTTTGCTTTCACCAGGTTTTTTTTTTTTAAAGAAAGTCAATGCAAAAGGTCCCAGAAGTGAATTTCCCCTTCTACAAAATTCCGTATTCTTGTTATATTCCCCTTTGGCCATTGTTTGGTATCTCGTGGGGAGGAAGCAACAGAGGTTTCTATTTGGTTGCGTGGCACTAAGGTAGGGTTGTGGGTCAAGGACTGGGGGAAAACAGAGTCTACTTCAGTTGGAGAGACTCATTCAGACATGTCGAGCTGAGGTATTCTTTCAGCCCAGCCTACCTTGCGGGGTTGTTTTCCGGGAATAAGGTGAAGAGAAAGGTCCAGAGAAGTTACTGTATGCTACTGAAAGAAAGGAAAAGAGGAGGAGAGGAAGAAGGAAGGAGGGGGAGGAAGGAGGAGGAGGAATAAAGAAGAAGGAGAAGGAGGAGATAGAGGAGACAGAGGAGGAGGAGGAGGAGGAGGAGGAGGAGGAGGAGGAGGAGGAGGAAATGGAAGAGATGGAGGAGATGGAGGAGAAGAAGGAGGAGGAGGAGATGGAGGAAAAGGAAGAGGAGGAAAAGGAAGGAAGAGGAAGGTGGAGGAGGAGGAGAAGGAGAAGAAGGAGAAGAAGAAGAAGAAGAAGAAGAAGAAGAAGAAGAAGAAGAAGAAGAAGAAGAAGAAGAAGAAGGAGGAGGAGGAGGAGGAGGAGGAGGAGGAGGAGGAGGAGGAGGAGGAGGAGGAGGAGGAGGAGGAGGAGGAGGAGGAGAAGAAGAAGAAGAAGAAGACCACAAGTAACTGTAGACATGTGAACACAATTCCCTGCCCTTCCTAATTTTATTACATTGTTTTAATTTAAAAAAAATGAATAGGAAGGAACCTACTCTTCAAGCACTCGACCCCCCCCTCCCAGCATAAACTGTAATTTGAATAATGCTTGGAAGCCTCATGTAGACCTCCATTCTTCAAAAATAAAACAGCGAGTGGATGCAGCCCCAAAGGTTTGTTTGATAAATGGTTTGGGAATTGACTACTATATACCCACTGTGGAAGTCATTTGGAAAGAGCATCTATAACATACCTACAGTATTTCAGATAAGACCTAAAGCTGGGAACTCTCACCAGTAGAAGTAGCAGTTCTACTACAATATTTCAGAGATGTCTTAAGGAATGTTGTATCCAAAGATTGCTCTGCTTTGAGTTTGCCCTGTTCCTGGAGTAGAGAGACAATTTTGACATGCAATGATCTGAAAAGGGTTGTTGATGTTGTTAGCTGCAAAGTCGTCTCCAACCCATCGCGACCCTATGGCCTTCCTGTCCTCTACCATCTTCTGGAGTCCATTTAAGCTCACACCTACTGCTTCAGTGACTCCATTCAGCCGCCTCGTTCTCTGTCGTCCCCTTCTTCTATAGCCCTCAATCTTTCCCAGCATTAGGCTCTTCTCCAGTGAGTCCTTCCTCCTCATTAGGTGGCCAAAGTATTTGAGTTTTAGCTACATGATCTGGCCTTCTAAAGAGCAGCCAGGGTTGATCTCCTCTAGGACTGACCGGTTTGATCGCCTTGCAGTCCAAGGAACTCGCAGGAGTCTTCTCCAGCAGCACAGTTCAAAGGCCTCAATTCTTTGGCGCTCAGCCTTTTTTATGGTCCAACTTTCACTGCCATACATTGCAACTGGGAAGACCATAGCCTTGACTATGTGCACTTTTGTTGACAGGGTGATGTCTCTGTTTTTCAGTATGCTGTCTAGATTTGCTATGGCTTTCCTCCCGAGGAGCAAGGGTCTTTTAATTTCTTGGCTACAGTCCCCATCTGCAGTGATCTTGGAGCCCAGGAAAATAAAATCTGTCACTACCTCCATTTCTTCCTCATCTGTTTGCCAGGAATTGAGAGGGCCGGATGCCATGATCTTGGTTTTCTTAATGTTTTCAACCCAAGTTTTGCACTCTCCTTCTTCACTCGCAACAAGAGGCTCTTTAGTTCTTCTTCACTTTCTGCCATTAGAGTGGTATCATCTGCATATCTTAGGTTGTTGATATTTCTTCCGGCAATCTTAATTCCAACTTTTGATTCATCTAGCCCTGCCTTTCTCATGATGTGCTCTGCTTATAAGTTAAATAGGCAGGGCAACAGTATACAGCCTTGCCGTACTCTTCTCCAGGGAGTCCTTCCTTCTCATTAGGTGGCCAAAGTATTTGAGTTTCAACTTCAGGATCTGGCCTTCTAAAGAGCAGTCAGGGTTGATCTCCTCTAGGACTGACCGGTTTGATCGCCTTGCAGTCCAAGGGACTCGCAGGAGTCTTCTCCAGCACCACAGTTCAAAGGCCTCAATTCTTTGGCGCTCAGCCTTTCTTATGGTCCAACTTTCACAGCCATACATTGCAACTGGGAAGACCATAGCCTTGACTATACACACTTTTGTTGACAGGGTGATGTCTCTGCTTTTTAGTGTGCTGTCTAGATTTGCCATGACTTTCCTCCCGAGGATCAAGCATCTTTTAATTTCTTGGCTACAGTCCCCAACTGCAGTGATCTTGGAGCCCAGGAAAATAAAATCTGTCACTACCTCCATTTCTTCCTCATCTATTTGCCAGGAATTGAGAGGGCCGGATGCCATGATCTTGGTTTTCTTAATGTTAAGTTTCAACCCAAGCCGTGCCTGGCTGAGGAATTCTGGGAGTTGAAGTCCACAAGTCATAAAAGGGCCAAGTTTGAAGACCCCTGCTTTAAGATGGGTGGATTTGAACACCCTGAATTCTGGGTGTTGAAGTCCACAGATCTTGAAGTGGCCAAGGTTGAGAAACACTGGTCTAGATTAAAAGTTGACTGAAAATAAAGGACCCTGACCTTAATAACTGATTATCTCTCTCTGGTGGGGGAATTTCCCCATCTGAAAATTATGTCAACATTGTGACATTTGTCCTGGCAGAGAAGTGTGAGACAAGTCAGTACCTGCCCAAGAAGAAAGAGCTGCCAGCTTGGATTGGGTGGCTTGTTTTAAAACATTTGCTATGTAATCAGATATGATTTGATCCATACAATCTCTTTTTTTTTACAGTTGGTCCTCAACTTACAGCCATTTGTTTAGTAACTGTTTGAAGTTACAACAGATTTATGACCGTTTTTCACACTTGCAACTGTTGCAGCCTCCCATGGTCACATGATCAAAATTAGAACACTTGATGGTTGCGGTGTCCCAGGTGGTCACACAATCCCCTTTTGCCACCTTCTGACAAGCAAAGCCAGATTCATTACATTTTATACTTATCAATAGCCACCCGTTTATTAATGAATTCATCCCTGTAATATGAACGGTGCTAAATATTATTGCAAACTACCATCCCATCTCTGCTACAGGAACACACGTTGCTGCATCTTTTGATCAAACAGAAAGTCTTCCCTTTTCCAAAACAAAGAGGTCGTTCATTTCTGACAATGGTTTCTCGATTTCTGAAATAATATCGTCTTTCCAACTTTTCAATAAGATTCTTTTAGCAAGTGCTTTTTTTGTAAAAGAAAAAGGTGCCGGAACTCACACATGTCATACAACCCGCCTTGCCTACCCTACAAGGTTCCATCCAAAAAAGGTGCCGGAACTCTGTTCTGAGCGTTCTATGAGAAAAAAAGCCCTGTGTCTAGGCATCTCCTCTGCTCCAGACAGGTGATCCTCAGCTTAACGATGGCAACGGGGTTAAGATTTTCTAAGGTATGTGGTCGTAAAGCACTCCTGCCTTGCTTAATGACAGCAATCCCTCCAGTCCCATCTGCTGTCATTTAACTCCATCCCACAACTCCCCCCCCTTACTTGCGGAGGAAGCTGGCAGTGAAGCTTGCAAGCACCAATCACGTAATTGTGGGGCACTGCAACAGGTCATCATTGTAAACCAGTTGCCAAGTGCCCAAATAACAATCAGGTGATCACATGGCTGCCCAACAATTGACCAGAATACCAAGGACTGTGTCAGAATCCATTTATATCACATTTCATAAATGTATGGGTAGAATATTGTGCTTATTCTGGGGATTCTGCCATCTCTCCGAGGGGGGGGGGGGAAGAGGATGGTTACTCAGATCGCAATAGGCTGTCTTCAAAGACCAGGGAAGCTTTTGATCTGTCTGGGGACAGGGGGAGAGAGAGAGATCTGGATCGCATCTCCATTTACAACTGAAAAGGAAGAAGCAATAGCAATAAACACAAGGAGAGTTCCCTTTCCCATGAAAGGGCCTGACACCTAAGTAAATGATGGGAGCCTGACCAAATGGATGAGGGGAGGGGGTTGAAATGGGAATGCTTTATATAGGATTGAAATGTAACTCTGTTAGATCCCGTCTTTTTTTATATTGTTTTTTTCTTCTTTTTTTTCTTATTTATCTTTTTTTTAATTGAAAAGTTTTACAATACATTTTTTTAAAAAATTAGTCCCATGATCTTGGTTTTCTTGATGTTAAGTTTCAAGCCAACTTTTGCACTCTCCTTCTTCACCCACAACAAGAGGCTCTTTAGTTCCTCTTCACTTTCTGCCATTAGAGTGGTATCATCTGCATATCTTAGGTTGTTGATGTTTCTTCCGGCAATCTTAATTCCAACTTTTGATTCATCTAGCCCTGCCTTTCTCATGATGTGCTCTGCATATAAGTTAAATAGGCAAGGCGACAGTATACAGCCTTGCCGGACTCCTTTCCCAATTTTGAACCAATCAGTGGTTCCGTGTCCACTTCTCACTGTTGCTTCTTGGCCCACATATAGGTTTCTCAACAGACAAATAAGATGGTCTGGTACGCCCATCTCTTTAAGAACTTGCCACAGTTTGTTATGATCCACACAACCAAAGGCTTTAGCATAGTCAATGAAGCAGAAGTAGATGTTTTTCCAGAACTCTCTAGCTTCTCCATGATCCAGCGTATGTTGGCAATTTGATCTCTAGTTCCTCTGCCTCTTCGAAATCCTTCCTGTACTTCTGGTAGTTCTCGATCCACATACTGCTGGAGTCTAGCTTGTAGAATTTTAAGCATAACTTTACTAGCATGAGAAATGAGTGCAATGGTGCGATAGTTTGAACATTCTTTCGCACTGCCTTTCTTTGGAATTGGAATGTAAACTGATCTTTTCCAATCCTGTGGCCACTGTTGAGTTTTCCAAATTTGCTGACAAATTGAGTGTAGCACTTTTACTGCATCATCTTTTAAGATTTTGAATAGCTCAGCTGGAATACTGTCACCTCCACGAGCTTTGTTGTTGCTCAGTTTTTCTAAGGCCCACTTCACTTCACATTCTAGGATGTCTGGCTCGAGGTCAGTGACCACCTCATTGTGATTATCAGGGACGTTAAGCTCATTCTTGTATAGTTCTTGTATAGTTCTTCTGTGTAATTTTGCCATCTCTTCTTAATCTCTTCTGCCTCTGTTAGGTCCCTGCCATTTTGGTCCTTTATCATGCCCATTTTTGCTTGAAATGTTCCCTTCATCTCTCCAATTTTCTTGAAAAGATCTCTGGTCCTCCCTATTCTATTGTTTTCTTCTATTTCTTTGCACTGTTCATTTAAGAAGGCATTCTTATCTCTTCTAGCTATTCTCTGGAATTCTGCATTCAATTGGGCATATCTTTCTTTTTCTCCCTTGCCTTTCGCTTCCCTCCTTTCCTCAGCTATTTGCAAAGCTTCCTCAGACAGCCATTTTGCTTTCTTGCATTTCTTTTTCTTTGGGATGGTTTTGGTTGCTACCTCTTGTACAATGTTGCGAACCTCTGTCCATAGTTCTTCAGGCACTCTATCAGATCTAATTCCTTAAATCTATTTGTCACCTCTACTGTATATTCAACAGGGATATGATTTAATTCATACCAGAGTGGCCTAGCGCTTTTCCCTACTTTCTTTAATTTAAGCCTAAACTTTGCAACAAGAAGCTCATGGTCTGAGCCACAGTCAGCTCCTGGTCTTGTTTTTACTAACTGTATAGAGCTTCTCCATCTTTGGCTGCAGAGCATATAGTCAATCTGATTTCTGTGTTGACCGTCTGGTGATGTCCATGTGTCTTGGGTTGTTGGAAAAGAGTGTTTGCTATGACCATCGTATTCTCTTGACAAAATTTTATCAGCCTGTGCCCTGTTTCATTTTGTGCTCCAAGGCCAAACTTGCCTGTTATTCCAGTTATCTTTTGGCTTCCTACTTTAGCATTCCAATCCCCCATGATGATAAGAACATCTTTTTTGGTGTTAGTTCTATAAGTTGCTGTAGGGCTTCATAGAACTGGTCAATTTCATCCTCTTCAGCACCGGTGGTTGGGGCATAGACTTGGACTACTGTGATATTGAATGGTTTGCCTTGGATTCGAACTGAGATCATTCTGTCATTTTGAGGATTGTATCCCAGTATTGCTTTTCCTACTCTTTTATTGACTATGAAGGCTACTCCATTTCTTCTGAGGGATTCTTGCCCGCAGTAGTATACCTGATGGTCATCTGAATTAAATTCACCCATTCCTGTCCATTTTAGTTCACTGATACCTAAGATATCGATGTTCAGTCTTGTCATCTCTTGTTTGACCACGTCCAGCTTTCCTTGATTCATGGATCTTACATTCCAGGTTCCTATGGAGAAAAAGTCTTTACAGCATCGGACTTTCCTTTCACCACCAGACACATCCACAGCTGAGTGTCCTTTCGGCTTTGGCCCAGTCGCTTCATTCTCTCTGGCGCTACTAGTACTAGCCCTCTGCTCTTCCCCAGTAGCATATTGGATGCCTTCCGACCTGAGGGGCTCATCTTGCAGCATCATATCGTTTTGCCTTTTGGTACTGTCCATAGGGTTTTCATGGCAAAGATACTGGAGTGGTTTGCCATTTCCTTCTCCAGTGGATCATGTTTTGTCAGAACTCTCTGCTATGACCCTGCATGGCATAGCTCATAGCTTCATTGAATTACGCAAGCCCCTTCGCCATGACAAGGCAGTAATCCATGAAGGGGCTGAAAAGGGTGGGAACCCAAACTTTTATCAGTATTTTTTTTGGTGGGGGGAGGGGAAAATGAAAATATTGAAGAGAGATTGTGGGGATTCCTTCTCCTCTCTTTATCAGCTTTATAGCTATTTCTATAATTTCTATAATTTAATTTCTATACCGCCCTTCTCCCAAAGGACTCAGGGGGGTGTACAGGGCAATAAAAACACTACAAAAGTTTACAAAAGTTAAAAGTAAAATTAAATTAAGCCCTAACAATAAATAATTAAAAATACCCCAAACCCTTAAACCAGGCCGGCGTGTTCAAATAAATAGGTTTTCAGATCACAGCGGAAAGAGCGAAGGTCGGGAGCCATCCGGAGCTCAACGGGTAATTGATTCCAAAGGGCTGGCGCACCCACAGAGAATGCTCTCCCCCTGGGGGCCGCAAGCCCACACTCTCTGACTGATGGCACCCTGAGGAGGCCCTCTCTGTGGGAGCGCACAGGACGAAGGGAAGATGACGCTGGCAGCAGGTGCTCCCATAAGTAATCCGGACCCAGGACGTTACTGGGTCCCCCAGGCATTCCACAAGGCCACACAAACTTCCTGCTTATCTGAAAGATTTTGGTATGTAATAATAAAACTATAATGTTGTATGTACCTTGTACTTAATGCTGACAAGATTGCAATGGACAATGGAGCTATAATGTTGTAAGTACTTTATTGTGCTGCTAAGTGGAACCTATTCATACCATTGTTAAGTCTTTGTAAAGTGTATTGCTGTAATTACTATTGTTGCTATAGTGTTGTTCGTTCTAAGGGGGGGAGGGGTGTAATGTATTGGGCTTGCTTGTTAACACCATGTGGTAATGGCTGGTAGGTTGCGAGAGCAAGGAGCTAGTTAACGGCTCCCAGCATCTCAGACAACCCGTCTCCAGCGCTGCTATTGGTTGCCCCTAGGCAGCAATAGGTTGCTTCAAACCTATTGGCCTCCGCCTAGGGGCCAGGGTATAAATTGCTGCAGCTGCAGCCCTGTTCTCTAGTTCAGATCCTGCAAGAAATAAACCATGCTCTTTGCTGAACTCACTCGCCTCGTCTTCATTCCTGTGCAACGAACCCATTACACAACAGGTTCGCCACCACGGGTTGAAAGGAACCCATTCCCACCCCAAATCCTCCAATGATCTTCTTGGAGACAGCTTGTCTGGCAAGACAGTGACCATTACACAGACACACCAATTGAGCAACCTTAAGCAGCATTCAAAAGACACGTGAAAGCAGTTCAAGTAAATCCCAATACATTACAGGGACTATGACTCTTGTTTTGAATCCAATTATTTATAATCCCAAGGATCGTAAACCAACTAAGACCTTGTCTCTTCCTTGGAATTCTTTGGCTTGACTTTGTACTTCTTGACCAGAATTCACCTCTAAAGTTCTTATCTATGGTTAACTGCTTGTTTTCTTCCTGTTACCTTTCTCTCTGCTACTTCGATGGCCTTGTTGTTAGGATTTACGTAAACAACTCTTCCCTTTAACGGAATGTGTGCCTAGGAACTGTGTCTGGTTGCTGAATGGGGTGCCAAGAAAGCCAGGAGGCAAAAATGGGCTTCTGGGGAGCATATAACAACAATCAAAACAATATCACGATCATAACAACACTTAAAATGTAATAAAATTAAATAATAATAATTAATAATAATAATAATAATAATTTAATTTCTATACCGCCCTTCTCCCGAAGGACTCAGGGCGGTGTACAGGGCAATAATAAAAGGCAAGATTCCCAATATTCTTCCAGGACTAGAATTCTGAATAGAATAGAATAGAATAGAATAGAATAGAATAGAATAGAATAGAATAGAATAGAATAGAATAGAATAGAATAGAATAGAATAGAATAGAATAGAATAGAATAGAATAGAATAGAATAGTTGGAAGGGACCTTGGAGGTCATCTAATCCAACCCCCTGCTCAGGCAGGAAACCCTATACCATTTCAGACAAATGGTTGTCCAGTCTCTTCTTAAAAACTTCCAATGTTGACCATTCACAACTTCTGGAGGCAAGTTGCTCCACTGATTAATTGTTCGAACTATCAGGTAATTTCTTCTTAGTTCTAGATTGCTTCTTTCCTTGATTAATTTTCATTCATTGCTTCTAGTCTTCCTGTGTTTTGCAGAATAGCTTGACTCCCTCTTCTTTGTGGCAGCCCCTGAGATATTAGAACACTGCTATCATGTCTCCCCTAGTCCTTCTCTTCATTAAACTACACATACCCAATTCCAGCAACCGTTCCTCATATGTTTTAGCCTCCAGTCCCCTGATCATCTTTGTTGCTCTTCTCTGTACCCTTTCTAATCTCTCAACATCTTTTCTACATCATGGTGACCAAAATTGGATGCAGTATTCCAAGTGTGGCCTTACCAAGGCATTGTAAAGTGGTATTAACACTTTATGTAATCTTGATTCTGTCCCTCTGTTAATGCAGCCTAGCACTGTGTTGGCTTTTTTGGCAGCTGCAGCACACCGCAAATTCAGCACAAATTCAGAGGCATTGTCTCCATTATTTCTGGTTTCTGTATTGCTTCTTCGTTGCATATAAAAAAGTAAACACAAGGAGTCCTCGACTTACAACATTTAGTGACTGTTCAAAGTTACCATGGCACTGAAAAAAGGGACTTAGGACTGTGTTTCACACTTACATCCATTGCAGTATCCCCATGGTCAGGTGATCAAAATTCAGATGCTTGGCAACTGGCTCATATTGAAACTGGCCCATATCCCGAGATCATGTGATCACCTTTTGCAACCTTCTTACAAGCAAAGTCAATGGGGAAGCCAGATTCACTTAACAACTCTGTGACCAAATTGCAGTGATTCACTTAACAGCTATGGCAAGAAAGTTTGTAAAATGGTGGAGCAGTGGGCTAATGCCTCCTTAAGTAACACCAGCTGCCTGCAATTAGTGCAGGTTCGAGTCCCACCAGGCTCAAGGTTGACTCAGCCTTCCATCCTTCCGAGGTAGGTAAAATGAGGACCCAGATTGTTGGGGGCAATAAGCTGACTTTGTAAGAATGCCGCTTGGGGGGTGTATGAAAGCCCTAATAAGCAGGCATATACATAGAATGAAGGCTACTGCTAAGCTTGTAAGCCGCCCTGAGTCTTCGGAGAAGGGCGGGATATAAATGGAATTAAAATAAAAAAAAATAAATGCCTCGCTTAGCAACAGAAATTTTTGGTCATAATTTTGGTCATAAGTTGAGGACTACCTATGTCACAAAGAGCTCCATGGTCAAGGGTGGAGCTGAATCTGGCTTTTATCAGGACCAATCTAGCTTCTTCACCGTTGTGCTCCCCTCCCAACTTTCCACTCTGCTTCCTTCTCTAGATACAGTTGCTGGTTCGTGTGATCCTAAGGCTGCTGAGATCATAGGAGGCAATTCTACTCTACTGGAAGATGGAACCACATTGATCTATGAGTGTCCTCAGGGACAGTATCCACATCCGACGCAATTCCGGTTTTGTAAGGATGACAACCATTGGAGTCCCTTGAAGGGCAGGGACGGCGGGATTGTCGAGCAGGCTGTGTGTCAAGGTACACGTTGGTTCATTTCTCAACAGGGAGGCATGGTATGACATCTCCCCTCTTCCGCTTGTACGCTATGCCAACCAAGTCCTGGGTTTCTCACCGAAGGCCTCTTCTAATTGTATAAAAAACTGTGGGAGTCACTAGCAGCTCAAGGTTTATTCAAAGTGCGAAAGTATGTTTACTTTTATCTACTGAAAACAGTTTATAAAGCCGCCTGTCTTAAAAACAACTCTGGGAGGCTTATAACCGATAAAACAATATAGGACAGAATAAAAGGAACAACAACAACAACGCTAAAAGCGGGAAAGCAGCCTGCAACCCTGAAGCACTCCCACCACCGTTTGATTTTTAACTTATTCTATCCGTGTTTTTATTTGGCTCCCATTTCCCTCAACTTCACACGTATTGTGTTTTTATGTGGTTGTCATGCTTTTATTTGTGAACCGCCCAGAGTCACTCTTTAAGAGCCTGAGGGGGCAGTATCTATGTTTGATAAATGAATGAAAAGAAGTCTGGTTGGCACAGTGGTTAAATGCAGTGTTGTAGACAAACTCTGCCTACAGTCTGGAGTTCGATCCTGACCAACTTGAGGTCGATGCAGATTTCCATCCTTTTGAGGTCAGCAAAATGAGGAGCTGGATTGTTGGGGGCATTATGCAAATAAGGGTTGCATCGTAAACCACCCAGAGAGTGCTATGTAGGGGGCAGTATATAAGTCTAAATCAGGGGTCTTCAAACGTGGCCCTTTTATGACTTGTGGACTTCAACTCCCAGAATTGGGAGGAATTCTGGGAGTTGAAGTCCACAAGTCATAAAAGGGCCACGTTTGAAGACTCCTGGTCTAAATGCTATTGCTATTGTTATTGCTAGAGTCACACTTCTCTGCTGCACCCATGTTATCATCATCGCTTGACTTCACCGTGTCCCAATTTCCCCGAGATGGGTAGGGTGTTCTGCAGGTCAGGGGAAAGTCATGCTTCCAAAGACCTACAAGTTGGCAATACAAGTAGTCCTTGACTTACAACCACAACTGAGCCCAAAACGTCTGTTGCTAAGCAAGATATTTGTTAAGTGAGTTTTGTTCCATTTGACAACCATTCTTGCCATAGTTCTTAAGTGAATCTCTGCAGTTGTTAATGTGAGATGGCCTCACGAGATCAATGGTTCGTTAAGGTACTTCCAAGTAAAAAGCAGCACGCAGGGATGCAATCAGTCAAAGCTTTATTTAACGATAAAGTAAATAGAAAGAGTTCCCTGGCACGGAGGCATCCATGCCTGGATTGAGCTCATGGATCAGCAAGCAAGCAAGCAGAAGAGAGAAGAAAGAGAGCAGAGAGAAGTAGCCCCTGAGCAGAGGTTTTTATGGGGGTCCTCAGCCCCTCCCTTATCAATTAACTCTCTCCAATGGGGCTGCAGGGGCCGGGGACCTCTGACCCACCAGAGGCATCTTTGGTCCCATCTGATGACCTTTTTGGGGAACTGCCATGGCTGGCACAAAAAACATCTAACAGGATGTTTGAGCTGGACAGGATCAAACTTCTGGCAGTGGGCAGAGTTTGCCTGCAATACTGTATTTGTTATGGTTCCAATAGAGGAAATCCTTCAAAAGAACTTCAAGGCATTGTTTTCCTTAAAGAATCTTTTATTCGGGAAACAAAGTATCGGCACTACATAGTTGAACCCAAAAACTAAATTCCCTTTCCCCCGATACAAAATAACAAAGTGCAATTCCCACCCCCTAATAAACTGTCATAAATCACATTCCCCAATTAGCTTAAAGCACGGGATTTCTCCTTAGCTCCACAGCCCGCCAAAACGTTATCAGCTTGTCCTTGGGTTCCCACCACAGCATTATGTTATGGCTACCTGAGCTTACACTCCAACCTCTCTGCTGCACCTAATTTCTAAAGCAAGAAAAAGCATGTTAAAAGAGTAGAGAAAATGGCTGCATTTTCATCAGTTGTCAAAGCGGGAACATTCAAGGTTAGCAGCGTTGACAGTATTCTAACCACTGCACCACCACAGCTCTCTAAACAAATGGTTGTAAGTTGAGGATAACCTGTAGGGATATTTGTTCCTTCCTCTCATTACTTCCTTCACTGTTGCTTCTAGGCATGTCATAGTCTATGGAATTAATTGTGGCTTCACAAGTGTCTCAGATAAGCAAGGCCAGAATGATTGTGAATGGTGGAACTGGAAGGAGAGGGAGCTGGGATTGGATAAGATATGGAGAAAAATTTACTGATATTTTCTCTTCCATCCAGCCGTCCGATGTGTCAAGCCTGTAGAATTTGAGAATGGCGCTGTCGAGAACTTACAGAAATTTTACGACATAAACCAGGAGCTGAGGTTCACTTGCTATAATGGATACACTCTGAGGGGCTCCCAGATTCGTACCTGTCTCCCCAACGGGAAATGGAGTGGAGAAACAGCCATGTGTGATGATGGAAGTGAGTCTGACAATCATTTGTGATCAAGGTCTACCGTTTCTTCCCTTTGGGGAAATGGCTATCTAAATGTAAATTCTCAATCATCTAGGTGAGGGGTCTTCAAACTTGGCCCTTTTATGACTTGTGGACTTCAACTCCCAGAATTCCTCAGCCAGACACACTGGCTGAGGAATTCTGGGAGTTGAAGTCCACAAGTCATAGAAGGCCTAAGTTTGAAGACCCCTGATCTAGGTCATGGTTGTACCAAAGGTGCTTCTGAACGGAACTAAAGAAGCTTCTTGGATGAGAAGCGAAATGTTTCCAAAGAAAATCATGAGGTACTAATACCACTCTATAAAGCCTTAGTAAGACCACATCTAGAATACTGCAACCAGTTTTGGTCTCCACTCTATAAAAAAAGATGTTGAGACTCTAGAAAAAGTGCAGAGAAGAGCAACAAAGACAATTAGGGGACTGGAGACTAAAACCTATGACAGTGATGGCAAACGTTTTAGAGATCGAGTGCCCAAACCGCAACCCAAAACCCACTTATTTATCACAAAGTGCCAGGGCCGCATAAGCATTGTGGTGCCCTCAGGGGAGCAGCAGAGAGGCACCTCTGAGTGCCACCTCTGGCATGCAAAAACTGGACGTGCAAAAATGAGCTACTGTACTGCAAGGCGCAAAATGGCCGCCGCCGCCCAACCGCAGGGTGCAGATACAAGACACAGCACCATGCAAGAATGGGGCAGGGCTAGTGAGTATCACGCAGGCACTAGCCCCGCCCCATTTGCAGCGTGTGGGTGCTTGCGGCCCCGTGCGCTTATGCACGCATGTAAAATGCTTCCCCCTCCCTTTTCTTCCAATCCACCAATCGACAATGGTTGGGGAATCTCTGCTCTACCACCTCTACTCAAGCTTGCTAATCGGCCGCTTCACCTCCTTTGTGCTGGCTGGGGCTCCTGCTCCAGGCGGCGGTGGCAGCCTGATGGACCTGCTGCTGGCAGCAGTAGCGTGTGTGCAAACAGAGAAGGCTCTGAGTGCCGCCTCTGGCACGCGTGCCATAGGTTCGCGACCACTGACCTATGAAGAACGTTTGCAGGAACTGGGCGTGGCTAGTCTAGTGAAGAGAAGAACCAGGAGAGACATGATAGCAGTGTTCCAATATTTGAGGGGCTGTCTCAGAGAGGAGGGGTCAACCTATTTTGCAAAGCACTTGAAGGCCAGACAAGGAATAACAGATGGAAACTGAGCAAGGAGAGATTCAACCTGGAAATAAGGAGGAATTTTCTGACAGTGAGAACAATCAATCAATGGAACAGCTGGCCTTTAGATGTTGTGGGACTTTCATCACTGGAAGTTTTCAAGAAAAGAGTGGACTGCCATTTGTCAGAAATGGTGTAGGGACTCCTGCTTAGGCAAGGGGTTGGACTATATGACCTACAAGATCCCTTCCAACTCTGTTATTGTATTAAAAAAAGCCAAGAAAGTTCATTGCCTTTTGGAAAAGCACCTTTGGGATTCCCTTTGAAGAATGTATTAATGATCTGAACATAATTTTCCTCTGACTGCTGCATCCTTCTTGGCAGATTCTAACAGACTTTTTTGCTACTGGATAAGCCAGCGGGTCAGCACTTGTATCACTGTCCGCCATCTTGACCTTATCCTCAGAGGTCTATGCAGATAGAGCCTTGGTGGAGCAGTGGGCTAATGCCCCCTTAAGTAACACCAACTGCCTGCAATTAGTGCAGGTTCGCATCCCACCAGGCTCAAGGTTGACTCAGCCTTCCATCCTTCCGAGGTAGGTAAAATGAGGACCCAGATTGCTGGGGGCAATTAAGCTGACTTTGTAATAATGCCGCTTGGGTGTGTGTGTGAAAGCCCTAATAAGTAGGCATATACATAGAATGAAGGCTACTGCTAAGCTTGTAAGCCGCCCTGAGTCTTCGGAGAAGGGCGGGATATAAATGGAATTAAAATAAAATTAAAAAAATAAGCATTTCTTCCTCACTTTGTTCCCCAATGGGTATTTTTTTTTGCCAGAAATTGGAAGTAAATGCTGAAACTGGCAAAAAACAGTCTCAATTGCAGCTACATAACCACAGGATGCTACAAACAGCCACAAAGGTGAGCTGGTTGCCAAGCACCCAAAATATGATCATGTGACAGGGACACAATGAAGACCACTGTAACTTTGAAAACAGATCTTAAATGGGTTTTGGGAGGCTACATCTTAAGTTTGAATGATCCTTAAGCAACCAGTTGTAAATTGAGGAATATCTGGACTCAAAAACAGCAGACAGTTAGAGGGGTCAGCTGATGTTTATCTAGTATAGACATTCAAGTAACATTTACAGGCGAAGAAGAGCAAGGTGACAAGCATCAAGAACTCAACAATGCTCCCCAACAATGCTCACAGAAAGTATAATGTCAAAGAAATAGCATAATCCAATCATAGCTCAAAGATTTGTTTCTCAACTTTGGCAACTCTAAGATATGTGGTCTTCAACACACATTATCTAAGGAGCTGCCACAAAGAAGAGAGAGTCAACCATTCTGCAAAGGACCTGAAAGAAGGACAAGAAGCAATGGATGGAAACTAATCAAGGAGAGAAGCAACCTAGAACTAAGGAGAAATGTCCCGACAGTCAGAACAATGAATCAGGGGAACGACTTGGCTCCAGAAGTTGTGGGTGCTCTATCACTGGAGGCTTTTGAGAAGCGATTGGATAGCCATTTGTCTGGAATGGTATAAGTTCTTCTGCTCGAGCAGTGGGTTGGACTAGAAGACCTCCAAGGTCCCTTCCTACTCTGTGATTCTGTTAATTCTTAACATTCTTGAAGTCTACACATTTTCACGTTGCCAAGGGTGAGAAACGCTGGTCTAGAAAGACAGAATTCAAAACCAATGTTTTCTCAAGGAATTTTTATCATACGTTGATGATGCACTGTCTCGTTTGATGTTTGGTTTAACTGTTTGCCCCCTGGAGTCCTGGGGAATGTGGTGGTGCAAAAATTGAATTTGCAGATAAATCAATCAATCGGTGTGTAATTTCCTCCCCCTTTCATTTTCAGCCAGCCATTGTCCTAATCCAGGAATTCCAATTGGTGCCCTAAAATTCGGCACAGAGTACCAAGCAGAGAGAAAGGTCCGCTACCAGTGTTTGAGAGGGTTGTCTCTTATTGGATCTAAGGAAAGAGTTTGCCAAATATCAAGAACTTGGAGTGGATCGGAACCAGAATGTCGAAGTGAGTAAACAGGGTGGGAAAAGATGGGTTTAGCGTCTGAAAAGGTGAATCTAGAACTGTTATTGTTTTCTCTCTTTTTTGCCATTATGGAACTACTGTATTATTATTATTTTTTCTACTTCACACACACAGGCACACACAAAACAATACTGGGAAACAAATTCACTGTCTCCTTTTCTTTCCCAGGCCCATTCACCTTTGATTCTAAAGAAGAAATCAAGACCAAGTTCCTTCCATCCCTCGCTGAAGTTGCTTTGTCTGCCAGTCAAGGTAGCGATACCCTTAAATTTTTGTAATTGCAGTAGGCTAGGAGACTGGAACATCACTTTATACTGTTCTTTAATTGGAAAGATATCATTTTCTATCATCCTTGGTAGAAGGACTATGTTCTGTCCCCTACCAATGAGTAGCCTTAAAGAGGCTCAAAGGTCCAGCAGAAACAAACGCAGGGTGAATAAACGGAAGCTGGTCTTTTAACAGTTAACTCTTTCACAAGGTTTGAATCATATAGCACTTTTGTAATTACCAGGTGATGTTCCAAGGTCTTTGGCAGATGGCCAGCAGCTTCAAAGTCCAGATGTAGACAGGCAGACACGTTAGAAATTTCAAAAACAGTTTGTAATTACACGGTACTCAAAACGCCAACAAATTGTTCACCACGCCTTTCCTGTGCAGCCACACCCCTTTTATACTCTGTAGGGTGTGGCCCTACATCTCCCGGCCACGCCTCTTGGGATGTTGCAATAGTTGCTGCTGCTGACGACGTATCCTACGTCTTTCTCTTGCATCCAATAGGGGCTCCCCCTCGCTGCTGCCAGCCTCTGCTTGCTGTTTTGTTTCCTCCTCTGTTTGGGTGAGGTCCATAGGCACGTCAGCCACAGTCACCAGGAGAGTCAGCTCCTCTGGCATGTTGCTCTTATCAGCTTCCTCCTCTTCCATATCATCCTCCGAGTCAGCATGCGAAGATAAAGCACCCTCCAAGGCCGGGGTCACAACAGACTACTTGTTGAAGATTCTAATACAATACACTTCTGATTGGCTGCCAGCCTTGCGAGGTGGGCCAGGTCAGGAAGCCAACTGAAAAAGGATCTTGAGAGGTTGCCAGAATTTCCTTCCATCCCATCTTAAGCCAAGCAGAATCAAGCTGTGGGGAGATGTGCCTTGGGCATCTTTAGGAGGAGAAAAAGAGCACAGTAATGTCATGCTGCAGAGCTCATGGCTTATATCAGGGTCTCCAAACTTGCCAACTGTAAGACTTGTGGACTTCAACTCCCAGAATTCCCCAGCCAGCATGAAATTCACAAGCCTTAAAATTGCCATGTTTGGAGGAAGAGCCAACACTCCAAAAGACAGGCTCAAGATCCAGATGGATCTCAACAGACTTGAACACTAGATCCTATCTAACAAAATGAAATTTAATGTAGAGAAAAGTAAGGTTTTATATATAGGCAAGAAAAATCAAATGTAGGGGTACAGATTAGGTGCAACCTGGCTCAATAGCAATAATTGCAAGAGAGATCTTGGAGTCCTAGTAGACAATCACTTAAATATGAGCCACCAGTATGCAGCACAGAAGCCAAAAAAGCCAGTACATTCCTAGGTTGCATTAACAGAGGGATAGAATCAAGATCACGTGAAGTGTAGAGTTCCACTTTACAATGCCTTGGTAAGACCACACTTGGAATATTGCATGCAGTTTTGGTTGCCATAACGTTAAAAAAGATGTTGAGGCAAGAATGGTTACGGGGCTGGAGGCTAAAACATAGGAAGAACAGTTGCAGGAATTTGGGTATCTCTAGTCTAGGAAAGCACATAAAAATGCAAGTAGAAAAATAGGGACCACTACGGTGGGAAGGTAACAGCATTCCGTGCGCCTTTGGCATCTAGTCATGCCGGCCACATGACCACGGAGACGTCCTTGGACAAGCGCTGGCTCTTTGGCTTTGAAACAGAGATGAGCGCCGGCCCCTAGAGTCGGAAACGACTAGCACACATGTGCAGGGGAACCTTTAACTTTAACGTCTAGGAAAGGGATGTGGTGGCTCAGAGGGTTAGGACGCTGAGCTTGTTGATCAGAAGGTCGGCAGTTTGGCGGGTCGAATCCTGAGTGCCACATAACAGAGTGAGCGCCTGTTGTCCCAGCTTCTGCCAACCTAGCAGTTCAAAAGCACGTAAAAAAATGCAAGTAAAAAAATAGGGACCACTATGGTGGGAAGATAACAGCATTCCGTGTGCCTTTGGCGTCTAGTCATGCCGGCCACATGACCACGGAGACGTCCTTGGACAAGCGCTGGCTGTTCAGCTTTGAAACAGAGATGAGCACCGGCCCCTAGAGTTGGAAACGACTAGCACACATGTGCAGGGGAATCTTTACCTTTACCTAGTCTAGAGAAAAGAAAGACTAGGGGTGATATGATAGCAGTGTTCCTATATCTAAGGGGCTGCCACAAAGAAAAGGGGGGGGTCAACCTATTTTCCAAAGTGCCAAAAGACAAGAAGCAACGGATGGAAACTAGTCAAGGAGAGAAGCAACCTAGAACTAAGGAGAAACTTCCTGACATTTAGAACAATTAACCAGTAGAACAACCTGCCTCCAGAAGCGGTGAATACTCCAACACTGGAAGATTTTAAGAAGAGACCAGACAACCATTTGTCTGAAATGGTATAGGGTTTCCTGCCTGAGCAGGGGGTTGGACTAGATGACCTCCCAGGTCCCTTCCAACTCTCTTATTCTGTTAATCTGTTAGACCTTCTGCCTTATGTACGGGCATTTAACACGGGGAGGCAAGAATTTTATTTTATTTTTATTTTATTTTATTTTATTTTATTTTATTTTATTTTATTTTATTATTTTATTTTATTTTATTTTATTTTATTTTATTTTATTTTATTTTATTTTATTTATTTTATTTTATTTTATTTTATTTTATTTTATTTTATTTTATTTTATTTTATTTTATTTATACATACATACAAATAACTCAAGGCTGCAAGCATATCCAACAGACCTCCCTTCTCCTATTTTCCTCACATAACAACATCCCTGCAAGGTGGGTTGGGCTGAGAGAAAGTGCCTAGTAGTCCAAGGTCACCCCGCTTCTGGAGGCAGGTTTCATGGCTAAGGTGGAACTTGAACTCACAGTCTCCGGCTTCCTAGCCTGGTGCCTTAACCACTAGACCAAAATGGCTCTCTTTTTTTCATAATTTGGGATTTCATAATTTTGTTGTGACACACACGTCCAAATGATTGCACCCTCATGTTCCCTGGCCTGTGTTTTTTTTTAACCTTTGGCTTAAATTGTTATTATTTTTCCTATCAGGAGCATCAGCTAACAACAAAAGTGACCAACTTAATATCTACTTTGTCCTTGATGCTTCAGAAAGCTTTGGCCGAACAAGATTCACAAAAGCTAAGGAAGCTTTGGTCACGTTAATCGAGAAGGTAGGTTTCCTTGCGAAAGCTTCCTTGACCTGGTTTGTTTCAACAGAAGCAGCTTGAATTACAAGACTCCAGGGTTGATAATATTCTTAGAAAGCTCTAATGGCACATGGAGGAAGGGCAGGTAGCTTTTGGAAAAATGGGGATAGGGTCATTTTTGAGCACTGTCCAAATTACAGAAATTGTTAAGTAGGCCAGGGGTTGCCAATCCCCGGGCCATGGACTGACACCAGCACCAGTCCACAGCATGCCAGAAACCATCCACACGAACAAGCGAAGCCCCATCTGTAGGATGCAGACAGCAGGCAAAAACCACACCCTCTCTGGTCTGCGGAACCGGTCCCTGGTGCTCAAAAGGTGCTGAAGTAGGCAACAAGCATAGAGTGTGTGTGTGTGTGTGTGTGTCTGTGTCTGTGTGTGTCTGTGTCTGTGTACACACAAATACATACATACACATACACACAAATACACACACACACACACACACAAAACTCAAATGCTGGGAAAGGTTGAAGGCAAGAGAAGAAGGGGACGACAGAGAATGAGGTGGCTGGATGGAGTCACTAAAGCAGTAGGCGTGAGCTTAAATGGACTCAGAAGATGGTAGAGGACAGGAAGGCCTGGAGGAACGTTGTCCATGGGGTTGCGATGGGTCGGACACGACTTCGCAACTAACAACATATATATTGTATCTTAGGCAGTTGTTTTTAACTTGCTGAGCCACAGGTTCTTTCTCTCTTTTTATTAGCTGGAAGGCAAGGCAAATATATGTTAAGTATTTGGATACAATCAGCCCAGGTTCGAATCTCAGATAAAGGGTATGACTGACTGATGAAAACATAAAGAGTTCGAAATGGCCATATCAGCCTCCCAAAATTCTTCATTAGCAATTTGAATAATTTGCACAAATAATGAGCTGTCATAGTTGACTATATCCTGTGGATAAACCTTGAGACAGGCCAATACAGGAATGAAAGAGTTAATTAGCAAGGTGCTTTCAAAAAGCCTTGACAAATACTTAACATATATTTGCCTTGCCTTCCAGCTAATAAAAAGAGAGAAAGAACCTGTGGCTCAGCAAGTTAAAAACAACTGCCTAATATATAATCAGCCCAGGTTCGAATCTCAGATAAAGGGTATGACTGACTGATGAGAACATAAAGAGTTCGAAATGGCCATATCAGCCTCCCAAAATTCTTTATTAGCAATTTGAATATATATATATATATATATATATATATATATATATATATACCATTCCTGTAAATACTGTTCAAAAATTACAATTATGCTGAAAAATATTATTTGCAACCGGTTCTCCCACTTCGCCACTATGGCAGTGTCCCCAACCCGAAATCTGTGCACTTGGTAACTTGGCGTGTATTTATGACTGTTTCGGCATCCTGGGGTCACATGATCACAATTTGGAACCTTCCCGGGAGGCTTCCAACAAGCAAAATTAAGGGGGAGAAACTGGATTTGCTTAATGACCAAGTGATTTGCTTAGTGAGCAAAAAAGGTCGTACAAGTGGCACATGTTCTGAACCAGCCCTCTTCTCGCACCCCTAATCAAAAGAAGAGTCTGGAAAGCGTCCAAGACCAAAAGGCTTCTGCCAAGTTTTAATTACACTGTTACAAAAATACAAGAGCTTGACTTCTCAAACGGAAAAGTTGCTTTCAGCAACCAGCCCCTCCCCAAACACTTCTTTTATAGAGAGCTCAGGGCGTGGTCTCCCTGTGCCTCCTCCCGAGGAGTCCCATAGCCTTTCTTTGTTTGTCCCTGCTCGTCTGCCTCCTGCGTCGGGCGTCCTTGAACAGGGCCAGCTGTGGGTCATCATCCTCCGCACTCTCGGGCTCACACAGCTGAGAAGAGGTTCCCGGCTGAGGACTCTGCAAAGCCTCCAAATCATCATCAGCCGGTTCGTTTCCCTCCTCCCCCACATCTGAGTCCTCCGATACATCGGACCCGGCTGTCGGACCCACAGGCTGGCCCTGAGTCACAACACTATCCCGCACCGCAGGGCCCTTCCCCCGGGTCTGCCGATCCGGATGCGGTCGGGATGGGAACTGTTCGTGAAAAGCAGTCACCAACGCAGGGGCATGAACGGCGGTCGCGTCTTCCCATGTGAAGTCCTCCGGCCCGTACCCTTTCCACTCGATCAGGTACTGGAAGCGACCTTTCAGCCAGCGGGAATCCCTGATGCTGGCGACCTCGTACTCGGGGGGGCTGTCGCCATCACGAGGTCCTGATGGGGGAGGTTCCGCTTGGCGAAGTGGACAAGCCGGTTGTTCGGGGACCAACAAGGACCGATGGAAGACGGGGTGTACGCGCAGGGAACGTGGCAGAGTTAAACGATAGGCGACCGGGTTGATGACGGCCTCGACTGGGAACGGTCCAAGGTAACGGTGGTCCAGCTTCCTCGCCGGCCGAGTGGATGGTAGGTTCCTGGTGGACAACCAGACCCGATCCCCCACCGATCATGGAGGCGTATCCCTTCTCGACCGATCGGCGAACCTCTTGTAGTCGGCCTTGGCCTTCTCCAGCTGCCGTCGCACCAACCGATGGATCGCCTGTAACTCCGCCATGAATTCGTTCGCTGCCGGCTCCGGTGAGTCCACGGGAGAAAGGGGGAAAAACCGAGGGTGATAACCCACATTGGCCAAGAACGGTGTCATCTGCGTGGAGGTGTGCTGCGAGTTGTTAAAGGCAAACTCGGCTATGGCCAAATAGTCCACCCAATTGTCCTGCTGCAGGTTAACGTAGCAGCGCAGATACTGCTCCAAAATGCCGATGACCTTCTCGGTACCCCCGTCGGTCTGAGGATGATGCGCGGACGAGAGGCAAACCTTAATGTCCAACGCCCGCATCAACTCCTGCCAGAAGCGGGCTGTAAACTGGGCCCCCCTATCGGAGACGACTCTATCGGGAAGGCCGTGCAGCCGGAACACCTGTTGGATGAACATGCGACTAGTGGTGCGAGCTGACGGTAAGCCGCGACAGGGGATGAAGTGCGCCATCTTGGTCAACATGTCCACCACCACAAACACTGTCGTGAAGCCGGAGGATGGGGGTAGATCCGTCAGAAAGTCCATGGACACAGCCCCCCAGGGTCTCTTGGGCGTTGGCAAAGGCTGCAGTAAACCAGGCGGGGCCCCTGTCGCTGACTTGGCCTGCCTGCATGGGACGCAGGAGGTGACATAAGACTGGACATCGTGTCGGACTCGGGGCCACCAGAATGTACGGGAGACCAGGTTCAGAGTCTTGAACAGGCCAAAATGCCCCGCAGCCGGGTTATCATGACATTGGCTGAGGACGAGTCCCCTGAGTGGCCCTCCTGGAACATAGAGCCGGTCACGATAATAAAGGAGTCCATCCGTGACCGACCAAGGCGAATCTGGCCCCACCTCTTCCTTCCGCTGAGCCACCCACGCCTCCTGCTGCTGCGCCTCCCGGATCCGAGCCCGTATATCCACCGGCTCCCGCACCGCAGCAAAAGACTCGACGGGGATCACGGTCCTGGGCGGAAGCTTGTCTTCCACTCGGGTGTACTCGGGCTTCCTGGACAGAGCATCCGCTCTCTGGTTGTGCCCGCTTGGTATGTACCGCACCCGGAAGTCAAACCTCGCAAAGAAGAGGGACCACCGGATCTGGCGTTGGTTCAAATTCCGAGCGGTCTGCAGGCTTTCCAGATTCTTGTGGTCCGTCCGGACCTCGATTTGATGCCGCGCCCCCTCCAGATGATGCCTCCAAGCCTCGAACGCCGCCTTGATGGCCAGCAGCTCCTTCTCCCAGATGGTATAGTTGCGCTCCGAGGGATTCAATTTCCGTGAGTGATACGCGCAAGGGAAAAGGGTACCGTTGGGCGTCGCTGCCTGGAGTAACACGGCCCCAATGGCAATGTCGGAGGCGTCCGCCTCCACGACAAATGGCCGTTGCGGGTCAGGATGCTTCAAGATGGGCTCCTTCATGAAGGCGTCCTTCAAAGCTTGGAACGCCTGTTGTTCGGGGGCGTTCCACTGGAACCGAGTCTTCTTCTGCAGGAGCCGGGTGAGGGGGGCTGTCAAGGCAGCAAAGCCAGGGATGAATGTCCGATAGTAGTTGGCAAATCCAAGAAGTCGCTGAATATCCTTCACGCGACGCGGGGGTTGCCAACTCTGCAACGACTCAACTTTACTCGGTTCCATGGCGATGCCCTCAGGAGAAATGCGGTGACCCAAGAAATCAATGGTCACCTGGTAGAACTGGCACTTCTCCAACTTGGCAAACAGCCGATGTTTCCGGAGGCGCTGCAGGACCTGACGGAGATGCTGATGATGCGCTTCACGCGACGGGGAGTAAATCAGGATGTCGTCCAGGTAAATCACAACAAACTGGTCCAACAGATCCCGAAAGATGTCATTCATAAAATGCTGAAACACAGCGGGGGCGTTGGTCAGGCCAAACGGCATCACCGTGTACTCGAAATGTCCATAGCGAGTACCAAACGCCGTCTTCCACTCATCACCCGGCCGAACCCTGACGAGGTTGTAAGCTCCACGCAGGTCCAGTTTCGTGAAGATCTTAGCCTCCCGGAGTCGGTCCAAGAGCTCGGGGATGAGGGGCAGCGGGTAGCGGTTACGCACCGTGATAGCGTTGAGTTTCCGGTAGTCACAGCAAAGCCGTAACTCGCCCGACTTCTTTTTGACGAAGAGCACGGGCGCAGACACTGGCGAGGACGAGGGCCGGATGAAACCACGAGCCAAGTTCTTTGTCAGGAAGTCCCGCAATGCAGCCAACTCGGGCTCCGACATGGAGTACAAACGCCCCACTGGGAGAGGCGCATCAGGGACTAGGTCAATGGAGCAGTCGTAGGGCCTGTGCGGGGGTAATTGGTCCGCCTCTGACTCGCTGAACACGTCAGCAAAGTCGGACAGTTCGGGAGGCAAGGAAACCCCTGGGGATCCCTCCACCTGGCCGGCACAGATATGGCGGGTGTGGTCCACGCACTGCAAACTTGGGAAGGTGACCAAGTTCTGAGACCAATAGATCTGTGGATCATGCGCCCGGAGCCACGCCAGTCCCAAGACCACGGGGAAGTGCAGATCCGAAGTGACGTAGAACTGAATGGCCTCCACATGGGTACTGATGGCCATACACACGGGTTGCGTGACGGCCGTGATAGGCCCGGACAGGAGCACTCGACCATCGATGGTCTCCACAAGCATGGGCGGATCCACTGGACACTGGGGAACAGCCCATTTGGCCACAAAGGCCGAATCCATAAAGTTAGTGGTAGCCCCAGAGTCAATCAAGGCATGGACCGGAATCCCCTCTGGCTTGCCAGGGAGGATCAGTCGTGCCTCCAAAATCAAATGCCGCGGAGGTTCACAGGCACCGTCGGAACGGCGTCGCTCGGCGTGATCGTTGTGGGTCGCCCGATCTGTCACACCGTCTAGATCGGGCTTGGGCCGTTTCCCGATAGCAAAGCAGGGGACTTTCTCGGGGCAGGCTTGGTCACTGACGCCCGCTGACGCTTCTTCGGGCAAGAAGCAGCCAAATGTCCAGGGTCCCCACAGTAAAAACACAACCCCTCCGATCGTCGTCTGTCCATTTCCGTCACCGATAGACGGGACCTGGCGGCACCCAGCTCCATTGGCTCCTCCCTCTGGACTGGGGGCTCACGCACAACAGGGGCGGCAGGGGTCTGTGGGGTGGCACGGCGACTCTTACGCTGCTGCAGCCGGGCATCGATCCGCAGACAAAGATGGATCAGCCCATTCAGGTCTGAGGGAATGTCCACGCGAGCCAGCTCATCCAACATCTCCTCTGACAAGCCATCCTGAAAGGCATCCACGAGCGCAGCCTCATTCCAGGCGGAATCCTGGCTAAGCAGCCGGAAATCGCTGATATAGGCCTGTAGAGGGCGCTGACCCTGCCTCAAAGCTTTCAGGCGTCGGGTGGCCGTCTGCGCCTTAATCGGGTCCTCGTACATGAGGCGCATATGGTCACAAAACCCCCCAAAGTTATCCAACAAAGGGCTAGGCTGTGCCAACAGAGGCGTGCCCCAACGAGCTGCATCTCCCGACAGAAGGCTCAACACAATTCCCACCTTATCTCGGTCAGTGGGGAAATCAGCTGCTCTCACGCTGATATAAAGCTGGCATTGTCCCAGGAAGGCAGGAAACAGTTCTGGATTACCAGCAAATTTATCCGGCATAGCTATCTGACATTTCCTCCTGGGTGGGGGGGCAGCATGTACCTGAGCCTGCAGTTGTGCCACCTGAGTGGCCAGCAAGGTGAGTTGCTGGTTGAGCTGGGCATGCTCGGCAAGAAGCTGCTCCATCGTAGTATTAAGGGGTGGGTGGCTGAAAGCAAACTGTTCTGAACCAGCCCTCTTCTCGCACCCCTAATCAAAAGAAGAGTCTGGAAAGCGTCCAAGACCAAAAGGCTTCTGCCAAGTTTTAATTACACTGTTACAAAAATACAAGAGCTTGACTTCTCAAACGGAAAAGTTGCTTTCAGCAACCAGCCCCTCCCCAAACACTTCTTTTATAGAGAGCTCAGGGCGTGGTCTCCCTGTGCCTCCTCCCGAGGAGTCCCATAGCCTTTCTTTGTTTGTCCCTGCTCGTCTGCCTCCTGCGTCGGGCGTCCTTGAACAGGGCCAGCTGTGGGTCATCATCCTCCGCACTCTCGGGCTCACACAGCTGAGAAGAGGTTCCTGGCTGAGGACTCTGCAAAGCCTCCAAATCATCATCAGCCGGTTCGTTTCCCTCCTCCCCCACATCTGAGTCCTCCGATACATCGGACCCGGCTGTCGGACCCACAGGCTGGCCCTGAGTCACAACAGCACAACTCACCTAATGACTGCATCACTTAGCGATGGAAGTTCCAGTCCCCAGATGTGTTCGTAGGTTGAGGACTACCGGTATAACTTCTAACAAACAAACAAACAAATAAATAAAAACCTGCAGTGTATGCTGGGCTAGCATACATGTGGAGCAGCCAAATAAGGAAGCGCGGAGCTGGACAGCTCCGTGCAGGAACAGCGTTTGGCGGGAAAGCCGGATTTAAAGGGATTGGCCGCCCCGCCGGCGGGAAACCTGAGTTTAAACTTATTGGCCAGGCATTCACCTGGACAGGTATAAAGCAAGCCAGGTAACCTTTGTTCCTCAGTTCGGATCACGCTGTCATCTAATAAAGACTCCTTACACTCCTCATGTTCGCGTCTCATCTTTCCATGAACCCGACATAACAAAACCGTACAAATTCTAAGGCCAAACTCATTTAAAAACTGTCTCGCTTAGCCACAGAAATGTTAGGGTCAATTATGGTCGTAAATCAAGGATTACCTAGTTTTGGGATGTGCATTGAGATGGAACACCAGAAAGTTACTGTATGTAGCAGCCATCTCAATGGCTTTGAAATCCTTCTTTCCTCTATGAACTATGCTGACTGAGGAATTCTGGGAGTTGAAGTCCACAAAGTTGCCAAATTCGGAGACCCCTGCCCCAGCATAAGATCCTTCCAGAAATCCAATTAGTTCCTCCTTATTGATCTTGCCTGCCTTGAAGGGCATCTGCTGAGACCTCTGGTTTTTCAGAGGAGGAGGAAGAGGACGAGGCATTGAGTCATTTCTGATTCCTAGTGACCACACAGAAGGATTTCCACCTTGGTCCTCTATCCTGAACCGGTTCTTTCAAGTCTCATTTCAATCATCTTGCAAACTGAACCCAGGAGTTTATACGGTAAGTCAAAATAACTTAGATCAGTGGTCCTCGACCGTTTGGGCACCTGGGACCGGTTCCACAGAGAAAGGCTTTCCCGCAGACTAGAGGGGACATGGTTTTGCATGCTGCCTGCATTCTGTGGATGGAGCTTCGCTTGTTTGCATGATCCAGTTGCAGGTATGCCACAGACCGGTCCATGGTCCACGGATTGTGGGCCTGGGACTCCTGTCTCAGATAGTTTGCTTTTTGCTTAGATGGTTTGATTGGTCTTTGCGGCTCTCTGAACTTGCTTGTTTTCTTGCAGACATTTCATTACCAAACTAGGTAACGTCATCAGTGCTAGTAAGGCTGGAATTTGCTCACAATTTATATTCTAGTGCAGGGGTAGTTTATATTCACGCGCAGGCCATGTCCACTCCAGCTCTGCAAAGGCAAAAAATGTTGCGATATGTCACGTGACGTGATCGGGTTTGACACCCGCTTTCTAGTGCCTTGCCCTATCAGTGCTGGTGGGAGTGGTCTTAGAGCAGGGGTCTTCAAACGTGGCCCTTTTATGACTTGTGGACTTCAACTCCCAGAATTCCAGGCACGCTGGCTGAGGAATTCTGGGAGTTGCAGTCCACAATTCATAAAAGAGCCAAGTTTGAAGACCCCTGTCTTAGAGCTTCTTTGGTTAGGCTGTTTACTGTTGGCATCTTTGGCAGTTTGTTGATTGGGGTATTGTTTATTTTATTTATTTATTTTATTTTAATTCCATTTATATCCCGCCCTTCTCCGAAGACTCAGGGCGGCTTACAAGCTTAGCAGTAGCCTTCATTCTATGTATATGCCTGCTTATTAGGGCTTTCACACACACCCCAAGCGGCATTATTACAAAGTCAGCTTAATTGCCCCCAACAATCTGGATCCTCATTTTACCTACCTCGGAAGGATGGAAGGCTGAGTCAACCTTGAGCCTGGTGGGATGCGAACCTGCACTAATTGCAGGCAGCTGGTGTTACTTAAGGAGGCATTAGCCCACTGCTCCACCAAGGCTCTACTTGATTGCAGGTCTGATGGTAATCTTGCAGCTAATCTATGCTGATCTGGGTGCTGGTGGAGAGATCCTTGGGTCTTTTTGTTCCCTTTTTTGGCTGGGTGATAGTCTCTTTTGCATAGTCTATAGTTGTTGTTAATGTCTATATCTCTATTGATGCCTAATTTGTCAGAGTGGCAGGCTTCCAGAAATTCCCTGTCATTTTTTTGATTTGGCTTGGTCTAGAATGGTCACATTTTCCCAATCGAAACTATGGTTAAGTCTGTTTATCATTTGCTTTTTGGCAACGTAAAGCAAAATTTATCAGAAGAGGTTGAATGTGAATTCTCTTAACCCCTTGGCTTTTTTTGTTTTTTGTTTCAGATCTCCAGCTATGACTTCCTTCCCAATTACGGCATTGTGACTTTTGCCACTGATAGCAGAATAGTTCTGAGAACAACTGATCCACAGAGTAGCGATGCTGACTGGGTGTCTCACTTGCTGAGCACAATTAGCACCGATGGTGAGCATGTTGGGTTAAAAAAGAAGAGAAAAGAAAAAAGAAAGAAATGTAAATACAGGTAGTTCTGAACTTACGACCGCAATTCGCCTGGTTGTGGCCCTATCTAGACCGGGATGCCTTGCGCACAGTCATTCATGCACTCGTGACCTCCCGTTTGGACTACTGCAATGCTCTCTACATGGGGCTGCCCTTGAGGACCACCCGGAGGCTTCAGCTGGTGCAGAATGCAGCCGCGCGAGTGGTGGTGGTGGCTTCCCGATACTCCCATGTAACACCTCTACTCTGTGAGCTGCATTGGCTTCCGGTTGCCCTCTGGGTAAGATTCAAGGTGCTGGTTATGACCTATAAAGCCCTAAATGGCATGGGTCCGGGTTACTTACGGGAGCACCTGCGGCCGGCATCAACTTCCCTTCGTCCAGTGCGCTCCCACAGAGAGGGCCTCCTTAGGGTGCCGTCGGTCAAAGAGTGTCGAGTGGCGGCCCCCAGGGGGAAGGCGTTCTCTGTGGGCGCGCCAGACCTTTGGAACCGTTTACCGGTGGAGCTCCGGACGGCTCCCGACCTTCGCTCCTTCCGACGTGACCTAAAAACATATTTATTTGAACAAGCCAGCCTGGTCTGATGGATTTAGGGGTATTTTAACACTATTGTATTAATTTATTGAATTGGGCTGTAGTATTTAATATTTTTTTAATTTTTATATATTGTATTTTATTGTATTGCCCTGTACACCGCCCTGAGTCCTTTGGGAGAAGGGCGGTATAAAAATTAAAATTAAATTAAATTAAATTAAATTGAGCCCCAAATGTCTGTTGCTAAGTAAGACATTTGTTGTAGGTTCTGCCCCATTTTATGAATTTGCTTGTCACAGTTGTTAATGTGAATCTTAAGTTCTTCAGTTAATAAACTAGTTGTTAAGTCAATCTGGCTTCCCCATTGACTCTGCTTATCAGAAGGTCACAAAATGTGATCACATGATCCCGGGACACTGCGACCATCACAGATATGAATCCATTGCCAAGCGTTTCCTTTTGCATCACATGACCCTGGGGATGCTGCAACGGTCGTGTGAAAAATGGTCATAAGTCACTTTTTTATTGCTGTTGTATCTTCAATGGTCACTAAACGAATGCTGTAAATTGAGGACTATCTGTATATTTGTGCAGTGGTAGGCAAGCCTTTTCTTTCATGTATGGGGGCAGAAAAAAAATATTTTATGTATTTATTTTAATCAATTTCACCCTGAAGGCCTCTGTGGTCAGACACATGAAATTTCCTTGTAAATGCCTGCAATTGGTTGGAAAATGAATGTCATTTATTATCACGGTAATTAAGCAGATGGTCACTAACCAAGATAGTCCCAAGGGTGCTTTTTTTGATCAAAAGGCAACTGGGCTTTGTTTTTCCAAGAAGCTTCTTCAGTTCTGACTGAACGGTGGAGGATGGAAGGATTTATATTCCTTGCAGTCACCTGGTTGTTAGCACTTTTTCTGAGAGTCATCAAGACCACCTGGGGGTTTAATGTGCCCTCAGGGTCACCTGAATAGTGCAAATAGGTGTGGAACCTTTTTGGAACTGCTAAAAGGATTGTAAGTGTTGTGATTCAGGGTCAGCCTGTGGGTTCGGCAGTTGGGTCGGATGACTCAGAGGAGGAGGAGGAGGGGGGTGTTGAAGAGCTTGATGAGAGTCCTCAGCCAGGCCACTCTCATTTGGTCACGACACAGACCCAGCTGTGTGAGCCTGACAGCGTGGATGAAGATGACCCACAGCTGGCCCTGTTCAAGGACGCCCGATGCAGGAGGCAGTCAATCAGGAGTAAACAGAGGAAGGCAATGGGGCTCTTCGGAAGGAGGCAGAGAGAAGCCACGCCCTGAACTGTATTTAAGGGGGAATGCGTGGGAGGGCTGGTTTGCTGAAGGCAACCGCTTGTAAAGCTCCTGTTTCTTGGTTTGTGTCTTGTTCTATTTGTTTTTGTAGCAATAAATTTGGCAGGCGTAATTCCAGCCTCTTGCCTTCTTGTAAAAGGGGTTGTCCCTGCCTTTTCTGCAGGGCCGGTAGCAGGCTGGTACAGAACAGTAAACAGGAGATTTCAGCAGTTCTAAGAAGTTTCCACACCTATTTGCACTATTCAGGTAACCACGAGGGCACAGATAAACCTCCAAGTGACCTCAGTGACTCTCAGAGAGAGTGCTAATGACCAGATGACTGCAAGGAATATAAATCCTTCCATTCTCCCCCCTTCGGTCAGGACTGAAGAAGTTTCTTGGATGAGTAGAGAAATGTTTTCAAGGAAAAGCAAAGTCCAGTTGCCTTCCTTTTGAAAAAAAAAGCATCTTTGGGACAATCATGACTTGGATGATTGAGAATCTCCACAGACCACTAATCCAGATAGTTGCTAAATGAGGAGTGGCTATAAATCTCACGACACTCTGTAATGTACTCATCAGGGTTGAATTCATGTTAGCTGTAGAGATGTTTTTTTATCTCATGTTCCAATAAAGGAAAATATTCATGGTTCAGGGTTGAAATGAAGGGTCCTTAGTGCCCTCTGAGCCTGATTGCCCAGATGAGCATAGATGAACTCCAAGCTTAACATCGGACCAACAATCAAGAAGTAAACAACACCTCAATCAAGGAACTACCAAACAAGCCAACATTAAACAGCCTAACCAAAGAACCTCCAATATCATCCCCACCAATACTGACAGGGCAAGCCACTAGAATATAAACTGAGAGCAAATTCCATTCCTTACTAGCACTGATGATGTTACCCAGATTGGGTAATGAAACATCTGCAGGAAAACAACCAAACTCAGAGAGCACCAAGCTCCCTTCATCTCATGTTCCCTCTGTTAGGCTTACTGGGACTCGGTAGTGGACGATTCAACTTTGAATTTTGATTTTCCAGTGCATGAGCTGAAGCCTGGAAGCAACATCAAGAGTGGCTTTCAAGCAGTCTATGAAATGATGATTACACAGGACTTGGAAGAGAAGCGACGGGGGCTGAACCCCACTCCTGTCTCCACCACAGTCCATCATGTCATTATCCTCCTAACTGATGGTGAGCAGATCAAGAGGAAAATGCAAGCTCTTGAGTTCCTTTGGTGGCTCTTGTTTTGTTGTTTGAGAAAGAATCTTTTAGACTACCTTATAAAAAGATCATAAGAGGAGCTGTTATGTATTGGGCTCAATGGTAATGTGGGTTGCTGGAGCAGCTAACGGCTCTCCAGCAACCCAGACTACAAGTCTCCAGTGCTGCTATTGGCTGTCCCTAGGCGGCAATGGTTGCTTCAAACCTATTGGCTGCCACCTAGGGGCTAGACTATATATTGCGGCTAGTTACAGCCCAATTCTCAGTTCAGATCTTGCAAGCAATAAACTAGGGGTCTTCAAACTCGGCCCTTTTATGACTCATGGACTTCAACTCCCAGAATTCTTCAGCCAAGCACATTGTCTGAGGAATTCTGGGAGTTGAAGTCCATGAGTCATAAAAGGGCTGAGTTTGAAGACCCTTGCAATAAACCATGAGCTTTCCTGTACTCACTTGCCTTGTCTTCATTCCTGCACCAAAGAACCCGCTACACAACAGGAGCCATTAGTCATTTCAAGTATTAAGCACCATTTTACACAAATGCTGGTCTGGGAAGGAAGGGAGGGAGGGAGGGAGAGAGGAAGGGTGGAAAGGGAAGGGGAGGAAGAGGGAGGGAGGAAGGAAAGGAGGGAAGGCAGGAAAGGGAGGGAAAGGGAGAGAGGGAGGGAAAGAAGGGGAAGGGGAAAGGAAAAGAGGGAGGAAGAGAGGGAAAGGGGAAAGGAGGGAGGGCAGGAAAGGGTGGAAGGGAGGAAAAGAGAAAGGAAGGAACAAAGGAGGAAGGGAGAAAAGGAGAGAGGGAAAGGGAGGGAGGGAAAGGGAGGAAAGGAGGAAGAAAGGAAGGGAGAAAAGAAGAGAAGAAGAAAAGAAGGAAGGGAGGGAGGGAAAGGTAAAGAGGAAGGAAGGAAGGAACAAAGGGAGGGAGGAAATGAGGGAGAAAAGGAGGGAGGAAGGAAGGAAGGAGGGAAAAAGAGGAAGGGACATGGAGGAAAGGAGGAAGAGAGGAAACTAGGGAGGGAAGGAGGGAGGGAGGGAGGAAGAAAGGGGGAAAAGAAGAGAGGAAGAAAAGAAGGAAAGGAGGGATGGAGGGAAAGGGAAGGAAGGAAGGAAGGGGCAGAGAAAGGACCAAAGGGCAATGAAAAGTGTTAGTGTGCCAAAGCACTTTTGGAATATGTTGGAAGTAGAATCCAGGATCATTATTTTTTAAAAAATTTTCCATAATTAATTTAATTTTCCATTCCTTCCTTCCCCTTATCCCCAAAGGACAGCATGACAGGTCAGAATGGCTCTTTGCAATAATCATTTCTTTTTCTAGGAAACTACAACTTGGGGGGCTCCCCATCTCTTTTTATCACACCAATAAAGAAGTTTCTTAACATTGGGAGACGTTCCCCAAAGCCTCATGATGATCGTTTGGGTAAGGCGACGATCCAACTTCATTTCACCTTCTTTTTGCATTTCACCGTCGCAGCCAGTTGGGGGGCAGGGATTGTTTTATTTCATTTCCATGAATTGCTTTGCTTATTCATCAATATACTATTAAAACTCCTTTGTGTGCTTTTTGTCTGGAACCTTTAATTGGGCAAAAAGAGTGCATCAGTCAGCAAAGTTTTTCGATGTGTCGTTATCCTCCTCACCGATGGCGAGCGGTTCAGGAGGAAAATGCAAATTCTTGGGTTCCTTTGGGTGCTCTTGTTTTGTTGTTTGAGAAAGAGTCTTTTAGAGCAGTGGCCCCCACCTTGCCGGCTCTACGGACCACCGGCGGCGACATGTGGGGGGGGGGAAGACGGGATTGTTGTTAGCTGCGAAGTCGTGTCCAACCCATCGCGACCCCTGGGCAACGTTCCTCCAGGCCTTCCTGTCCTCTACCATCTTCTGGAGCCCATTTAAGCTCACACCTCCTGCTTCAGTGACTCCATCCAGCCACCTCATTCTCTGTCGTCCCCTTCTTCTCTTGCCCTCAACCTTTCCCAGCATTAGGCTCTTCTCCAGTGAGTCCTTCCTTCTCATTAGGTGGCCAAAGTATTTGAGTTTCAACTTCAGGATCTGGCCTTCTAAAGAGCAGTCAGGGTTGGCAGTCAGCAGCCAAAGCCGAAGACAGGATGGTTCAGTGCAAATGGAACTTTGTACACAAGTGTGCACATCTGCTGCTTGTGCAAATGGAGTTTTTCCCCGCTTGCCCGCCACTTGCGCCACCCGGCTCCCAATGGGCCACAGCCCAGCCCAGTGCTCTGACCTGACTCCCCGAACACAAGAGACGCACCAATAAATCTCCAACATTCCTTTTATTCAGGAACTCCAGCAGTTTCACACAGCCACTTGTTAAAGTCTTTAGCTGCCTCCAAACGACGGAACTCGCTCCCTTTTCCCCTGCAGGGGTCTCCCAAAACCCAGAGTTGATTTCAGTCTCTTGCCAAGGCCGGCAGCAAGAGTCCTTTCAGACAAGCTGGCTCTTTTCCAACATGCACACACTCAGAAGGCGCTCCGACTCCTGGTGCCATAGGATCCGAGGGAAACTCCGGCAAGTTTACGAACCAGAGTCAGGAGTTCCAAATAGAAGTGGCTGACCGGCAAGGAGATGAAGAGTTGTCTGCCACAACCTATTTGTCTCCGCCCCTGCCTTTTATCCACAGCTGAGAGTGGGGCTCTGTTAGCAGCGGTGTCTCTTCCACTCCGAAGACCGGCCCGTAGCCTCTTGCTGTTCTCCTCTTCTCAGCCTATACCAGGGGTAGGCAACCTTGGCTCTTTTATGATTGGTGGACTTCAACTCCCAGAATTCCTGAGTCAGCATAGCTGACTCAGGAATTCTGGGAGTTGAAGTCCACGAGTCATAAAAGAGCCAAGGTTGCCTACCCCAGGCCTACACGCATCACTCACTGGCCCCATATGATCCTCCTCTCCTGAATCACTTGCCTTGAGGCATGGAGGTCTCAGCCTTTCCATCTGGGGGCTGGCGGACGGCCCAGGCTCCGCCTTTGTTCCTGGCTGCGACAGCTCCATTCCTTCATCCCCGTCGGAGCTTTCAGATGGCCCTGACGCTGGGGCCGATGCCCACTCCTGTGCTTCCTCCTCTGTGTCGGCTGGGAAGTTCTACGGCAGCCGACAGGCCACAACACCCAGGGATTGAGGACCCCTGTTTTAGAGTACCTTTAAAAAAATGATAAGAGACGCCAGCAGTCATTTTAGCTATTAAGCACAAGGACTTCATCTTGTCTGGGAAGGAAGGGAGGGAGGGATGGAGGGCAATGAAAGGATTGAAGGGCAATGACAGGTGTTAGTGGGCTTTTGGAAAATGTCGTAAGTAGAATCTAGGATTTTTTAAAAAATTTAAATTTTCCATAATCTTATTTATTCCATTTGTTCCCTCCAAATGACAGCATGCCAGGTCACTCTTTGCAAGAATCTTTGTTTTTTTTTTCCTAGGCAGCTACCATGTGGGGAACTCCTCATCTCCTGATTTCCTACAAATAAACCTTGGGAGATCTTCTCAAAACTCTCGTGAGGATTATTTGGGTAAGGTGATGATCTGTGAGCAGGACAGTTTCATTTCACCTTCTTCGCATTTCACTGTCGCAGCCAGCTGTGGGCAGAGATTGTTTTATTTCATTTCCACGAATTGCTTTGCGTATTTCCTTGAAAATAAGACCTAGCATGATTTTTCAGGATGCTCGTAATATAAGCCCTACCCTCCAAAATAAGCCCCAATTAAGATCGTCAGCCAGACGGACGCATTTAGTACATCCATTACAATGCACAACAGATATATTGAATTATAAAAGAATAATATTAATATATAAATAAACATGCATAAATTATGTTATTGACGTTATGTATTTGAATAAATGTAGATTGTTGTACATGAAAAAATAAGACATCGCCTGAAAATAAGCCCTGATGCACCTTTTGGAGCAAAAATTAACATTAAGACCCGGTCTTATTTTTGCAGAAAATGGTAAAACTGTTGTGTCTCTTTTGTCTGGAACCTTTAATTGGGCAAAACTATGCATTATTCAGCAAAGTTTTTCAATGTGTTGTTTAAAAGGATTTTTCTGTAATGCAGTTTTAATAACTTACTGGGAAGAAACTAATTACTCCTTTCACTGTGCTATTCCTCTCCTTAAGTGATACTTCTGTCCACGTTTATCTTAGATATTTATGTCTTTGGTAATGGCCAGAACATCAACATAGAAGTTATTAATGAACTGGCTTCTCACAAACCCAGTGAGAGACACAGCTTCATTCTGAAGGACTTGGCTGAACTGAAAGAGATCTTCCAGGAGAGCTTGGGTAATCTGAATTTTTGTTTCACTGATTTCCTGACTAATCAACTTGGTCTCAACATTTTGTTTCTCAGAAAAGAAGGCAGTTGGAAGTTTCTCCCATTCCCATATACGCACAGAGCTTTTTCCTCGACTTACAACCATACGTTTAGTGACTGTTCAAAGTTACAATGACAGTGACTTATGACCAAATATGAACCTGTTGCCAAGCATCCAAATTTTGATCTCATGACCATGGGAATGCAGCAACGGTTGTGTGAAAATGGTCAGAAGTCGCTTTTTTCAGTGCCGTTGTAACTTCCAGACGGTCACTCAATGAATGGTATTAAGTCAAGGACTACCTGTAAATCCTTCATGTATTTTAACATGAGAAGGCATCACCCCTGCTTTGCGTGAGCTCTCAGGTTTTTTAGTCCATTTAATTTTTGTAATTTTAATACTTCCTACATTCACATTTGTTTTTAGACTTCTATTTTTATTGCACTGTTAGCAGCCCAAAGTCCCTCTGGATAGCATATAAATTTAATATACAAATAAAAAACAACAATAAAAAATTTTCTCCAGTTATACCAGACATGTCAAACACAAGGCCCGGGGGCCGGATCCGGCCCGTGAAGTAGTTTCATGCGGCCCATGAAGCCATCCTGGAAACAGTGAGGGAACGGCCCCCACTGCCTTGGCCCTGGCCCAGAGACCCTCCTTCTGCCAGAGGCCCTCAGATCTGTCCCACTCCTGCCCAGGTCCCCATAGGCACCCTTGATGCGAACGATGTAGAGCTGGCCATGCCCATACCACTTTAGCCACGCCCACCCAGTAGGCCACGCCCACCCTGGCCATACCCACCCGGCCCCCTGAGGGCAACCGCAATGCTGATGCGGCCCTCAATGAAATTGAGTTTGACACCCCTGAGTTATACCATTCACACCAGAATGACAATAGGTGAGGTGGCTTTAAAGCCCAAACAAAATAAAAGATTTGATGGACATCAGCAGAGAAATGGCTGGGAATCTGGGATCAGCAAACGTTCCGGTATGTGGGTATCATCTTCTTACAACTTTGCGTGGTACCATAGATCTATTGATAATCATTGACGATGACTCGGTTATTATTAGATCGCTTGCATTTTCACCTGAAATCTCAGAAGAACACTATTACCTTTAAGAGATTTGATAATCTCAAAAGAATTTAGTATGTTTTACACTTTTTCATAGTAAATGTTTAATTTGTGGACTCAGTAGGCATCCTCTTGAAGTTTGGTGAATCTGTGGGGATCCATCCATGAGTACCAGGTTGTCAAGCCCACTTCGAAACTTTTCTCTGGTAGTGGTTGAACAATAAAGTTCGAGGAACTCCTCCTTATAGCAAGGGTCCCCAACCCCAGGTCCGTGGACCGGCACCGATCCGTGGCATGCCAGAAACCGGTCCACGCAAACAAGCAAAGCTCCATCTGCGGGATGCAGGCAGTACATGAAACCACGCTGCCTCTGGTCCGCAGAATACTCTCTCTCTACGGAACTGGTCCCTGGTGCTCAAAAAGTTGGGGACCTCTGCCTTATAGGAACTATCCATCCACTTTGGTGTGTTCCCATCACTCTCTTCCCAGACTATGAAGGTCACTTGTTTCCATTTCTTTCCTAAGAATCCAGAAGTCCCACCTCCCTGTTCCCCTTCCAACCTGTTTGTTCCCTCCTGCTTTTTTTCTAGAAAGTTCTACCTTCCAAAAACATGTCTTTCTATTCTCAGATGATGGTGAATCTATGCCTGTGTGTGGTTTCTCCCCTGGAGAAGCAGCAGCAGATGACTATGAAAAGAATCCCTGGTTTGCAAGAATCGTCATCAATGTAAGACTGACTAGCACTGGGATAGATAGACACTTTAATTATGGGCATAGGACCAGTACAAAAAGCATTTTTAACCAAAATCAAAGCCAATCAAGTAAAGCAGGGGTGTCAAACTGCCGGCCTGCAGGCCGGATGAATCATAGGGAAACCACGCTCACCTTATTGCCGGCAATGGCAAAAAAGTTGGGATATGTCACGACACGTCACATGACGTTGTGAGTTTGACACCCCTGAAGTAAAGAGAATCAATAAAATGTGACCAGACAATATACCAAAAGAGAAATCTGCATTCCGAGCATAGAATGTGACAAGTTTCCAAAACCATTTCATTTTTTTAGTGGTTGACCAAAATGAAATATTCCATAATTCCAATAAAGGAATACAGAATAACAGAGTTGGAAGGGATCTTAGTGGTATTCTAGTCCAACCCCCTGCTCAGGCAGGAATCCCTATACCATTTCAGACAAATGACTGTCCAATCTCTTCTTAAAAACTTCCAGTGTTGGAGCATTCACAGCTTCTGAAGGCAGGTTGTTCCACTGGTTAATTGTTCTGTCAGGAAGTTTCTCCTTAGTTCTAGGTTGCTTCTCTCCTTGAGTAGTTTCCATCCATTGCTTCTTGTCCTGCTTTCGGGTGCTTTGGAGAATAGCTTGACTCCCTCTTCTTTGTGGCAGCCCCTGAGATATTGGAACACTGCTATCATGTCACCCCTAATACTTCTTTTCATTAGACTAAAGGTAAAGGTTCCCCCACACATGCGGGCTAGTCGTTTCCAACTCTAGGGGCCGGTGCTCAACTCCATTTCAAAGCCGAAGAGCCAGCGCTTGTCCGAGGACGTCTCCGTGGTCACGTGGCCGGCATGACTAGATGCCAAAGGCGCACGGAACGCTGTTACCTTCCCACTGTAGCGGTCCCTATTTTTCTACTTGCATTTTTACGTGCTTTCGAACTGCTAGGTTGGCAGAAGCTGGGACGAGTAACAGGTGCTCACTCTGTTATGCGGCACTCGGGATTCGACCCGTCAAACTGCCAACCTTCTGATCAACAAGCTTAGCATCCTAACCCACTGAGCCACCGCGTCCCTTTTCATTAGACAAGACATACCCAATTCCAGCAATTTAAATTAGACATACCCAATTCCAGCAACAAGGAGAATATTTATAGCTCAAGGGTGAAATGAAGGGTCCTTGATGCTGTCTGAGTTTGGTTGGTTGTTTGCAGATGTTTCATTACCCTAACTTGGTAATATCATCAGTGCTAGTAATCGTGGTGGTAGACAGTAAGACTACTGGCACTGATGATATTACCTAGTTAGGGTAATGAAACATTGCTCAGAGAACACCAAGAACCCCTTATTCCAATATTTCAAATGCAGAATTTTGCCGATAACGGCATAGCAACGGAATGTCTGGCAGAAGGCACTTTGTTCATGCTTCACCAACACAAGATAATATTGTGGCACGCCCAAGAAGGAGCCCATTAGTAAAAATGCCATCCAGATAGCAAAGTTTTATGGGATCTGATTTGTTTTCCTTAACTGACTTTGTTACTTTCTGTGATTGTGGGTTGGTTCTAAGGTCCAACTCTGCGTTTCTTAAATTTGGCAACTTGAAGACGCTGGTTGGGGGATTCTGGGAGTTGAAGTCCACACATCTTCAAGTTGCTTACATTGAGAAGCACTGTTTGAAGGTAAGGCAGCTGCTGCTCTCCATGATCACAGGATGAATTTTCACGTCTAACTTTTAGGAAACACAGCAAGAAATTTGCAAGGGAGTCATTGTCTCTGACCGATACATCTTGACAGCTGCCCACTGTTTGGCCAGGGTTAATGGAATCGAAGATATCAGTGTCATCCTTGGTAAGCCAAATTCTAACAGGGGCATGAAGATAGAAAGAAGAAGAAGTAGATTTTTGTTGTTAGCTGCGAAGTCGTGGCCGACCCATCTTGACCCCATGGACAACGTTCCTCCAGGCCTTCCTGTCCTCTACCATCTTCTGGAGTCTATTTAAGCTCACGCCTACTGCTTCAGTGACTCCATCCAGCCACCTCATTCTCTGTCGTCCCCTTCTTCTCTTGCCCTCAACCTTTCCCAGCGTTAGGCTTCTCCAGTGAGTCCTTCCTTCTCATTAGATGGCCAGAGTATTTCGGTTTCAACTTCAGGATCTGGCCTTCTAAAAAGCAGAAGAAGTAGATTATTAACTGGTAAAAAAAGACTTGACTGCTTTGTTCTTGTGCCATTAACGGTAGGTCATGATGGTTTAACACAGGAGTCCCCAACCCTGGTCTGTGGCCTGGTATCAGTCTATGGACCATTAGGAACTGGGGCACAAAAGCTGCAAGTGAGTGCGTGAATGTGCAAATCTGCATTGTGCAAGCAGCACGCATGCGCTCAAAACTATCCCGTCTCTCTCCACCATTGCCGGTCCACAGAGCCAGAAAGTTTTGGGACCGTTGGTTTAACATTTACCATGGTTCCGTTATTACAATAGCCTCCATCATCTGTGAAGGCTTCCAGGAAGTTCTCATTGTCTCTGTCTCTTCTTTAGGAACAACCAACTTTGCAGTAGCTGAAATCCGACACCACCCAGATTACAATAGTCAGAATGTACAAAATAAGGACACCCCAGAGATGTATGATTTTGATGCTGCCCTGGTCAAACTCAAAAGGGACCTTCCATCTTTTGCAAGGTGAGTTGAAAGGAGATGAGGATCAGTGTCACTTTTTTTCAGTGCCGTTGTAACTTTGAATGGTCACTAAATGAAGTGTGGTTTGTTGAGGACTACCTGAATTTCTGTAGGGAAGGTGGTAGACAGCACTCAGAATGGCCTATGCTAGGGGCAATGCATCTGTCCTTGCTCTCTTTAACTTCTTGGCAATCTTCAATACAGATAGTCCTCGACTTACAACTTTTCAGTTAGTGACCATTCAAAGGTACTATCGTGGAACATGAATTAAAATACTTTATAATTAATGATCCAAGTAGCATAAACTCTGCAGAATGGTTTTAAACAGACTTTTATTGATCAGAAATCCTAGGCAGACTTATGTTTGCTGATAAGTTCGTCCAATCATAAGCATATCTGTCCCTCCTGGCAGTGTAAAAGATTGAAGGTAAATTTACCCATGTTGTTTCGGACCAAAGAAGCGTCCTTGCTTGCTTTTGTGAAGAGATGTAGAACAAAGACAAAAGCCCAGAAGTTCTGCCATAAAACTCTAAACTTCACCCACTTAACTAGTAAGCATGGTATTCACTAAACAGCTAGACTACAATTCCCATAAGGCATCTCTTGAGGAAATAACGTTTAACCTGTAAATGCTACATGTTCTTACATACAATGCTACTAAGGGTGCTGTATTAACCCTGTAAATGCTAAATACTCTAACACAGTTCTTAATTCTAAACAGGCTACAATTTGGTCCAGCACAGTTACCACGGCATTGAAAAAAGTGACTTGAAGCAAAAGATTTTTTTTCTGTTTTGTGCATATCCCTGATTATAAGATGATATTATAACGATCACTGCCCTTTTTGATAACCCCTTCCTATAGGCCGGTCTGCCTTCCATGTACATTAGAAACCACTCGGATTCTGAGAAAGCCACATCCACAAACCACGTGTAAGGATCATGGTAAGAAGAAAGCTAAGTGTTCAATTCTCAGTAGGCACAACAAACATTTTTAATGTTGCTTCTGCCCCCGCCCCAACTTCCTTTTGTTTTTCCCCACGAGGCTCTGCCATTTTGTTGGGGGAAGGATCAACTAAATGTTGATCCATTGGTTGCAACAGGAATTGATCAACCGGTTTGTTGCCTGAACCTAACTATCTGTGTTTCCCTGAAAATAAGACCAGGTCTTATATTAATTTTTATTCCAAAAGATGCATTAGGACTTATTCTCCGGTTAGGGCTTGTATTCTGGGAAATATGCTATTAAATGCGTCTGTCTGGCTCAGGGGTAAGCAACCTTGGCTCTTTTATGACTCATGGACTTCAACTCCATGCTGGCTCAGGAATTCTGGGAGTTGAAGTCCACAAGTCATAAAAGAGCCGAGGTTGCCTACCCCTGGTCTAGCTGATGATCTTAACTGGGGTCTATTTTTGGGGTGGGGCTTATATTACAAGCGTCCTGAAAATTCATGCTAGGGTTTATTTCCCGGTTCGGTCTTATTTTGGGGGAAAACACTGTACAGTAACAGCGGGTCTGGCCCAAAATCACCCAGATGTCTTTCATGCCTAAGGCGGAACTAGAATTCACAATCTCCTGGTGATTGGCCCAAAGTCACCTAGCCAGATTTCCTGCTTAAGGTGGGACTAGAATTCATGGTCTCCTGGTTTCTAGCCTGGTGCTAGATCAAACTGTCTCTCCCTTAGCCATTCCTAGTTATGAATTATAACTCTTGATTTAATGGACTAGTGTCCATTAAAACCGAATGTCTTTTAAATGTAGTGTTTAATAACAGGAAGAATGAATAGAGTAAGCCTGGGGTGTTTTATCCCCCCCTCTCTCTCTCCCTCCCTCCCTCTCCTTCTCCCTCCCTCTCTGTCTCTCCCTCTCTCTCTCCCTCCCTCTCCCTCTCTCCCTCCCTCTCCCTCCCTCTCTCTCTTCCTCCCTCTCCCTCCCTCTCTCCCTCTCCCTCCCTCTCCCTCTCTCTTCCTCTCTCTCCCTTTCTCTCTCCCTCCTTCTCCCTCCCTCTCTCTCTCCCTCCCTCTCCCTTTCCCTCCCTCTCTCCCTCTCCCTCTCCCTCTCCCTCCCTCTCTGTCTCTCCCTCTGTCTCTCCCTCTGTCTCTCCCTCTCTCTCCCTACCTCTCTCTCTCCCTCCCTCTCCCCCTCCCTCTCTCTCCCTCCCTCTCTCTCTCCCTCTCCCTCCCTCTCCGTTTCTCCCTCCCTCTCTGTTTCTCCCTCTCCCTCTCTCCCTCTCCCTCCTTTATTCCCTCTTCTCACAGCTGTCATCATTGCCATTGATCCAATGCAATATATCCCGTCAGCCTTCCCCTCTCTGCCATTTTCCCAGTGCCTTCTCCCACTTGACTTCCTCCAGCCACCAGTGATGTCCATTGTGCTCTAGTATAGAGGTTCCCAAACCCCCCCGGTCCATAGACTGGCACCGGTCCCCAGCACGCCTGAAACCAGGCCAGACAAACAAGTGAAGCCCCATCCAAAAGATGCAGGCACTGTACGAAACCATATTTCTTCCAGTCCTCACTCCATGGACTGGTCCCTGGTGCCCAAAACGTTGGGGGCCCACTGCTCTAGTATGTCCATTAAATCCAAGGTTTGCTACAATGAGGTGCATTAAATTAATTTTACTGCCTGTGGAACTATGTACCTAGATTCGAGACTACACTCCTGTTTTGCTGCTCATTGCTGGGTCCCCCCCCCCAGATTTACTGATTAGGTAACATCTTGGGAACACGAGAGGAAGCAGGATGAAGGTTTAATGTAGTGTTTTTCAGCCTTGGCAACTTTTCAGATGTGCGGACTTCAACTCCCAGAATTCCCTAGCCAGCTTTACTGACTGAGGAATCCTGAGAGTTGAAGCCCACACATCTGAAAGTTGCCAAGTTTGAGAAACACTGGAATGCCAACTCAAATACATCGACATTGGACTTGTACCATATCTAATAGAATAACAGAGTTGGAAGGGACCTTGGAGATCTTCTAGTCCAACCCCTTGCTGAGGCAGGAAACCCTATACCAGGGGTAGGCAACCTTGGCTCTTTTATGACTCATGGACTTCAACTCCCAGAATTCCTGAGTCAGCATAGTCATAAAAGAGCCAAGGTTGCCTACCCCTGCCCTATATCATTTCAGACAAACGGTTGCCCAATCTCTTCTTAAAAACTTCCAGTTGAAGGATTCACAACTTCTGGAGGCAAGTTGTCCACTTATTAATTGGTCTCACTATTAGGAAATTTCTCCCTAGTTCTATGCTGGTTCTCTCCTTGGTTAGTTTCCATCCGTTGCTTCTTGTCCTGCTTTCAGGTGCTTTGAAGAACAGGTGGACTCCCTCTTCTTTGTGGCAGCCCCTGAGATATTGGAACACTGCTATCATGTCACCCCTCGCCCTTCTCTTCATTAAACTACACATACCCAATTCTATATTTGTCCATTGAAAACCTAGCTCTCCATCTCCAGCCCTTCTTTATAGATTAATACCTCACTAATATTCAACCCTGCTTTACGTTTCTTGTTTTTTTTTTTCCCTAGAGAAAGAACTCCTGTATGCTGGAAATATTCCGTCTCTTTTCATCACCACCTGTAAAAATAGCAATGGCCAGAAAACTGGATTGGTCCAGAGAGATGTGTTGATCAAGAATGGAGAAAAGGTGCTAACAGGGGACTAACTTGGAGTGGAGGCTACTTACATCATTAGCAGTTCAGCACCAATAATAGGTTTATCATATACAGGTCGTCCTCGACTTACGACCATTCCTTTAACAACCATTCAAAGTTACAACAGCCCTGAAAAAAAAGAGATCAATCCTCACAAAACCACTGCTGATTCCCCTGGTCATGTGATCAATATCTGAGCACTTGTCAGTTGACATGTATTTATGATATTTGCAGCATCCCAGGACCACGTGATCGCCATTTATGACCATCCTGGCTGGTTTCCAACCATCGAAATCAATGGGGAAATCCCGATTCACTTAACAGCCACATGATTCGCTTAATGACCATGGCAAAATAGGTTGCAAAATCAGGCATGAATCAATGATTGCCTCCCTTAGTTGAGGTGGTTCGATTTAGAATGCAGTACTGTAGGCTACTTCAGCTGACTGCTGGCTGCCAGCAGTTTGGCTGTTCGATCCTGACCAGCTCAAGGTTGATTCAGCCTTCCATCCTTCCGAGGTCGGTAAAATGAGGACCCAGATTGTTGGGGGTGGGGTGGGGAAATATGCTGACTCTGTAAACTGCTTAGAGAGGGCTGTAAAACACTGTGAAACGGTATGTACGTTTAAGTGCTATTGCTATTAGCCCCAATTGTGAACATAAGTCGAGGACTATCTATATTGCAAAGTCCTGCTATCAGTGTCACATAAGTAGCAAACCTGTCTCCAGGCCATCTTTCCACAGTCTGCCTCCCTCAAGATGTGATGCCGTTACAACTATCAGAGCTTCCCAACAACCAACATGGCTCAGGTCCTGAAGATGCGTCTGATGTTTCCTTAAATCTGCATCTCCATTTCTCTCTCTTCAGAAAATAGACTGCTACGTGGATGCGGAGAAAGCCAGACGATACGAGAACGTTACAAATATCTTAGAGGTGTTGAATGAGCACTTCCTTTGCACAGGAGGCACCGATCCGCAAGTGGAGCCCAACGTTTGTTCACGTAAGGAGAATTGGCCCTAAATCTTATTCCTTCTCTTTAGCTCTAGGAAGTATATGAACTTCCAAAGCAGCAAGTGACTTGGCCGAGCGGTAGCCCCATTAGGTAGATTCGACTAAAATATTAATTCCACAGGAAGCTAAAGCTACTTTAATTGAGATTGGCTATAATAAAATCTTGCCGGGGGTGGGGGGTGGGGAATCAGACGAAGAACATTAACCATTCCATCCCTCCTCATTCATTACTTCATGCCTGAAATGTTTGGGGATCCGGCTTCTAGTACACCATTCAGGTTTAGAGCTTGACTGCGCCTAGCCCAGGGGTAGGCAACCTTGCCTCTTTTATGACTCGTGGACTTCAACTCCCAGAATTCCTGAGCCAGCATGGCTCAGCTTGGAAACCTCTCCCTTTTCCCTCAGCATGGCTGGCTCAGGAATTCTGGGAGTTGAAGTCCATGAGTCATAAAAGAGCCAAGGTTGTTTACCCCTGGCCTAGCCAATTAATTCCCTGGCTAAGCTTCTTTCTTCTCTTGGTTGCAGGTGACGCTGGTGGACCTCTCCTCATTCAGAGAAGACTACGTTACATCCAGGTTTGTGGTTACTTGAGCCAAACCCAGCGTCTTCTCAGCCATACAGACCAACCTTCCAATATAAACTGGAAGCTCATTTCCTAAAACCATTCGTTAAGGGGGAAGACACATCTTACAGTTTTATTATTTTGGGTCCCGAGAGAACAATGGGCAGCCATATTGGTGGATGAACCAAAATGATATGTATGTTCTACTTAGCTCTGCCTTCTTCTCACTGGAGCAGTGTTTTTCAAACTTGGCAACTTCAAGATGTGTGGACTTCAACTCCCAGAATCTCCCCCAGCCAGTGCTCCCAGATTTCTGGGAGTTGAGGTTTTCACACCAAGAGGTTGCCAAGTTTGGAAAACACTGCACTGGAGTCTATCAAGCTTTACAGCCATTGTTCTTTCTCCATCTTGTCTCTCCTTCTGTAGCTGGGTGTGATCAGCTGGAGCGTGGTTGACACTTGCAAAGGCGATAGATCATTGTTGTGCGGCTCGAAGCCTGTAAATGAGCTCTCCTCCCATGCCAGGGATTTCCACACCAACATCTTCAAAATTCTACCTTGGCTCAAGGAGCAATTGAGGACAGAAGTGGAGTTCCTATAAATTTCCTTTTCTCGCTGCTTTGTTTTGAATAAACGGATCAAGTATTTCTGCATCCTTGAAACTGAATGCAATATTATTAATTGTTTATTAAATGTCAGGCAGGAAGGGAGGTGCACACAGGTGAGTTGTGTTGGCCCTAATTGTGTGACATCTTAAGCCAGGAACCTGGTTAAATTATGTCTGCTCCAACCCCTATTATTGGTGAAGCCTAAGGAATCCATCCTATTGCCATATTGTTATACTTGGACGGCAAATCTCAAAATGTCATGGTAAACAGCCACCATCTTGCATTTAAAGGTAAAAGTTTCCCCTACCCAGTCATTTCCAACTCTAGGGGGCAGCACTCATCTCTGTTTCCTAGCTGAGTGAGCCAGCATTGTCCAAAGACATTGCCATATTCATGTGGTCAGCGTGACTATACACTGAGGCTCATCAAATGCTTGGTACCTACCTATTAATCTATTCACATTTGCATGCTTTCAAACTGCTAGGTGGGCAGGAGCTGGAGTAAGTAACGGGAGCTCACCCTATCTCATGGCACTCAGATCTCAAACCTGGGATCAGGGTCTTTAACCGCTGAACCACAGCGCCCCGTCTTGCCATTTACGCAACCAGAATTTGCATTCAATTTTTGACTCCTATAAAACCACAGTTAACACCATTCCAGGTTCTGATGAGATGCTAAGCCTTCAACTCTGGTTATGCGGATACTTGACAAGTCACGACCATAATGGAGCCTGTCCATCATGGTTGTAACATTACATACCACACAGAAAGTAAGGAAGAACTAGTAAGCCAAGGAAATGGAAAGCATGAAATAAGAGAAAATGCAATTAAAACTTCTACAAAATTTCCCATATCCTTGCAAACCATCATCCCTTCCCCCAGTAGATTCACACATTACCTTTTGGTTTTCACACTTATCTTTTTCCTCTTGAAGATCTCATCAATGTCATCTGGCCACATCACCCTGGGCTTCGTGTCTGTTGTTGATATTGTTTTTAAAGTTTTAATGGGTCTAGCGTTGTACTTTTATTGTGATTTTGTACGTCTTTTCGTTTTTGCTTGGGAACTGCCCAGAGTTGGTTGAAAGATGGGCGGCTATAAAAATCTCTTAAATAAATGTTTATTTTGCTATTTGATCCTCATTATCTCTGTCAAATCATTTTAACATCTTTCTTTCATATTAGTCACTCGTTTTTGCCTTCATTCCACCTTCAGTAGGCATTCATTCTGCCAGTTTGTGTGAAAACACAGATTTAAGCACCCCATTTCCACTGCATCCTTCTTATATTTCTCACTGTTCTTAACTTTTATATAGCATGCTCTCCTACAGATGTGTTCAATTTTTCCACATTCTTTTAGCAACAGATCACAAACTATCAAAATTTGCTTCTCCACGGACATCTCCCTTTAATAAAAATTCTACTAAGACTTACGTTCTTGATCTAGTTTTTTGCCTTCTGTGTATAACTTGCCATTATTCATTCCATTTCTCTCTCATGTGCCTTTTGTGCATGTGTGATTGTTGTATTGATTTATGGGGTGATCATGGAGGTAATTTTTTTTAAGCTGAATTGTACTGTAGAGGATTTCTTTCTCATCTAGGAAGCCACCAAGTATCTTCAAAATGTGGTAGGATTTAAATATGATAAAGAAACATAAGCAATCTTGGCTTCTGATACATAAATGTTCAAACTGATATTTATCATGGCATCGTAGAGTCTATCTAATGTTCACTGCAAATACAAGGAATCCTCACTTAACCATGTTAATTGCAACTGGAAATTCTATCAACAAGCTGTTCGGTCACTGAGTACAAGACACATGATGCCACTTTATGCCAGCATTTCCACCTTGGGCACTAAGTGAAGACTTCATATGATCCACTCCGAACCGATCTAGCGATGCCCTCGACGTGATGTCCCGTTGCCTGGAAGCGGTACGAATCTGGATGGGGAAGAACAGGCTCCAGCTCAACCCGGCCAAGACTGAGTGGCTCTACGTACCGGCATCTCGTTTAGTCCAAGAGGTTCTGGCTTTGGTTATGGGAGGTGTTACCTCCCGTTGATAGGGCACGCAACTTAGGCGTCCTCCTGGATACACGACTCAGTTTTGAAGATCATATAGGAGTTGTGGCCAGGAGGACATTCGCCCAGGTTCGCCTGGTGTGCCAGTTGCACCCCTATCTGGACTGAGATGCTCTACGTACGGTCACTCACGCACTCATTACCTCCCGTATAGATTACTGCAATGCTCTCTACATGGGGCTGCCCTTGACCACCCGGAGGCTCCAGCTGGTGCAGAATGCGGCCGCGCGGGTTGTGATGGGAGCATCCCGATACTCCCATATTATACCCCTCCTGCGTGAGCTGCATTGGTTACCGGTTGTCCTCCGGGTGAGATTTAAGGTGCTGGTTCTTACCTATAAAGCCCTAAATGGCTTAGGCCCGGGATATTTGCAGGACCATCTGCTGCCAGGAACGACTTCCCATCGCCTGGTGCGCTCACACAGGGAGGGCCTCCTCAGGGTGCCGTGGGCTAGACAATGTCGGCTGGCGACCCCCAGGGGGAGGGCCTTCTCTGTGGGAGCGCCGGCCCTATGGAATCAACTTCCCCTTGAGCTCTGGATGGCCCCGGATCTCTGGTCCTTTCGTCGTGGTCTTAAAACATTTCTCTTCCATCAGGCTGACATGAACTGACGATAGGGATTTTTAAATAGAATATTTTTTAATTTTAGCATTGGGGCTTGTTAGTTTAATCTTTTTTTAACATTTGTATTATTGTCTTTTATTGTTGTTAGCCGCCCTGAGTCCTTCGGGAGATAGGGCGGCATATAAGTCCCAAAAATAATAAAAAATAAATAATTGTGATTTTTGACTTCCTGCTGCCTTCCCCATTGACTTTGCTTGTGAGAAACTGATAAATGGCAATCATGTGACCGTGTGACCCTGCAGGGGCTGGAATGCAGACCAATCACTGAACGCCCAAATCACAATCACATGGCCATGAGAATGCCAGATGGGTCGCAAGTACAAGCACTGCTTGTACATACCACTCATTCAGTGCCGTTCAATTTGAGTGGTCACTGAATGATCGGTCATTAATCAAGGACTATTTAGAATTGGAATTCTCAGCCAGTATGTTCCTTCTGAGCACAGAATAATAACTGCACATTCAAGTTCCCAAACAACACAAATCTACTGATCACAAGCGTTTCTTACCTATTTTTCCACAAGTACATTAAACAACCAAAGAACATCACACTTATTTGTCTCACTTCCTGTTCAGTGTTGAACCTTTTTCTAAGCATTCAATTGCTTCAGACACATTTGTTTTTACTGTATTCTGGTCTTATTGCAATCAACATTTACCTCTCTCTCTCATCTATATCTACCGTGTTTCCCCCAAAATAAGACCCACCCCCAAAATAAGCTGCAGTTAAGATCTTCATCCACAGATGCATTTAGTACCATATTTCCCCGAATATAAGTCCTAACTGGAAAATATAACAACAATAATCCCTAATGTGTCTTTTGGAGCAAAAACTAAGACCATCTTATTTTTGAGAAAACATGGTATCTCTCTCTCTCTCGCTCATCTCTTGCCTTTTTACAAATAACTCAAGGTGGCAAACATATTTAATGCATCTTCCTCCTTCCATTTTCCCCACAACTCTGTGAGGTGAGTTGGGCTGAGAGAGTGACTGGCCCAAGGTTAGCCAGCTGGCTTTCACGCCTAAGGTGGACTTCAACTCAACAGTCACTTCTGGGTTTGCAGAAACTTCCCATAAACTCATGTATTTGCTTTACCAATGCACTTTTTCCCTATCAAGAAGCCAAACTAAATATTTGTAACGTTCGTGAAATTTCTCAGCAACTGTCAGCCCAACAAGGTAGAGCAAACTAAAAAAAATAATAATAACCACCACATAGGATAAGAAATGTTTATTGAAACGTGTTAAACCAATAAAATCTTGCAAGTCTGAAAGTACCTCCCTCTCCCCTCACCTTTACCTTCGTGAGAAGTTGCAAGGGGCTCGGCCGAGACCTTTCCTCATTTATTTCCTGATCCTCCTATCCCTTACAGTGGTAGAGACTCAAGGCCCTGCCCTCTGCCCTTTTCTCTCATTGCCCACTGTCTTTGTCTCGGGAACAATAGGATTCTTCCCATCGTCACATGCGGTCCTGTAGCCCCCCCACAAGCAAAAAATTGCATCCATATAACATTTCTCCAGCTACGTCACCGCAACACTTTTCGACCTTCGTTAACAGGACCTATTGTTTCCTTTCCATCCATTTTTCTTCGGCGTAAACATATTTAACCTTTGTTTCGTTTCCCCTTTTCGATATGTTGTTTTTAAGTTTCCTCCTCAGTCTGTTCTATCTCGTCCCTCCGCTGAGCCATCTTTTCCTGCACTCCCATTCACGTAACTCCATACACCTCTGCATCCTTCTGTAGCACAATGCTTCTGCCTCCGTTCCAAGCAAATTCCAATTATGTAGGTAGTCCTCGACTTACAATCACAACCGAGCCCCAAATTTCTACTCCTAAGCAACCGCTCAGAGGGCTGCTAAGACGGTTAAGTGAGTCTTGCCCCTTTTAACGACCTTTCTTGCCACGGTTGCTAAGTGAATCACTGCAGTTGTTAAAAAGGTTAGTGGCAGGGTTGTGAAGTGAATCTGGCTTCCCCACTGTTTTTTTGCTTGCAAGAAAGTCACAAAAGGGGATCACGTCAGCCCCGGGACACACTGTCATAAATATGAGTCGGTTGCCAAACGTCTGAATTTGGACACGTGATGCTGCAATAGTCGTAAGTCACTTTTTTTCTATGCTTTTGTAACTTCAAACGGTCACTAAACAAATGGTTGTAAGTCCAGGACTAACTGTATCCATTTTTACAGCCACTTCTCATTTATTTGGTTGGGAGTTTACTTTTCATTCAGGACTCTTTACTTTCTCTTTTCGCACTCCTCTTGTGACTTAAGCTTAAATCACAGGATCCAAGTAAACTGGTTTTTTCTATCCAGATGCTCATCGTATTATTTCCAGATTAACTTTGCTGGATGCTTGGCTAATTCTGGAGCTAATACATTGCTTTTTGTTATCACACTAAGTGTTCTTTTTAGCTTGGTTGCCTCAACTTTCCTTTCTCAGTTGCAAAACGTCTTGATGAAAACAATCACTTCATTTTCTGTGGCTAAACCACATTTAGAAAAATCTGAGTATCTACGTTTCATCTATATTTTCTTTCGGATCCCACCCTCACCCCACCCCTTATATTTACAGAATCAACCTGTCTTCCAAGTTGGAAAAGCCTTGAGATTCAAACTTGTGTTTAAAAGACAACGAAAAGGACACAGTACTTTCCAAAGCCTCACTCCTAAACTGGAATTAGCGTGGTTCAAACGGTCTTTAAAAGCTAATATTTATTTGAATCTTTTAAGTGAAAAGGCAAAGAGAGGAAGGGGAGGGGGGGTGTTCCTATGCTGCTTCAGAAGTTCTCTTCTTTGTAGATGACCTGGGATCGTTTGTCCTGATGAGAACCATTGGTGGGGTTTTTCACAGCTGAAAAAAGGAAAACGATACACATAAGGATTCCTAGCAAAAGATAAAATAGATTTTGGCTTCTCCCACTTCTGGCTTTACCTCCCCAAAAGAGAAAACATACAAAGCCTGTGGCCCTTTCCCCCACCCCAATTTGGGATGCAGAAATATTTTGGGAGGGACTTAAATCTTATTTATTTATTATTTATTTAATTAGTTTTCTATACCGCCCTATTCCCGAAGGACTCAGGGCGGTTTACAGGGCAATATTTAAAAGACAATATAAAATTAAGATTAAAAAATAGAATTAAAAAGAATTAAATTAATTAATAGCCCAACAATAAAACAATGTTAAAAACTTGAAACTAAAAACCCCCTCAGTCCAGGGCAAATAGATCGAAAAGCCAGGTTTTCAGGTCCCGGCGAAATGAGCGTAGGTCGGGGGGCAGTCTGGAGTTCCACAGGTAAATTTTGTGACCTCCGATGCCAAATCCTAGTGACTGACGAGACCTAGGCATGTCTGATTTAGTCCATTCTCATCTTAGATTGTCAAGCACAAGCAGGCACAATGTAAAATGGCACTTAGATGGAACCCTGGGTCCGGGATATCTGAGGGAACACCTGCTGCCGGCATCAAGTTCCCTTCGTCCAGTGCGCTCCCACAGGGAGGGTCTTCTCAGGGTGCCGCCGGTAAAAGATTGCCGGAAGATAACACCCAGGGGGAGGGTCTTCTCAGTGGGGGCGCCTGCCCTCTGGAACCAGCTGCCCGTGGAGCTTAGGACTGCCCCCGACCTTTGTTCATTTCGCCGGGACCTGAAGACCTGGCTCTTCGAGCTCTCCGGTCCAGGCTGAGAATTTTAATTTTAATTGGGGTTTTAATTTTTTTCAGGGATTGATTTAATCTTTTTAAATTGTTTTTAACTTTTGTATCGATCTTTGTTTTAAATACCCTGTAAACCGCCCTGAGTCCTTCGGGAAAGGGCGGTATATAAATCCAATAAAATAAATAAATAAATAAATAAAATTGCACAAGCAGAAAAGATTATTTAGGCTGCTTTCAACAGATAGATTAAAAATGGCCTGGGGACCTTGTTTGGTCATAACTCATCTGCCCTCAGAGGCTTTGCACCCTATTCTTGACCCCTCCCGTGCTTCTGTCTACATCCCTCTCCTCACCCAAAGTTCCCCACAAGGAATTGCCAATGGCCACATCCAGCATGGGCTGCTTGCGAGCGATGCTGACCGTCAACTTCACATCTTCTACGACGGTACCGTTGAGCTGGGAGGAAACAAGACACCCAATCACTCAAGAGCCCAGACCAACTTTGAGAAAGCAAGCAACTTCCATGTCTGGTAAAGGCCAATAAGACTTCACCATGCCAAGATCCATCATCCTATCTTGATCCATGAGGAAAAAAAGGGGGGGAAGGGGGCTGGTTCCAGCTATAATACAGGCTGCCCAGACAATTGCTGAATAGAAAATGATGGAGGGAACTGGTGCTCCAGCACTATTCTTCCTGATTGATTGATTAAATGTATATGGCACTCATCTTACTGTTGAAGCAACTCTGGCTGGCTTACAAAGCGATTAAAAATATATATATAAAACCATTAAAATTAAAGGAGGTTAAATCAAGACTTAGAAACCGTTAAAATGAAGAGAAATTAAATAAAGACTAAAAACCAAGAGGAAGGGAGACACGGGGGTGGAGGTCTTCTCAGACACTCCCAGCACAGGCCACCTCCATCATTCATTCACTGCCTCTCTTATTTTTACAAATAACTTAAGGCAGCGAACATACCCAACACACCGTCCTCCTCCTATTTTCCTCACAACAACCCTGTGAGGTGGGTTGGATTGAGAGAGAATGACTGGCCCAAGATCACCAAGCTGACTTTGAATGGCTAAGGTGGGACTTGAATTCATGGTTTCCGGCTTTCTAGCCGGTGCCTTAACCATTAGACCAGTGATGGCGAACCTTTTTAGAGACCGGGTGCCGGGTGGGCGTGGCTGTGGTGGTCATGGCAGATGGGGTGGGTGTGGCCAAGGTGGGTGTGGTCACCTCAATGTTGCTTGTGGGAAGGAACGCCGGGGGGGCAAAGTTGGGGGAGATCCAGGGGGTCTCTAGCAGGTGGGGCAGTAGGCAGGAGGCTCCTCCTGTGGGGTGAGGTGAGGCAGGGCAGGGGTGCCGTTGCCATGGGGCAAGGCAAGGGCTGGGGCGGCTGCTGCCTGACACCATCGGCCCCCGCACACAGAGGCCAGCGAGCGCATGGGGGCCTACGGTGTCCGTCAGCAGCCACAGCCTGCTGGCCCCTCGACCGGCGCACTCTGGGGCTGCGCAGCCTGCCGCCAGCAGTTCAAAGAAGCCGCCTCTGAGCTGGATGGCCGGCTGAACAGCTGGGTCGGCCAGGAGGGATGGGACGGGGGGAGGAAATCAGCCATGCCGGGATGCATCCAGCCACATGGGGCCTCAGCGAGTTAGCAGGCAGCTGGTTGAAGAGGGACAGTTGCCATCTCCGGGGCATGGTAGAGCCTTGGTGGAGCAGTGGGCTAATGCCTCCTTAGGTAACACCAGCTGCCTGCAATTAGTGCAGGTTCGAGTCCCACCAGGCTCAAGGTTGACTCAGCCTTCCATCCTTCCCAGGTAGGTAAAATGAGGACCCAGATTGTTGGGGGCAATAAGCTGACTTTGTAACAATGCCGCTTGGGGGGAGGGGCGAAAGCCCTAATAAGCAGGCATATACATAGAATGAAGGCTATTGCTAAGCACGTTGATTTGTGCTTTTTAGATTGTAAGCCGCCCTGAGTCTTCGGAGAAGGGCGGGATATAAATGGGATTAAAATAAAATAAAATAAAATAAAAATGGTGCCCACACAAAGGGCTCTGAGTGCCGCCTCTGGCACGCGTCCCATAGGTTCGCCACCACCGCATTAGATCATTGTTGTTGTTAGCTGTGAAGTCGTGTCCGACCCATCGCGACCCCATGGACAATGTTACTCCAGGCCTTCCTGCTCCTTTAAACCAGATAAGGCTCTCATTTTACTTCCGCCACCTATAAGAAAATCCCTTCTCCAATACCTGAGCAACAGCTTGATCTGCTGATTCGAGTTTGTCATAGGTCACAAAAGCACAGCTGAGGGTGGGGAAAAAAAAAGAGCAATTAGTGGGGGGGAGGGGATGGAAAAGGTCCCAGGTGGCTAATTGCTTAGTGGCACAAGACACCATTTACCGAGGAACCACGGTCAATGTGGGTCAAAATTACAAATCTGTGTCTCTAACCTTAATGGAAAAAGAAGCAGAGGAAGGGAAGGGGAAGGAAAAGAATCTCTGACCTCATTGTGGTTGCTTCTAGCAACAACCACTGATTTGGGCCATCGGTAAATGTAAAGGTAAAGGTTCCTCCGCACATGCGTGCTAGTCGTTTCCGACTCTAGGGGCTGGTGCTCATCTCCGTTTCAAAGCCGAAGACCCAGCGCTTGTCCGAGGACATCTCTGTGGTCATGTGGCCGGCATGACTAGACGCCAAAGGCGCACAGAACGCTGTTACCTTTTCACCGTAGTGGTCCCTATTTTTCTACTTGCATTTTTACGTGATTTCGAACTGCTAGGTTGGCAGGAGCTGGGACGAGTAACAGACGCTCACTCTGTTACGCGGCACTCGGGATTCGACCCGCCAAACTGCCGACCTTCTGATCGACAAGCTCAGCGTCCTAACCCACTGAGCCACCTCGTCCCTTTTATCGGTAAATATACCCTCCCGAAATTTTGGCCTCTTAACAACCTGGGAATTCACATTTTTCAGCACATAAGGTAGGATTATTTGCACATGTGTAATCATTCCTATACCCTCCACCCACTTTTTTTAAAAAAGATGTTTTGTGTACTCAAAATTTAATCGAAATTCCTATCTATTACTTGTGCTATTGTATGCAACTGCTGGCACATAGCAGTGTTTTTCAGCCACAGCTTTTAAGATGTGTGGACATCAACTCCCCAAAATTTCCCAGCCAGCATATTGGCGGGGGAAGGGGAACGGTGAAGAGAGAAATATCAATTCCCAGGTTCCTCCCGCCACTCACTTCCGGACGCTGTCTACAGAGAGGTCAATGATCTTCCCGAAGGCCGAAAAAGCCGTAGTCAACATGGCTTCGTTCATATTTGCCCCACGCACATACACCGTGTTCCCTTTCGGGGGGAGACGCCACTCAGGGTTAGAATCTGATCCTGGATAACAAAGGGAGGGAGGGAGGGGGAGAGGGAGGGAGAGGGGAAAAAAACAGTTGAGAAACAATTTGTGGCTTTTGGTTCTGCCAAAGTCTTGCAAACCACACATAATTTCTTCTCTTTTCTCCTGCAGAATCAATATTCCATATATAAAAAAGGTAAAGGTTCCCCCGCACATGTGTGCTAGTCGTTTCCAACCCTAGGGGACGGTGCTCATCTCCATTTCAAAGCCAAAGAGCCAGCGCTTGTCCGAGGATGTCTCCGTGGTCATGTGGCCGGCATGACTGGACGCCAAAGGCGTTACCTTCCCACCGTAGTGGTCCCTATTTTTTTACTTGCCTTTTTATGTGCTTTCTAACTGCTAGGTTGGCAGAAGCTGGGACGAGTAACAGGCGCTCACTCTGCTACACAGCACTCGGGATTCGACCCGCCAAACTGCCGACCTTCTGATCGACAAGCTCAGCGTCCTAACCCACTGACCCACCGTGTCCCTTTATTCCATATATACTTGTGTATAAACCCATCTGTGGATAAGCCAATGCTTCAGTTTTTAACCAAATACTCTGAAAAAATGGGCCACCCATGGACAAGCTGACCCTTGACATTCCTGTATGCTTTAAATCAGGGCTTTTCAACCTTTTCATTCATTGTACCACTTTTAGGATATGGCAACATCTGAGTACCACCCGTCGCCTAGCTCCAGCCATCTCTCGCTTAGGCTTCTGCGGTGCTGCCACCGGTTCAGCTCATTCCCCTACCCCGCTACCACTTTTCTAGGATGGTCGCGTACCACCTGCCAGGTGCCAATGTACCACAGTTAGTACCCGTACCACTGGTTGAAAAGCCCTGCTTTAAATTTCACAATAGGCTAATCTATGGATCATGCGTTCGTTTTGGGTTATTTACTCATAGATAAGCCAAACCCAATTTCTGGGGTGTATCCTGGCACCTGAAACTGTCTTATACGTTAAACGGTTCCTATTTACGACGGTTGCAGTGTCCCGAGGTCATGTAATCACCTTTTGCGACCTTCCGACAAGCAAAGTCAACGGGGAAAGCCACTTTAAACAACCCTGTTACTTTAACAACTACAGTGACTCACTTAACAACCGTGGCAATACTGTACAATTTGGCACCTAACAACTGTCTTGCTTAGCAACGGAAATTTTGAGCTCAACTGTGGTTTTAAATCGAGGACTATCTGTATATCTTTAATGAGGCAAGTAGTTTCCTGTAGTCTTATAAGATTTCTGACTGTAGCGGAGAAGCTAGGAAATTGCTTCTGAAGTAACTCAGCCCAACAACTTTGCCCTCCCAAAGGACCAAGTATTCCTTACGGCGGAAGCCTTCTCTGTCCCGTTCTCGTTCACGCCCTCGATCTCGGTCCCAGTCTCTGTCTCTGTCTCGATCTCGGTCCCGGTCCCTGTCCCTGCTCCTGTCCCGGCTACGATCCCGCTCGTCGTCCCTCTCATATCCATGCAGACTTTCACTCTGGTCAGATTCTTTGTCTGGATCTCTGCCTTCCTCTGGCTCTTTCTCTGGGTCTCGCAGGCAATCGCTGGGGCTCACAAAGCTAGGAGAGAGCATGAAAAGGAGAAAATTGATTCACCAGAGGTTGCAGGCCACTCGGGGCTTAGTTCCTCAAATCGGAAGCACAGGGCACAGGAGGAGATAACTGGCACGAAACAGAACACCTGGCCTCGCAGGCGAAAGAACAATCAACCCTGACACACCCTCGCAGGCGAAAGAACAATCAACCCTGACACACTTGCGTTCGTGGCTTGCTTTCAGTCTGCGAGTATCGTATCCCTTGCCTTTTTCTTTCTTCTCATTTTACTTACAGGCCAATTTTTAGTTTTCAGTTTTTAATGCCTACGTTATCATTTCCCCAAACGCTTCGCAAATGACCTCTGTCTGATCTCTCTCCATCCCTCGGGATAACCCTATTTGCCATAATAAACATGATACCCCCCACAGTCTTCCAAGATTCTACTGGGGCTCTTTTTTTTAAAAGCAGGGGTTCCCAACCTCCGTCCGTGGCCTGGTGCCAGGCCATAGCCCATTTGGAGCCGGGCCACGGAAGTAGTGGTGGGCGAGTGTGTAGACACAGCTGCATTTATGAAAGCGGTGTGCTTGCGCGACCATCCCTTCCACCACCACCCCGCCGCCACCGCCTCCAACACCCCGCAGAGCCAGAAAAGTTGGAGACCACTGTTTTCAAGGACTGTCATTTGTAAAATAATAATTATAGGGCAGTTCTTCACCTACACACACACAATGATACTTTGCACTTCTGAACTACAGCCCAGCAAATATCCTGATCTGTTGACTCCTGAATGGTCTGAACGAAATCTGAATCTTGGGTTATTAGCAAAGAGCGTCAATAAAAGAATTCTCTTCTTCCAAAATTAGTGTTACAAGTACAAAAAAAAATAACAAATTCTCATTTTCAGAATCAATTCTTAGGCTCCCCATTCCTTAATTCTAGGTGCATTTTTTTTTTTCACATCAAGGAACCTGACAATTTATTTAGTTCGAACTAAATCCAACAAAATGAGAAAGTTACACTAAACAGCAACAGTGGTGCCTCAGGGCAAAAACACTTACCGTATTTTTCGGACCATAAGACGCACTTTTTTCCCCCAAAAGTGGGGGGGAAAACGAGGGTGCGTCTTATGGTCCGAAGGTGATCCGTATGGCCAGCCCCAACCTCTGCAAGTGGAAAGCAAGGGAGATTGCCAGGAGCACAAATCGGCACGTGCTGAGAAACGCCGATCTCACACTCCTGCACTCTCCCTCGCTCGGTTTCAGCTTCCCTTGCTACAAGAGAAAGCAGGCTGAAACGGAGTGAGGGAGATTGCCAGGAATGCGAATCGGCTGATCTCGCGCTGCTGCAATCTGCCTCGTTTCAGCCTGCTTTCTCTTGTAGCAAGGGAAGCTGAAACCGAGCGAGGGAGTTTGCAGGAGCGCGAGATCAGCCGATTCGCATTTCTGGCAATCTCCCTTGCTCCATTTCAGCCTGCTTTCTGAAAGAGAAAGCCGGGCCGCAGGGCCGCCTCCGCGGGTACTGCTCTAATGCAGAGGGAAGGACAAAGAGGGAAGGAAGGAAGGAAGGAAGGAAGGAAGGAAGGAAGGAAGGAAGGAAGGAAGGAAGGAAGGAAGGAAGGGACAATGGGAGAGGGAGGGAGAGAAAGAGAGAGAGAGAGAAAGAGAGGGAGAGAGAGAGAGAAGGAGAAAGAATTTGTTTTCTTGTTTTCCTGCTCTAAAAACTGGGTGCGTCTTATGGTCCGGTGCGTCTTATGGTCCGAAAAATACGGTAATCCATTATCATTTGGATTTCTCCAATGACTGAACTGATTCTGCTTGCCAAAGCTGGCATCAATGTGTGTGTGTGTGGGTGGGGGGAAATTATCCTGATAGTTACCATAAGATGGGTGACATATAAATTTATTTCATAAATAAAAGAATAAAAAATAAATGATGGCATGAATGAATGCAACCAACCTCTCATACAGATACTTCCTTTGGGGGCGCCGGGGCTAAAATGAAATATTAAAAAAAAGGCTTATTAAGTGTGAAATTACAAGTTAACATTGTAAAGTCTGGTGCAGTCATGTGATTTTTCACTAAGTGACCACAGCGCTTAGCAAAAGACTTGGTACCTTACCAACCATGATGGTACCGATCACGATTTGCAATTGAGGAATGCAGATAGTCCTCAACTTATGACCACCATGGAGCCCAAAATCTCTGTTGCTAAGTGGGACAATAAAGTCAGTTTTACCCCATTGTATGGCCTTTCTTGCCACAGGTGTCAAGTGAATCGCTGCAGTTGTTCAGTTACTAACATGGCTGTTAAGTGAATCTGGCTTCCCCATCAACTTTGCCTGTCGGACGGTCGCAAAGGGTGATCGCATGACCCCAGGGACACTGCAACCACCATAAATATGAGCCAGTTGCCAAGTGTGACTTTTGCTCACGTGACCATGGCAACAGTCATAAGTGTGAAAAAGGGTCATGTCACATTTTTCAGTGCTGTTGTAACTTCGGTCATTAAATGAAGCGTTGTAAGCCGAGGACTACCTGCACCTGTAGATGCACTGCTTTGAGTTGTTTAAAGCAGAGGTCCCCAATCTATGGGCTGCGGCCGGGCTGCATGAGTAATTGGGCAGTGCACACGTGCATATGCGTGTGCTCACTCCCCCTCGTGCCACCATTGTGCAAAGGTTGCCGCTAGTATCGTGCAGGGGTGGTGTCACGAACCTTGTGTGGGTGGCAGCAGCACCGCAAGCAGGCTGCAGCACAAACCTCATGCGGGGGCGGCGGTATGATCGTCGTGCTGGTGGTAGCATCACTGCAAACCTGGCGGCGGCACCATAAACCTCACACAGGTAACGATGTCGCTGAGAGCCTCGCTCGCATGCTCGCAGCCGTTTGCATGAGGCACAAGCTTGCAGCCTGTTTGTGTGCATGCACGCACGTGTGGCCATATTTGCGTTTGCGCATGTAAGGCACCTACCCCTCCCTTTTCCACCAGGTTGCCAACCCAGAAAGGTTGGAGAGCCCTGGTTTAAAGCAAAGCCGAATGTAAATCTAATTTAAAAAATCCTAATAGCTTTGGGCTGTGAGAAAAGTCACCATGAGATCTAAATATGAGGAAGGGGATGGAGGAATTGTGGCCAGGTGAAAACTGAGGAGTGGTTTTTTTTACTTTTGGTTGCTTCTCACAATGCATTCCACGCTATTACCACCCTACTAATCTATCCCAGGATAAAGAATTGGTGAAATGACTAAAAGCTCTCACAGATCCCTCACAAGGTGAACCAACATTGTTAGTTCTTCACGAGCCCTGGAGGCGCAGTGGTTAGAATGCAGTACTGCAGGCTAACTCACTGCTCACAGCCAGGAGTTCAATCCTGTCTGGGCTCTGAGTCCTCAGGGAGAAGGGCGGCATATAAATTTAATAAACCTTAATTTAATAAACCTCAAGGTTGACTCACTCTCCCATCCTTCTGAGGTGGGTAAAAGGAGGAGCCAGATTGTTGGGGGCAATATGCTGACTCTGTACAACCACTTACAGAGGGCTGTAAAGCACTGTGAAGCGGTATATAAGTGCTACTGCTATGAAAGATTGCAGGGATCCATCGAAGGGTCACATTTGGTACTTTATGTTCTATATGCCACATCTGCTAATCTTTTATATTTCACTTTACATACGTACATAAATACATACATATAGTAAGGTAAAGGTTCCCCCGCACATGCGTGCTAGTCGTTTCCGACTCTAGGGGGCCGGTGCTCATCTCCGTTTCAAAGCCGAAGAGCCAGCATTTGTCCGAGGACGTCTCCGTGGTCATGTGGCCGGCATGACTAGACGCCAAAGGCGCACGGAACACTGTTACCTTCCCACCGTAGTGGTCTCTATTTTTCTACTTGCATTTTTACGTGCTTTCGAACTGTTAGGTTGGCAGAAGCTGGGACGTGTAGCAGGCGCTCACTCTGCTACGCGGCACTCAGGATTTGACCCGCCAAACTGCCGACCTTCTGATCGACAGGCTCAGCATCCTAACCTACTGAGCCACCGTGTCCCTTACATACATACATATTATACACACACACACACACACACATATACATACATATGTGTGTGTGTGTGTATGTTCAATTAAAAAAATGTTTAAAATTATAAGTTTTTTTTAAGGAGGCAAGAATAATTAACCTTGTAAAATATGGTTGACAAAGGCAAAGTGAGCAACCTATCTTCCCTGCCTGCTTGATGGGTTGTAGCCACTTTCAAAAGTAACCTGGCCCTATGCCAGGGGTAGGCAACCTCGGGTCTTTTATGACTCGTGGACTTCAACTCCCAGAATTCCTGAGTCAGCTGACTCAGGAATTCTGGGAGTTGAAGTCCACAAGTCATAAAAGACCCGAGGTTGCCTACCCCTGCCCTATGCCATGTAGGGCTTTATAAATATTAACTAACATCTTCAATTGGACACAGAAGCAAACTGGCACCCAATGCACTTTGCGGAGCAGAGCTCTTACATGTGTCTTTCCTTTGGGCACCCAGTATAACTCATATGGCCGAACTATGAACCAGGTGAAGCTTCCGGATAGTTTTCAAGAGTAGCCCCAGGGCACACTGCAGTAGTCCAAACGGGAGATGACCAGAACATGAGTGACTGAACGGATATTCTGTACTGTTGAACGTCTATTTGGAACCGCTGAAGGGAGAACCACGCAACCACTGACCTAACCAATTTCCCACCCTGATTGGGGAATTGTTATCTTAGTTACCTCTCGGGAATCATCATCTGCTGAGACACTGCGCTGAAAGGGCTGGTAAGTTGGGGCAGATCCCTTCTTGGTCTCCTAAAAGACAGACAGGCATTAAAAGCAAGCTCAAAGCAACCCCAACCCACTAGACCAGGGCTGTCCAACCTTGACAACTTTTAAAGACCTGTGGACTTCCATTCCCAGAATTTCCCTAGCCAGCCATCCTGGCTAGGGGATTCTGGGAATGGAAGCCCACAGGTCTTCAAAGTTGCCAAGTTTGGACACTCCAGCAATAGAATATTTCTTCGGCACCTCCTTGCATTAACCCAGCTTACTTTCGGCTTCACCTTCCGAGTCCAAGAGCGTTTGAATCCCGAGTTCTTGTTCTCAACTTTTATAGCACTGATGGCCCCCGTCTTCACCAGCATTTTGGCTTGTTCTGTGGCTGTGGCGGTGTCGACTACCGGCTGATCTGAGATGGCTGGAAACAGGGAAGAAAGGAAAAAACTGCTGTCCCCAAATGGCCAACATTGGCAAGAGAGCACTTCACTCATAGCAGCCCATGTTTTCACAAAAGTCCGACTTACATCGCTTAATTCCTCCCTGGACAGCCTGACTGGTTGAACCCTGTTGTTTTTTTAAGGCCATGAGGGCCTTTTTCTGGATGGGAAGAAGAAGGGAAAAATAAAGTCAGTACAAGATACACACAGTCTAACTTCCCTCCCTTCCCAAAAAAGAACTAGTCTCGTTATTTCCTATTGTATGAAAACATCTGGCTGACGTTTACATCCTTGACCTACAGCCACAATTGAGCTCAAAATTTATGTCACTGAGACAGCTGTTAAGTGAGTTTTGATCCATTTTACAACCTTTCTGGCCACAGTTGTTAAATGAATCACTACAGGTTTTTTTAAAATCCCATTTGTATCCCGCCCTTCTTCGAACACTCAGGGTGGCTTACAATTTAAAGCACAAATCAAATGTGCTTAGCAATAGCCTTCATTCTATGTATATGCCTGCTTTATTAGGGCTTTTGCCCCCCTCCCCAAGCGGCATTATTACAAAGTCAGCTTAATTTCCCCCAACAATCTGGGTCCTCATTTTACCTACCTCGGAAGGATGGAAGGCTGAGTCAACCTTGAGCCTGGTGGGACTCGAACCTGCACTAATTGCAGGCAGCTGGTGTTACTTAAGGAGGCACTGCTCCACCAAGGCTCTTGTTTAGTTGTTTAGTTAGTAACACGGTTAAGTGAATCTGGTATCCCCAGTGACTTTGTCAGGTCACAAAAGGTGATCACACGATCCCGAGACACTGCAACTGTCGTAAATACGAGTCAGTTGCCAAGTCAAAGACTACCTTTGCTTGTAAGAATAATTTCACCGTCAAGCTGAACAAGCTGACCTTTTTCTTGAGTTTGGCAAATTTCTTCTGCAGCGCTTCCTCATCTTCTGTCAACCCAGGTGGCAAAACAATCATGATGGAACAGTACAGTGCTGGCTAGAATTGGAAGCCAAGGAAGGAATCAGTCAGGTAAAGCTTGGTGTTCGATTACTGATGCAGGCGGGGCACCCTCAGAATTGGCAAATACACATTGATATATTTTACTTTTCATTTAATATTCATGTATTTTATTGATGCATTTTTCTCAGAATGTACAGTAGTGGCCAAAATTGTGGAAAGTGTATTTTGGGGGAAAAGTGTATTTTTGAGGTGTGATGGCTAATAACCATAAAATTTAGTAGTACCATAAAATTATATATCAATGGCAAGATAATTTAATGAAGAATGTAATGCAACAAAGTTTATTCAATTACAGTATCTGTATATATAGGGAACGGTTGCTGGAACTGGGTATGTTTAGTTTAACGAAGAGAAGGGCGAGGGGTGACATGATAGCAGTGTTCCAATATCTCAGGGGCTGCCCCAAAGAAGAGGGAGCCAAGCTATTCTCCAAAGCACCTGAAGGCAGGACAAGAAGCAACAGATGGAAACTAATCAAGGAGAGAAGCAACCAAGAACTAAGGAGAAACTTCCTGACAGTTAGAACAATTAACCAGTGGAACAACCTGCCTCCAGAAGCTGTGAATGCTCCAACACTGGAAGTTTTTAAGAAGAGACTGGACAGCCATTTGTCTGAAATGGTATAGGGTTTCCTGCCTTAGCAGGGGGTTGGACTAGATGACCTCCAAGGTCCCTTCCAACTACTACTTCTTCTTCTTCTTCTTCTTCTTCTTCTTCTTCTTCTTCTTCTTCTTCTTCTTCTTCTTCTTCTTCTTCTTCTTATTATTATTATTATTATTATTATTATTATTATTATTATTATTATTATTATTATTATTATTATTGCATTCTATGAAAAGTTGTAGCCAAATAACCAGAAAAAGGAAGCACAACTTGCTTAGATTGGTATCAGGTAGCTTTCCCTCATCTGATTGTAGCCAATGAGCATGAAGGTTTAGAGAGCCAATCAGGTGTCATCTCGTTTTGGCAACGAGCCAATCAGATCACAGTAGGATTCAGTTATTGATGTCCTGTATTGAAGCTGAAAGGAGGATATTTGTCAGTGTGTTATGTGATCGCTGTCAAGTTGCTTGGGTTTTTTTGTGTTCTTTCATTTAGTGAGCTTGTGAAACGTAATAAAATTAAAGAAATGGTGCAAAGAGTTGACTGGTTGCCCAGAAAGTGATGCAAAATAGTAGTATTAAGTGAACAAGGCTACAGTTATAAAGAAATCAGAAGAAAAATTGGTGGAAACCTATTATTATTTATTTTATTTTTCGGACTTGTATGCCGCCCTATCTCCCGAAGGACTCAGGGCGGCTAACAACAATAAAAGACAATAATACAAATGTTAAAAAAGATTAAACTAACAAGCCCCAATGCTAAAATTAAAAATATTCTATTTAAAAATCCCTGTCGTCAGTTCAGGTCAGCCTGATGGAAGAGAAATGTTTTAAGGCCACGACGAAAGGACCGGAGATCTGGGGCCATGCGGAGCTCAAGGGGAAGTTGGTTTCACAGGGCTGGCGCTCCCACAGAGAAGGCCCTCCCCCCAGGGGTCGCCAGCCGACATTGTCTAGCCCACGGCATCCTGAGGAGGCCCTCCCTGTGTGAGCGGACTGGGCGATGGGAAGTCGTTCCTGGCAGCAGATGGTCCTGCAAATATCCCTGGCCTAGGCCATGTAGGGCTTTATAGGTAAGAACCAGCACCTTAAATCTCACCCGGAGGACAACCGGTAACCAATGCAGCTCATGCAGGAGGGGTGTAATATGGGAGTATCGGCATGCTCCCATCACAACCCGCGCGGCCGCATTCTGCACCAGCTGGAGCCTCCGGGTGGTCAAGGGCAGCCCCATGTAGAGAGCATTGCAGGAATCTATACGGGAGGTAACGAGTGCATGAGTGACCGTACGTACAGCATCTCAGTCCAGATAGGGGCGCAACTGGCACACCAAGTGAACCTGGGCGAATGCCCTCCTGGCCACAACTCCTATATGATCTTCAAAACTGAGTCGTGTATCCAGGAGGACGCCTAAGTTGCGCGCCCTATCAACGGGAGGTAACACCTCTCCTCCCATAACCAAAGACGGAACCTCTTGGACTAAACGAGATGCCGGTACGTAGAGCCACTCAGTCTTGGCCGGGTTGAGCTGCAGCCTGTTCTTCTCCATCCAGCTTCGCACCGCTTCCAGGCAACGGGACATCACGTCGAGGGCATCACTAGATCGGTTCGGGGTGGAGATGAAAAGCTGGGTATCATCAGCATATTGATGATACCTCACCCCGAAACCATGGATGATCTCACCCAGTGGCTTCATATAGATGTTGAACAGGAGGGGAGAGAGGACCGACCCCTGGGGCACGCCACAACTAAGGGGCCTCGGGGTTGACCTCTGCCCTCCTGTCAACACCATCTGCGAACGGCCCGAGGTAGGAGGAGAACCACCGTAAAACGGTGCCTCCCACTCCCAAGCCCCCAAGACGTCACAGCAAGATACCATGGTCGATGGTATCAAAAGCCGCTAAGAGATCTAATAGGACAGGGACAGAGGAATAACCCCTATCCCGGGCCCGCCAGAAACCATCCACCAGGGCGACCAATGCTGTCTCCGTGCTGTACCTGGGCCTGAAACCCGATTGGTACGGATCCAGATACTCAGTTTCCTCCAGGACCAAAGGGAGCTGCCGTGCCACCATGCTCTCAACGACCTTCGCAAGAAAGCGAAGGTTGGAGACAGGACGAAAGTTATTTAAAATAGCAGGATCCAAGGCAGGTTTCTTGAGGAAGGGCCTCACCACCGCCTCCTTCAAGGTGGCAGGGAAGCACCCCTCACTCAAGGAAGCATTAATAACTGCCAGGAGCCAGCCTCGTGTCACCTCCCGAGCTGCATAAACCAGCCAGGAGGGACACGGGTCCAACAAACACGTGGCGGCACTTAATCTCCCCATGATCCTGTCCACTTCATCCGGAGTCACAGGATCAAATTCTTCCCAAATATTATCGGCCAAACCCATCGCTTCCCCCTCGTCAGATACTGCCCAGTCAAGAGTCCAGACCAGCCCGAATCTGAGCGATTTTATCCAGCAGATGCTGACTCAACTCCTCGGCCCGTCCCCGTAAGGGGTCCTCCCCCGTCCCCTGATTTAAAAAGGAATGGGTCACCCTAAACAGGGCAGCCGGGCGGTTATCTGCGGACGCAATGAGGGCAGCGAAGTGAGCGCATGGCACAAAAAGGCTTAAAGGTTTTCTTCTTAAACTTTTTAATGGGTTAGGGAGGGGGGAGGGACGTAAGGCCTGGCAGAAAGATGGGGGGATTTTGCCGGACATTCCTCAGTCCAGGTTGGTAGACGGTAGCGGCGACGGGAGGGGCGGGATAGGGGGGTCTTGGGGCCCGAGGGGATGGGGTGGGGACAGCGATCCCCACGGTGATTGGGAATGGCGGCAGACGAATGAGCAGAGGGCCATATCGAAATCTGGGATCGCACCCCCGCTGTCTTCCAGCGGTGGCCTGCTCCGACCCTCTGGTTTCATCCTGCTTTTCCGGAGGTGGGGGAGGACAGGTACCTGAGCTCAGGCTGGTCTATTTGAATGCCAGGTCTGTGATCTGATCGAGGAGGAAGGCGCAGACCCGGCATGCATTACGGAAACTTGGTTGGGTCCAGAGGGAGGAGTCCCTTTGATTGAGTTATGCCCACCAGGTTTCCGTGTGCTTCACCAGCCTCGGGCTCAGGGTAAGGGCGGTGGGGTGGCAGTTGTTATTAAGGAGGCCTTATGTCCGCGGGAGGCCACTGCCCCTCAGATAGGCGGATGTGAGTCCCTCCTCCTGAGGTGGGGCCCTGGGGGTCAGTTGGGCCTGTTGCTTGCGTATCTTTCTCCCAGCTGCGTGGCAACGGCCCTGCCCGAGCTGCTCGACGCTCTCTCGGGGCTGGCGATTGAGTTTCCCAGACTTATGGTTCGGGGGGATTTTAACCTGCCCTCCCTGGGGGGGGTGCGTCGGGGGTGGCCCGAGAGTTCATGGCTTCCATGACGGCCATGGACCTGACCCAGATTATTCAGGGTCCGACTCACGAGGGGGGAAACACGCCCGACCTTATTTTTATCTCTGGGCAGTGGCTTAATGGTCTGGGTGGGGTTTCTCCAATCTCTCAACCCCTTTCATGGACAGACCATAATCTCCTGCGGCTGGGCCGCCGTTATGCCACCTCCCGCTGCTGGGAGGCAGAACCGACCAGGTGGTTCCGCCCCATGCGCCTGATGGACCCGGATAGGTTCCAGACGGCGCTTAGACTGATTCCTGCCTCCCTTTCCCACAGCCCGGTCGAGACCTTAATTGACGCCTGGCAACGGGCTGCTTCGGAGGCTCTCGACCGCGTTGTGCCTTTGCGGCCTCTGACCCGGCGGAGGTCCCGGTTGGCCCCTTGGTTTTCCGTGGACCTGCGGGAGATGAAGCGCCGGAGGAGGGTCCTAGAGAGCATTTGGAGGTCCAGTCGGTCCGAATCTGACTGAACACAGTTCAGATCTTTTTTCTAGATCTTACCTTGTGGTAACTTAACACAAAGGTGGGATTTCTACTGTACCCTTTTCCCAAAAGGTTTCCACAATTTTTGGCCACTACTGTACAGCACTGCAGTTTCAGTTTTTTTTTTCTTTATTAAAGCAAACCTATTACAGGTACTCGACTTACGACCACCACCGAGCACAACCTTTATGTTGCTAAATGAGAGTTTTGAGTCATTAAGTCAGTTCCGACCCCTTTTTTTACATTTCTTGCCACAGCCGTCAAGTGACTCACGCTGCAGTTGTTTAGCAACAAGGTGGTTAAGTGAATCTGGGTTTTCCCCCTTGACTTTGCTCGTCGGAAGGGGATGGCAGGACGCCTGGGGGGACGCTGCAATGGTTGTTAAATATGAGACAGTTGCCACGCATCTGAATTCTGATCGCATGACCATGGGGGGGGGGGTGCTGCAACCGTCGTAAGTGTGAAAAACGGTCATTGGTCACTTTTTTAAAAATTTATTTATTTATTATATTTTTATACCGCCCTTCTCCCGAAGGACTCAGGGTGGTGTACAGGGCAATAAATATAAAAACAGAATACAAAAGTTAAAAAACGATTAAATATAATGCCCAAATTTAAAACAGTAATTAAAACATATTAAAACCCCAACCCTAACCCATCAAACCAGGTCAGATTGCTCAAATAAATACGTTTTTAGATCGCGCCGGAAGGAGTGAAGGTCGGGGGCCATCCGGAGCTCAACCGGCAAGCGGTTCCAAAGGTCTGGCGCGCCCACAGAGAACGCCCTCCCCCTGGGGGCCACCAATCGACATTCTTTGATCGGAGGCACCCTGAGGAGGCCCTCTCTGTGGGAGCGCACTGGACGGAGGGAGGTTGACGCCGGCCGCAGGTGCTGCCGTAGGTAATCCGGACCCATGCCATGTAGGGCTTTGTAAGTCATTACCAACACCTTGAATCTCACCCAGAGGACAACCGGCAGCCAATGCAGCTCGCGGAGCAAAGGTGTAACATGGGAGTATCGGGGAAACTCCCAGCACAAGTCGCGCGGCTGCATTCTGCACCAGTTGTGAGCCTCCGAGTGGACTTCAAGGGCAGCCCCACGTAGAGAGCATTACAGTAGTCTAGACGAGAGGTCACGAGCGCATGAGTGACTGTACGCAAGGCATCCCGGTCCAGATAGGGTCGCAACTGGCGCACCAGGCGAACCTGGGCAAAGCCCCCCCCCCTAGTCACAGCTCCAATATGCTCTTCTAAAGAGAGCTGTGAGTCTAGACCAGGGGTAGGCAACCTCGGCTCTTTTATGACTCATGGACTTCAACTCCCAGAATTCTTGAGCCAGCCATGTTCTGCTGAGGGCTGCTCTTGAAGTCAATCCAGAAGTTACAATAGTTGAATACAGCTGCTCCCTTGCTGCAGTCAACACCGTATAGAGCAGGGGTAGGCAACCTCGGCTCTTTTATGACTCATGGACTTCAACTCCCAGAATTCCTGAGCCAGCCAAGCTGGCTCAGGAATTCTGGGAGTTGAAGTCCATGAGTCATAAAAGAGCCGAGGTTGCCTACCCCTGGTCTAGAAGGACCCCCAAGTTGCGCGACCTATCTACAGGGGGGTAATAGCTCACCCCCCATGGCCAAAGATGGGATAATCGGAATTTCCCGGGATGCCGGCACGAACAGCCACTCAGTCTTATCAGGGTTGAGCCGAAGCCCGTTCCTCCCCTGTTCCTTTCCCCCCCAGTGCTGTAACTTCAAACGGTCAGTAAACGAAACCGTCGTAAGTCGAGGACTACCCGTACGATCTCTCTGGATTGGGCTGCAGTTTCAGACTCCGTCTAATCGCAGGGCTTTCCCTCCGACCCAGCTGGGGAGATCCCGCAATAGTGGATTTGTGGGCGTGTCAGGGACTTCTTACCTGCAAAGGCTCCAAATTGGGGGGAGGGAAGCCGCAAACTCGATCTGGCCGCCGCCTAGGAACCTCCGGAGCAACGTAACGTTTCCACACCGGACCCTCCCACAATGCACCGGGAGCCAGCCCGCGCCCCCCCCCACCACCACCCCAGCTTTCCCTGCAAAACTGGCGCCGAGCCGTCCCAAGATGCATTGCGGCTCAGGACAACGCAGAGCGTAACGACGGTTCGGCATCCTTGCTTTGATTTTCCCACCCCCCCGCCCCCCACTCACCGCTTGTTTCTTTTTTTTTATGGTTTGCCTTTCAGTCTAGAATCCTTCCCAAGATGGAGGAGAAGGAGGAGGAGGAGCAGGAGGAGGAAGAAGAGGAGGGAGGAGGCGGGACTTGCGTAAACCGCCGAGAGACGCGAAAGCTATTGGCTGGAGAATAGGGGAGCCCGCCTCTTCTGGAGGCACGAGAGCGGAAAAATAGGCCAGGAAAACAGAGAGGGCCTTCTCGATTTGCATACTACGCTCTCATTGGCTTGAACCACGTACAGCGATGACGTTCGAAGCACGGGATGATCCGAAACCAAACAGTTTTTGAACACGATTTGAATATCCAACCGCTCATTGGCTGGCTTTGGGGTTTGGGCGGAACAAAGCGCCTTCGATTTGCATACCGCCCCGCCATTGGGCAGCTGCTGTTGCTCGTTTAGCCAATCCGTCCTTCCTTCGAAGCGAAAGTCATTTTTTTTTCCAACCAGACTTCCGCCCTTCCTTCGATTGACCAAGCCCGTTTCACTTCCGCTTACTGACGTGTGACGACAATCTTTACCGCCACCTTGAGAAACGGGGATTGACCGGGTGTACCTTCAACTGCCCTTTTTGAAGATGGAAGGTTCCGCCCTCAGTATGACAGCCCGGAGGGAGAGTTTCCGGGTCAGTCCTTGAGCGAACCGTGGCAGCTGAGATGGATCTGGAGAGGATAGGTGAGGACGGGCTAGACACCCTCCTGCGTCTGACTGAACTAATATAATGGAGCCTTTTAAAATCTATAATAAGTTGGAAGGGAACTTGGAGACCATCTAGTCCAACCCCCTGCTCAGGCAGGAAACCCTACTCCAGTTGGATCAGGAATCCCATCCGGAGCATCTGGAGAAGAATGAGAAATTTGGGCACTTCCTGGAAGTTCAAGTAACTATATAGACCAGGGGTAGGCAACCTGGCTCTTTTATGACTCATGGACTTCAATTCCTAGAATTCCTGAGTCAGCATAGCTGGCTCAGGAATTCTGGGAGTTGAAGTCCATGAGTCATAAAAGAGTCGAGGTTGCCTACCCCTGCCCTATATACCATTTCAGAAAAATGGCTGTCCAGTCTCTTCTTAAAAACTTCCAGGGTTGGCGCATTCACAGCTTCTGCATGTGCAAGATGTTGGGACTCTAGAAAAAATGCAGAGAAGAGCCACAAAGATGATTAGGGGGTTGGAGGTTGCAGGAATTGAGTATACTCTAGTGAAAAGAAGGGGAGACTAGGGGAGACATGATAGCAGTGTTCCAATATTTGAGGGGCTGCCACAAAGAGGAAGATCAACCCATTCTCCAAAGCATGGATTGAAACTAATCAAGAAAAAATCCTACCTAGAACTAAGGAGAACTGTCCTGAAAGTGAGAACAATTAATCAGTGATATGGCTTGCCTATAAGAAGTTGTGGTTGCTCCAAAAAACGAGGATTTTAAGAAGGGATTTGTCTGAAATGGTATAGTTTTTTCCTGCCTGAGCAGCAGATTGGACTAGAAGACCTCCAAGTTCCCTTCCAATTTCTATCATTCTGTATTATTTTGTATTCTAAACAGAGGTAAAAATGTTAGCAGTGCAGCTTTTTTTTTCATGAATGCAATGAGAGGATAATTGAATCTGCAGAAGGTTAGAGAAATCAATTGTCTAGCAAATAAATAAGTAATAGTTTTATTTACATGCTACTTGTTTCTTTGCTAAATGTTTAAGTAATCTCAGTCGTCCAAGCAAAGGTAGGTGTAGTACAAGATGTGAAAATACAAATATTGTGATCCTCAACCTTGAAAACTTTTTAAGATGAGTGGACTTAAACTTCCAGAATTCCTCAGCCAGTATACATGCTGGGCAGGAAATTCGGGGAACTGAAGTCTACTCATCTGAAAGTTGCAAACACTGCATCAATAGTAATTTATTACTGTAAAACAGACATGTCAAACACAAGGCCCGGGGGCCAGATCCGGCCCGCGAAGTGGTTTCATGTGGCCCGCGAAGCCATCCTGGCCCAGAGACCCTCAGATCTGTCCCTCTCCTGCCCAGGCCGCCATAGGCACCCTTGATGCGAACGATGTCGAGCTGGCCATGCCCACCCAGTAGGCCATGCCCACCCTGGCCATACCCACCCGGCCCCCTGAGGGCAACCACAATGCAGATGCGGCCCTCAATGAAATTGAGTTTGACACCCCTGCTGTAAAATGACAAGAGCCACAAAAAAAGTTATTTTGCAGTTTTGAGGAAGAAAACGCCAAGAACCGAGCAGTGAACCCCAAGATCACAAAGCCCGTTGCCTCTAGACCTGATGAAAGAGCCATGTCTTAAAACCTTTCCTGAAGTAGAAGCTATGTGGGCTTTGAGGAGGGATTCCTTCTCTTACGATGTGTCTAACGAACATAATTCTTGCCTATAGACTCTGATGCTGTATTTATTTATTTGTTTATTTTTTCGACTTATATACCTCCCTATTCCCGTAGGACTCAGGGCAGTTTACAGGGCAATTAAAATCATACCGTACAAAAGTTTTAAAAAAAATTAAAACAATTAAGTAAATTTAAAGCCCAAAGTTTAAAAATTAAAACATTTTAAACCCCTCAGTCTAGGCCCGACAGCTCAAAGAGCCAAGTTTTCAGGTCCCGGCGGAATGAGTGGAGGTCGGAGGCGGTCCTAAGTTCCATCGGAAGTTGGTTCCAAAGGGCAGAGAAGGCACCCACAGAGGCGGCCCTCTCTCTGGGAGTCACCCGCTGGCAATCTTTCACCGGTGGTACCCTAAGAAGGCCCTCCCTGTGGGAGCGCACAGGACGATGGGAAGTGGATGCCGGCAGCAGATGCTCCCTCAGATAATCCGGACCCAAGCCATTTAGGGCTTTATAGGTCATCACCAGCACCTTGAATCTCATATTGTAATCAATATGTTTAAATCAGGCGGTTCAGACTGTATTCCGCCAAACCCTAGGGTTCCGTGAAATGTTCATAAAGTTCCAATAGAAACTGGGGATGGGGAAAGAGTTAACTCCAACACAACCGACTTTTGGCCAGTAGAGCTTTGCTTCTTAAGTAGAAGTTCCAGGATTGATTTATTTATTTTTTTTACAGATTCATGGCCCGAAAAACTTTGAAAAACCTGTTTTAATTTACCAAAGGACTTGTCCTTCTCTCACAGTTGAATTCCCCACTGAGTCCTGTAAAGATAGGGGCTTCTGTGTGGGAGAGATGGTTTATTTCAGCTAGGAATGTGTTACGATTTTTTTTAAAAAATCTTTTGGATGTTTCAGTTCTTGTAGTTATGCTGGTATATACGCATCTTTTTTTCCTTTTTTTTTTTTTGAAGAGCTTCAGCATGAGTCAAAATTAAACATCAAATTTCTTCCAAGGCCATGTACTTCTGAGGGCACATGAAGTGAAGCAAAATTCAGAGAGTTGTATAGGTGGAGAAACAAGAAATCTTGGGAGAGCAGCTGGGTGATCTCTTACATTTAAGATGGAATCGAGATTTTTTTTTTTTTGATAGACCATGTGTGAATGAATGAACCTTTATTATCAAAGTGTTCTGAACCAGCCCTCTTCTAACAAACCCCTTATCAGAAAGAAGAGACTGGAGAGCGTCCAAGGCTAAAAGGCTACTGCCAAGATTTAATTACGCAGTTAACAAAAACACTAGAGCTTGTCTTCTCAAGCGGAAAAGTTGCTTTCAGTAACCAGCCCCTCCCCAAACACTCCTTTTATAGAGAGCTCAGGGCGTGGTCTCCCTGTGCCTCCTCCCGAGGAGTCCCATAGCCTTTCTTTGTTTGTTCCTGCTCGACTGCCTCCTGCGTAGGGCGTCCTTGAACAGGGCCAGCTGTGGGTCATCATCCTCCGCACTCTCGGGCTCACGCAGCTGAGAAGAGGTCCCCGGCTGAGGACTCTGCAAAGCCTCCAAACCATCATCAGCCGGTTCGTCTCCCTCCTCCCCCTCATCTGAGTCCTCCGATACGTCGGAGCCGGCTGTCGGACCCACAGGCTGGCCCTGAGTCACAACACAAAGTACTTGTATAACAGTGAGATTGGCTGAGCCTCCCTTCGTGCCCCCCCTCCACAACTCACAGTGACAACAAACCCACCATCTTGTTACACCATGTGAGCTAATTGCACAACACACCAGCCTCGTAAGTCAATCATACACAGAGTTATTTCTGGTTCAGGAGCCTGACAGCCCACGGATAGAAGCTGTTCTTCAGCCTGTTGGTGCGGCTGGCTATACTCCTGTATCTCCTACTCGATGGTAGGAGAGTGAAGAGGAACCGACCAGGGTGTGAGGCGTCCCTGAGAATTTTCTTCACTCTTCCAAGGCAGCGGGCCCTGGCGAGGTCATTCAGCAGTGTCAGGGGACAGCCCACAACGTTTTGTGCTGTGCTGTGTTTTCTTGGTTATAGGAGATCTTGACAATGGTTCAGTTGTGAATTCTTGTCCTGAGTAAAAATTGGGTTCAGTCATTTAAATTGTCTGTTCCAGTTCCATAATCAGGAGTATCCATAGGGAGAGGAGGCATAAAAATCAGCATGATCATGGCCTTAACCCCTTCCTTCACAGATATTGCCATTTTGCAAATGTTGATCCTCACCTGTTGTCTCACACAGTAGTCTCAGAGTGTATTATTTTAAAGCAACGGGTGCAGAGTTCTGACTGAAGGGTAACGATAGATTGTCTTAACCTATCTTTGCTTCATTGTCTTCTTTGAGTCCTCCCTCCCCGAGGACCTTTAGAGTTGCCTCTCTCCATTTTGGAGGTTGGATGTGCTGGTCGTTTTGAGCTCATCACCCAAGAGGAACCCACCAAAGAAGGATTTCCACTGACCACAGTGAGTCCAGTAACCCTTCCTGTCCTGAAAGGAGAGGCAAAACCACAATGTGGCTCATTTGGATTTTGACTTAGGAGGTTGTGCAAAGTCAGCCACTGCAATTGGTAATCCGTAGGCAACCTAAAATAATAATCTTTTTTTAGCCAGATAAAAAGACTTTGAGTTAAGCTTGGAGAGACTCCTGTTCTCGTCCTCCATCAGCCACAGAAGCTCTCTGTGGGATTTGGGGCCAGTCCCTTTCTCTATGCCGACAGCCAGTGTGAAGTATAGACCAGGGCTTTTCAACCAGTGTTACGGGTACCACCTGTGGTACATTGGCACCTGGCAGGTGGTACGCGACCATCCTAGAGAAGTGGTAGCGGGGGAGGGGAATGAGCTGAACCGGTGGCAGCACCGCACAAGCCTGAGCGGGAGATGGCTGGAGCTGCAGGGCTGTCAGGGCTCAGCGGAAGCGCCAGGATCAGTGCCGCTTTCCAGCTGATCGGCGCTTCTTCAGGGCTGTCAGGGCTCAATGGAAGCGCCAGGATCAGTGCCAGGCTCCAGCTGGAGCTTGGTGCTGATCCTGGTGCTTCTGCTAAGCCCAGAAGAAGTGCCGATCAGCTGGAATGCTGCAGCATCTCCAGGGTCTTGTGATTTACATTCAGATGCTTGGCAACTGCTTCATATTTATGATGGTCACAGTGTCCCAGGGTCATGTGAAGTGACCAAAACCTGCTGCAACCACCCAGCAGAGGGGGGGGGAAATAAAAACCAAACACCCACCCCCGCTGCCAATCCTCAACAGAAATGCTCACAACAATGAAAACCTCGGACAGGAGGAAGAGCGCTGCTGGCCGACCGGGCAGGCAGGTTTCTTGCTCGGCTGTGGCTTCAGGGGCACTTTTTTCAGTGCCATTGTAACTTCAAACAGTCACTAAGCGAACTGTTGTAAGTCGAGGACTACCTGCACTTTATCACTTTTTTCCCTTTTTTTTTGTCATCAAGTTTTTGACACCTTGCTAGGCGACTGGTGGTACTCAGATGTTGCCATATCCTAAAAGTGGTACAATGGGTGAAAAGGTTGAAAAGCCCCTGGTATAGACAGTCCTCGTGTCAAGGTAATTATAATTTAGTAGCTGACCGGTGGAAATGATATATAGAGAATGAGTCAGCAGAGTATTTTGGGGTAGTATCTCTTTAAGAGACTGTGCCTGAGGAGAATGGCAATTGGAACCTTTATCTCACTTGAACCCTTTGAATGTAACTCACTACCTTGTATTCTGTATGCTCCTTGAATGTTGTTGTTTCATATTGTATATTAAACCACAATTCTTTTAACAAACCGCTGTCAGATGTTTATGCTCCTGTGTTATCACACAAAGAAGAAAGAAAAAGGCTGCGATACTTTATATTTTAAACAACACTTCGCCTTACAGCAGTTCATTTAACGACTGTTGAAAGTTACAACGGCACTGCAAAAAGTGACTTAGGACCATTTTCCACCTTTGCAAAGCATCCCCATGGTCACATGATCAAAATTCAGACGCTTGGCAACGGATTCATATTTATGATGGTTGCAGGGTCTCGGGGTCGTGTGATCACCTTTTTGCGAGTTTCTGACCAGCAAAATCAATAAGGAAGCCAGATTTGCTTAACATGCATGTCATTCACTTAACAACTGCAGTGATTCCCTTAACAACTGTGGAAAGAAAAGTTGTAAAATGGGGCACAATTCACTTAACAAATGTCTTGCTGAGCAACAGAAATATTAGGCTCAGTTGTGGCCACAAGTCGAGGACCACCTGTAATGGAAAAAGTGCTGGGTTATGAATGGGGAAACCCCAATTAACTTTATTAAATTTATTGAATTTATTCACACACCCATGTCACCCATAAGATAACCCTGGGCAGCTTACAATGTCAAAAAGAATAAGGTAAAGTTAAAGGTTCCCCCGCACATGCGTGCTAGTCGTTTCCAACTCTAGGGGCTCATCTCCGTTTCAAAGCCGAAGAGCCAGCGCTTGTCTGAGGATGTCTCTGTGGTCATGTGGCCGGCATGACTAGACGCCAAAGGCACACGTAACACTGTTACCTTCCCACCGCAGTGGTCCCTATTTTTCTACTTGCATTTTTACGTGCTTTCGAACTGCTAGGTTGGCAGAAGCTGGGACGAGTAACAGGCGCTCACTCTGTTACGCGGCACTCGGGATTCGACCCGCCAAACTGCCGACCTTCTGATCGACAAGCTCAGCGTCCTAAACCACTGAGCCACCGCGTCCCTTTTATTCAAAAAGAATAAAACAGTACAAAAACATATATAAAATAAGAACAAAACACTCTAAAAATACAAATTCTCAGTTCTAGTCCACCCTGAACCATGGAGACTCTCTGGAAGGTTGGGATCAGTCATTCTCCACCACATTTGCTATCTCAAATGGTGGATGTGGGAAGACTTAGGAGGAAAGTGTGCAGCCTGTGCTAACTTGAGTCCCTAGAGATTAAGTTGTTATTCTAACAAATCTAATGATGTTTCTTTGGCAACAGTACAGAAGTACAGCCCCTGTTTCCCCCCCCCCCCCCCCGAATATTTTTCAGCTTCCCAGTGAAACCTATAGCTCTGGAAATCTCTGGTAGTCTCTTACTGAAGACTTCTTAGTTTCTGCTTAGTTTCTGAGCTGTAGTAAATACGATTTGCGGATGGTGTTAATAAGAAATGATACATCTTCCCTCATTTTTGCCTACCTTCTCAGTTGCCACATGGGCTGCCCCCGTACGCTGAGGATCTGTCCTCGGAATTGGAGCAGCATTATCTCAACAGCCCGGAATGGCTTCCCATCCATGACTTTGAAAGGTCTCACAGGTGAGTCCCTGGTAGCTGGCGTGGTTGCTTGCAAGATGCGAAAGGAGTGAGAAAAAGCATTGTTGGAGACACACACACATCCCCACACACACACTTCATGGGTGTGTTTCTGTTGCTTCCCTCTGGGAGGAGGTTTCAATGTATTTCTAGCAGGACTACCAGATTCTGTAACAGCTTTTTTCCCTATGCCATCCGTCTGGTAAACTCGCAAGATTTGTTTTTCTCGGCATGTATATGTACACATCTGAACCAGACTGTGTTGTTTCTCTGGGTCATATATGTTTGTGTATGTAGGCATATGCATAATTATTTTTTTGTCATGTTTATGCAGTGTATATTGGAGGTGGTTACCCTTTGAGAGCTGTATGCATCAAAATCTCATTTTAATGTATGCTGATTAATGTACACTTAAAGTGACTATAAATCTATTCTATTTTCTATTCCATTCTATTCTATTATTTTATATTTTCTATCTTTTATCGTCTTTTCTTTCTATTCCATTTCATTCTATTCTGTTCTATTTTCTATTCTATTCCATTCTATTCTATTCTAATCTATCATCTTCTATTTTTTTATTCTGTTCCATTTCATTCTATTCTGTTCTGTTGTATTCTGTTTTATATCTTCTATTCTATTCTATTCTATTCTATTCTATTCTATTCTATTCTATTCTATTCTATTCATCTTTTATCCTCTATTCTCTATTCTATCTTCTATTTTCAAATCCATTTCATTCTGTTCTGTTCTATTCTCTATTCTATCTTCTATCTATTCTATTTTCAATTCCATTCCATTTCATTCTATTCTGTTCTATTTTATTTTATATCTTCTACTCTGTTCTGTTCTATTCTGTTCTATTCTATTCTATTATCTTCTGTTCTATTTTCAATTCTATTTTCAAATCCATTCCATTTTATTGTATTCTGTTATATTCTATTCTATTTGATTCTATCTTCTGTTCTATTTTCAATTCTATTTTCAAATCCATTCCATTTCATTACATTCTGTTCTATTCCATTCCATTCCATTCCATTCCATTCCATTCCATTCCATTCCATTCCATTCCATTCTATTCTATTCTATTCTATTCTATTCTATTCTATTCTATTCTATTCTATTCTATCTTCTGTTCTATTTTCACTTCTATTATCCATTCTATTCTATTCTCTTTTATTCTGTCTTCTATTCGATTTTCAATTCCACTTTATTCCGTTCCATTCCATTTTATTCTGTTGCATTCCACTCCACTCTACTCTTACTCCTACTCCTACTCCACTCCACTCCACTCCATTCCATTCCATTCAGCTCTGGGTAAGGTGAGTAATGGGATCATCTGTAGCAGAAGGAGGGTCATGAAGTCAAAATAGTTTAACTCCACCTCTTATCCTGAGACAGGTTCTGGCCCCGAGAGAGAGACATCCAGTCACTCTTCGCACTAGAGGTCACGCCTGTACACTCCACTCTCCGGGCCCAGCGCAATCCCACCACTGGGGAGCTGATGGGTTTTAAAGAGGTGAGAGATGCTTTCTTCTCCTGCAGCCCCAAATAACCCTTTGAGTAATGAGTTCCTGCTGCGTTGATTTGCCCGAGCATGCTCCTGTTGGCCTCTCTTATTTGCTGTAGACATATTTATATAAAACTGTTTCGTGTCAGCGTTTCTGACTCCGTTTGGACACTGGATGCGCAGTTTCCTGGCATGGCTCATATGCATGACAGTTGCAATGTCCCAGGATTCCCTTTTTTTTTAATTGAAAAGTTTTTCAGTACATTTTATCTTTAACAAAACAAACCCCTCCCAACCCCCTCCCCTCTTCCCAACCCACCCCAACACCTCCCTCCCTCTCCTTCCCCCCTCCCTGACTTCCCAGAGCTAAATACAAGGTATAAAAGTAAAAACAATCATAATCTACCATATGCAAGCAACAATAAGCTATTAGGTCTATCGCACTTTAGCTCTTATAAAATGACTACAAGCAATATAAATGTCACATCGATACTTATTCAAATGCTAAATGAAACGTTTTAGTCCCATATTTATTCTGGATGTAATCAATCCATTTTTTCCACTCCACAATATATCGCTGTTGCGAATGGTCTTTCAAATACGCCGAGATCGTTGCCATTTCCGCCAGGTTGGAAACTTTTAGAATCCATTCTTCTATAGTCGGCAGTTCTTCCTTCTTCCAGTATTGCCCTACTAAAAGTCTGGCTGCCGTACCAGGATTCCCTTTTGCGACCTTCTGACAAGCAGAGTGAACGGGGGAGCCAGATTTCCCTTAACCGTGTTACTAACCGATGAGTCAGTATGGGCCAGTTTTGCCAAAAACCCGAAGTTGCCAGTTTTTAGCAAAAATGCTGTCGTGTGTCCACTGGATATTGGAAACGGCCATGAATGCGGGTCAGTTGTCAAGTGCTTGAAATGCAGTCACATTTATTTTATTTTATTTTATTTTATTTTATTTTATTTTATTTTATTTTATTATTTTATTTTATTTTATTTTATTTTATTTTATTTTATTTTATTTTATTTTATTTTATTTTATTTTATTTTATTTTATTTTATTAGACTTATATACCGCCCTTCTCCCGTAGGACTCAGGGCGGTTCACAAGGTTTTTTTAAAAACAATACAACAAATTACAAAAATTAAAAACAATTAAAATGATTACACTAACCTTGAACTAAAAACCCCAATTACAATTAAAATACAATTAAAACCCTGGTTAATACTCTCAGTCCAGGCCAGAAAGCTCGAAGAGCCAGGTCTTCAGGTCCCGGCGGAATGAGCAGAGGTCAGGGGCAGTCCTAAGCTCTGCAGGCAGCTGGTTCCAAAGGGCCGGTGCACCCACAGAGAAGGCCCTCCCCCTGGGTATTGTCCGCCGGCAATCTTTCACCGCCGGCACCCTGAGAAGACCCTCCCCGTGGGAGCACACAGGACGAAGGGAGCTTGATGCCGGCAGCAGGTGTTCCCTCAGATATCCCGGACCCAAGCCATTTCGGGCTTTATAGGTCATCACCAGCACCTTGAATCTCACCCGACTGCAGGTGGGGGGGGACTATAACAGGGAGGTCCATCATAACTTCCTACAGTTGCTAAGCAACCATTGGTAAGTCAAGGACTATCTGTATAGCACCCAAGATCCCAGGCCACTAACTTATAGTCCGGGCATATCTATCAAATACCTATATTAGTTACTTCACAATAATGCCGGCCAGTGCTTTTTTTGTAAAAGAAAAAGGTGCTAGAACTCACACATGTCATACAACCCGCCTTGCCTACCCTACAAGGTTCCATCCAAAAAAGGTGCCGGAACTCGGTTCTGAGCGTTCAATGAGAAAAAAAGCCCTGATGCCGGCTATCAGAAGAGAGTAGTGTTCTCTCTGTGTGCCTGTGTAAAAAGAGAGGTCAAACTCTCCCTCTTTTGACTTCAATTCTAGGCACTTGTGGACAACATGGGATTATCAGCCAAGAATTCTCTTTCCTTCCAGCGAGCACCTGGTCCTCCATCTGAGTCTCTGCGAGGCAGTGCCACCAACTACCCCTTCTGGCCAGGTGTGGGTCTCCCGTTTCTGTTAACCGAGTCACCAGTTTATAACTTCGAATGCAGAGCCACAAGCGGGAACAAATTTCAGATCAAAGAAGAGTGTTTCATCCAGCGTTGGCCTCCGGAAGCTTTTTATGGGTTGTAGATCAGCAGCCCTGAACTTTTGTGGCTTAGCGGCCCGTCGGGGCGGGGGGGGAAGAGAGGGGAACCGGGCCACGCGTTCACACACAGCTTGACTCGCACAAGTCGAGCTGTGCGTGCATGTGCAAATGCACCAGCTCAGGCAAGTCAAGCTGCGTGCAGACCAGCCTGCCGCCGCTTGTGCGGCCCGGTTCTGAATAGGCCGTGTCCTGATAATGAGTGCGGCCCTGGGGTTGGGGACCCCTCTTGTCGATCACTTATTTTTATATTGCTTTCACAATTAATGGGCTTTTCTGTTCTTCCCCTGTGTGTCTGATTTGGTTATAGAATGTGCATCTTCCTTTTGCAGAATTTTGCCCTTTGGGTAACTAAATCTCCTGATCACTAATCTCTAATAATCTTCTCTTGTAACACAATCTCCCCAGGTGGGATAGATGAGCCTAGCTTAGAACTGATTCAGGCTCAAGAAGAGATGGAAGAGGACATTGATTTTGAGAAAGGTAATGGAAGCGTATTCCAGCCGACGGCTCTATTAATATGCCTTTGTTTAAATCCTGACTTCCCTTTTTAAATGCCTTCTGCCCTCTGTTTGACAAGATTCAAAAAATGTTGTTTATTCTATTTACGGTACTCAGAGACAGGGACGATAGGAAAATTTAATTTAATTTAATTTAATAATATTTATATACCGCCCTTCTCCCTGAGGACTCAGGGCGGTTCACAGGGCAAAAGTCAAATACAAAGTACAAACATTAAAAAGAGATTAAATAATTGCCCAAGTTAAAACAATTAATACAATAATAAAACCCCAAAAATAAAATTAAGAATACAAAAAAATAAAAACCCCACCAATCCCCATCAGGCTAGGCCGGCATGTACAAACAAAAACGTCTTGAGATCGCGACGAAAGGAGCGAAGATCGGGCGCCATCCGGAGCTCTACCGGCAACTGATTCCACAGCTCCGGAGCGCCCACAGAGAAGGATCTCCCCCTGGGCGCCACCAATCGACATTCTCTGATCGGTGGCACCCTGAGGGGGCCCTCTCTGTGGGAACGCACAGGGCGCAGGGAGCTTGATGCCGGCAGCAGATGTTCCCTAAGGTACTCCGGTACTCCCTAAGGTACTCCGGTACTCTGGGGTCTGGCACAGAAGAGCTGTGCCATGGGATTTATTTGCGTTCTCTGTTACCTGCATACTTTATGATTTTATTGACAAAGAATGATATGGGCAAGACTCAGATGGAAATAAAACTGAAATAATTGGCTAGAGACTCTTTTTTGATAGCCCTTCAAATCACACTGGTAAAACTAATGTGTGAAAGAATAAAGCGCGTTTCATGGTAGTTTTATTGATAGCATTGTAATCCATCTGAAAGATTCCTGGAATGGTTTAGATCAGTGTTCCCCAACCTTCAGGTATATGGACTACAGTTCCCAGAATACTGATAGAATATTTGTAGCTCAGGGTTAAACTGTGGCATCCTTGGTGCTCTCTGAGCTTGGATGTTTTCTTGCAGATGTTTCATTACCCAAACTAGGTAACATCATTAGTGCTATTGTTCCTAGAATTCCAACATTAGCTATGCTGGCTGTGGAATTCTGGGATTTGAAGTTTACACATCTGCCAACCGTGAAGTTTGGGAAACACTGGCTTAGATCCATTAATAAACTAGACGATCATTGACTGCAAGTTTGATGTTGAAGACATGGTGTCTTCTTGGCAGCTGCTTCATGTTTCTCTCTTGGCCCCTCAGATTTGCTGACAGTGCCACCTGGATGGAAGAAAGGGGTGGAATTCACCAAACAAGGTATGGCAAAATCAAAGTGTCAGTGGTAAAATGAAAATGATGAGTGCTACAACAAAGAGAGGGCAAACCATCTCAAAGCTGAAAGATTATTTTTTTTGCCAGAAGTGTTCTTGATACTTTTTGACTTGATCTTCATTTCACCATTGGATCGGTTTCAAGCACAGAGTGCTTCTGATCACATCAGAATGTCATATTCATAACATTTCCCCCCCCCCAGTATTATTACAAGTGTGACCAACCCAAAAGTATTAGGGACCTTTTAGCTGGAAAAATACATTTAGCTCATATAGCATACATCAGGGCAAAAGCAACTTGGAATTTATAAGTAGGTCCTACCTAAAGGGACGCGGTGGCTCAGTGGGTTAGGACGCTGAGCTTGTCGATCAGAAGGTCGGCAGTTTGGCGGGTCGAATCCCGAGTGCCGCGTAGCAGAGTGAGCGCCTGTTACACGTCCCAGCTTCTGCCAACCTAGCAGTTCGAAAGCACGTAAAAAAAATATGCAAGTAGAAAAATAGGGACCACTATGGTGGGAAGGTAACAGTGTTCCGTGAGCCTTTGGCGTCTAGTCATGCTGGCCACATGACCACGGAGACGTCCTTGGACAAGCGCTGGCTCTTTGGCTTTGAAACGGAGATGAGCACCGGCCCCTAGAGTCGGAAACGACTAGCACGCACGTGCCGGGGAACCTTTACCTTTTACCTACCTAAAGAAGTTTCCCCTCCTAGATTTTTTTTTTAAAAAAGGGTTCAGATTTTGTTCCTTTTGCTTCTTCAGAGATCATGGCCTCCCCAGGATTGCTGAACTTGACCAATTTGCTGGGTGCACTGGACACCTTTGAGCTGGAGGCCTCCAGCGATGAAGAAGGCAAAGAGAAGACAGAGGAAGTGGAGAAGAGGAGGAAGAAAGGGAAGAATAAGGGAGCAAAGGAAGAAGAGATCCCTCCAGCAGAACCAGCACCACTGCACAGAGTGAACAGTTTGGAGGAACTGGTGCTTAAGGTAAGGCTGTATCTGCATTCAGGCTTGTCCTGGTGTGTGCATGGTGATACGAGAAGTAGGAGCCCAATTTCAGAAGCAAGCAGGAAACAAAGGTAGGTTATATCAAGCTACAGAATAGAGAAACTGGGGCTCAGATATAGGTGACCTGCAGCTCCCAGCATCCTCCAGCTTTGCTCCAGCAAGATCTGGAAAGCTCTAGAGCAGGGGTGTCAAATTGCCGACCTGCGGGCCAGACGCGTCGTGCGGAAGCCCCACGCACCCCATTTGCCGGCAATGGCAAAACCGTCCCGATACGTTGCGTAACGTCACAGGTTTTTTTTTATTGAAAAGTTTTAAAATACATTTTAACTTTAACAATCCCCCCTCCCCCTCCCCACCCTATCCCTCCCTACCCCTCCCCCCCTTTCCCCCCTCCCCCCCCCCCCGACTTCCCAGAGCTAAGTACAGGGTATAAAAACAAAGAACAATCATAAACATCCATATGCTACCAACAATAAATTCTTAAATCTATCACTCTCTAGCTCGTATAAAATAACTACAAGCAATATTAATATTACATATAAAAAGAAAGAAAAAAGAAAAAGAGAAAGGAAGACTTATTCAAATGCTAAGTGAAACTTTTTAGTCCCATATTTCTTCTGAATATATTCAATCCATTTTTCCCATTCCATAATATAACGTTCTTGCGAATGATCTTTCAAATAAGCCGAAATCTTTGCCATTTCTGCCAGGTCAGAAACCTTTAAAGTCCATTCTTCTATAGTCGGCAGCTCCTCCTTCTTCCAATACTGACCTATTAAAAGTCTTGCTGCTGTAACTAAATTTAACATCAGCTTGGTGTCCACAACAGTAGCACCTGTAATTATACCCAACAAAAAAAATTGCGGACAAAACTTTATCTTTTGCTTGAAGATCTTCTGCATATTCCACCAAATCTTTATCCAAAAAGCCTTGACCTTTTTACAAGTCCACCATATGTGAAAATATGTTGCATCTTCACCACCACACCTCCAGCATTTTGGCTGATAATTCGGATACATACTTGCAAGCTTTTTAGGATCTAAATGCCATCTATAAAACATTTTATAAAAGTTCTCTCTTAAGTTTTGAGCTTGTGTAAATTTTACGTTCCTCACCCAGATCTTTTCCCACGTATCCATTGTAATAACTTCTTGGATGTTCTGGGCCCATTTTATCATACAGTCTTTAACCAGTTCTGTTTCTGAATCAATTTCTATCAATGCAAGATATATCCGTTTGATATGTGCTGGACCCTGATTTCTAATTTTCTTTATCAAGTTTTCATCAGTCATTGCAAAACCAGTTTTCTGATCTTCTTTCCACCTGGCCCGTAATTGAGTATATTGAAACCAAGTTTGAAGGATCTTCTCATCTCGCAAGAGATTGTACGGCTTCAAACACCAGACGTTCCTTTCCAAGCTTAAGATCTCCTTATACGTAGTCACATCATGTTTGAAGCCAACATTTATGTTTTCTATTGCGTGTTTTGGAATAGCCCACAATGGTATCTTGCAGTCTAACTTGTATCTATACTTTTTCCAAACTCTCAACAATGCCTGTCTTAAAATATGCATTTTAAACACATTATCTACCTTCTTATCATACAACAAATACGCATGCCAGCCAAATAACAAGTCGTGGCCCTCAAGATTTAATAATCTCTCTTGTGTCAAATTAATCCAATCACTTATCCCTGCTAACGCAGCAGCTTCATAATATAATTTAAGATTGGGCATTTTAAGACCACCTCTTTCACGAGTATCCTGCATAATCTTAAGTTTAACTCGTGGCCTTTTCCCTGCCCAAACAAATTTATTGATACCCCGTTGCCATTCTTCCAAATTAGAATCTTTCTTAAGAACCGGTATCATTTGAAATAAGAATAAAAATTTAGGCAGGACATTCATTTTCACTGCTGCGATTCTTCCCAACAAAGACAATTGCAATTTTTCCCAACTCTCCATTTCTTTTTGAATTTTACCCCATAGTTTTTCATAGTTATTTTTATATAACTTTGTATTAGAGGGTGACAAAAACACCCCCAAATATTTGACCCTTTTAGCAATCTCAAATCCAGTTAATCCTTCTAAAAGAGCCTTTTGCGATACTGTCATATTTTTGGCCAGAATTTTAGTTTTTTGTGCATTAACTTTAAATCCAGAAACCCTCCCATATTGCCTTATTATCTCCATCAGGTCCACAACAGAATTTTCTGGCTGGGTCACTGTAACAACCAGATCGTCTGCGAACGCCCTCAATCTATAATCCTGATCTCTAATTTGAATACCCTTAATTTTTCCGGAGTTCCGAATTTTTATCAATAATATCTCCAATGTTAAACCAAATAATAAAGGTGATAACGGACACCCTTGTCTTGTGCCCTTCTCAATATTACATGCTTCAGTCAAACTATTGTTAACTATTATTCGGGCCGTTTGTTTTTGATATAATGCCCTAATTGGTTGCAAAAATTTATCCCCAAAATTCATTTTATCTAAAACTTTCATCAAAAATTGCCAATTCAATTGATCAAAAGCTTTTTCAGCATCTAAGAAAATTAGCGACGCAGGGATCTGGTTCTTCCTTTCCAAAAACTCTAACACATCAACTATATGCCTCACATTATTTTTCATTTGCCTACCACTAATAAACCCAGTTTGATCCCCATGAATCACCTGTTGCAGAACCCTCATCAATCTGTTAGCCAACACCTTAGCAAATATTTTATAATCTGTATTTAGAAGTGATATCGGTCTATAATTTTTAACTTGAGTAGCATCTTGATCTTCCTTCGGAATCAAAGAGATAAAAGCAGTTCTCCAAGACGGAGGCACCTTTCCCCCTCTCTGAATTGACTGAAACAGTTCCTTTAACGGCTTTATCAACTCCATTTGTAAATTTTTATAGTAAACCGCAGTCAAACCATCCGTACCTGGCGCTTTGTCCAACTTCAATTCCTTAATTGCTATAAGAATTTCTTCTTCTGTTATCAACTGGTTAATCTCCTCTTTTTGTACTTGCGTAAGAACCGGGATGCTAGCATTCTCCAAATATACATCAATGTCTTTTTCATTAATCTTTTCCTTAGCATATAATTTAGAATAAAAATCCACAAAGGCTTCCTTAATAAGATCCTGTTGAAACACAACCTTTCCCTTATGTTCAATTTTATCTATATTAGAAGCCCTTTGCTTTTTCCTTAGTCTATAAGCTAGCCATCTACCTGGCTTATTAGCATTGCAAAAGGTATTATGCCTAGCAAACCGCAAGTTGGTTGCCACTTGATCAGCCATCAATTTATCGAATTGTCCTCTTAATAGCTTAATAACTTCCTTAGGCTTTACATCCGATGGATTCGAAATTAAGACCTTTTCTTTTTCCCTAATTTCATTCTCCAGTTCTTTCCTTCTGGCTTCCAAAGTACGTCTGTATTTATTATTCATATATATCAACACCCCTCTCATGTAGGCCTTGCTAGCATCCCAAACCATGTCCATAGAAGTATCCTTATTCATATTAATTTCAAAAAAATCCTTCATCCGCTGCTTGCATTCTTCCACATTTTTCTGATTTCTAAACAAATTCTCATTTACGCGCCACGAGCGCCTATCCCTATTGTCCTTATTGATCTCTAACCAAACTGGACTGTGATCCGAAATAGTCCTTGCACAAATCTTTACCTTCTTAATCCTAGAAAAAAAACATTAGTCAACAAAATAAAATCAATCCTAGAAAAAGATTGATGTCTGTCAGAAAAAAAAGTATAATCCTTTTCACATAGGTGTATGTCACGCCAGATATCTCTCAATTCCAAGTCGTCCTTCATTTCAAAAAAAGATTTAGGCAATCTGGCATGACTCGGAGCACGCTTAAAAGAACCCGCCTTGTCCATCTGTACATCCAATACACCATTCCAGTCCCCCATAAAAATAAACGATTTATAATCCAATTGAGTGAGCTTTGTATGAAGTGAACTAAAAAAATCCGCTTGTTGTTGATTAGGAGCATACAGTCCAACTAAAAGCGTTTTTTACCTTCTAACAACAAATCTATCATAACATATCTTCCTTGCGTATCTGCTTCAATTAATTCCGCTGTTAGAGTACCTTTAACGTAGACAACCACTCCATTTTTCTTATTCATCGCAGAAGCAACAAATTGCGTGCCCAATCTTGAGTTCGATAAATACTTTTGGTCCATAACCCTAATATGCGTTTCTTGCAAACATATAACATCAATCTTAAATTGTTTTAAATATTGAAAAACTTTCTTTCTCTTCTGTGGTGAATTTAATCCATTGACATTCCAGGTTAGGAATTTAGTCGCCATGCGTGGCATCCCGAAGCTTTTGAAGCACATCTTTAATAGCCCCTATATTTTCTTTGGGCCGCGCTCCTCCCACAGCTTCACTATAGGTACGCTTTGAGAATTCCATAAACTTCTGCTGGTCTTGCTCTTGTACTTGTCTTGCTCATTTTACAGCGGCGCGCGTCAACCTCTGCTCTCCAGCAGCCACCAATGAAGCTGTAGTTTGATCCTCTCCAGCACCATTCTCCTCTGTCTGTCCATCATCAGCCTCTTGAGGTTTCCCCTCTCCAGATCCCTTTGCTGCTTCCAGGAGTGATAGTGGGGTTGCTTTTAAAACATTGTTGTAAAAATCACACGCCTGAATCACAGTAACCAGACGATATCTTTTACCTTCGTACATCACCACCAGTCCAACTGGAATCTCCCATCTAAACTTAATATCACGTTGCTTAAGTTCCTGTACGAGGAATGCAAAATCCTTCCTTCTCCTTAAAATCTTTGGAGGAATTTCTTTTAGAACCAAGACTTCTTGCTCAGCAACCACAACTTTAGTATCATAAGCAGCTTGAATAACTTCATCTCTAGTTGCTCTCTTTGTAAAATAGACCACCACATCTCTAGGTAGCTTCCTCTGCCTTGCAATCCATGAGTTTACACGAAAAGCTTTATCCATACATCCCTCTATTTCAGATGCTGGCTGGCCCAATACTGCTTCCAAAGCCTCAGAAATCAGCTGCTTTAGGTCTTCTTTAGGGTTCTCTTTTAAGCCCCTGATTCTTATAGCATACTGCATCTGATGATACTGGACAGGACTCAATTCTCCGTCCATTTTGTCCCTTAAATTTTCATTCTCCAGTACCTTTACTTCTAATATAGTATTCTTTTGACTAAGATCCTCCATTTTTTCTTCCAAACATTGCACACATTCAGCCACGCTTTCCACTGTAGACAAGATGTCTACCCTCATTGCACTAAACTTCTCGTTAAGCTTCTCTTCCATCCTCTCCTCCAACTTTGCCACCTTATCATCCAGCATTTCTGAAATTACCTGGGATTGCCTTGCAAAGGCGTCTTGTAAATCCTTAAGCGTCAGTGCCACAGGAGGTGCAGGAGGAAGCAGAGCTTGCAACGATGTCTGTTGCACCGGGGAAGTTCCCGCACTCCGAAGAACTTTAGAGGAAGATTTAGCCGCCATCTTTCTTCACTTTCACTTGTTGCGCACTTTCACTTTAAATTTATAAAGTCCATCAAGCTAAAGAGTAAGAATAAAAGTCCTCTTCACCTAAGCCTCCTGTACCGCTCTGCCTGCTCCTTTTATTCCATAGTCTTTCCTTCTGGCAGGGGTGGTCGCAAACGCCTGGCTCCGCTCCAAAAATCCCGGAGCAGAGACACTAAACAGCTGGGAGCAACCCAGGCTACGGGGGAGTTCAATCCTTCAGCCGCCCAAGCTTTCAGCTCAGGCGGCCCCGGAGAACTCAACCCCTACCTGGGGCCTCACCCCCTCCTCTTCTCCCGAGGAGGGGGCTTCAAATCCACCTAAACAGCTGATCGGCGCTGTTTTAGGTGGAAAAACTCAGCTGTGAAGCGGACAGCCCGAAACGGCTATCTTCGGCGCCGCGCCGCCACCGGAAGTTTGAGTAACGTCACAGGTTTGACATGTCTGCTCTAGAGCAGGGGTCTTCAAACTTGGACATTTATGACTGGTGGACTTCAACTCCCAGAATTCCTCAGCCAGGCACGCTGGCTGAGGAATTCTGGGAGTTGAAGTCCACAAGTCTTAAAAGTCGTCATGTTTGGAGATTCTATTCTAGAGAAATGGGAAAAGTGAAACTGGGATCGTGGGTGTTGGGACCGGTTAGTTTTTCTGGACTGGGATGGCCAAGAAAGGAGGCGTTGCTCAGAAGTAAAACTATTGCAGCCAGTGGTTGGAGATTTATCGGTTGTCTTCAAATATCAAGATAAATCATTGCCGTTATGAAGAGACGGTGCCTTTTCTCTTACTTCTCCTCTGCCCAGCCTCTCAGTTGTGAGGAGATTATTTTATTTATGCGGTTTTATTCTGCCTGGACTTTAGTCTGTGGCCCATATCTCATAACTAATTACTAATTATGGTTCCAGTTTGTCTTGAAATTCTTCGGAAACAAGCTAGCTGTATGAGCTAGGAAACGTTTGATGGGTAGAAGCAAAGACAAGGCATTTAAAATTTTTTCCATTTTTTGAACTTTGCTATAAACCTACATAGCTTGGGAAACGCTGTGTGTTCGCTCTAGAAAGCAGCTTGGGAGGATTCCATATTAACTGTTTTTGCCTGTCCTTGGTCTGTCTGCCTTGTTCTCAGGAGGTGACATCGGTCCCCAAATCAGCCCCAGAGGCTCCGCCTGCGCCTGCCTCTTCTGCAGTGCCTCCTAAAGAACAGTGGGCTATCCTGGTTGATGTAAGCTCCCCTGTGGACGATTTCTACAAGCTAATTCCTGATCCAGCCTTCAAGGTAAACTACCATTTGCCAACTGTCCTATTAGCATATGCAGGGGGGAAAAATACCTCCTGGGACATAATTTTACCAAGAGTATAACTTTACTGATAAAAGAGACGCGGTGGCTCAGTGGGTTAGGACGCTGAGCTTGTCGATCAGATGGTCGGCAGTTTGGCGGGTCGAATCCCGAGTGCCGCGTAGCAGAGTGAGCGCCTGTTACTTGTCCCAGCTTCTGCCAACCTAGCAGTTCGAAAGCACGTAAAAATGCAAGTAGAAAAATAGGGACCACTACGGTGGGAAGGTAACAGCGTTCCATGCTCCTTTGGCGTCTAGTCATGCCGGCCACATGACCACAGAGATGTCCTCGGACAAGCGCTGGCTCTTCGGCTTTGAAACGGAGATGAGCACCGGCCCCTAGAGTTGGAAACAACTAGCACGCATGTGCAGGGGAACCTTTACCTTTACCTTTTATAACTTTACTGATCGATCCATATAGGTACAGATGAAGGAAAGCCAATTCTAAAGGTCGCCACAGTGAGTTCCATAGGTCAAGTTCCCCTTTTCCCCTTTAAAACTCCCACTGTCCATTGTCTGCCATTTCTGTTTTGGAAAACAGTTTGTGCCTATGACAATCACTTAAATATGAGCCAGCCGTGAGCTGCACCTGCCAAAACAGCCAACACAGTTCAAGGCTGCATTAACAGAGGGATAGAATCAAGATGTACATGAAGTATTAGTTCCATTTTATAATTCCTTGGTAAGGCCACACTTGGACTAGTGCAGGGGTGTCAAACTGCCGGCCCGTGGGCCGGACGCGTCATCTGGAAGCCGCAACCACCCCGTTGCTGGCAATGGCAAAATCGTCCCGAGACGTTGCGCGACATCACGTGACGTCGCGAGTTTGACATGTCTTGATTAGTGCATCCAGTTCTGGTCGCCACGAGGTAAAAACGATATTGAGGCTCTAGAAAAAGTGCAGAGAAGAGCAACAAAGATGATCAAAGGATTGGAGGCTAAAACATATAGGGAACGGTTGCTGGAATTGGGAATGTCTAGTTTAATGAAGAGAAGGGTGAGGGGGGGGACATGATAGCAGTGTTCCAATATCTCAGGGGATGTCCCAAAGAAGGGGGAGTCAAGCTATTCTCCAAAGCACCTGAAGGCAGGACAAGAAGCAACAGATGGAAACTAATCCAACCTAGAAGCAACCTAGAACTAAGGAGAAAATGTCCTGACAGTTCAAACAATTAATCAGTGGAACAACTTTCCTCCAGAAGTTGTGGGTGCTCCAACTCTGGAAGTTTTTAAGAAGCAATTGGACGACCATTTGTCTGAAATGGTATAGGGCTTCCTGCCTGAGCAGGGGGTTGGACTAGATGGCCTCCAAGGTCCCTTCCAACGCTTATTCCATTCTACTCTATTTCAAAGAGTTCCCATAACGTGTCCTTGAAGTGAAGGGACTTTCACGGGGCCCAGCTGGCTCGCTTGATTCCTCAGCCCCCCCCCCAGGATTTCAAACACGCACCCCCTCTCTTCCGTTTCTGTTGTCAAGCTGGGAGCAAAATTGGCAGGCAGGGATGGAATCCGAATCGGCTTCGACACCAGTTCTGTTGGGCTGCCTGGAGTGGAAAGCTGGCTGTCGATAAACTAAATTCCCACTTTCCCCTCCCTCCCTCCCTCCCATTTCCAGTGGCCTTTTGAGCCCGATGTTTTCCAGAAACAGGCAATTCTCCACTTGGAGAAACATGATTCCGTCTTTGTCGCCGCCCACACCTCTGCAGGAAAGACTGTCGTGGCCGAGTACGCCATTGCTCTGTCGCAGAAACACATGACACGGTGAGAATGTCCTTGTTTCCTGGGTGGGTTTTGTGTTATGCTTTCTCATCATCTTCTAGATCCAAATACACTTGTCTTTTTTTGTTTTTTTGTTTTTTTGGTCTTAGCAGTTGGCCCACAAGCTAGGCTCCATTTTTTTTTCAGGTCAACCAAGCTTGGTCCATTTGGTTGCAATAGGAGTTGACTAACCAGTTTGTCACTGACGTCATGGGCTAGGACAGGGGTAGGCAACCTCGGCTCTTTTATGACTGGTGGACTTCAACTCCCAGAATTCCTGAGTCAGCTATGCTGACTCAGGAATTCTGGGAGTTGAAGTCCACCAGTCATAAAAGAGCTGAGGTTGCCTACCCCTGGGCTAGGAGGTACTAATTGGCCCAAACTCACCCAGCCTGCTTTCGTGCCCAAGGTGGGACTAGAACTCACAGGCACCTGGTGCCTTAATCACTAAACAATGGGAGGAGAGATGTTACCTCCCATTGATAGAGCACGCAATCTGGGCGTCCTCCTAGATTCATGACTCAGTTTTGAAGATCATATTGGAGCCGTGGCTAGGGGGGCATTTGCACAGATTCGTCTTATATACCAATTGCGCCCCTTTTTGGACCGAGATGCCCTACGTACAGTCACCCACGCACTCGTTACCTCCCGTATTGATTACTGTAATGCTCTCTACATGGGGCTGCCTTTGAAGACCACCCGGAGGCTTCAGCTGGTGCAGAATGCAGCTGCACGGGTTGTGATGGGAGCTCCCCGATACTCCCATATTACACCCCTCCTGCGTGAGCTGCATTGGCTACCAGTTGCCCTCCGGGTGAGATTTAAGGTGCTGGTACTTACCTTTAAAGCCCTACATGGCTTAGGTCTGGGATACTTGCAGGACCATCTGCTGCCGGGAACAAATTCCCATCGTCCAGTACGCTCACACAGAGAAGGCCTCCTCAGGGTACCGTCAGCTAGGCAATGTCGGCTGGCGACCCCCAGGGGGAGGGCCTTCTCTGTGGGAGCGCCAGCCCTATGGAATCAGCTCCCCCCTGAGCTTCGGATGGCCCAAAACCTCCAATCCTTTCGCCGCGGCCTCAAAACACTCCTGTTCCACCAGGCTGACCTAGACTGACAGGCATTTTAATTAATTTATATTTAGTATTTTTAATTTATTTTTTAAATTCTCCAATTTTAATTTATTGCACAGATGTTCTCAATTTTATTTTTATCTTGATTTCTGTACTTATTATATGTTTTGTTGTTAGCCGCCCTGAGTCCTTCGGGAGATAGGGCGGGATATAAATCCCATCAATAAATAAATAAATAAATAAACCAAATTGACTCTTAGATACCTTGATCCAAATGCACATGATGGGTGCAAAGGATCGATTTTTCCCCCCTCATCCTAATGAGCTTTAACTGCATTCTTTTTGTAGGTGATTTATATTGTTTTGGTACTGTTATTGCTTTTACAAGCATTACCTCAGAGTCAGATTTTTTTTTCTTTTATCTTTGTTGTTAATTGCTATTGGAAGAAGGTTACGTTACTCTTCACTTGATACTTAAGACACTGGCAGCTTACATTTGTAAATTTGCAACGTTCCCATTAGTCCTTATACAAGTAGTCCTCAACTTACGACCACAGCTGAGCCTGAAGTTTATGTTGCCGAGTGAACAATTTCTTAAGTGAGTTTTTACCCCATTTTATGACTTTTCTTGCCACCGTTGTTAAGTGAATCCCTGAAGCTGATAAGTTAGTAACCCGGTTGTTAACTGAATCTGGCTTCCCCATTGGCTTTGCTTGTCAAAAGGTGGCAAAAGGGGATCACATGACCTTGGGACCCAGCAACGGTCATAATTGTGAACCAGTTGCCAAGGGTCTGAATTTTGATCACGTGATCCTGGGGTTGCTCCAAAGCTTGGAACTGTGAATGGTCATAAGTAAGAAAAATGGTCACAGCTCACTTATTTTCAGCGCCATTGTAACTTTGAACGGTCCCTAAATGAACTGTTGTAAGTCGAGGACTACCTGTACAGGTAATCCTTCCTTAACAACTGGTTGCTTAGCAACCGTTCAGCATTAGGATAGACCTTCCCAGTACTATTTACCACCCAATTCCAAAGTTCCAACAATCGGAAAACCCGCCCCCCCAAGTCACATGATCACATTTTGAACACTTGGCAATCAGCTCACCTTGACAGCTGTTTGCAGCGCCCCACAGTCAAATGACCCCAATTTTCAGTTGTTTTTATTTATTTATTTAATTTATTTTATTATATTTATATACCGCCCTTTCCCGAAGGACTCAGGGCGGTTTACAGGGTGATTAAAACAAAAAATACAAAAGTTAAAAACAGTTAAAAAAAATTATATCCATCCCTGAACAAATAAAACCCCAGTTAAAATTAAAATTCTCAGCCTGGGCCAGAGAGCTCGAAGAGCCAGGTCTTCAGGTCCCGGCGGAATGAACGGAGGTGGGGGGCAGTCCTAAGCTCCACTGGCAGCTGGTTTCAAAGGGCGGGCGCACCCACTGAGAAGGCCCTATCCCTGGGTCTTGGCCACTTTCCACATCATTTAATTCCAGTTTGGGGCTGAAAACATCCACTGGTGAAAATAGGTTTGCTTAACCAAAAACAAACTGCCCGAATTATAGTTAACAATAGTTTGACAACAGTATGTAATATTGAGAAGGGCACAAGGCAAGGGTGTCCGCTATCGCCCTTGTTATTTGTATTAACATTAGAGATATTATTGGTTAAGATTCGGAATTCGGAAAAAATTAAGGGGATACAAGTTGGAGATCAGGATTACAGATTGAGAGCATTTGCAGATGATCTGGTTGTTACAGTGACCCAGCCAGAGAACTCTGTTGTGGACCTGATGGAGATAATAACACAATATGGGAAGGTTTCTGGATTTAAAGTAAATATACAGAAAACTAAAATTTTGGCTAGAAATATGACAGTTTCGCAGAAGGCTCTCCTAGAAGGATTAACTGGATTTGAGATTGTTAAAAGGGTTAAATATTTGGGGGTGATTTTGTCGCCCTCTAATACAAAGCTATATAAAAATAATTATGAAAAGTTATGGGGGAAAATTCAAAAAGAACTGGAGAGTTGGGAAAAATTGCAATTGTCTTTGTTGGGACGGATTGCAGCAGTGAAAATGAATGTCCTGCCCAAATTTTTATTCTTATTTCAAATGATACCGATTCTTAAGAAAGACTCTAACTTGGAGGAATGGCAGCGTGGTATCAATAAATTTGTGTGGGCAGGGAAAAAGCCACGAGTTAAACTTAAGATTATGCAGGATACTCGTGAGAGAGGTGGCCTTAAAATGCCTAATTTTAAATTATATTATGAAGCTGCTGCACTAGTAGGAATAAGTGATTGGATTAATTTGACACAATCGAGGTTATTAAATCTTGAGGGCCATGATCTGTTGTTTGGCTGGCATGCATATTTGTTGTATGATAAGAAGGTAGATACTGTGTTTAGGATGCATATTTTAAGACAGGCATTGCTGAGAGTTTGGAAGAAGTATAGACATAAGTTAAGCAGCAAGATACCATTGTGGGCAATCCCAAAACACGCAATAGAAAATATACATGCTGGTTTCAAACATGATGAGACTACTTACAAGGAAATTTTAAGTTTGGAAAGGAATATTTGGTGCTTGAAATCATATAGTTTCTTGCGAGAAGAGAAGGTTGTTCAGACTTGGTTTCAATATATTCAGTTACAGGCCAGGTGGAAAGAAGACCAAAAAAATGGATTTGCAACGACTGATGAAAATTTGATAAAGCAAATTAGAAATCAAGGACCAGCACATATTAAACGGATATATCTTGCATTGATAGAGATCGATTCAGAAACAGAGCTTGTTAAGGATTGTATGATAAAATGGGCCCAAAACATTCAGGAAGTTATTACAATGGACACGTGGGAAAAGATCTGGGTGAGGAATGTAAAATTCACTCAAGCTCAAAGTCTAAGAGAGAACTTTTACAAAATGTTTTATAGATGGCATCTAGATCCTAAAAAGCTTGCAAGTATGTATCCGAATTATCAGCCTAAATGTTGGAGGTGTGGTGATGAAGAGGCAACATATTTTCACATATGGTGGACATGTAAAAAGGTCAAGGCTTTTTGGATAAAAGTCTGGTGGAATATGCAGAAGATTTTTAAACGGAGGATAAAGTTTTGTCCGCAATTTTTTTTGTTGGGAATAATTGTTGACGCTACAGTTGTGGACTCTAAGTTGATGTTGAATTTAGTTACGGCAGCAAGACTTTTGATAGGTCAATATTGGAAGAAAGAGGAACTGCCGACTATACAAGAGTGGATTTTAAAGGTTTCCGACTTGGCAGAGATGGCGAAGATTTCGGCCTATTTGAAAGATTACTCGCAAGAACATTATATTATGGAATGGAGAAAATGGATTGAGTTTATCCAGAATAAGTATAGGGTCAAGAAGTTTTATCTAGCATTTGAATAAGTCTTCTTTCGTTTTCTTTTTTCTTTTTTTATTTTGTCTTCTATATATATTTAATAATGCTAAGTTTTGTTTGATCCTATATAAGTTAGAGAGTGATGGATTTTAGAATTTATAGTTGTTAGTATATGGTTGTTTATGATTGCTTTTTTATATATATATACCTTGTATTTAGCTCTGGGAAGTCCGGGGGGGGGGGAGGGGGGTTGGGGGGAGGGGGGGGAGGAGGGAGGGGGGAGGGGGGGAAGGGGGGAGGTAGGGAGGGGAGGAGGGAGGGGGAAGGGGGTTTTTTAAAGGAAAACTGTATTTTTAAAACTTTTCAATAAAAAAAAAAGAAAATAGGTTTGCTTAACGACTAGAGGCACTTAACAACCGCCACACAAAGGCTCATAAAATCAGCTGTGGTCAGGTGGTAACCCACTTCCCAAGTAACAAGACCATAATTCCTGCCTCAAAGACAGTCATAAGTCGAGAAGTATCTGTACTTAGAAGATTCACGGTCTGTTTCGGTCGCTCCCCTCTGGTTCCGAAGTATTTCTAGCAAGACTGCTAGATTCTGCAAGAGCTTTGTTCCTTATGCCATCCGTCTTGTAAATTCGCAGGATTCTTTTTTCTCGCCACATATATGTGTACCTCCGAACCAGACTGTGTTGTTTCTCTGTGTCGTATACGTTTATGCATAGGGGGTTTTTTTTTGGTCTCATTTATGTCGTGTATATCGGGGATGGTTACCCTTTGAGAGCTGAATGCAACAAAATTTCATTTTAAAGTACGCTGGTTAGCGTACATCTAAAGAGGGACAATAAAGTTATTCAGTCTTGTCTGTCTACCTATCTTCCTGTCTACCTATCTACCTATCCCTCCTGCATATACTATAAATGTTCCTAATGCAGTGTTTCTCAACCTTACCAACCTGAAGATGTGTGGAGTTCATCTCCGAGAATTCTGGGAGTTGAAGTCCATTTGTCTTCAAGTTGCCAAGGTTGAGAAACACTGTCCTCATTAAAAAAAAAAAAAGGAGACGGCTCTTCAGATTAGACGGCTCTTCAGAAGGTCACGACCTTCGAAATAAATCTCAATTCTTTCCCCTCTTGTCTCCTTTTGCAGCACCATCTACACCTCCCCAATCAAAGCGCTTTCCAACCAGAAGTTTCGGGATTTCAAGAACACCTTTGGCGACGTTGGCTTGTTGACAGGAGATGTGCAGCTGCATCCGGATGCCTCCTGCCTCATCATGACAACCGAGATCCTTAGGTGAGGGCTAGGTGGAAGAGAGAAGGCTGTCTCTCTCAGGCAAAGTGGTGGGGTGGAATGGCCGGAAGGCACGATGAGGTCTGAGTGAATTTGTGAGTTTCAGATGTCTCGTCTAAGTAGATTCAGATATTTTAAGAAAGCAGGGTTCTACACTTACGATTCCAAGTGTCAGAATCGGTATGGTGAAGATTCAGAAGCTGGGATGGGATTCTCCCAATCCTCAGTGAACGTGTATTTCTATAGCTGTTCAATACATCTGAAGGTTAGTAAAAGCTGAATACAGATAGTCCTTGACTTAACGACAGTTTGTTTAATGACAGTTCAGAGGCTGAGAATTCTGGGATGAGATTCAGGGTCCTTCAGGATTATTTGATTTGGGCTTAATGTAATGTGCAAACACTGCCCCTTACACAGTGAGTGTTAGCTTATCCTTGAGGGCTCAGCATTGCGTGTGGTTTTAGGCTACTGCGGCTTGTCCAGCAATTAATTTGAATGTAACCACAATAAAATACCATATGAGCACTTAGGAACAAAATAAATAACAAGAGCACATGACAAAATAAAAATATATTTCATGTGTGCTGTTGTGTATGCAGAAAAGTGAAAATTAGGGTTACAGTTGCAAGAAAAAGTATGTGAACCCTTTGGGATTACGTGGAGTTTTGCATGAATTGGCCATAAAATGCGCTCTAAACGTGATTTAAGTCACAACAATAGAAAAACACAGTCTGCTTAAAATAATACTACACAAACATTAGCTGTTGTCATGTTTTAATTGAACATAACGTAAACATTCACAGTGCAGGGTGGAAAAAGTATGTGAACCCCTAGCCTAATGACTTCTCCAAGAGCTAATTGGAGCCAGGAGTGAGCCAACCTTGACTCCAATCAGTGTGATGATATTGCATGTGTTGCTGACAGCTGTCCTGCCCTTTAAAAACACACACCTGTTTTGGGTTTACTGGTCTCAAGAAGCATTGTCTGATGTGAACCATGCCTCGCAGAAAAGAGCTCTCAGAAGACCTACGATCAAGAATTGTTGACTTGCATGAAGCTGGAAAAGGTTACAAAAGTATCTCCAAAAGCCTTGATGTTCATGTGTCCACGGTAAGACAGACTGTCTACAAATGGAGAAAGTTTAGCACTGTTGCTACTCTCCCTAGGCGTGGTCGTCCTGTAAAAATGACTGCAAGAGCACAGCGCATAATGCTTAATGAGGTAAAGAAGAATCCTAGAGTGTCAGCTAAAGACCTACAGAAATCTCTGGCACATGCTAACATTTTTGTTGACACATCTACAATAAGGAAAACATTAAACAAGAATGGAGTACATGGGAGGACACCACGGAGGAAGCCATTGCTGTCCAAAAAAAATATTGCAGCACGTTTGAAGTTTGCAAAAGAGCACCTGGATGTTCCACAGCACTACTGGCAAAATATACTGTGGACAGATGAAACCAAAATTGAGTTGTTTGGGAAAACACACAACACTATGTGTGGAGAAAAAAAGGCACAGCACACCAACATCAAAACCTCATCCCCACTGTAAAACATGGTGGAGGGAGCGTCATGGTTTGGGGCTGCTTTGCTGCCTCAGGGCCTGGACGGATTGTTGTCATTGATGGGAAAATGAATTCCAGAGTTTATCAGGACATTTTGCAGGAAAACGTATGACCATCTGTCCACCAACTGAAGCTCCGCAGAGGATGGGTGATGGAACAGGACAATGACCCAAAGCATACAAGTAATTCAACAAAACAATGGCTTCAACAGAACAGAATACGCCTTCTGGAGTGGCCCAGTCAGAGTCCTGACCTCAACCAGATTGAAATGCTGTGGCATGACCTTAAGAGAGCGATTCACACCAGACATCCCAAGAATATTGCTACACTGAAACAGTTTTGTGAAGAGGAATGGTCCAAAATTACTCCAGATCGTTGTGCAGGTCTGATCTGCAACTACAGGAAACGTTTGGTTGAGGTTATTGCTGCCAAAGGAGGGTCAACCAGTTATTAAGTCCAAAGGTTCACATACTTTTTCCACCCTGCACTGTGAATGTTTCCATCTTATGTTCAATTAAAACATGACAACAGCTAATGTTTGTGTAGTATTATTTTAAGCAGACTGTGTTTTTGTATTGTTGTGACATGACGTTTAGAGCGCATTTTATGGCCAATTCATGCAAAACTCCACGTAATCCCAAAGGGTTCACATACTTTTTCTTGTAACTGTATCTTATAAGATGTTTCAGGAGCCTTGATCAAAGGCTCTGCCCTGCAGATGTGTCTGCATCAAGTTCTGAATATTAAATCAGTTACCAGTGAAATTCCAGAGTAATAGACTCATGCAGTAGGAGAGCTCCAGAAAATATGTTCTAATCCAGCATCTGTTTCATCACATGTATGTATGCATGCCTGCGTGTATGTATGCATTTAATTTATTGGTCACCCATCTTACCACAGGGTAACTCTGGACAGCTTACAATATTGAAAGATAAAACTACAGGTAGTCCTCGACTTAACAACGGCACTGAAAATAAGTGACTTATGAACATTTTTCACAGTTACGACTTTTCCAGCATCCCCATGATCCTGTGAACGTAATTCAGGTGCTTGGCCACTGGTTCATGTATAGGATTGCTGCTGTGTCCCAAGATCACGTGGTCCCCTTTTGGGACCCTCGGACAAGCGAAGTCAATGGGGAAGCCAGAATCATTTAACCACCGGGTTACTATCTTACCAAGTGCAGTGATTCACTTAACAACTGAGGCAAGAAAAGTTGTAAAATGGGACAAATTTTACTTAACAACTGCCTCACTTAATTTTGGGCTCAGTCGTGGTCGTACCTCGAGGACTATCTGTGTATCAGTAGAATGCCACAAAAATATAAATACACATATACATACAAAATACGAAATGTACACCATCTGTAACTGCTGGTTTTGCATACATGCCTTTTTTTCCTTTGAAGGCAATGCATGTATCAGTCAAGAACTGACCTTTTCCGATTCAGACTCCTTTCTCAACTTGAAATTCCTTCATACTTTAATAATTAGGTAAAGGTAAAGGTTCCCCTGCACATGCGTGCTAGTCGTTTCCAACTCTAGGGGCCAGTGCTCATCTCCGTTTCAAAGCCGAAGAGCCAGCGCTTGTCCGAGGACGTCTCCGTGGTCATGTGACCGGCATGACTAGACGCCAAAGATGCATGGAACGCTGTTACCTTCCCACCGTAGTGGTCCCTATTTTTCTACTTGCATTTTTACGTGCTTTCGAACTGCTAGGTTGACAGAAGCTGAGACGAGTAACATGCGCTCACTCTGTTACGCGGCACTTGGGATTCGACCCGCCAAACTGCCAACCTTCTGATCGACAAGCTCAGCGTCCTAACCTACTGAGCCACCGCGTCCCTACTTTAATAATTAAGCCGGGCCAAACTGATAGCCCAAATCTGTTAAGTTGTCTGCTTGTTTGTTTTGCTTAGAAAAAAAAGTGCTGTCCTAGAATGACATTTTCTTTTTAATTCTTTCCAAAGGTCTATGCTGTATAACGGCTCCGATGTCCTCAGAGACCTAGAGTGGGTGATCTTTGATGAAGTACATTACATTAATGACTCCGAGGTAAGAAGAGAACCAAGGACGAAAACACGGAAAAGAAATTGGGACCTGAGCAAATCAGGGATATTTCGTTTGGATTGGGGGAAACTCATTGGCTTCTTGAATGTTCTGGAGATGGTCTTCAACCGAGCACCTTCTTCCTGTTTCTCAGTTGTTGTTAGCTGCGAAGTCGTGTCCGACCCATCACGACCCTATGGACAACGTTCCTCCAGGCCTTCCTGTCCTCTACCATCTTCTGGAGTCCATTTAGGCTCACACCTACTGCTTCAGTGACTCCATCCAGCCACCTCATTCTCTGTCGTCCCCTTCTTCTCTTGCCCTCAACCTTTCCCAGCGTTAGGCTCTTCTCCAGTGAGTCCTTCCTTCTCATTAGGTGGCCAAAGTATTTGAGTTTCAGCTTCAGGATCTGGCCTTCTAAAGAGCTGTCAGGGTTGATCTCCTCTAGGACTGACCGGTTTGATCGCCTTGCAGTCCAAGGGACTCGCAGGAGTCTTCTCCAGCACCATAGTTCAAAGGCCTCAATTCTTTGGCGCTCAGCCTTTCTTATGGTCCAACTTTCACAGCCATACATTGCAACTGGGAAGACCACAGCCTTGACTATACGCACTTTTGTTGGCAGGGTGATGTCTCTGCTTGTTTCTCAGTATAAGAGGGGAAATACTTGGGTCCTTCATTGCTCTGTCATAAAAGTGAGAAGAGAATGTATGGGTCAAAAGCCAATTCCCTTATTTAAGGAAGGACAGTGTCTAAGTGCTCCTTGGTCAGGACTTTGCATTGTCCCTTCCTTCCTTTTATTGGATCACAGTGGAAAGTCAGTGCCCCCACCCCCAACTCACAGTGACACAAACCCTCCATCTTATTACACCATGTGAACTAATTGCACAACGCACCGGCCTCGCAAGTCAATCATACATAAAGGTGTTTCCCATTCAGGAGCCTGACAGCCCATGGATAAAAGCTGTTCTTCAGCCTGTTGGTGCGGCTGACTATATTCCTATATCTCCTACCCGATGGTAGGAGAGTAAAGAGATACCGTCCAGGGTGTGAGTCATCCCTGAGAATTTTGCTCACTCTTCCAAGGCAGCGAGCCCTGGCGAGGTCATCCAGTGGTGTCAGGGGACAGCCTACAATGTCTTGTGCTGTGCTCACTACCGTCTGTAATGCTTTCCTATCTGCGGCTGTCAGACCAGCATACCAAACCACAATATCATACGAGAGGATGCTCTCTATAGTAGACCGGTAAAAGAGGGTCATTAGCCATTGTTCTACCCTGTTCTTCCGCAAGACCCTAAGAAAGTGAAGCCTCTGTTCTTGTCTTTTTTTTTCTCCTCAGCGTGGTGTGGTTTGGGAAGAGGTTCTCATCATGTTGCCAGACCACGTAAACATAATTTTGCTGAGTGCCACCGTCCCCAACACCCTGGAGTTTGCTGACTGGATCGGGTGAGCAGAAAGTTACTCTCGAGGGTCTGGCAGCTCATCTAAAGCCCCAGACATGTTTTTCCGATGTTCCTGTGATGCCCAGGCCGACCTTCCTCTCCTATAGTTTTTGATTATGGAATGAGAACATCTAGAAGCAATAATGTAGCTCCCGGTGGCCTTTGCTCTAGCACCGTGATGGCGAACCTATGGCACAGGCGTGCCAGACCAGAGCCCTCTCTGTTGGCACGCGCGCCACTGCCGCCAGCAGCAGATCCATCAGGCTGCCACCGCCGCCTGGAGCAGGAGCCCCGCCCAGCACAAAGGAGGCGAAGTGGCCGATTAGCAAGCTCGAGTAGAGGTGGTAGAGCAGAGATTCCACAACCATTGTCGATTGGTGAATTGGAAGAAAAGGGAGGGGGAAGGATTTTACATGCGTGCATACGCGCACGGGGCCGCGAGCACACACACGCTGCAAATGGGGCGGGGCTAGTGCCTGCGTGATACTCACTAGCCCTGCCCCGTTCTTGCATGGTGCAGTGCCTTGTATCTGCACCCCGCAGCGGGGCGGCGGCGGCCGTTTTTGCGCCTTGCAACATGGTGGCCCATTTTTGCGCCCCCAGTTTTTGCATGCCAGAGGCAACACTCAGAGGTGCCTCCCTGCCCCGCCTGAGGGCACCACAATGCTGATGCAGCCCTGGCACTTTGCGGTAAATAAGTGGGTTTTGGGTTGCAGTTTGGACATTCGGGTCTCTACAAGGTTTGCCATCAGTGCTCTAGCAGTTGTCTAGTCCCCTTTAGAAGGCAACTGAGCCAGAGATTGGCAATTGTTGTGATTCAGGGTCAGCCTGTGGGTTCGGCAGTTGGGTCGGACGACTCAGAGGAGGAGGAGGGGGGTGTTGAAGACCTTGCTGAGGGGGTTGAAGATCTTGCTGATGAGAGCCCTCAGCCAGGCCCCTCCCACTTGGTCACCACGGAGACCCAGCTGTGTGAGCCTGACAGCGTGGATGAAGATGACCCACAGCTGGCCCTGTTCAAGGACGCCCGACACAGGAGGCAGTCAATTAGGAGTAAACAGAGGAAGGCAATGGGGCTTCTCGGAAGGAGGCAGAGAGAAGCCACGCCCTGAACTCTATATAAGGGGAATGTGTGGGGGGGGCTGGTTTGCTGAAGGCAACCACTCGGATAGTTCATGTTTCTTAAAGCTCCTGTTTCTTGGTTTGTCTTGTTCTGTTTGTTTTTGTGGTAATAAATTTGACAGGCGTAATTCCAGCCTCTTGCCTTCTTGTAAAAGGGGTTGTCCCTGCCTTTTCTGCAGGGCCGGTAGCAGGCTGGTACAGAACAGCAATATACAGGTGGTCCTTGACCTACAACAGTTCATTTAGGGACCGTTCGAAATTACAAGGCCACTGAAAAAAAGTGATTTATGTCCGTTTTTCACAGTTACGACTTTTGCAGCCTCCCTGTGATTACGTGATCAAAATTCAGATGCCTGGCCACTGGTTCATATTTAGGACGGTTGCCGTGACCCAGGGTCACGTGATCTCCTTTTGCGACCCCCCTCCCCCGACAAAGTCAATGGGGGAAGCCAGATTCACTTGACAGCTGTGTTCCTGCCTTAACAACTGCAGTGATTCACTGAACCACTGAGGCCAGGACGGTCGTAAAATGGGGCAAAACTCACTTTTACAACTGTCTCGCTTAGCAGCAGAAATTTGGGGCTCCGTGGTGGTCCTAAGTTGAGAACTACCCGTATGCTCTCCGAAAAAGCAAAGCTTTGGGGAGGGGAGGGAAGAACTCCCCCAAATAACCCCGTTTTATGGGATTCCTGCTTCTGACAGGAGAATCAAGCGGAAGAAGATTTATGTGATCAGCACCCTGAAGCGCCCTGTTCCGCTGGAGCATTATCTGTACACGGGAAATAGCCAGAAGACGCAGAACGAGCTCTTCCTCCTAGTGGACGCCCGCGGGACGTTCCTTACAAAGGGGTAAGCTCAGTTGGCTGAGGAATTCTGGGAGTTGAAGTCCACAAGTCTTAAAGTTGCCAGGTTTGAAGACCCCTGCTCAAGATCGACAGATGATCCCTTATAATAATAACAATACCTTCCAGGCCAACTGCTCCTTCCCTACTTCCACCAGAATTAAAGCTATCTTCGTTAATGAATTTTTTAAAAATGCCACGGCGAAATGGTTAAAACCTTGCTGAGTTTTAATCATAGGTTTATAACAACCTGCCTCAAACAGTGCTTCTGTTCATCCTTTCCCACAGCAGGTAATAGCCCCGGAATCTCTTTCTAATCTCGTGAATGAAGGCAAATATGCACATCCCAGGATAATAATGTTGCAGGATTCAACCTGGGTTGGTCACTGGGTCCAGAGGTTTAATCTTCGGAGCTTTTTGGACTCTTTATAATCTCGTGAATGAAGACAAATGTGCACATCCCAGGATAATAATGTTGCAGGATTCAACCTAGGTTGGTCACTGGGACCAGAGGTTTAATCTCCGGAGCTTTTTGGACTTGTGCTGGAGCCCTTCCAACAGTCAGTGGCTTAATAACTAGCCACCAACACCTCAATCAGCAACTAAATACACACACACACACACACACACACAAACAGGCACCACATAAATACTAGGCATAGAATAGTCCATAGCTCACATTCTGGTGAGAAAGAAGTTCCCTGAGGATGGGCTCCAGCATGAAAATGGAAGCTTGGGAAATGAAACCTCGGGTCCCAGTGACCGACCCAGGTTGGATCCTTTTTTACATCTGGTTGAATCGGCCGCGAGGAATTCAAGGTCATCGGGCCAAGATATTTTTTTTAAAAAATATATTTTTTGGCAGCCTAGGAAAACATATGCCACCCGGGCGCTCTTGTCTTATAATGTAATAACATCCCTTTAACGTGTTGTCTTCCTCTGATATCCTTTCAGGTATTACGACGCTGTAGAAGCCAAAAAGGAGCGAGCTAGCAAGCACTCCCAGACCTTTGGGGCCAAGCAGCCAATGCATGCAGGAGCTGGGCCAGGCCAGGTGGGCTGAATTACGTTAGCTTTGAGTAGGGCTTTGTGTGTGTGGACAAAATATGAGTAAATGTGTTAATCTTTCCCTTTCCCTGCGCTAAAAAAAAAACCCCATCAGTTAAAATAACACCCCATGAGATGTATCCAGATGTTTGGATGCTCTCCTTTGTGGGGAGGAAAGAAGGGAGCATTACATCGAAAGAGAAGAAGGTCGGTGGGAGGATCTAGTCCTGGAGCAAACATCTGGAATTTCCACAGGACAAGAACATCTGGCTCTCCCTCATTGACATGCTACGCAAGAAGGACCAACTGCCGGTGGTGGCCTTCACCTTCTCTCGCAACCGCTGCGACGAAAACGCCTCCATGCTGACCACCATCGATCTGACCACAACGACCGAGAAAAGCGAGATCCATGTCTTCTTCCAGAAGTGCATCTCCCGACTGAAGGGCGCCGATAGGCAGCTGCCTCAGGTGAGAGACAACGAACGGATGACTAGAAGGTCATCTCTGTAGCCATGGTTGCCAAGAGGAAGAGGAATGGAAGTTAAGGGCTCCAAACCGTGGAGTAGCACACTGGAGGTGTGGAGGGAGCAACCTCACCCACTACGCATCCTGTTTCCTCCCTCCCTCACCTTTAGAGCATTTTTTACCATAATTTTAATCATCCGTATTTTTGGTACTAGAATATGTGTGTATGTGTAGTTTTATGGATTTTAACCTTGTAAGCTGCCCAGAGTTGCCTTGCAGTGAGATAAGTGTCAAAAAAAATTATATAGATAGATAGATAGATAGATAGATAGATAGATAGATAGATAGATAGATAGATAGATAGATAGATAGATGATAGATAGATAGATAGATAGATAGATGATAGATAGATAGATAGATAGATAGATAGATAGATAGATAGATAGATAGATAGATAGATAGATAGATAGATGATAGATAGATATTAGATGATTGATAGAGATATAGACATGGAAGATAGATAGATAGATCAGGGGTCTTCAAGTTTGGTACTTTTATGACTTGTGGACTTCAACTACCAGGCACGCTGGCTGAGGAATTCTGGGAGTTGAAGTCCACAAATCATAAAAGGGCCAAGTTTGAAGAACCCGGAGATATAAAAATAGATATAGCCACCTATATCTATATAGGTGGCTGGGTGCAGTCACTGAAGCAGTAGGTGTGAGCCTAAATGGACTCCAGAAGATGGTAGAGGACAGGAAGGCCTGGAGGAACGTTGTCCGTGGGGTCGCGATGGGTCGGACACGACTTCGCAACTAACAACAACAACATAGATATAGATATATAGATATAGATATAGATGAGGGACGCGGTGGCTCAGTGGGGTAGGACGCTGAGCTTGTCGATCAGAAGGACGGCAGTTTGGAGGTTCGAATCCCGAGTGCCACGTAACAGAGTGAGCGCCTGTTACTCGTCCCAGCTTCTGCCAACCTAGCAGTTCGAAAGCACGTAAAAAAAAAATGCAAGTAGAAAAATAGGGACCACTCCGGTGGGAAGGTAACAGCATTCCGTGCGCCTTTGGTGTCTAGTCATGCCGGCCACATGACCACAGAGACGTCCTCGGACAAGCGCTGGCTCTTCGGCTTTGAAATGGAGATGAGCACCGGCCCCTAGAGTTGGAAACGACTAGCACGCATGTGCGGGGGAGCCTTTACCTTTATATAGATATAGGTATAGATATAGATATAGATATAGATATAGATATAGATATAGATATAGATACAGACTAATGGAAAATGTATGAAATCTTCTCTAGTCCTGGATTTCAACATAAAATTAAATTTAATTAAATTGGAAGTTGGATGATTTGGTTACTTAAAAAATTAGCCTATGGGATTTTTTTTCTCTCAGGTTCTTCACATGGTCGACCTTTTGAAACGTGGAATTGGGGTGCACCACAGTGGCATTCTGCCCATCCTCAAGGAGGTTGTGGAGATGCTTTTCAGCAAAGGCCTTGTCAAGGTATGTGTAAGAGATGGCCAGGGTGAGCCTAAGGGTGGGGGTGGGGTCAAATGCATCATGAGTTTGGAGTCTCTGTGCCCCCATAAGAGGCTTAAGTCTGGCTCCCCCTTGAAGTCTCTGGACTCTTTATCTTTGACAGTTAGTAGATCAGATTCTTGTGTACAGGTAGTCCTCGACTTTCAACCGCAATTGAGCCCAAAATTTCTATTGCTAAGTGAGATACTTGTTCAGAGAGTTTTGCCCCATTTGTTAAGTGAATTGCTACAGTTGTTAAGTTAGTAACATGGTTAAGTGACTCTGTCTTCCCTATTGACTTTGTCTGTCAGAGGATTCAAAAGGCGATCACCCCTGGACGCTGCAACCGTCATAACTATGAGTCAGTTGCTAAGTGTCTGAATTTTGATCACGTGACCATGGGGGTGCTGCAGTGGTCCTCAGTGTGAAAAACAGTGATAAGTCGCTCTTTTCAGGGCTCTTGTGACTTCAAACTGTCCCTAAACGAACTGTTGGAAGTTGAGGACTATCTGTACAGGTAGCATGGAATAAACTTGTAATACTTTTTGAACCCCATCCTGGCTCCCGATTTCTTGCAGCTGACAGAATGTCCCATGGACCAGACTTCTCCAATCTTGTGCCTCCAGATGGTTGGATGCCTCCCATCATCCCCTGGTCTGGAATGTCATAACTCGAAACGTCCAATTTGCCGCAGCCAACTCACCACTGCCTCAGCCAATTAGCTAAAGGGAAACTCGCTGCAGGACAGTTCGACAATTTTATTTCATGATTTCAAACAAATTAAAAAAAATTGCATAATTCTGGTCATCCACATTTCACTCTGTCCCTCCACTAGCATCCTTTCTTTAATGGTTCTGTTGCACTATTTCTTCAATATTATGTAATTTTTGTCCTGAAGCAAGTTGGCCTTGGTGAATTGTCCTGTGGCGAGTGGACTGTGGTGAGATGTTCTAGAACCCCAGCCCCCACCCCCGCCACCCCCAGTCATTGGGCTGGAGGGCGATAGGTCCATGGTGGCGAACCTGTGGCACGCGGGCCACAGGTGGCACACAGAGCCCTCTCTGTGGGCATGCAGACCGTCGCCCCAGTCCTAGGTCTTCAGTTGGGTTTTAGAAAATCTTTTCGCTTTAGGCCTCTGCTACCGTGTGCAAAGGGACGCGGTGGCTCAGTGGGTTAGGACGCTGAGCTTGTCGATCAGAAGGTCGGCAGTTTGGCGGGTCGAATCCCGAGTGCCGAGTAACAGAGTGAGCGCCTGTTACTCGTCGCAGCTTCTGCCAACCTAGCAGTTCGAAAGCACATCAAAATGCAAGTAGAAAAATAGGGGCCACTATGGTGGGAAGGTAACAGCGTTCCGTGTGCCTTTGGCGTCTAGTCATGCCGGCCACATGACCACGGAGACCTCCTCGGACAAGCGCTGGCTCTTCAGCTTTGAAACAGAGATGAGCACCGGCCCCTAGAGTCGGAAACGACTAGCACGGATGTGTGGGGGAACCTTTACCTTTACCTTTACCTTACCGTGTGCAAAAAAAAAGGTTCAATCAATCAATTTCAATTTCTCATGGGGAAAAAAATGATCTCGCAAAGTTGGAATTGATGGATTGAACTTTTTAGCCCCCCCCCCCCAGTCTGCCATTACCACCGCAGTTACACCCACCCAATGGGCCACGCCCACTTGGCACCCGACGATACATAAGTGGGGTTTGGGTTGCAATTCGGGCACTCGGTCTCTAAAAGGTTTGCCATCACTGCTATAGGTGATGAAATGTAATTCTCTGGAAAGCATCAGGCGGAGGAAAGCTGCTAAAAGCCATTCTGGGTTTTTGGCCAAGAAAAAGAGGTGGAATCTCAATGTATACACGGTTGTACTTTGACAATAAGGGTTCATTCATTCTTTCTCCTTCCCTTTTTGGTTTTAGATCCTCTTTGCCACAGAGACTTTCGCCATGGGGGTGAACATGCCAGCAAGGACTGTGGTTTTCAATTCAGTTCGTAAACATGACGGCGCAAATTTCCGGGACTTGGTACCAGGTAGGAGCAGAGGAATACGTTTCATGGTGCCCTTTTTTATGAGTGTTTGTGTGTGTGTGTTTATAAGTAGAATGGCCAGATGTTCCACACAGACCAACACATTTGCCTGCCCTTCTCTTGCACATCATCTCCCACTTCCTACCTTCAGCTTTTTCTCTTTGCTAGCTGTTCCTCTTGTCACTGTTCCGGCTGGCTGCCCCGAAACCTTTAAAGATGGCACATCCCAGAGACGTACCCTTAGAGCTATTGGGATTTTTTTTTGTAGGCCAAAAGCCAGCAAGCCAATTTATCTCAACTGTTTAGGGTATTCTGGGATCACTTTGAGACTGGGAACATATATAGAGCGACCACAGCAGAGTTATGCTGGTTTCTTCCCCAAAGGAAAACAAAAATAGCCTTTTTTAAATCTGTGGACCCCTGTACGTCAAGAGGCTAAAGCAGTGTTTCTCAGCCTTGACCACTTTAAGATGCCTGGACTTCAACTCCCATAATTCCCTAGCCAGCATGCCAAAATTCTGGCAGTTAACGTCTGAGCATCTTAAAGTGGTCAAGGATGAGAAATACTGGGCTGAAAGGATAAAATTCTAACAAAGTACAGGTAAGGTAAAGGTAAAGGTTCCCCCGCACATGCCAAAGGCGCACGGAACGGTGGCTCAGTGGGTTAGGACGCTGAGCTTTTCGATCAAATGGTCGGCAGTTTGGCGGGTCAAATCCCGAGTGCCGCGTAACAGAGTGAGTGCCTGTTACTCGTCCCAGCTTCTGCTAACCTAGCAGTTCAAAAGCACGTAAAAATGCAAGTAGAAAAATAGGGACCCCTACGGTGGGAAGGTAACAGCGTTAAAGTACAGGTAGTCCTCAACTTAACACCATAACGGAGCCCCAAATCTGTGTGGCTAAGCGAGACATTTGTTAAGTGAATTTTGTCCCATCTTACGACCTTTCTTGCCACAGTTGTTAAGTGAATCACTGCAGGTGTTAAGTTAGAGACACGGTTGTTAAGTGTGAATCTGGCTTCCCCACTGACTCTGCTTGTCAGCAGGTCGCAAAAGGGGCTCATATGACTCTCTGGGACGCTGCATCCGTCCTAAATAAGAGTCAGCTGCCAAGCGCCTAAATTTTGATCACATGACCACGCGGAGGCTGCCACAGTCGTAAGTAAGAAAAATGGTCATAACTCAGTTTTTTCAGTGCTGTTTTAACTTTGAATAGTCACTAACTGAACTGTCATAAGTTGAGGACTACCTATATAGAGAGATGAGTTTCCATTTCTCAGTCTGGCTGAGGCAAGAGTGAAGCTTGTGTTGTTGTTCCTTCTTCCCTCTCTCGCTCGATGGCAACAACGGTTATACCAGCCACACACCACACCACGTAGGATTATCTTTCTTTCTTCCACATCCTAATAGCCGAATACATCCAGATGGCCGGCCGGGCTGGGCGTCGAGGTCTCGACACCACCGGGATGGTGATTATCCTGTGCAAAAATCAAGTGCCTGAAATGGCCGACCTTCATCGGATGATGCTGGTGAGCGATTGTTGTGTGCTTGTCTGGCTTAAGCTGCAAATGACGCAACTGCAGTTGCTTAAGCTGTAAAAGAACGCACCTTGAGATATTTGGGTTGAAATTACAGCCAGTAATGAATATCCTCCTCCTGGCTGAGGATTAAAGTTTATTGGAAACCTCAATAAGAACAAAGGATAACCAAAACCCCTTCTGGGTCCAAAAATCAGATGCTTGCAGGCTTCCGCTTAGACATTTAATAATAATAATAAACCTTTATTGTCAAAGTACAACATGTGTACATTGAGATTAGCTGAGCCTCCCCCCCCCATGCTCTCTCCCCCCAACACACAGTGACAACAAACCCTCCATTCTACCACACCATGTGAGCCAACTACACCACACACCGGCCTCCCAAGTCAATTGTGCATAAGTTCACAGAGATTATGTCCCATTTAAAAGCCTAGCAGCCCACGGATAAAAGCTATTTTTCAGCCTGTTGGTACGGCTGGCTATATTCCTATATCTCCTACTGGATGGTAGGAGAGTAAAGAGATACCGTCCAGGGTGTGAGTCATCCCTGAGAATCTTCCTCACTCTTCCAAGGCAACGAGCCCTGGCGATGTCATCCAGCGGTGTCAGGGGACAGCCCACAATGTCTTGTGCTGTGCTCACTACCCTCTGTAATGCTTTCCTGTCCGTGGCTGTCAGACCAGCATACCAAACCACAATACCATACGAGAGGACGCTCTCTATAGTAGACCGGTAAAAGAAGGTCATTAGCCGTTGTTCTACCCTGTTCTTCTGCAAGACCCTAAGAAAGTGAAGCCTCTTTTGGGCCTTTCTAGCCACCTGGGTTGTGTTAACTTTCCAGGTCAGATCTTCGCAGAGGTAGACTCCCAGGAATTTTTTGCCCTTATACCTAATCCTTGACTTATAAAATAGAATAGAATTCTTTTTTCTTTTTCTTTTTTTTTTGGCCAAGTGCGATTGGACACCCAAGGAATTTGTCTCTTGTCACATAAGCTCTCACTGTACGTACATACAAGTGATAAATCATGATCACAATCACAAAACACAATCGTCATAAGTCATAAGATACAACACTCAGTGATAGTCATGGGAAACTAAATAATCAACATAAGTCATAATAAATAAAAGCAATCAACATAAATTCTAGGATACAAACAACAAAGTGATAGTCCTAAGAAGCTAGGGAAATAGATCATTGGAAAGTTGAGAAGGATAATAGTAATATGTCCCTACTAGGTGGTTTGACGTCCCAGGGGCATAAGACAACGTTGTGGGAATTAGGTGTTTAGCAGAGTGATGGCCTGGGGTAGGGGCTGGAGGAATTGTCCTTGTGTCTAGTTGTTTTTGAACCAGATAACTGAGTAATAATTGAACCCAGAATTACAGTCATAAGTTGTGGTGGTCATTAAACAGATTGCCATGTGACTGTCCTCAATTTTATGTTCTTTTTGCTGTAGTTGTTAAGCAAATACTGCAGTCATTAAGGTAATGTAGCAGTTGTTAAGCAAATCAGTGGGTGATTTTTGCCAGAAACTGGGAGTAAACATTGGTTTCTGGCAAAAAACATAAATCATGGTCAAGCAACTGTGAGGGAACAGTCACTGGAACTTCGAAACTGGATCGTAAGTAACGCTGGAGAGGTATGTACTAACTTCAAATGGTTGCTAGGTGACAGGTCGTAAGTCGAGGACTTCCTGTATGATTTATTTATTATTTATTTATTTGATTTATTAATTTGATTTATATACCACCCTTCTCCCGAAGAACACAGGGCGGTGTACAGGGCAATAAGATGCAATAAAAATACAATATATAAAAGTTAAAATGAGAATTAAATAGAAAAGCTCAATTACAATAAAAAGTTAATTCAAATTACAATTAAAATACCCCAAACCCATCAGGCCAGGCCGGCTTGTTCAAATAGGTGAGTTTTCAGGTCACGGCGGAAAGAGCGAAGGTCAGGAGCCATCCGGAGCTCAACCGGTAAATGATTCCAAAGGCCTGGCGCACCCACAGAGAACGCCCTCCCCCTGGGGGCCGCCGGCCGACACTCTCTGACCGACGGCACCCTGAGGAGGCCCTCTCTGTGGGAGCGCACTGGACGAAGGGAAGTTGACGCCGGCAGCAGGTGCTCCCGTAAGTAATCTGGACACATGCCATTTAGGGCTTTATAGGTCATCACCAGCACCTTGAATCTTACCTGGAGGGCAACTGGAAGCCAATGCAGCTCACGGAGTAGAGGTGTTACATGGGAGTATCGGGAGACCCCCAAAACAACTCGCGCAGCTGCATTCTGCACCAGCTGAAGCCTCTGAGTGGTCCTCAAGGGCAGCTCCATGTACAGAGCATTGCAGTAGTCTAAACGAGAGGTCACGAGCGCATGAGTGACTGTACGCAAAGCATCCCGGTCCAGATAGGGTCGCAACTGGCGCACCAGGTGAACCTGGGCAAAGGCCCCCCTGGTCACAGCTCCAATATGATCTTCCAAGGAGAGCTGTGAATCCAGGAGGACACCCAAGTTGCGAGCCCTATCTACGGGGGGTAATACCTCACCCCCCATGGTTAAAGATGGAATAACCTCAGGGCTTTTCAACTAGTGGTACGGGTACTACCTCTGGTACATTGGCACCTGGCAGGTGGTACGCGGCCATCCTAGAGAAGTGGTAGCAGGGGAGGGGAATGAGCTGAACTGGTGGCAGCACCGCACAAGCCTGAACGAGAGACGGTTGATGCTGCAGGGCTGTCACAGCTCAGCGGAAGCGCCAGGATCAGCGCCAGGCTCCAGCTGGAGCTCGGCGCTGATCCTGGCGCTTCTGAGCCCAGAAGAAGCACCGATCAGCTGGAATGCTGCAGCATCTCCAGGGTCTTGTGATTTACATTCAGATGCTTGGCAACTGATTCATATTTATGACGGTCACAGTGTCCCAGGGTCATGTGAAGTGACCAAAGCCTGCTTCAACCACCCAGCAGAGAGGGGGGAAATAAAAACCAAATACCCCACCCCACCCCCACTGCCAATCCTCAACAGAAATGCTCACAACAATGAGCATGCCGCTGGGCATGCAGGCAGGTGTCTTGCTCGGCTGTGGCTTGGGGGGACACTTTTTTCAGGGCCATTGTAACTTCGAACAGTCACTAAGCAAACTCTTGTAAGTTGAGGACTACCTGTACTTCATCACTTTTTTTTTTTTTGGTCAAGTTTTTGACACCTTGCTAGGTGACTGGTGGTACTTGGATGTTGCCATATCCTAAAAGTGGCACAATGGGTGAAAAGGTTGAAAAGCCCTGACTTAGCTGATCAATGGATGTTTTGATCTAATTCTTTAGATAAGAGCTTGTCTGAATATTAAATAAATTTGGCTGATCTTTTAAATTTCTTGGTTTAGTATGGTTGGGTGGCTATGAAGTGAAGCACGGGGCTCTAAGAGGCTCCAAAGGTATACACCTACTGCATTGGAAGTACAGGTAGACCTCGACTTACGACCACAATTGAGCCCCACATCTCTGTTCCTAAGCAAGACCATAGTCAAATGAGTTTTGCCCCATTGTACAACCTTTCCGGCCATGGTTGTTGAGTCAATCACTGTGTCATCGGATGTTTACATTGACACACTGCAGTTGTTGAGCTGGTAACCTGGTTCTTAAGTGGTTGTTGAGTTAGCAACAAAGCTGATCACATGACCTCAGGACACTGCAACCGTCATAAATAATGTCAGTCATCAAGCATCTGAACTTTGATCATGTGACCACGAGAATGCTGTAATGGTCATAGTCACTTTTTACAGTTCTGTTGTAACTTGAAATGGTCCCTAAAATAACAGCTGTAAGTCGAGGACTGCCTGTACAGTGGTACCTTGGTACTCATCGTTAATTGATTTTGGGAGGTGCGATGAGTGTCAGAAACGATGAGTACCAAACAATTTTTTTTTCCCATAAGGAATAATGTAACGAGTCACAAGGCAGCCGACACTAACAAGTTCTAGCTTGGCCATGGAGTACCAAATGAACAACGAGTCGACCGGGACAAAATTTTCACGTCAAAATGCGTGGCGTACCAAATATGACGAGATTCAACGCTGTTAAGTACCAGGCTGCCACTTTTACAGGTAGTCCTCGACTTACAACAGTTCATTTGGCGACCGTTCAAAGTTACAATGGCATTGAAATATATGTGACTTAGGACTGCTTTTCACAGTTACAACCTTTGCAGCACCCCGATGGAGATCAGGTGATCAAAATCCAGACGCTTGGCAACTGGGTCATAGTTTATGACCGTTGCAGCATCGGGGGGGGGGGTCATGTGATCCCCTTTTGCGAACTTCTGACAAGCAAAGTCAATGGGGAACTGTTCTGTACCAGCCTGCTACCGGCCCTGCAGAAAGGCAACCCCTTTATAAACGGCAAGAGGCTGGAATGACGTCTGCCAAATTTATTACTACAAAAAACAAACAAGACACGTACCAAGATACAGGAGCTTTGAAACACTATCTGAGCTGTTGCTTTCAGCAAACCAGCCCTCCCCAAACATTCCCTTTATAAAGAGTTCAGGGCGTGGCCTCTCTCTGCCTCCTTCCGAGAAGCCCCACAGCCTTCCTCTGTTTGCTCCTACTTGACTGCCTCCTGCGTCGGGCGTCCTTGAACAGGGCCAGCTGTGGGTCATCTTCATCCACACTGTCAGGCTCACACAGCTGGGTCTCCATGGTGACCAAGTGGGAGGGGCCTGCCTGAGGGCTCTCATCAGCAAGATCTTCAACACCCCCCTCCTCCTCTGAGTCGTCGTCCGACCCAACAGGCTGACCCTGAATCACAACACTAGGCTGACCCTGAATCACAACAGGAACCCAGATTCACTTAAACAACCGGATTACTAACTTGTCAGCTGCAGGGATTAACTTACTAGCTGTGGCAAGAAAGGTTCCTAAAAATGGGGCAAAACTCACTTAACAAGTGTCTCACTTAACAACAGAAATTTTGGGCTCCATTTGTGGTAGTGAGGACTGCCTGTACTATGTAACAATCCCTGGGCGGTTTTAGAAGAATGACACTACACATGTAAACCTTTTTCCATGGATATAAGGGAGTAGAAACCCGGTTGGTTTCAAGATCTTAGGAAGTTAAATCCGGGGACCATTGTTCTTTTTCCAAAGGATTCAAGCCCACGTGTATCCTGGCCTATTGAACTGCCAGCTCATCATCTCTTGTAGCGCCTTCTAGGAAAATCTGCTTCGCCCTCTCCTTGTCTAACCTTAGGCTGTTTCCTTTAATAATAATAAAAAGTTGGAAGGGACCTTGGAGGTCATCTAGTCCAACCCCCTGCTCAGGCAGGAAACCCTATACCATTTCAGGCAAATGGCTGTCCAGTCTCTTCTTAAAAACTTCCAGTGTTGGAGCATTCACCGCTTCTGGAGGCAGGTTGTTCCACTGGTTAATTGTTCCACTGGTTAATTGTTCTAATTATCAGGAAGTTTCTCCTTAGTTCTAGGTTGCTTCTCTCCTTCATTAGTTTCCATCCGTTGCTTCTTGTCCTGCTTTCAGGTGCTTTGGAGAATAGTTTGACTCCTTTGTGGCAGCCCCTGAGATATTGGAACACTGCTATCATGTCACCCCTCGTCCTTCTCTTCATTAGACATATCCAGTTCCAGCAACCGTTCCCTATATGTTTTAGCCTCCAGTCCCCCAATCATCTTTGTTGCTCTTCTCTTTAGGGTAAACCCACTCGCTTGCAGTCCCAATTCCGCCTGACTTACACCATGATCCTAAACCTGTTGAGAGTGGAGGCACTCCGAGTGGAAGACATGATGAGGAGAAGCTTCTCCGAGTTCCACACCCGGAAAGACAGCAAGGTGTGATGGATGGGTTGGGGGGGAAGTTGAAATAGCTCCTGGAAAGACTCAAAGATGCTCCGGAGGAATCCAGAGCAGCATCCTAAAGTTTTCTGGGATACAACAGTTTGACATGGGGGTAGGATAACATGCATTAGAAGGACTCTCCTTTTTAAGACAGGAGGAGGCCTGGAAGAAAATGGAGGCTGCGTAAGGAGATATAGATCAGGAAATGTAGATAACTGTTGGTTGGAAGTCCATCTCTTCAAGTCAAGAACAACAGTCTCCAAACTTGACAACTTTAAAAATTGGGGACTTCAGCTGCCAGAATTCCCCAGCCAACCATGCTGGTTGGGGAATTTTGGGAGTTGGAAGTCCACAAGACTTAAAGTTGCCGAGTTTGGAGAACCTTGGTCAAGAAGATGAAGCCTAAGCTGCTATAGATGATTGAGTCCCTCCAGCTAGCAGTGGTTTTCCAAGGATATAGTATATCAGGGGTCTTCAAACTTGGCCCTTTTATAACTTGTGGACTTCAGCTCCCAGAATTCCTCAGCCAGCATGCCTGGCTGAGGAATTCTGGGAGTTGAAGTCCACAATTCATAAAAGGGCCAAGTTTGAAGACCCCTGTCGTATATCCTTGGAATATAGATATGGTATCTACGAGGGCAATTTGGAAATAAACCTTTGGGTTTTCAGTGACGGACACTCGCAGATACAGAACTCGTATTATACACATTAGAAAACTACAACGTTACATTACTTTTCGACATAATCGCCATTCAAATTGAGGCACTTGTCATAACGTCTTACAAGGTCTGAAATTCCTTCTGCAAAAAAAAATCTCCCGCCTGTTATTGAAGGCACCCTATAACAGCATCGTGAAGCACATTGTCATCGTCGAAGCGGTGCGACGCAACCCACTGTTTCATTTAAAGAACTGGTTCATTTTCAATTGATCTGGCGGACGAGTCAACTGCAACGCAACCGTCTCCTTCCACTCCTCACTACCTACTGAACTGCTGCGCAAGGTGCCATAGGACGGGTGTCACTATCCCCACCTATTCCTCGCGCATGCTCAAATGGAGGTTTATTTCCAAATTGCCCTCGCATATTTATTTCTGTGTGTGTGTGTGTGTGTGTGTGTGTGTGTGCATATATATATATATATATATATATATATATATATATATATATATATATATATATGTGTGTGTGTGTGTGTGTGTGTGTGTGTGTATGTATACGTGTGTGTATGTGTGTGTGTATATATATATATATATATATATATATATATATATATATATATATATATATATATATATATATATGTTTGTATGCAGTGCTTTTTTTGTAAAAGAAAAAGGTGCTGGAACTCACACGTCATACAACCTGCCTTGCCTACCCTACAAGGTTCCATCCAAAAAAGGTGCTGGAACTCCGTTCTGAGCGTTCTATGAGAAAAAAAGCCCTGTGTGTATGTGTCACACACACACACACACACACACACACACACACACACACACACACACACACATATATATATATATATATATATATATATATATATATATATATATATATGTAGATCTAGAGTCTCGGGTTTCTTCCCGCGTTCCTTTCATCTTCAGAAAGTTGTGGCGACGTTTCGACGAAATCCCATCCGTCATCATCAGGCCGGAGTGTTCCTCCTGCTGCTTCCAGGAGCAATGCGTGGTCTGGCTGTTCCTTTCCTTCCAACTGCCGGTGGGGCTGTGAAACGTCGAAACGTCGCCACAACCCTCCGAAGATGAAAGGAACGCGGGAAGAAACCCGAGACTCCAGATCCACACACACAGACACCCGCGAGAATCCACGAAAACACATATATATATATATATATATATATATATATATATATATATATATATATATATATATATATATATATATATATATATATATATATATCTGTTCTCGTAGACTCTCGCGGGTGTCTGCACGTGCAGATCCAGAGTCCCGGGCCTCCTCCCGCGCTCCCCCCATCCCCAGAAAGCTGTGGCGACGTTTCACAGCCCCACCGGCAGTTGGAAGGAAAGGAACAGCCAGACCACGCATTGCTCCTGGAAGCAGCAGGAGGAACACTCCGGCCTGATGATGACGGATGGGATTTCGTCGAAACGTCGCCACAACTTTCTGAAGATGAAAGGAACGCGGGAAGAAACCCGAGACTCTAGATCTACACATACAGACACCCGCGAGAATCTACGAAAAAAAAAAAAATATATATATATATATATATATATATATATATATATATATATATATATATATATATATATATATATATATATATATATATATATGTTAAATGCTTGTTAACTATTTAGATTACCTTGCTAGGCCCCAAACATAGGACAAATCTTTATTTCCTGTTTCAGCCTAACCGAAGGCCATCGACAGGCAGTAGTCACAACAGTGACAGCTCATATTTGTGTAAATTTTTAGATTGCTAACAAAGAATTAAAGGGAGACTTGATATGCATTTCAAACTTATTTGTTTTCATCAGTTAGGCTGAAACAGGAAATAAAGATTTGTCCCATGTTTGGGGCCTAGCAAGGTAATCTAAATAGTTAACAAGCATTTAACACATATCTCCCTTGCTTCTCAGCTAACAAAGTGAGATAGAGCTTGTGGCCTAGAGGTTAAAACAACTGCCTAATGTGCAATCAGCCCAGGTTCGAATCTCAGAAGGGTATGGCTGACTGATGAAAACAAATAAGTTTGAAATGCATATCAGTCTCCCTTTAATTCTTTGTTAGCAATCTAAAAATTTACACACACACACACACACACACACATACACACACGTATACGTATATGTATATGTATATGTATATATAAAAGATATGGTATTTGAAATGTATAGGAACTCCTGCTTGAGCAGGGGGCTGGACTAGACGACCTCCAAGGTCCCTTCCAGCTGATTCTGATATAGTAAAGACTTGTTCTCATTTGGTATCAAGGACTGAATTTGGAACTTGGAATCATTTCACATGAAGAAGCTGAGTTCACAAAACAGGCTAGGTCATTATTAGGGATCCTTGGCTCTTTTATGCCTTATGGACTTCAATACCCAGAATTCCTGAACCAGACATGCCGACTGAGGAATTCTGGGAGTTGAAGTCCACAAGTCATAAAAGAGCCAAGGTGCCCTAACCCTGACCTAGACTGTCTTGTGAACTCAGCTTCTTTATCTTAAAACGGTTGGAACTGGGTGGGAAGGGGAAGGCAAGGAGTTGGGCGCTGTATGGCACTGCTTCACCATCTGTGTCTCCTCTCCAGGTCTATGAACACAGAATCGCCCAGCTGAGCAGTATGTTAGCCAACATGGAAATCCCAGACACCTCAAGGCAGCTTGGTGACTTACAAGAGTATTATTCAGTAGTCAGAGAACTGCAAGAGATCCGGGAGCACGTTCAGGTAGTGACCGGAAGAACTGGGGCAAAAGGTTCTTTTTCACTTCATGGTACTGTCGTACCTCAGATCCCAGACAAGCATCAATCTAAGATAGTCTTCCACCCCCGAGTCTGGTATCCTGCTATTGAATTGGGGCTGCGGAGCTACTTGTTGTAGGAGTCGTGCTCCTAATACAAGTTGAGGAAGATGCCTTTAGAAGGCATTTTTGGGTGAGTCTGGCTAAAGTACCTTGCCTCGGATTCAGCTTTGGCACGTGAGAGGTGTGACCCCCGAGCCAAGATGTCCGCCCTTATTTCAAGGGGAGGAGGCAACTCTGAGTAGGTCTCGCAAAATTTCCTTCCCCTTAAGACACCGCTGTCGGGATGCGTCCCATCTTGCACAGATCAATCATCCCTCTTACTCAGATGGGATGGAAAGGAACGTTCCATTCCAGTTTTCTCCAATCTCGTCCTTTCGAATTTAAGTCGTATTCAACCACCATCTCCATTAACCCTGCTCTTTGGGATTGAGGAGAATTGTGGTTTAATCCTGGGGTCCCCAACCCCTTTTGGGGTTGGCGGCCCGGTGGGAGAGGGAGGGGCAGGTGCCTTACCCGCACATGCGCAAGCGTGAATGTGCGGGCTGCGAGCATGTGTGAGGCTTGTGGCGGCACTGCCGCCAGGTTCACAGCAATGCTACCGCTGGCGCGAGGATCGGGCCACACCCCCCCACACCCCCCGTGTGAGGCTTGTGCTGCGGCCCACCTGCCACTTGCAGCACTGCCGCTACCTGCACAAAGTTCATGGCAATGCCACTATGGTGTGTCCATTGCAGCAATGGTGGCATGAGGATTGGGGTGAGCATGCACGTGCGTGTGTGTACTGCCCAAGCGGCCACGGCCCAGAGGTTGGGGACCTTCTGGTGAAATCTGCTTGGAAAGATCAAGGCCAAAAGAAAGATCGAAACTGGAACGATGAATCTTTCTTCTTTGAAGTCCACTTATGGGTGGGAAGGTGCATCTGTTGCCTTGCCCTATGGCAGGGGTAGGCAACCCTGGCTCTTTTATGACTCGTGGACTTGAACTCCCAGAATTCCTGAGTCAGGAATTCTGGGAGTTGAAGTCCACGAGTCAGAAAAGAGCCGAGGTTGCCTACCCCTGCCCTATGGGTTTCTCCCTTTCAGAGGCGAGTAATGGAATCTGTGAATGGATTGAAAGCCCTTTCTGTGGGACGAGTGATCGTGGTGAACAACCAAGAGCACAAGAATGCCCTGGGAGTCATCTTGCAAGTAGGTGTCAAAAGCTGATTCGCTTGCTTTCGCTTTCTGCTTTCTTCGTTGCCTGCATCAGCTCCCAGCTCGCAGTTTTGCCAAACACAAACAGGTGGTAGGGGTGGGATGGTAAAATCCTAGGGCGGGGGGGGAGGCTATGGAAGGTATGAGACTCTTCTGCCCCCCCCCCCCCCGAGAGGAGTTACCCACCAAGGCTAAGTTCTCGGAGCTACCAGCCAGCGCAGAATGTTTTCCCAAAACAAAAGTACTGAGTGTAATTGGTGGATAACGAACTGTGGGCAGCCCAGGGGTGAAAAGGGTTGTTGGTTTTTTTAACCTATGTGGGTTTTTGCGGGGAAAACCTCAGAGCTGACTTTGCTTTTGCTGTGCCTAAGTGGATCTTTCAGTAAAGATTAACTCTTGGTAGTTCCTATCTGCCGAGAGTTTCTTTTCTTTTTTTTTTCTTTTTTTTTTGGATGTGCCAAATGGTATGGTTGACAGTAGGTCCCATTGTTTCCGCACTGCCCCAGACTGGTGCTTTACAAATGGAATGGAACTATTTGTGCCAAGGTTGGGCAAATATGCCTTCTTTACAACCTGCGGACTTCAACTCCCAGAATTCCTGAGCCAGCCATGCTTTTCAAAAGGCCTTATTCAGTAAGGAGTGCTGATTTAACAATTACATCATTTAACGACCATTCGTTGTTACAATGGTGGCGAAAAAATAACTTTGTGACCAATCCTCTCATTTACGATCTTCTTTGCAGATCTGTAAAGCAAAGGAAAGCTGAGAGTTATCCCAATTAGCCTGTAATGCCAGGATTCTCAAGTCTCTCATCCAAATACTAATCAGGCCAGAGTGGTATTTACTTATATCTATCTATCTATCTATCTATCTATCTATCTATCTATCTATCTATCTATCTATCTATCTATCTAGTCTGTCGAGTCGGAAACGACTAGCACGCATGTGCGGGGGAACCTTTACCTTTACCTTTATCTAGTCTGTATCTATATCTATATCTATATCTATCTATCTATCTCAGGGGTCTTCAAACTTGGCCCTTTTATGATTTGTGTACTTCAACTCCCAGAATTCCTCAGCCAGGCACAAGTCATAAAAGGGCCAAGCTTGAAGACCCCCTGATCCCTGATCGGTCAGTCTGTCTGTCTGTCTGTCTGTCTATATCTATCTATCTATCTATCTATCTATCTATCTATCTATCTATCTATCTATCTATCTATTTTATCATCATTTGTCTGTCTATATCTAGCTCGCTCGCTCTATCTATCTATCTGTCTGTCTGTCTGTCTGTCTGTCTATCTATTTTGTACGTTTGCCCACTGAAAAAGAGATGATCAGTCTATAATTTTAATAGTAGGTTTATTTTAACAGTGAGAGACAGAGTAACAAAAAAAATCCAGACTGATCATTTCTTTGTCAGTGGGCAAACGTACAAAACCAGCAGGGGAATCAAATAATCCCCCCCACACACACACACACACTGTATCTATGAGATAGCCAAAATTGAGATGATATTAAATAATGATCCACAGTTCTCGGTCTTGTAGCTCGCAGCACCCCAATCTTGTGACGCAGTTGTCTCCCTCCCATAATTGGGCTCGAGGGTGGAAAACTAGTTTTCTTCATGTGAAAGTTGGGCCTGGTGGCTCCCGGGTGCCATTTTGAAAACGAAGATCTTGACACGCCACACACCCCGTCCTCCAGGTTTCTTCAGACTCAGCCAGTCGGGCCTTCAGCACTTTAGTGATGTGTGAGAAGAGCTCTGTGGAGCGAGGCTTGACCGAGGGCCAAGAACGGAATCCCACTCCCTCCGCTGAAGTGCCTCTGCCTGAGGATCTTCTGCACACGAAGCTTTTCCTTCCCGAAGGTAAAACGATGGGGACTCAAGAGGAGTCGTTTGGGGGCGGAGGGGGTGGGTGGGCAGGAGGTTGCCCTGCGCACAGTCACTCATGCGCTCGTGACCTCCCGATTGGACTACTGCAACGCTCTCTACATGGGGCTGCCCTTGAGGACCACTCGGAGGCTTCAGCTGGTGCAGAATGCAGCCGCGCGGGTTGTGATGGGGGTTTCCCGATACTCCCACGTAACACCTCTGCTCCGCGAGCTGCATTGGCTTCCGGTTGCCCTCCGGGTGAGATTCAAGGTGCTGGTGATGACCTATAAAGCCCTAAATGGCTTGGGTCCGGGATATCTGAGGGAACACCTGCTGCCGGCATCAAGCTCCCTTCGTCCTGTGCGCTCCCACAGGGAGGGTCTTCTCAGGGTACCGCCGGTAAAAGATTGCCGGTGGATAATACCCAGGGGGAGGGCCTTCTCTGTGGGTGTGCCTGCCCTTTGGAACCAGCTGCCCGTAGAGCTTAGGACTGCCCCTGACCTTCGCTCATTCCGCCGGGACCTGAAGACTTGGCTCTTTGAGCTTTCTGGCCTGGACTGAGACTATTAACTGGGGTTTTAAATTGGATTTTAATTGGGGTTTTATATTGATTCAAGGTTTAAATGTAATTCTTTTAACTGTTCTTAATTTTTGTAATTGTTGTATTGTTATTTTAAAAAACCTTGTGAACCGCCCTGAGTCCTACGGGAGAAGGGCGGTATATACGTCTAATAAAGATAAAGATAAAGGTTGGGGGGGGCAGAATTCATTGACACCCAGACTCTTTCTCCTCTCCCTCACAGGCCCCTGTGGGCACACCATAAAGAAGCTGGGCCCAGCAGATATTCTGGGCGTCACGACGAAAACCCTCCGCGTCAATGCCGAGCGTATCCTGGAGGATTTCAAGAAACGACAAATGCCCAGGTTCAGGTGAGCCGGAGAAGAGAAACTTGCCGTTTCTACTCCTCCTCCCCCTCCCTCCGATCCGGGGAGAGGGGCCACGCGTCAGATTCCTTTAGCGGCATTGTTTAATTGCCCGGAATGATTCATTTGAGATGGGGTGGCCTTATGAGTCAAATAAATAAATAAACCTGCCTGGGAAATGATGTTTACGTGTAAGCCCAGCATTCCTCGCTTTTGTATTCCAGCAATCTGGAGCTGAGTTCCTGCAATTTTTTTATTTATTTTATTTTAAGTGCTAACTAGTCAATTGGGCAAGCACACATCCGTAGGTTTTGTGTGTTGTTTTTTTTCTCCTCTCAATTTCTCTCGGTTTTTGCCAATTTCTTCTTTGAAGCTGGTTGCCGGATGTTTGGAGTCGATCCTCTCTTTCCTATGGGTCTTCTCTCAACCTAGTAACGTAGGAAAACAGGCCCCATTATGCCCAAGCTTCTTTTTAAAGAGTCAAAATCTTGAAATTTGTATCAGGGAAGGCTCGTCCAGGTAATCCTGACTTAGCGACCGTTCAAAGTTGTGATGGAAACACCCCCCCCCCCACACTCCCAGAGCTATTTATGAACTGATTTCAAACTTTGGATGGCCACACTAACACCAACACTCACCCCTGAATAGTGATATGATTGCATTTTGGTGCTTGGCAACGGGCCTAAATTTATGGCCTTTTGCAGGGTCACTGGTTTTTGCTGGTTTCCAGTGTTTACTTCCAGTTTCTGGTGGGGGAAAAACGTCCATTGGGGAAAACATTTTTCTTGATTGCTGAGGCATTTGTTTAACGACTGTGGCGTTAAGCACCACAAGAAAAGCTCGCCAAATTGAGTGCGGTCCTGTGGCGGCCTGCTTAATTAGCACCACAACTTAACAGCTGTAGCCCTGGGGTCAGTGACAATCGTAAGTTGAGGACTGCCTGTAAAACTACGTGAAAGTTGGCGGTCTCTCAGTAATTTAGACCTGGCTTAAAGATTTATCTACCTTTCTCCACAATTGTTTTTACTGGGTATTATTGTAGATTGTGATACTAAAGAAACTAATCTGATATTGAACTTGATAACAGCAGCACGGTTACTGGTGGGACAATATTGGAAGAAGGATAGTTTGCCTTCTATAGAAGAATGGGTAATTAAGGTATCGAATCTTGCAGAAATGTCTAAGATTTCTGCTTATTTGAAGGATCATTCGCAAGAAAGATATATTTCAGTTTGGAGGAGATGGATAGATTATATTCAGAATAAATATGGGACTAAAAAGTTCCATTTAGCTTATGAGTAGATTTTAGATTTTTATTAACTTTAGTATTAGTATTGATTATATTTCTGTTTAAGTTATTATTATATTAGTATTGATTATATTTTTGTTTAAGTTATTATTATGTTTTTAATAATTTGAATGTATCAGTGTTAAAGGGGAGTTAAAGCACATTATGAATTTGGTTAATTTTATAATGGATAATTTTAGTTAGAATATGATTATTATATTTATGACCCTGTATTCAGCTCTGGGAAGTGGGGGGGAGGGGGGGTTGGGGTGGGGGGGTTTTGGGGATGTTTTGTAAAAAATTTTGTAAAACTTTTCAATTAAAAAAAAAAAGATGTATCTACCTTTTCTGTTTGAGAGGCACCAGGCTCATGATCCCTTAACTTAAGGTGACTTGCAACACAAGGGAGGTTTTGAAAGGATTGAGGGCACCCAGTTACTGGGGACACTGATTTTCAAGGGTCGGGCATTAAAAACCTACTGTGGCCTCCTTATTTCCCTCTCTCACCCTCTTCAGGAATGACCCGCCTGGACCATCAGCGGCCACCGCAACCCAGGAGTTGCTGCGTTTAGCTGAAGGCTCTCCGGAAGGCCTCCCCCTTCTGGATCCCGTAAACGACCTTCAGCTGAAGGATCTGGAAGCCGTCGAGAACATGATCCGGGCTCGTAATCTGGAGGAACGTTTGCCAGAGTTCCAGTGTGTGCACAGCCCCCTCTTCCACATAGAGGTCAGTTAAGGGCTGACCTTTTGTGGCCCAGGTTTGGTAAGGAGGCAGGACAAGAGGGGACCACCTTCAGAATAACAACAGAGTTGAAGGGACCTGGGAGATCCTCTAGTCCAGGGGTGTCAAGCTCAATTTCATTGAGGGCCGCATCAGCATTGCGGTTGCCCTCAGGGGGCCGGGTGGGTATGGCCAGGGTGGGCGTGGCCTACTGGGTGGGTGTGGCTAGAGTGCGTATGGCCTACTGGGTGGGCGTGGCCAGCTCTACATCGTTCCCATCAAGGGGGCCTATGGGGGGCCTGGGCAGGAGTGGGACAGATCTGAGGGTCTCTGGCAGAAGGAGGGTCTCTGGGGCAGGGCCAAGGCAGTGGGGGCCGTTCCCTCACTGTTTCCAGGATGGCTTCACGGGCCGCATGAAACCACTTTGTGGGCCAGATCCGGCCCCCGGGCCTTGTGTTTGACATGTCTGCTCTAGTCCAACCCCCTTGGTACAGTTCGGAAGGAACGGGAGCGAGGAGTGTCAACTGATCCAGAGTTCGTTACAATTGCCTGCCTCCACCGAACTCTCTCCTGATGTTGCCTTCCCTTCCTCGCCATCTCTTTAAAAAAAAAAACATCAGGAAACCGCACCTACCAGGAAATTATTAGTTAGCAGCTATTCCAGCCTTTAAGTTTGCCTCTTTCTTGTTTTCAGTTTGTTTTTGTTCTTTTTTTGTTCTTTTTTTCAAGCCCCGTTGATCCTGTTGGGATGGTTGATGTATTGGGTTTTTGGGTTTTTTTTGGCCTTGTCAGCTGTTCCGACCTCTGAACGGCAGGGTAGAAATAAATTGAGGATTTGGTGGAAGGCAGGTAGCACGTTGTCCGCATTTTCACTTCTCACATCTAGCAAATACAAAGACGACGCGCTCACGCATATTAATTTCAATTTTAATTCTGTCTGCCTGGCTGGCTGGCTCTAGCTCTGTCTATCTCAATTTTTTTTCTGTAGAATAGTCGCAGTAGGCCAATTGCAGAATTCTTGAGTGTTTTCAAGAAAAGATTGGACAACCATTTCTTCAGGATGGTATAAGGATTCCTGCCTTGGCCAGGGGATTGGACTAGAAGACCTCCAAGGTCCCTGCCAACCCTATTATTCTCTGATTCAGCTGGTCTTTCCCCCTCCTATCCCAGAAGCTTGGGTGATCTCCGAGGCAAAAGTTGGAAACAAGAGTCAGAATAACAAGAGTTGGAAGAGACCTTGGAGGTCTTCTAGTCCAGAGGTCCCCAAACCTTTGGGCACCAAGGACCAGTTGCATGGAGAAAGATTTTTCCGCGGATCGGAGGGTGCGTGGTTTTGTTTGCTGCCTGCATCCCACGGATGGGGCTTTGCTTGTTTGTGCGGCCCGTTTGCTGGCATGCTGCGGCCCGGTACTGGTCGACGGGCCGGGGGGGTTGGGGCCCCCTGTTCTACTCCAACCCCTGCTGAAGCAGGAAACCCTACACCATTTCAGACAAATGGTTGTCCAGTCTCTTCTTAAAAACTTCCAGCGTTGGAGCATTCACCGCTTCTGGAGGCAGGTTGTTCCACTGGTTAATTGTTCTAACTGTCAGGAAGTTTCTCCTTAGTTCAAGGTTGCTTCTCTCCTTGGTTAGTTTTCCATCCGTTGCTTCTTGTCCTGCCTTCGGGCGCTTTGGAGAATAGCTTGACTCCCTCTTCTTTGGGGCAGCCCCTGAGATATTGGAACACTGCTATCACATCACGTCCTTTTCATTCATCATGTTCTTTAACAAGCAGCAGCTCGGTTCCGGTTTCCTTTGAATGAGGAGTCGCAGCCGTAGAACTTAAGAGATGACTCTCTTTTCCAGAAAGATTTAACAAATATTCAGACAGGCTTGCCCAGCCTAGCCTCTTTTGGTTGCGTTGAAAAGCATTCCTTCCTCCACCCCGTGGTCGCTGGGGGATGTGGTCCCTTCCTTCCCAAGAGGCTTTCCGATTTACTTGCATCCTTTCTCTCACCTTCCGGATCTCCTTCCTCCCTGTCTAGTTTGTACGCTTCCGAGAGCGCCAAAGGGTGTTGGACGAACTGGAGCAGCTGCGTTTCCTGCTGTCGGACCAGTCCCTTCTCTTACTGCCCGAGTATCACCAGCGGGTCGAAGTGAGTGCCACTCTGCGGTTGGAGCGGTCCGATGGCCAGGGACCTAATGAGAAGCGGAAATGGCTATTGATGCTAGTACAGCATTCAACTTCATCTTCAGCTTAGAAGTTGAAGTCGAGCAGTGGCGGTGTGGTGGTTGGAATGCAGCATTGCAGGCTAACTCTGCCGACTTCCACTAGTTCGATCCTGACCGGCTTAAGGTTGACTCGGCTTTTCATCCTTCCGACATTGGTAAAATGAGGACCCAGATTGTTGGGCGGGTGGGGGGGCAATATACTTACTCTGTAAAACCGCTTAGAGAGGGCTGTGGAGCGGTATATAAATCTTGAGTGTTAGTGCTATTTCTACTACAGCATGTCCCTAGGGTGAAGTCTTGTCAATTTCATGGAATCATCCAAGGGAGAATGTTCTCCTTTGTTCCCTGGCCAGAGGTAGAGCTGGTCGGGCTTTTTTTTTTTAGTCTCCACTTCTGGTCACCTCAGGTCTTGCGTTCCCTGGGCTACATCAACGAAGGAGGAGCCGTGGAGCTCAAGGGCAGCGTGGCCCGTCAGATCAGCAACCATGAGCTGCTCCTGACGCAGCTGCTTCTGGACAATGCCCTGACTGACCTGCGACCTGAGGAGATTGTGGCCTTGCTGAGCTGCACGGTGTGCCAGGTCCGCACCCAGGTGGAGCCCCAGCTGCCCTCTGTTCTTAAAAAGGTGAGTAGGTAGTAGAAGATGGGAGGGAAGTGGGACATAGGGGTGGACTTGAGCTGCCATTTAGGTCAGTGTCTCCTCGATGGATGTTGTGATTCAGCCTGTGCTCCCAGCAGTTGAGTCTGATGAATCTGAGGAGGAGGAGGGGTTTGGAGAGCCTTTGGTGTCAGAGGGAGGCTCTGATACTCTGCAGGACTCTCAGCCTGGCCCCTCCAGTCATGTTCCTCATGAGGCTCAGCTTTGTGTGTACGAGGTGCTGGACTGAGAAGAGTCACAACTGAATCTGTTCAGAGATGCTAGAAGCAGAAGGCAATCCAGCAGAGCAAAGCAGAGAAAATCAATGAGGCAACTCAGTGAGAGGAGGAGAAGGCAGTGTGAAGCCACGCCTTGGGACTGATAATAAAAGGGGAAGGTGTGGGCGGAGCTGTTTGCTGAAGGCAACCGTTTGGAGACATTCTAAGGGAATCCTGGTCTGTTCTTGCTACTTCTGTTTAACTCTTGTTTGTTGACTCGTTTGATATTTTGATTCATTTATTGAAGGAAATATTCTGTTGCTTGTTTGACTGAACTGTAAATAAATTTGGGTTGGGTTTTTCCAGCTTATTGACTGTAAAAAGGGGTTGTCCCTGACACACAAACAGGACCGGTTGTAGGCTGGAACAGAACAATGGATCCCCCCCCCAGCTTCTCTCCCTCTTCATCTTTCAGGGCATAGAGCACATCCGTTCCGTAGCCGAACAGATCGCCCTGCTGCAACGCAAGTGCGGCCTGCAAGAATCGGTCGAGGATTTTGTGGAGCAGTACAAATTCGGGCTGGTGGAGGTGGTTTACGAGTGGGCCCGTGGCATGGTAAGGATGAAGGCTCCACCCCTTCCCTTCCCAATTCGCTTTCCTGAAGATCAGAAAGTGGTGGTTGATAGGTCCCTTCCCTACAAAGTCATTAAGCAAGACCTGTCACTCAGACTTTGCTCTCCTTGGTTGCACACTGCGGGCAGCAATGATCTAACTTGCAAACTGGGTTTGCACAGCCCATTAGCCCTTGATTTATTTAACAGAACAATAGAATGACAGAGTCAGAAGGGACCTTGGAGGTCTTCTAGTCCAACCCCCTGCTCAAGCAGGAGACCCTATACCATTTCAGACAAGTGGCTGTCCAGTGACTTTTTAGAAGCCTCCAGTGGGTTGTCATGGTTGAACAGTCATGGTCTACTAAAGTCACCCAGAGGGCTGGGATCTACTTACTCATTTGGGTCACAGACCAGCTCCATTTTATCCTAACCTGTTAAAATAGACCCCGGCCACGAAAACAGCAAACTGAACAGCTACATTCGAATTGTGCTTCCGTTACTCAAACAGAAAGGGACGCGGTGGCTCAGTGGGTTAGGATGCTGAGCTTGTCGATCAGAAGGTCGGCAGTTTGGCGGGTCAAATCCCGAGTGCCGCGTAGCAGAGTGAGCCCCTGTTACGCGTCCCAGCTTCTGCCAACATAGCAGTTCGAAAGCACGTAAAAATGCAAGTAGAAAAATAGGGACCACTACGGTGGGAAGGTAACAGCGTTCCGTGCGCCTTTGGCGTCCAGTCATGCCGGCCACATGACCACGGAGACGTCCTCGGACAAGCGCTGGCTCTTTGGCTTTGAAACGGAGATGAGCACCGGCCCCTAGAGTCGGAAACGACTAGCACGCATGTGCGGGGGAACCTTTACCTTTACCTTTTTACTCAAACAGAACCAAAAATTGTCGTCAATTTCCGAGCCTGTGTTTTCCAGGCAGCCTAAATCTTGCTGCTGGGGAGCGATGGGCATTGTAATCGAATACATCTGGGGGTTTAAGTTGGGGGGTGTGCTTAATACAGGTAGCCCTCGACTTACCACAAGCCAAGCTATTCTCCAAAGCGCCTGAAGGCGGGGCAAGAAGCCAACGGTTGGAAACTAGTCAAGGTGTGAGGCGGGCCGTTCTGACAAATAAGGTGCGCTTCAGTCCCGAGATCCAAGGTCTTCCATTTTCCTCTCTTGTCCTCCTCTAGCCCTTCGCCGAGATCGCCCACCTGACAGACGTGCAGGAAGGCATCATCGTCCGCTGCATTCAGCGCCTGGATGAAACCTGTCGCGAGATGCGCAACGCTGCCCGGGTGACGGGCGAGCCGACCCTGCACGCAAAGATGGAAGCCGCCTCCAACATGATCAAGAGAGACATTGTCTTTGCCGCCAGCCTCTACACCCAGTGAGGGGAGACGCTAGCTGGACGGGACCCTTTTTGCCGCCCTGGGAAGTTGCTCCCTCCCTTACTCTGACCTCTGAGAGGTTCTGCAATGCATCTGCAGATGTAAAACAATAAAAATTGCATCCTTGTGCCAAACCGGGGGGGGGGGGCTGTCTTCATGTAGTAAAGGATGTGGCCCAAACAGGTTGACACCTCCTTCGTTGGTAGGAAAGATATTCCATCTTCTCTCCAATTTGCTGGCCTCTTTTTGCCGATCGCGTTGGGATTCTGTGTTTGGCCCAAAGCTGCTACTTTGCTGGGGTTTGTTTTTTTCTTCCATAGCAACAGGGCCAAAAACATCCCATAGTTCTGCACCGAGACAAAACATCACATGCACAACTATAGAAGGGGGGAAGCAGGAATACCTGCAAGAAGGGACCGAAATTTTAGATGATCCCAGGCAGACCGTGAGCTAACTTTATTGCTGCCAAAGAGCAGAAAACAAAGCTAATAAGAGTTCAGAAATGTATTAAAAGAATTCCGTATTCTAAGACTTAAGCCTAAATTGCTGAGTGTTTCTGAACTTTTGAAAATGCGCTGCAGTGGTTAGTCTGGAGGACCAACTCTGGCAGTCCTCTAATTTCTCTTGCTAGAAAGCATTTTTGTAATTATCAGCCCAATCTGACACCATATAGCAGAATTGATGTTTTCCCCCCCGAGAAGTTGTATTTGGGTAGGGGGCTTTTAATTTATTGCCCCCTTCCCACAATCTCCTTCAGAACCAATCTGAGGATTTAACCAAGCATTCTAATACTGGCTTAAATTGAGATTCACTGGAGTCCCAGAATGATCTGAAGATCGTCTAATCCAGAAGTCACCAACCTTTTCATGCTGGCGGCCTGGAGGGAAAGGGAGCAGCTGGGAAACTTGCGCGCGCACACGCGCGTGTGCGCAAACAGCTGTGCGCACCAACACGGTGCTAGCGGCCCCATTTGCGTAGGTGTGCAGGGGCTAACCGCTGCTGCTAGCCCCCGTGTGCATGCGCAAATGGGCCGCAAAATCCGCATGGGGCTAACGGCCCCCGTTTGCACATGCACACAGGCTCTAGCCCCCACCCCTGCTAGCCCGTGCACATGTGCAAACGGGCTGTGCAACCTGGGTGCGCTAGTGGCCCCATTTGTGTTGGCGCGCAGGTGCTAGCCACCACTAGCTCCGCCCGCAGGCGCAAATGGGTCCGCAGGTGCTAGCGTGAGTGCGGGTGAGTGCACGTTATCAGCCAGGATGTCCAATGGCCCGGTGGCCAGTAGGCCACAGTGCAGTAGTGGGTCACAGCCCATAGGTTGGGGACCCCTGATCTAATCCAATATTTCTCAAACTTAGCAACTTTTAAGACATGTGGACTTCGACTCCCAGAATTCCCCAGCCAGCTTACAGCAAAAAGTCAAGGTATTGATACCAGTGTTCCAATATCTCAGGGGCTGCCACAAAGAAGAGGGAGCCAAGCTATTCTCCAAAGGACCAGAAGGCAGGACAAGAAGCAACGGATGGAAACTAGTCAAGGAGAGAAGCAACCTACAACTAAGGAGAAACTTCCTGACAGTTAGAACAATTAACCAGTGGAACAACCTGCCTCCAGAAGCTGTGAATTCTCCAACACTGGAAGCTTTTAAGAAGAGATTGGACAGCCATTTGCCTGAAATGGTATAGGGTTTCCTGCCTGAGCAGGGGGTTGGACTAGATGACCTCCAAGGTCCCTTCCAACTTATTATTATTATTATTATGAAGTAGTGTCGAGTGAAGGAAGATAAGCCACAGCCACAAGAATTTCCTCTCATTTGGTAGAATGGAGAAACAACCATCCAGCCATCTTGGGCCGTGCCTCTTGGTGGGACATGGGACACCCATGTAATATACTGCTCAAAAAAATAAAGGGAACACTTAAACAACACAATGTACTGTATTTAATAGTAGGATGTCTTATTTTGTGTTCCCTTTATTTTTTTGAGCAGTATATATTAAGGGACTGTCTCCTCTCAAGCCAAGGCTTTGGCATTGGTGTTTCAGCTCTATCTATGCCTTTTGTTGTTGTTGACATTTTTATGCTTCATTTGCTCTCCAGAAATCAATTTGATATGTTCAGACTGGAAGGGAAATAGTTTATGTAACCAAAATCACACCACATGCCTCCCCATTCAGATGTAATCCAATAGGATATCCTGGACCACGTGATTAACAGAATCCACTCAGGAAGCCTAATTAAACCCACTTGTTCTCTCCCCAATATATGCCCAGGATTTGACCCATATAACATAAAACAATTGTGCAATTAAAACAGATTAGCTACCATATTATTCATATGTGGATTATTGTTGTTGTTTTTAAAAATAATAATAATAAGGGTGTTTAGCTACTAAGTAACGTTTTAATTTTCCAGACTGGACCTCTGAACTGGCAACTAAAACAGGTTTACGACTTATGACTTAATATAACTATTAAGGCGATCTTCCCAATTTATACCCAGGCTTCTTCCAATAGAGCAGACATGTCAAACACAAGGCCCGGGGGCCAGATCCGGCCCGTGAAGTGGTTTCATGTGGCCCGCAAAGCCATCCTGGAAACAGTGAGGGAACGGCCCCCACTGCCTTGGCCCTGGCCCAGAGACCCTCCTTCTGCCTGAGACCCTCAGATCTGTCCCACTCCTGGCCAGGCCCCCATAGGCACCCTTGATGCGAACGATGTAGAGCTGGCCATGCCCACCCAGTAGGCCATACGCACTCTAGCCACGCCCACCCAGTAGGCCACGCCCACCCTGGCCATACCCACCCGGCCCCTTGAGGGCAGCCCCAATGCTGATGCGGCCCTCAATGAAATTGAGTTTGACACCCCTGGTATAGGGTTTCCTGCCTGAGCAGGGGGTTGGACTAGATGACCTCCAAGGTCCCTTCCAACTTTATTATTATAAGGTTTCCCCTGTCCAGTATCGCCTCTAGGGGACAATACTCATCTCTGTTTCTTAGCTGAGGGAGCCAGCATTGTCCAAAGAGTTTTCTGCTCACATTTGCACGCTTTCAAACTGCTAGGTGGAGCAAAAACAGGAGCTCACCCCATCATGCTTATCTTTGTATTGACTGCTAGAGAGGATGTGTTCTGGTCTTTTTGTTTCCTTCTCAGCTTTTTGTTCTCTCTTTTGAATGGACGTAAATGTAGTTTATGTCTGTGTGTCTGTTGAAGGCTGATCCAATTGATACATCATATTAAATATGGAGCCTTGGTGGAGCAGTGGGCTAATGTTTTTTAACATGTATTGCCCTGTTCTCCGCCCTGAGTCCTTCGGGAGAAGGGCGGTATACAAATATAATTAAATAAATAAATAAATAAATAATACCTCCTTAAGTAACACCAGCTGCCTGCAATTAGTGCATGTTCGCATCCCACCAGGCTCAAGGTTGACTCAGCCTTCCATCCTTCCCAGGTAGGTAAAATGAGGACCCAGATTGTTGGGGGCAAGAAGCTGACTTTGTAATAATGCCGCTTGGGGTGTGTGTGAAAGCCCTAATAAGCAGGCATATACATAGAATGAAGGCTATTGCTAAGCACATTGGTTTGTGCTTTAAATTGTAAGCCACCCTGAGTCTTCAGAGAAGGGCGGGATATAAATGGGATTAAAATAAAAAATAAATAAAAAATAAAAATATGTTCCAATTATGGATATTACGCTAAAGATAATGTGTGTCCCAAATTACCCACAACTGGCTGAGACACATGCAGAGCTCAAACCATCTTACTTGACTTCAACTAGGTTTCAATCAACAAGAAGACACTTTTCGTTCATCGTTATACTTTTGCTCCCTCCTTTATTGTTTGCAAACCAGAGATGACATGAGAAAGAACATGCTGCAGAAGCACCAACAGAAGATGATTGCACTGGCAGTTGGTTTCACCTTCCTCTGTTGTCACAGCAGTGCCATCGTGCCGACTTCCCGTTCTCCAAGTAGCAGGTAACTGACTTCTTGGTGCCTGTTTCTCTCCACCACCCAGCAGCTCCTCGACCCAAAACCAGCTCGACTTCCAGTGCACCAATCTGAGAGTCATGATGTGGGGGGCTTCTCCGCACTCAGAGCCTCCACATACCAGTCAGGCAGGAAACGGTATTCAGAATCCTGATGCACTGTGAAGGAAACCGGGTGCCTTGGGTTCCAGGCAAAGAGATGAACCAATCTGGAAGAGAGGAAAGAAGAAATAATAATAATAATATAATAATTATAGTATCCTGTGACAATATCTATAATACCATCAAACATCCACATCTGCCTATCCCAGCTCCTTGGTAAGGACTCAACAGGTAGACAAGAATGCCAAATCCAGTCTGAACATCTGGCTGACTGCAATGATCAATAACAACAACAACAATAATAATAATAATGGGAAGGGACCTTGGAGGTCATCTAGTCCAACCCCCTGCTCAGGCAGGAATCCCTATACCATTTCAGACAAATGGCTGTCCAGTCTCTTCTTAAAAACTTCCAGTGTTAGAGCACTCACTACTTTTGAAGGCAAATTGTTCCACTCATTAATCGTAACTGTCAGGAAGTTTCTCCTTAGTTCTAGGCTGCTTCTCTCCTTGATTAGTTTCCATCCGTTGCTTCTTGTCCTGCCTTCAGGCGCTTTGGAGAATAGCTTGACTCCCTCTTCTTTGTGGCAAACCCTGAACACTGCCATCATGTCACCCCTCGCCCTTCTCTTCATTAAACTAGGCGTACCCAATTCCAGCAACTGACCCTTATAAGTTTTAGCCTCCAGTCCCCTGATCATCTTTGTTGCTCTTCTCTGTACTCTTTCTAGAGTCTCAACATCTTTTTTACATTTAATAATAGTAACAGTAGTAATAGTAATAATGATAATGATGGTGATGATGATGGAAGGGACCTTGGAGGTCATCTATTCCAACCCCCTGCTCAGGCAGGAAACCCTGTACCATTTCAGACAAATGAAAGTGAACGTTTGAGATCAGGGCAGCAAATGTTCAGTTTCCTCAGAAATAATTCCAATTGTCCATCACCATCATTGCAGAACCTAGGATTGCTGGTCTGTGTCTCTTTTAATGATTAGCTTGTGACACTTCACTGTTGCCAATGCTTGGGAACCGAAGAGGAGACATCTCTCTCCTAAGCCGTGCAAGGATGGAGAACCTTTCACCTTCCAGATGTTGCTGAAGTCCAACTTCTAGCATTTCTAGTTGTTGGCCACACCAGCTATGGCTGCTTAGGAGTTACCATTTAGCAACTTCCAGAGATCCTCAGGCTTCATGTCTTGGTCTAGTCACCTATTGAATGATCATGGCTTTCTGCCAGGTGTGTCAAAATTACAACTACTCACTTTGGATTGTCTTCCGTCACCACTGTCTTCAAAAAGGCTAGAAAAGCAGCACAGAAATTCATACACACCGCTGGCTTCCAACAGCCTGGATCATCCTGTCGGAGTAGTGAAGAAATTGTAACTTAGAAATAAATCCAGCCGGGGCTTCTGTTTTGAGGTATATACACAACCAAGTACAGTATATATCTTTTCATTTCCAGCCCTTAAAAGAAATAGTCTTGCTGGTATCCAAGATTCATCTGTTCTATGAATTAATGATCTTTCCTTGGTCAGGAGAGCAATGATAGTTTCTGTTTAGACCAGCGTTTCTCTGAAAGATCCGTAGATCTAAGAGTTAAAGAGGGTCTCTCTTTTAACTGTGGTTTGCTCTCTAAGCTTGTTTCAATATCATTTCTGAATGTTTCGTTACCAAACTAGGTAACATCACCAGCAGGATTTTCTTGTCCTACTCTAGCTTATAACTGTCTTGTGTCGTGGTTAGCTAGGGAATTCTGGGAGTTGAAAGTCCACACATTTTAAAGTCGCCAAGATTGAGAAAAACTGGCTTAGACCATCAAGGACGTTTCAAGTAATCTATTTCATAAGAAAGAGAGACACGCCAACTCTTAGATCTGTGGATAAAATTGGAGAATGAAAAGGACAGCCTCAAAGGATAAGTATTGAAGAAACCCTAAGTTATCGTCCTGCCTTAGGTATAAAAGCTGGCTGTGGGAATGTGGGTCAGTCCCTCTCTCTCCTCAGCCCAACCCACCTCACAGGGTTGTTGTTATGGGGAAAATTGGAGGAAGAAACGTTATTTATAAAAAAAAATAAAGATGGGACATGAATAAAGGTACTGGTAATGGTGTTTAAGGCCCTACATGGCATGGGTCCGGAGTACCTTAGGGAGCACCTGCTGCCGGCATCAACTTCCCTCCGCCCTGTGCGCTCCCACAGAGAGGGCCTCCTCAGGGTGCCACCGATCAGAGAATGTCGATTGGTGGCCCCCAGGGGGAGATCCTTCTCTGTGGGCGCTCCGGAGCTATGGAATCGGTTGCCGATTGAGCTCCGGATGGCGCCCGACCTTCGCTCCTTCCGTCGCGATCTGAAGACACTCTTATTTGAACAAGCCGGCCTGGCCTGATGGGGGATGGGTCGGGTTTTTATTGTCATTTTAATATATGTATTTACTGTTTTTAGTTGGGCATATGTTTAATTTTCTTTTAACTTTTGTATTTTTGTATTTTTTATATATCTGCCCTGTTCACCGCCCTGAGTCCTTCGGGAGAAGGGCGGTATATAAATAAAATTATTATTATTATTATTATTATTATTATTATTATTATTATTATTATTATTATTATTATTATTATTATTATTATTATTATTATTATTATTATATAAAATGGACCAAATGGGGGAATTCCACACTGGAGGTCATTGCTAGATTTATAACAGACTCCCCCTCCTTCTTCTCCTTTGCTCTCTGCTTTCCATCTTTCCATCTTTTTGGTTATCCTGTATTTATTCTTGTTGTGTTCCTTTGTCATTGCTTAATTTATTGTTCTAATATGTCGCTTCTTTTCACGCGCCTTTTCATTTTTCTTCCTTTTTATTATTGTAAGCCGCATAGAGTAGCCCCAGGGCAAAGAAGGCAGCAAATAAATTTAACAATAATAATAAATCAACAAGGGGGAAAAGGAATGAGAAGGAACAATATCCGATAAGAACACAACACGGCAAAACCCCAAAGATGTTTAGCAGAATCGATGTCAGCTGCCATCAGAGAAGCCTACAGGTAGTCCTCGAATTACGCCCACAATTGAGCCCAGAATTTATGTTGCTGAGTGAGATATTTGTTAAGTCAGTTTTACCCCATTTGACCACCTTCCTTGCCACCTTTGTTAAGTGAATCGCTGCAGTTGTTAAATCAGTAACACAGCTGTTAAGTAAAACTGGCTTCCCCACTAAACTTTGCCTATCAGAAGGTCGCAAAAGGGGATCACATGACCCTGGGACACTGCAACAGTCATAAATATGAACCAGTTGCCAAGCGACCAACCGGAAACCACGTGACCGTGGGGATGCTGCAACGGTCATAAGTGTGAAAAAAGATCATCGGTCACTTTTTTCAGTGCTATTGTAACTTCGAACAGTCACTAAATGAACAGTGGTAAGTCGAGGACTACCTGTGTAAGCTTTGCATCAGGCAACTTGCAATTCAGGGTTGTGCAAGACATATTTTAAAAAAGTGGCCAGGTTTCAACTGTGCGGCTGCAGCCGCCATTTTGGCATTTTGGATCCTGTCGAGGATGTTCCCTGACGCGACGCTAAAGGGCCCGGCCTTTTCCCATAGTTAAACTTACCCGAATGAGTTTGAATATTTTCATAGTCTCAAAAGTTTCCAGCCCTACAACTGAGCCATCCAGCCCCCGATACCCTGCCACAATCCGGGATACCCCTGGAAGAAAAGACTGGGCCCACCACTTGATCAGCTTGTGCCTGAAAAGAAAAAAGGCAGATGACTGTAACGAATGCAAACCTGCATTTAAGGAAACCCCACCCGGTAAGCTGGAAAGTGCTTTGTTTCTTTAGGACAGGGGTCTTCAAACCTGGCAACTTCAAGATTTGTGGACTTCAACTCCCAGAATTCCTCAGCCAGTGCCAACACAATTTCGACTGCTCCTTCCTCACCTGTAAAAACTTCTCCTCTGAGCAGGGCTGTGCATGACTTTGCTAGTCTTCAGCTCCACGTAGCAAGTAGGGGGCTGCGGAGAAGGGCTTCGGGGATCAGTGCAATCTACCTCTCCGGAGAAGAGAAGGGAGTGACTTCCCAGGCGGGACCGAATCACGGTGCAGAAAGCTTCATTTGTGTTCACTACTCCAGTTGGATCAGGAATCCCATCTGGAGCATCTGGAGAAGAATGAGAAATTTGGGCACTTCCTGGAAGTTCAAGTAACTATATAGACCAAGGGTAGGCAACCTTGGCTCTTCTGTGACTCATGGACTTCAACTCCCAGAATTCCTGAGCCAGCCATGCTGAGGGGAAAGGGAGAGGTTTCCAAGCTGAAACATGCTGGCTCAGGAATTCTGGGAGTTGAAATCCACGAGTGATAAAAGAGCCAAGGTTGCCTACCCCTGGTATAGACAGTCTTCAACTTACTACCACAATTGGGCCTGGAATTTCTGTCATGAATCAGACATGATTTTAGAACCATTTTTATGATGGTTGTTAAGCGAATTACCATGGTCATGAAATGAATCCCACAGTCATAACTGCAAACCTATTCTTTCGGATATTTTTGGCTGGAAATTTGCAAAAAAAGTTGCAAATCAGGATCACCACCACCACAAGACATCACATTCAGCCATAAATGTGAGCCGGAGGCCAGACGCCCAAATTGAAATCATGTGAACATGGGGTTAGTAGGACAGCCGTAAGTGCAAGGACCAATTATAAGTGCGAGGACCGGATTTTTTTCCAGCAGTGATTTAATTTTGAACAGTCACTAAATTAAAGGTCAGGTTGTCAACGCTGCTAACATCGAATGTTCTTGCTTTGACAAAAGATGAAGAAGCAGCTATTTCATATTTAAACTTATGTGTTACTTTAAGAGCTATAACCAGTTACTGCTGGGGGAGGGGGGAGGAAGAACGTGTCTCAAGGCTGTCTCGAAATAAGAGAAAATAAGAATTTGGCGGGTTGTCTAACAGAAGGGAAAACTGACCCTTCAAACTAATTGGAGAATGTGATTTATGACAGCAATGAAAAGGAGGAGAATTGTGTTTAACATATTGTGCTAAAGGGAGGGGAATTCAGATTCCAGCTTCTCCTAGCAAGGATTGCCGATGTTTTAGGGCTCTAATAAAAGACTTTGAAGGTAAACAATGCCTCAGAGTCATTTGAAGAACTCATCTGTCCGACACATGAATCAAGGACTACCTGTAGTGTCAACAAAAATAAAAGTAGCATTGCAGCCAGTCAACCATTAGCTGGACTAACTGATTAATATCCATTTCCCCAAAAGTGTCTCACTGGTTCTTCCAGATTTTTTCTGATTTTGTGATTTTGGCTACCACAGACAAACACGGCTCTCTGTTGTGATTCAGGGTCAGCCTGTGGGTTCGGCAGTTGGGTTGGACAATTCAGAGGAGGAGGAGGAGGAGCAGAAGAAGAAGGGGTTTGGAGAGCCTGCAGAGGACAGTTCTGAGGCTTCGCAGAGCTCTCAGCCAGGCCCCTCCCATCTGGTTACTACTCAGACCCAGCTGTGTGAGCCTGACAGCGTGGATGAAGATGACCCACAGCTGGCCCTGTTCAAGGACGCCCGACGCAGGAGGCAGTCAATCAGGAGTTAACAGAGGAAGGCAATGGGGAACCTCGGAAGGAGGCAGAGAGAAGCCACGCCTTGAACTGTTTAAAAGGGGAATGTGTGGGAGGGCTGGTTGCTGAAGGTAACCGTTTGAGCAGCTTCTGTTTTAGCGGTTCGTATTTTGTTTTGCTCAGTTTGCTCAGTTTTGGATCTGTTTTGTGTAAATAAATTTGGCGGGCGTACTTCCAGCCTGTTCCCTTTTGTAAAGGGGTTGTCCCTGGCTTTTCTGCAGGGCCGGTGGTAGGCTGGAACAGAACCCTCTCCTTCTACTTTGTCTGCATCATTCCTAATCATTCAAACACTCTGAAAAAGAGAGCAGCCACCAGCTTCAGTTCAGGAACTTAGGGAAGGGGGGGGGAAGGAAAAAGGAAAAAAAAAGAGCATTGCCCCTAAGACCTGGCTTTCAAATCAAGAGCTGGGAGCTCTCCAGAAACCTTACCAGCACACATATATTGCTCAAATTTATATCCCATGTACGTGAGCTCTTTCAGCATTTCTGAGCGCTGCTCCCGCTCCTTGCGGGCAGCCTCTGTTTCAAACTCGCTAATGTACAAAGTCCCTTGGAAGAGAGTGACAGCCAGCAACCATCCGTCTCGGGTCTCGTATGGGGTGGTCAGCACTTTGGTGAGATGCCCCCGCCAAGTGACAAAGTCAGCATTCAGGAGCTTTCTGTGAGGGGGGGAGAGGGAGAGAGAGAGAAAGAGAGAAAGGGGAGAGAGAAAGGAAGAAAAAGAGAGAAAAAATGAATAACCAACCATTTTAAGATAAGAAACTAGGTCTGTCTAAATCCCAGTAGAGCCAAGGCAAGGGGACTATTTTGGAGTATGCATTCGAGTCAGTGTTCACCTCTAGTGATTGCTTTAAGACTAGTCTCTACAATTTTCTTGGCAAGATTTTAAAAGTAGGTTGCCCTTGCTTCCTTCTTCTTCCTAGGACAGAGAGAGAGAGAGGACTGGCCCAAGGCGATTTAGCTGGCTTCATGCCTAAAGGAAGACTAGAACTCCGAGTTTCCTGGTTTCCAGCCTGGTACCTTAACCATAAGGGATGCGGTGGCTCAGTGGGTTAGGATGCTGAGCTTGTCGATCAGAAGTTCGGCAGTTTGGCGGGTCGAATCCTGAGTGCCGCGTAACAGAGTGAGCACCTGTTACGTGTCCCAGCTTCTGCCAACCTAGCAGTTCGAAAGCACATAAAAATGCAAGTAGAAAAATAGGGAGCACTACGGTGGGAAGGTAACAGCGTTCCGTGCGTCGTTGGTGTCTAGTCACGCCGGCCACATGACCACGGAGACGTCCTCGGACAAGCGCTGGCTCTTCGGCTTTGAAACGGAGATGAGCACCAGCCCCTAGAGTCGGAAACGACTAGCACGCATGTGCGGGGGAACCTTTACCTTACCTTAACCATTAGAACAGATGGGCAGCAGACACCTGACAACCAGCAATGTCATTGCCAGATGTCTAACATCCTGTGTCCCCGAAAATAAGACCTAACCAGAAAATAAGCCCAAGCATGATTTTTCAGGATGCTCATAATATAAGCCCCACCCCCAAAATAAGCCCCAGTTAAGATTGTTAGCCAGACGGATGCATTTATTACCTTAAGGTAAAGGTAAAGGTTCCCCCGCACATGTGTGCTAGTCGTTTCCGACTCTAGGGGCCGGTGTTCATCTCCGTTTCAAAACCGAAGAGCCAGCGCTTATCCGAGGACGTCTCCGTGGTCATGTGGCCGGCATGACTAGACGCCAAAGGCGCACGGAACGCTGGTTTTTTTTTTTGGAGAAGTAAGGTTTTTTTATTACCTTACTTCTCCAAAAATAAGACCTAATGAGAAAATAAGCTCTATTGCGTCTTTTGGAGAAAAAAATTAATATAAGACCCGGTCTTATTTGCGGGGAAACATGGGTACGAGTCATGGTGGCACAGAATGCAGTATTGCAGGCTAATTTTGCCAACTACCAGCAGTTTGATCCTGACTGGCTCAAAGTTGACTCAATGTTCCATTCGTCCAAGGTCAGTAAAATGAGGACGATTGTTGGAGGCAATATGCCAACTCTGTAAACCTCTTAGAGAGGGATGTAAAGCACTGTGAAGCGGTATATAAGTCTAAGTGCTGTTGCTATTGTGTTAGAATCCAGCGGCACGGCGGTGGCATCCCGTTTTCACACCTCGGGGCATGGTATTGTCCCATTTTCATGCAAAACTCAGCGGCAGCCCGTTTTTGCGCCCCGTGGTGCAGCGTCCTGTTTTTGTGCCCCGCAGCCATGGCGCTAGCGCAAGTGAGGGGGCGTGCGTGCACACACACATGCATTGGCCAGTTTGCCACTACCGGGCAGCGGCCCACAGATTGGGGACCCCTGCTCTAACTCTTTCTCACCCTTTCTCCTCCGTCTGTAACTGCTTCCGGTTCTCCACAATCCATTTCAGCAGGTGCTCCAGGCCTTCACGGATGCTGTCATCCCGCCGCACGTAGCGGTCACGGTAGCCATCACGCAAGTCAAATCCAGGGGAGGGGCCTTCGGAAGGGGGTGGGGCGTAGTAGCGCAGCTGACGAGCATCTCCATGGAAGCACCGCTTGGCATCTAGGGAAAAGCATCCCACTTCAGCTGGCCGCCGGTAAAAGGGAAAAGGGGCATCGTACAGAAGGGGAGTAACCGGCAAAGTAAGGGGTGCCTTGAAATCCTTCCTCGGTTGCTTGGCTTTGCATTCATCCTCATGATCCTCATGGCTGAAAGACTTGGAACTGGCTGTGGGCTTCATAAGTGTTTGTGTCTAATAACAAAAAGAATGAGCGTGAAACGTCTGCCCTCAGAATAGGCACCTGAGAAACTGTTCTCACTCAGTGCTCCTCTGGGTCTGAGGCAAAGGTCAAAAGGAACCTTTAAGGCTCAGTCCAATCCAAAATCTGACATTACAAGCAGTCCTCAACTTATAACGGTTCATTTAGTGACCGTTCAAAATTACAATGGCACTGGAAAAAGTGACACGACCGCTTTCACCACTGTGGCATCCCCATGGTCATGTCATCAAAATTCAGGCGCTTGGCAACTGATTCCTAACTCAGAGCCTTGGTGGCGCAGTGGGCTAATGCCTCCTTAAGTAACACCAGCTCCCTGCAATTAAGTGCAGGTTCGAGTCCCACCAGGCTCAAGGTTGGCTCAGCCTTCCATCCTTCCGAGGTAGGTAAAATGAGGACCCAGATTGTTGGGGGCAATAAGCTGACTTTGTAAAATGCCGCTGGGGGGGGGGCGAAAGCCCTAATAAGCAGGCAGATACATAGAATGAAGGCTATTGCTAAGCACGTCGATTGTAAGCCGCCCTGAGTCTTCGGAGAAGGGCGGGATATAAATGGGATTAAAATAAAAATAAATTAAATAAATAAATAAGATGGTTGCAGTGTTCCAGGGTCACCTTTTGTCACAATCTGACAAGTAAAGTCAATGGGAAAGCCAGACTCATTTAGCAACCATGTTACTCACTTAACTGCAGTAGTTCACTTAAAAAAAACATGGCGAGAAAGCTCATAAAATGGGGCAAAACTCACTTAACAAATATCTCAGAAACACTGGGCTCAATTGTGCTCGTAGGTTGAGGACTATCTGTATTATTGATAATAATACAAGAACCTTTAGTATCCAATTTACAAAGTTCATTGTTTTGCTCTGTGCTTCATGCGTTTTCTCTGTGTCAACCTTCTGACAATTCTGTAAGATTGACCAGTATTGCTGGTCTTACATTATAGGCAAAGAGACAAGACAAAGAATTATCATCTGGACATCCAAATCCCCAGGATCAAATTCATTTTCAGCTACTTTATTAGTTATTAACATGAGTCTAAGATTGGGGTGTTTTCAAGGGCCAGTCTTTAATTAGAAAGTGAGGATCATTTGGTCAGCCAAGTTTTGTACCAGGATAGCTGTCCTTTCACAGTAACCTCCATGTGGTGTCTAAAATATGAATTAGACTCTTAAGTCAACCTAAGCAGCACAGTTCCTAAAGACCAAACAGTTCCTTGGGGTTTTTAACAGAGGCTCTTCTCAGCCTGATTTGCTAATTTTGGGGATTAAGTGTCCCCCAAAGGACACCCTGGCTGTATTCACATGACACTTAAACAAGTTAGATAAAAGACCCAGTATATACACTAACACAACTTCCTGACCTTGGTTAGCATTCGCTTGGTTAGATTTTTGTGGCTTAGTATATTAGATTAAAACAGATCATTTAGTTACCTTCTTGTTTGGTATATTGAACAAGCTAGAGTATAGTATAGATAGCCAGTTTATGAGCATAATGTGAATATAGCCGCTTTGTCACTGGTCCACAATTCTTGGCTAATTCTTGTTGCTTATCCTTAAAGTCTCTTGCAGATTATGGGTGTTTTTTTGTGTGTGGCTTTGTAACAGTTTTTATTGTTTGAATGGTTTTGTTGTTGTTATGATTTTGGTAATTTTAAATAATTTTTTTTTGTATTTTAATTCTGTAATCCCTCCCCCGGAGTCCTGTATGTGAGATAGGTGACTATATAAATCGAATCAATACAGAAGCAAACATAGCTGGGTACAAATCAAATAACAGTCTCTGTCCAGCCTGTCCTTTTCCATTCAGGCTCATTCTTTCTTCAAATATCTTCAGTATTAAATTAGGAGCAGACCCTTTTAATCAGCAGTAAGCACAATAATTGAATTCTTTCCCTCTCAACAGTCACTTTCTCTATGAAACTCTCCTTCCTTCCTTCCATCCATCCATTGCCCATCTTATCCCCAAATAACCCTGGGTGCTTCACAGCAACCGTTATAAAACATAAAACAGAATTACTAACATCAAATCTCACAATATTAGTCCCCCAATACATTTGCTGAGATACAATCTCACTTTAGCCCAACACTTTGATATTCACCCAACATAGCTGAGTTTTGGTTCAGCACAATTGGATACTGAAGCAATTCGTTTAGCAAGTTGTTGTTGTTAGCTGCGAAGTCGCGACCCTATGGACAACGTTCCTCCAGGCCTTCCTATCCTCTACCATCTTCTGGAGTCCATTTAAGCTCACGCCTACTGCTTCAGTGACTCCATCCAGCGGCCTCATTCTCTGTCGTCCCCTTCTTCTCTTGCCCTCAGCCTTTCCCAGCATTTGGCTCTTCTCCAGTGAGTCCTTCCTTCTCAATAGGTGGCCAAAGTATTTGAGTTTCATCTTCAGGATCTGGCCTTCTAAAGAGCAGTCAGGGTTGATCTCCTCTAGGACTGACCGGTTTGATCGCCTTGCAGTCCAAGGGACTCGCAGGAGTCTTCTGCAGCACCAGAGTTCAAAGGCTTCAATTCTTTGGCGGTCAGCCTTTCTTATGGTCCAACTTTCACTGCCATGTTTAGCAAGTTATAGGAGTACTAATCTACATTATGGCTTAGCATGACGTGGGAACTAAGCATGGTTTGCTACCGCTATAAATATTTACTCTCCTTTGTTTCCCCATTCTCTGTCTAGTACTAAATTAGACGGTGATTTGATTTCTTTTTCCATCTGTATAAAACAAAGAACCCCCAAACTCCTGGCTCCGAATTCCCCGGGACAGCTTAGGGGCTGACCTCTGCCCTTTGCCCTCTGACCTGGCCTTGGATTCCTATAACGATCATCAGAGACAGAGAATAATAAAATAATAATAATAATAATAATAATAATAAGAAGAAGAAGAAGAAGAAGAAGAAGAAGAAGAAGAAGAAGAAGAAGAAGAAGAAGAAGAAGAAGAAGAAGAAGAAGAAGAAGAAGTTGGAAGGGATCTTGGGGGTCATCTAGTCCAACCCCCTGCTCAGGCAGGAAACCTTATACCATTTCAGTCAAATGGCTGTCCAGTCTCTTCTTAAAAACCTCCAGTGTTGGAGCATTCACCACCTCTGGAGGCAGGTTGTTCCACTGGTTAATTGTTCTGTCAGGAAGTTTCTCCTTAGCTCTAGGTTGCTTCTCTCCTTGACTAGTTTCCATCCGTTGCTTCTTGTCCTGCTTTCAGGTGCTTTGGAGAATAGCTTGACTCCCTCTTCTTTGTGGTAGCCCCTGAGATATTGGAACACTGCTATCATGTCACCCCTCACTCTTCTCTTCGTTAAACTACACATACCCAATTCCAGCAACCGTTCCCTATATGTTTTGGCCTCCAGCCCCCTAATCATCTTTGTTGCTCTTCTCTGTTCCCTTTCTAGAGTCTCGACATCTTTTTTACATCGTGTTGACCAAAACTGGATGCAGTATTCCAGGTGTGGCCTTACCAAAGCATTGTAAGGTGGTATTAGTACTTCACTTGATCTTGATTCTATCCCTGTTAATGCAGCCTAGCACTGTGTTGGCTTTTTTGGCAGCTGCAGCACACTGCTGCCTCATATTTAAGTGATTGTCTACTAGGACTCCAAGATCCCTCTCACAGTTACTACTATCGAGCAAGGTACCACCTATACTATACCTGTGCCTTTGATTTTTCCTGCCTAAATGTAGAACCTTACTTTTTTCACCATTGAATTTCATTTTGTTAGATAGTGCCCAGTGTTCGAGTCTGTCCAGATCCTTCTGTATCTTAAGCCTATCTTCTGGAGTATTGGCTATTCCTGCCAGCTTGGTGTCGTCTGCAAATTTGATGAGTTTGCCATCTATCCCCTCATCCAAGTCGTTAATGAAGATATTGAAGAGCACTGGGCCCAGAACAGAGCCCTGGGGCACCCCACTACACACTTCCTTCCATGTAGATGCAGTTCCATTGAGGACCACACGCTGAATATGGCTTGTCAGCCAGCTACGAATCCATCTGGTGGTGATGCTGTCTAACCCACATTTTTCTATCTTATCAAGTAGTAGGTTGTGATCTACTTTATCAAATGCCTTACTGAAGTCCAAATAAATTATATCTACAGCATTCCTCTGGTCCACTAATTTTGTCACTTGGTCAAAGAATGTAATAAGATTTGTCTGGCATGATCTGTTTTTGACAAACCCATGTTGACTTTTAGTGATGACTTTGTTTGCATCAAGGTGTTCGCTGATTTGTTGTTTGATTATCTTTTCCAGAATCTTCCCAGGTATTGAGGTCAGGCTGATAGGTCTGTAGTTTCCGGGATCTATTTTTTTCCCTTTTTTGAAGATGGGAACTACATCAGCTCTCTTCCAGTCCTCTGTAGTTCCCCAGTGCTCCAGGATCTATGAAAAATATAGTTCAGTGGTTCTGAGATCATGTCTGCCAGTTCCTTGAGAACTTTGGGATGTAATACATCTGGTCCTGGTGATTTGAACTCGTCTAGGCTGGACAGGTGCTCACTTACCATTTTTTGCCTATCTTAACTTGTGTTTCTATTCTGTTTTTTATGGCACTGGTTTTGGTAGGTTGGACTGTTTTTTCCCTTTGTGTAAAGACAGATGCAAAAAACGAGTTAAGTAGTTCTGCTTTCTCCCTATTGCTTGTCACCTTCTTGCCACTTTCCCCCACTAATGAAGTTCCTAAAGAACCTTCCCTGTTCCCTCTTCCGAATTCCATGCTTACCTGCCGTGACTTCACTGCCGGGAATACCTGCAGCCTCGTAGGGGTCGCACGCCTAACGTTACACCACCATCCAAGCCGAGTCGGAGCGGTTGGTTTTCTGATCAAAACAAAGCCCAGTTTCGTTTCTTTGCTCTAAGTTGCATCATCAAAGCACGCCAGTTAGCAGAGGAAGCCCTGCGTTTTCCTTTCAGGGTCGTGTAATTTAAATTTATAGCCACTAGATAGCAGTCGAAGCCTTCTTTTGGCGGCTTTATGTTAAGCAGTGTTGTTTTTTTTTTAAACCTCGGCCCCTTTAAGATGTGTGGAACACCCAGAATTTCCCAGTCGTGGGGAGTTGAATTCTGAGAGTTGTAGTTTACACCTCTTTAGGGGGACAAGGTTGAAAAACACTAGTTAAGACCTTCCTAATTTGGTGGATTTTGCAGTTCCAGCCTAATGGGAATTGTAGTGTGAGACCTTTGGAGGACACAGGGAAGGTATTGTGGAGCACCCACAACAACATCTGAAGACAACCTATTCCAATGGTTGATTGCTCTCACTGTTAGGAAATTTCTTCTTTATTTCTCTTTTATCAGGGTGTCAAATATACATAATAATAATAATAATAATAATAATAATAATAATAATAATAATAATAATAATAATAATAATAAATAATAATAATAATTTTATTTATATACCGCCCTTCTCCCGAAGGACTCAGGGCGGTGAACAGGGCAAATGTATAAAATACAAAAAATACAAAAGTTAAAAGGAATTAAACATAATGTCCAAGGTAAAAAACAATAAATACAAATGTTAAGAACAATAAAATGTTTTTCCTCCTGTTTTCCCCACCAGAGCAACATTCTGAGGTGGGTTAGGCTGAGAGAGAGTGACTGGCCCAAAGTTATCCAGCCAGCTTTTATGCCGAAAACAGGACCCGAACTTAGTTTCTTGGTTTCTAGACTGGCCTAATCCATTAGAATTGAAGCGTCTTTTCTGTATATTCTAAACATGATATACATATTTTTCTCTAAGTCTGTATTTAAGAATATTTTAAAGGAATGAACCAAAGTTGTCTGTGTATACCCTTCTAAAGTTCCCTTCTAAAACTGTTCATTACATTTAGCTTGGGATCCAGTATTCCCCAGGTTCCTGAATATAGGACATATTGAATTAAATAAAACTGGACTTTGAGTAGAATTACAGTGTTAAGGAGGACCAGAATGAGTTTCCCTTGTATTTATTTAACAAGTTCTCATTATAGCAATGAATACAATACAGGTAGTCCTCAATTTATGGTCACAATTGAACCTCAAATTTCTGTCGCTAAGTGAGACAATTGTTAACTGAGTCTTGCCCCATTTATATTTCTTGCCACAGTTGTTAAATGAATCACTGTAATTGTTAGTAACATGAATCTGGCTTCCCCATTGACTTTGCCAGTCAAAAGGTCGCTAAAGGGGATCACATGACCACAAGACACTACAGCTGTGATAAATATGAGCCAGTTGTCAAGCATCTGAATTTTGATCATATGTCTATGATGATGATGCAACGGTCGTAAGTGTGGAAAAAATGATCATAAGTCACTTTTTTCAGTGGTGGTGTAACTTCGAATGGTTGCTAAACAAAATATTGTAAATTGAAGGCTACCTGAAAGAAATCAATCTGAACTAGCTGGGTTTTTAATACACAATAAACCTAGACTTCACATGAATGTTTTGGTCAAAAACAGATATGCATCAAAATAGAAGAAAGCGGTGGCTGTCTGTGCTTTTCAAAGTCAGGCACTTGTGGAATAGAAAAAAACAACTTTCTCCCATTTCAGATGTTGTCACCTCCAGCCTGCAAGATTGTTGGTCAAGGCTGCACAGAAGAAGTCATCTGCTGATACTAGGCAGCATTAGGCTGCTGCCACTGGAAACCTATTTAAGCAGCGTTGCGTAGCATTGAGGTCTCTCTAGGGTGGAAAGCAAAAGTGAAGTATCAGGGGAAAACAAAACCACTTCTTTACTGGCTAGACATTTCAAGACCAAGGAAATAGAAAGAAGGTGTAATCTAACAATTCAGAAACATAAATCAGCTAGAAAATTATTTTTACCAAACGAAAAGGTCAATGTGCACATAGTGTACATTTTCTGTTTAAGACTTGTTCCAACATCAGTGAGATGTTACTATCATCCAAACAACTCTGGTCATGAAAAAAACAACCCTAATCACCAGGGAATTATTACATATACCAGATTTGGACTTCAGAAATCTGCGTGACTTCCACAAGGGAGCAAACGTGGCCCCCACCTCGGGGCCATCCATATCTTTCCAGAGCAGAGTCTGTCTTTCCCCTAGTCTAAAATTATTTTTTTTTCAACCTTGACAACTTTAAAATGGATGGACTTCAACTCCCAGAATTCCTGAACCAGTAGCTTAAAGTTGCCAAGGTTGAAAAACCCTGATCTAAATTGGTGTCTCTTAAAGTCTTTTCCAAGGACCTTAGGAGTCTCTCAGGGGTTTGCAAAATTCAAAATATTTGCCAGATATTGGAAGACATTTGCAAAAATTTCAAACAGTCTCACTCGTTATTTCTATCTGCTGAAAATCATAGGGGAGTTTTCATGGAAAATAGGTATATTAATATCAAATAGGTTTAATGACGCTATTTTACATGATTCAATAAATACAGATTTTAATGCGGCAAATATCAATAAACATAACCCATATAATCAGAAAGTCTTTGGGGGGGGGGGTTCTTCCATCATTTTTAAAAATTATAAATTCGGGCTCTGAGAGTCAAACGTTCAAGAAACACTGGTCTAGATAAGCGTTTCCCAACCTTAGGAACTTGAAGATGCGTGGACTTCAACTCCCAGAATTCCCCAGCCAGCATAGCTGGCTGGGGAATTCTGGGAGTTGAAGTCCACGCATCTTCAAGTTCCTAAGGTTGGGAAACGCTGGTCTAGATAACGGCCAAGACCACCTGTCTTCCATTAAAGAGGGCCGCTTAGCCGCACAAGGAAGCCATTGGCCTTCCCTACTGCCAGTCAAGCTACCTTTCTCCCGCCTACTCTAAAGACGAAGGGCGGCCCTCCGCACGAACTTCAAACGACGTGTCGTCATCCTTTGCCGACGACCAGCAAGCGAGACGACGCGAGTGAGGACTGAGAGGGGTAGGAAAGGCGTAATGAAGTCTCAATTCGAAGCGAAATCGATTGGGGGAGGGGAGGGAAGGGGGGGGTCGTCTCTGGGTATCTGAAGGTTATTATTCAGGGAGGAAAAATGTGTAAGTAGAGGACGGAAAGGAGCTCGGAGGTGAAAGGTGGATAAGGTTGACTCAGCCTTCCATCCTTCCGAGGTAGATAAAATGAGGACCCAGATTGTTCGGGGCAATTAAGCTGACTTTGTAATAATGCCGCTTGGGGTGTGTGTGAAAGCCCTAACAAGCAGGCATATACATAGAATGAAGGCTATTGCTAAGCACATTGATTTGTGCTTTAAATTGTAAGCCGCCCTGAGTCTTCGGAGAAGGGCGGGATATAAATGGGATTAAATAAATAAAATAAAAATAAATAAATAAATAAATAAATAAATAAATAAATAAATAAATGCAGGTAGCAGCCAGGAAGAAAAAGAGAGAGAGAGAGGATTCCTGATTTTACCTGTAAAAGCTTTTGCTGGAGAAACCCTTTTGGAGCTGAGTCACATGAGGGAGCTGGGGAGAGTCTGAAAGAAGTAAAATGTATTATTTATTTTATTTTTTTTTAATTCCATTTATATCCCGCCCTTCTTCGAAGACTCAGGGCGGCTTACTCGTGAGGAGTTGGTATCATCAGTTTGAATAAGTCATGGTGTGATGTTTTGCTGCATTGCTTCAAAGGAGGTGGGGTAAAATCTTAAGAGGAGAGAGGGGCAAATCTTCCCTTGCCTGATTTCCTTCTACAGGTAGTTGTTGACTTACCAGAGTTTATTTAGTGACCAAAGCTACAACGGCACTGAAAAAGTGACCTATGACTGTTTTTCACATTTACAACCATTGCAGCATCCCCATGGTCACATGTTCAAAATTCAGATGTCTGGCATCTAGTTCATATGTGTGACAGTGGCAGTGTCCTGGGGTCATGGGATCACTTTTTGTGACCTGACAAAGTCAATGGGGAAGCCAGATTCATTTAATAACCATGTTACTAATTTAGTAACCGCAGTGTTTCACTTAATAACTGTGGCTAGAAAGGTCATAAAATGGGGCAAAATTCACTTTAAAATGTTTCACTTAGCAACAGAAATTTTGGGCTCAATTGTGGTCGTAAGTCGAGGACTACCTGTATACATTTGCTTGTTTCTATACATTCAGAAAGGAAGGTGTGGAGGAAAATTCCATTCCCTTCATCAGGATATTGCTTTTGTTCTAAGTTTAGAGTTTGCTTTGCTTTACATGTAAACAGGCTGCTGAATTAGTAGAAGTGCAGCTGTGATACTTTTTTTTCATTAAAGAGTTTTTTAAAAATTTTTTACAATACATATCCCCAAAACCCACCCACCCCAAACTACCCCCCATCCCCCCCCCACTTCCCTTTCTTGCCACACTTGTTAAGTGAACCGCTGCAGTTAAGGTAATAACCTGGTTGTTAAGTGAATCCGGCTTCCCCACTAACTTTGCTCGTCAGAAGGTTGCAAAGAGTGATCACATGATCCCGGGCACTGCAACCATCATAAATATGAGTCAGTTGCCAAGCATCTGGATTTTGAACACGTGAGCATGGGGATGCTGCAAGTGCCATTGTAACTTTGGACAGTCACTAAACAAACTGTTGTAAGTCTAGCTCAGGGGTGTCAAACTCAATTTCACTGAGGGCCGCATCAGCATTGCGGTTGCCCTCAGGGGGCCGGGTGGGTATGGCCAGGGTGGGCGTGGCCTACTGGGTGGGCGTGGCTAGAGTGTGTATGGCCTACCGGGTGGGCGTGGCCAGCTCTACATCCTTCGCATCAAGGGTGCCTATGGGGGCCTGGGCAGGAGTGGGACAGATCTGAGGGTCTCTGGCAGGAGGAGGGTCTCTGGGCCAGGGCCAAGGCAGTGGGGGCCGTTCCCTCACTGTTTCCAGGATGGCTTCGCGGGCCGCATGAAACCACTTCGCGGGCCGCATCCAGCCCCCGGGCCTTGTGTTTGACATGTCTGGTTTAGCTCAATGAGCAAAAGCCAATAGAGCGGTTATATACGTCCTCGACCTTAAGCCTTATACAGCCTCCATCCTTTCTCTCCAGCCCTATGAAGCGGAAGCACCAGCTCCTCTCTGATACTTTCAAGGCCAAGAAGCGACGGCTGGCTCTCGGATCCGAGTCTTCAGAACAGGGTGAGAAAGAGTGAAATGCTTTGCACAAAATACCTGATGGGGCAGGTTAATGAAAAAGGGTGGAGTTTCTCAATGGAGTCAGAGGGAGTCTTTATGGAAATGCTAAGCAGCGGGATCCCGTCTGTAGGGATTCTCAGTCATCCAGGTCATAGTTATCCCAAAGATGCTTTTTTTTCCACGAGGCCACTGGACTTTCTTGTTTTTCTTTGAAGAGGTTTCGCTTCTCATCCAAGAAGCTTCTTCAGCTCTGACTGGATTTCAACGGTTCCAAGATGGCTCCACATCCGTTTGCACTACTCAGGTGACCCTGGAGACACAGATAAGCCTCCAGGTAGCTTTAACAGCTCGCTAAAAGAATGCAAATGAAACAGCTGTCTGCAGGAATATAAATCTTTCCCTTCCCCACCACCCAATCAGAGCTGACGAAGCTTCTTGGATGAGAAGCGAAACCTCGTCAAAGAAAAACAAGAAAGTCCAGTTGCCTCGTGGAAAAAAAGCATCTTTGGGCTAAGCGGTGGGATTTCTCCGTTCTTATCTGCGGTTCCTTTTCTTACAGAGGGCCCTGCGGCAGTCGAAACCGCTCTTCAGAATTTGGCATCTCTCTTCCCTCGAAAGGTATTTGAAGATTCCCTGCCGCCTTTAATTCTGAAGCATCAGATCTACAGTCTTGTCAAAGATCGTACGGTTGTGGACAGGTATCTGGTAAGTAAACTTGTCCCCTTCTGGGATACAGCAACATCAGCAGACGGTAGCTATCACATGCACGTACAAAAGTGATGAGATTTTGATTGCATTGCTGCAACTTGGTGGAGCCTTGGTGGAGCAGTGGGCTAATGCCTCCTTAAGTAACACCAGCTGCCTGCAATTAGTGCAGGTTCGCATCCCACCAGGTTCAAGGTTGACTCAGCCTTCCATCCTTCCGAGGTAGGTAAAATGAGGACCCAGATTGTTGGGGGCAATAAGCTGACTTTGTAATGATGGCGCTTGGGGGGGGGGGGAAGCCCTAATAAGCAGGCACATATATAGAATGAAGGCTATTGCTAAGCACGTTGATTTGTGCTTCTTAGATTGTAAGCCGCCCTGAGTCTTCAGAGAAGGGCAGGATATAAATGGGATTAAAAAAAAAAATACCAAGGCGTGGCTCAATTAGCAAAGGCAGCTGCAACACCGGTTTGGACGCTTGTGAGTAAAGGTGCGACCGAGTGTATGAATGCATGAGGGAAGTGGGGGCGGGAAGCACTTCGGCCTAGCTGCAGCTGCAGTTCCAACCCTCCATAGTCATAGAAACGGTTAAAAAGTTATTGAGTGGTCCTGCTTCTAGAAGTTACCTCAGTAAGGGGAAATCTGTGATGGAATGTGGTCTGGAATCCCAAGAGGGAGGGAGGGAGGGAGGGAGGGAGTGCATTCCAAAGAAGCAAGAGACAACACAGTTCAGATAGTTGGTGTGAGAGAAAGAGGGTGAAGACGGCTCCTCCCTAATAGGCAGTCCTCGACTTACAGCCATTCGTTTTAATGACCATTCCAAGTTGAAAAAAGTGACTTACCATTTTTCACACTTGCCACTGTTGCGTTTCTCCCCCCCCCCCCCCATGATCAAAATTCAATGTTTGGCAAGTGGTTCATATTTAGGACAGTTGGAGTTTCCCGGGGTCAAAAGGTTTGCGCTCTTTTAATAAGCAAAGTCAATGGAGAAGCCAGATTTCACTTAACTACCATGTTACTATGTAACTGTTAACTAGGAACTGTGAGAGGGATCTCGGAATCCCAGTGGACAATCACTTCAATGTGAGCCAGCTGTGTGCTGCAGCTGCCAAAAAAAGCCAAGACAGTGCTAGGCTGCATTAACAGAGGGACAGAATCAAGATCACATGAAGTGTTAATACCACTTTACAAAGCCTTCGTAAGGCCACACTTGGAATACTGCATCCAGTTTTGGTCGCCACGATGTAAAAAATATGTTGAGACTCTGAAAAGAGCACAGAGAAGAGCAACAAAGTTGATTGGGGGACTAAAGGTTAAAACATACAAGGAACGGTTGCTGGAATTGAGAATGTCCAGTTTAATGAAGAGAAGGACGAGGGGGGACATGATAGCCGTGTTCCAATATCTCAGGGGCTGCCTCAAGGAAGAGGGAGCCAAGCTATTCTCCACAGCACCTGAAAGCAGGACAAGAAGCAACGGATGAAAACTAGTCAAGGAGAGAAGCAACCTTAGAACTAAGGAGAAACTTCCTGACAGTTAGAACAGTTAATCAGTAGAGCAACCTGCCTCCAGAAATTGTGAATGCTCATAACACTTTTTAAGAAGAGACTGGACAGCCATTTGTCTGAAATGGTATAGGGTTTCCTGCCTGAGCAGGGGGTTGGACTAGAAGTCCTCCAAGGTCCCTTCCAACTGTATCATCATCATCATCTTAACAGCTGCAGTGATTCACTTGACAACCACAGCAAGAAAGGTCGTAAAATGGAGCACGGCTTACTTAACAACTGTCTTGCTTACCCACAGAAATTTTTGGAGCTCAGTTGTGGTCGTAAATCAGGGACTACCTGTAGTTTCCAGACTTTATGGGGGTAGTAGCCCATTTTAGTTTTGAAATATTTTATCTTTAGGTGAGGAACAATAAAAAGATCTTCTTGGAAAAATCTCAATATGTCTGTTCTGATACTGGGAGCCTGATAAAACCAGAGAGATTTACATCCAAATTGCACGTAAACGTTTGTAAGAGTGTAATCTCATTCGAGATAGGCAATTCTGGAATTACCATTGTCAGTGCTTTTTTTGTAAAAGAAAAAGGTGCCGGAACTCACACATGTTATACAACCTGCCTTGCTTAGCCTATAAGGTTCCATCCAAAAAAGGTGCCGGAACTCCGTTCTGAGCGTTCTTTGAGGAAAAAAAGTCCTGACCATTGTCCCTTGCAATGAGTAAATCCTTATCCAGATTCAGTTTCAGTGTCATAATATTCATTCAGCTATATCTGATTGCAAGATCTGGGGGTCACTTACATCGAAAGGGTAGCCAGGGCTGAATATATATAAGCAGTTCTTAGCTTTCTAGTATAGTGAAGGAAAATTAATTTTAATTGACAGTTGCCCTTTCCCTCACTCACTTTCAGTATCCCAGTGAAATAAAGCTTTGAAGATATTCGTCTTCAAGAAGGGGCCTATTTCTTCCAGGAAAAGGAAAGATACACAAACTATTTCTATCACAGTAGTGCAAGGGTGTCAAACTCAATTTCATTGAGGGCCGCATCAGCATTGCGGTTGCCCTCAGGGGGCCGGGTGGGTATGGCCTGGGTGGGCGTGGCCTACTGGGTGGGCATGGCTAGAGTGCGTATGGCCTACTGGGTGGGCGTGGCCAGCTCTACATCGTTGGCATAAAGGGTTCCTATGAGGGCCTGGGCAGGAGTGGGACAGATCTGAGGGTCTCTGTCAGGAGGAGGGTCTCTGGGCCAGGGCCAAGGCAGTGGGGGCCGTTCCCTCACTGTTTCCAGGATGGCTTCGCGGGCCACATGAAACCACTTCGCGGGCCGGATCCAGCCTCCAGGCCTTGTGTTTGACATGTCTACAGTAGTGGATTTCACACTAAACCAGGTCAGTTAAAAAACCAGGAACCACAACTGCAGCATATTCTAGGTTTGCTTAGTTTTAACTTTCCTTAAGGTTTTATACGTGTGTGTGTGTGTGTGTGTGTGCGTGTGTGTGTGTGTATATCTCTCTGTCTGTCTGTCTGTCTGTCTGTCTGTCTGTCTGTCATGGTAGCCAACATGTTTGTTGTGTGAACTCCCCTAGAAGACAGGTTTAGTTTGATTTAGTTTCTGATGACTATATAAAGGTAAAAGGTAAAGGTTCCCCCGCACGTGCGTGCTAGTCGTTTCCGACTCTAGGGGCCGGTGCTCATCTCCGTTTCAAAGCCGAAGAGCCAGCGCTTGTCCGAGGATGTCTCCATGGTCATGTGGCCGGCATGATTAGATGCCAAAGGCGCACGGGACGCTGTTACCTTCCCACCGTAGTGGTCCCTATTTTTCTACTTGCATTTTTTACGTGCTTTCGAACTGCTAGGTTGGCAGAAGCTGGGACGAGTAACAGGCGCTCGCTCTGTTACGCAGCACTCAGGATTTGACCCACCAAACCGCCGACCTTCTGATCGACAAGCTCAGCGTCCTAACCCACTGAGCCACCGCGTCCCTTTTTGATGACTATATAAATCATGGCTATTTCTCCCTGCCATGCTAGCCGACGCAGGGGGTTCTTGTAAAAACATGTTTGACGTTCCGTTTTGCCTCTTCCTCAAAATTTACACGCCGTATCTGCTTCTGGAAATGAATTGAAGAAACACTTCTCTCTCTCTCTCTCTCTCTCTCTCTGTCTCTAGAGCCAGCTGAAAAATGAAGGCCGGATCCGAATGTTTCAGCACAGCTTTGAGGCGGATTTTTTTGTGGTGGCGTTTATGGACAGCTACATATCTAAGGTTGGCTTCCGCCAAAGAGATGTGTGGACCGAGCAAAGGAACAGAAGGGCCAGCATTTATTTATTTATTTATTTTTGTTGTCTCAGGTGCAGCAGTTTATAACGGGGAAGGATTTCGCCAGGACAGTGAGGAAGTTTTTAGATTTGGTCCTTACCACCTGCCCTGACATCAGTTTTGACAAGAAGAAGATGTTGAGAGACTTTGGCTTCAGTGACACAGAAATCACGTAAGCGGACAAGGAGTCCCCGGGGCTGCCGGTTTGCCTGCTGGCCCATAACTATTTTTTTTTCCTTCCTTCCTCCTCCTTTCACTGTCTGCTCTGCCGGCTTTCTCTCCCAATTAAGCTCACTCATTAATTGTGTGTTCGTTGGCTGGGGAGTTTTGGGAGTTGAAGTCCACACATCTTAAAAGTTCCCCAGGTTAAGAAACGCGGCTATACCTGGGTTTTGCTTGTGATTTAAAGACAGGTAAAGCCTCCCTGCTTTCTGAGAATGCACGCACGTGCTACAACGGGCACCCTCTGAAAGAACGTAAATCTCCCGGGATCATGGAGCGAAGGAACTGGATGAGGGTGTCGGCAGGCCCAGAGGAAGAGAGAGAGGCTTTTGGAGGAGTTGGTGGCGGCGGCAGCGTGCTCCAGGGGTGAAAAGAAGCAAGGCCTCTTTAAGGAAAGGGTGGAAGAGTCAGGAAAGAAGGCGAGGTTGTCGGAATACAAGCGAATTTGAGGGCTAATCCACATGGAGCCCCATTTCCATCTGTCCTGTTTGCCTTCGTTCACTCCCTAGAGACTAAAATGGACAATGTGAAATTTGAGCGGGCCCCGAACAAGGAGTATATATCGGAGGTGGTGACCCATTGAGAGCTGTATGCAACGAAATTTCATTTTGATGTATGCCGATTGGTGTACATTCAAAGTGACAATAAAGTTATCATCATCATCGTCAGGTCATAGTCTTGTCTCATTCAGCGTCCTGTTTCCCACTAGACACCTTGGGATGCCCGTTGACAACTCAAACAAGGACAGTAATCTTCTGCACAGCGACTTGATTTAATGGCCACAACTGAGCCAGAATTTCTAACACTAAGGCAGACAAGTTACTAAATTGTTGAGTTTTGCCCCATTTTACAACCTTTCTTGCTACAGTTGTTAAGTGGATGGCTGCATTGTTAAGTTAGTGACAGGGTTGCTAAGTGAACCTGGCTTTCTCCCCCCCCCCCATCTCCCCCCTCCTTGACTTTGCTTGTCTGGAAAAAACAGAAAGCTTTTAAGTCCACAAATCAGCTGTATGGAATGGGTTAAATCCCAATGGGCCTTTCCTTTTTCCTTTTCTCCAGGCAGCTGGTGAATGCCGGAGTCTTGACTGTTCGTGATGCCGGGAGCTGGTGGCTGGCCGTGCCTGGAGCAGGCCGCTTCATCAAATGTTTCATCAAAGGTGCGTTGCAATTCACAGATTGTGCTAAGCTATAGTCGTAGCGTGTTAGGTAGACTCCGACGTGATGCTCAGAGGCAAATGAATCAATCACATTATCACTCCGAGCCTGTGTCTCTTGAAACCTGCAGGATTTCACTAGATTAAGCGAATTCTTAATTTGGGACCCAGATTGTCAGGGGTGCAGCATGCTGACTCTGTAAACCAGGGGGTCTTCAAACTTGGCCCTTTTATGATTTGTGGACTTCAACTCCCAGAATCCCTCAGCCCAGCACGCTGGCTGAGGAATTCTGGGAGTTGAAGTCCACAAGTCATAAAAGGGCCAAGTTTGAAGACCCCTGCTGTCAAATGCTTAGAGAGGGCTGTAAAACATTGTGAGGCGGCATATAAGTCTGTGTGCTATTGCTATCCATAATTTGCATCCCCAGTCCCAAGCAATTATGTATATATGTTGTTGTTGTTGTTGTTAGCTGCGAAGTCATGTCCGACCCATCACGACCCCATGGACAACATTCCTCCAGGCCTTCCTGTCCTCTACCATCTTCCAGAGTCCATTTAAGCTCACGCCTACTGCTTCAGTGTCTCCATCCAGCCACCTCCTTCTCTGTCGTCCCCTTCTTCTCTTGCCCTCAACCTTTCCCAGCATTAGGCTCTTCTCCAGTGAGTCCTTCCTTCTCATTAGGTGGCCAAAGTATTTGAGTTTCAACTTCAGGATCTGGCCTTCTAAAGAGCAGTCAGGGTTGATCTCCTCTAGGACTGACCGGTTTGATCACCTTGCAGAAGACTCACAGGAATCTTCTCCAGCACCATAGTTCAAAGGCTTCAATTCTTTGGTGCTCAGCCTTTCATGCGTGTGTGTGTGTGTGTGTGTGTGCGTGCGCGTGCACACACACACACTAAATAAATTTGGATTGCTGACAAAGAATTAAAGGGAGACTGATATAGCTATTTCAAGCTTCTTTGCTCTCATCAGTCAGCCACACCCTTCTGAGATTCGAACCTGGGCTGCTTTGCATGTTAGCCAGTTGTTTTAACCTCTAGGCCACAGGCTCTTTCTCACTTTGTCAGCTGCATTAGGGAGGGAAGAGACGAGGGGAGGAGATATGTCTTGAGTGTTTTGAGCACCTCGTCGCCCCAAATATGGGCGAAATCGTTTGCCTGTATCAGCCCAAACTAGCAGCCCAGGTTCGAATCTCAGAAGGGTGTGGCTGACTGATGAGAGCAAAGAAGCTTGAAATAGCTATATCAGTCTCCCTTTAATTCTTTGTCAGCAATCCAGATTTATTTAATACAAACAATTGTCGCAGTTGCAACTGCCGCCTGTGGATGGCCCTAGTTTGGGCTGATACAGGCAAAAGATTTCGCCCATATTTGCGGCGGCGAGGTGCTCAAAACACTCAAGACACACATACATACATATACCACACCTGGAATACTGCATCCAGTTTTGGTCACCACGATGTAAAAAAGATGTCGAGACTCTAGAAAGGGTACAGAGAAGAGCAACAAAGATGATTAGGGGACTGGAGGCTAAAACATATAGGGAATGGTTGCTGGAATTGGGTATGTCTACTTTAACGAAGAGAAGAGTGAGGGGTGACATGATAGCAGTGTTCCAATATCTCAGGGCCTGCCACAGAGAAGAAGGAGTCAAGCCGTTCTCCAAAGCACCTGAAGGCAGGACAAGAAGCAACGGATGGAAACTAGTCAAGGAGAGAAGCAACCTAGAACTAAGGAGAAACTTCCTGACAGTTAGAACAATTAACCAGTGGGACAACCTGCCTCCAGAAGTGGTGAATGCTCCAACACTGGAAGTTTTTAAGAAGAGACTGGCCAGCCACTTGTCTGAAATTTATTTATTTATTTATTCGGTTTATATACTGCCCTATTCCCAAAGGACTCAAATGGTATAGGGTTTCCTGCCTGAGCAGGGGGTTGGACTAGATGACCTCCAATGTCCCTTCCAACATTATTATTATTATTATTATTATTATTATTATTATTATTATTATTATTATTATTATTATTATTATTATTAATTATTATTATATACATATCAGTTTCTTGGGTACTAGAGACTTCTGTTTACTTTTAAACTCTTGGGACCATTATAATTTAGAGTACCTCTTTCATTTCGGGGTCAGGTTTTGCAAACGGAATGAACTCTGCCACGAAAAACAAAACCCAAAACCTTGTTCTCCACCATCTTGTGCAGTGCAGAATGTCCAGTGCTAAATTCCAACCTTCACACTGGAGTGTTTCTAAAAAAGAGCTTTCTTTTCTTCCCAGGAAGGAAAGCTGTCTTGGGTATGATCCAGAAATCCAAATACAAGGAAGTGCTACTGTCCGATTTGCAGAGCCGTCAAGCCCCCAGTGCTGTGAAACTGGGCCTTCCCTACCATATTCATGATATCATCGGAGCCCAGCTGGTTGACTGGTAAGATCCCTGTTTCTTCTCTTGTCTCCATTCCCCGATGTGTACAGGTGGTCCTCGACTTGCGACCACCACTGAGCCCAAAATTGGTATTGTTAAAGTGAGACATTTGTTAAGTCTCAAGACATTTGCCTCATGTTACCACCTTTCTTGCCCCGGTTGCTTAAGTGAATCAGTGCAGCTGTTTAGTTAATAGCACGGTTGTTAAGTGAAACCGCCTTCCCCATTGACTTTTCTTGTCAGTAGGTTGCAAAAGGGGGGATCGCATGACCCTAGGACACTGCCACCGTCATCAAGATGAGTCAGTTTGCCAAGCGTCTGAATTGACCAGGCCAGGGGATGCTGCAAAGCCGTAAGTGTGAAAAACAATCAGAAGTCACTTTTGTCCAGTGCCGTCATAACTTTGAACAGTCACTAAATGAACTGTTGTAAATTGACTACCTGTACTGCTTCCAGGAACATACACACTTTGGATTTTTGATCTTCCCAGAAACCAGTTAAAATGGTTTCTTCTTTCCCTTCCAAAGACCCCAAATGAGAATACTGATCCAGTATAACGGTGTTCTCGGTCTTGTTCAGAGGTGTGGATTTCAGCTCCCAGAATTCCCCAGGCAGCATGCTGGGAGTTGAAATCTACATGTTGTTGTTGTTAGCTGCGAAGTCGTGTCCGACCCATTGCGACCCCATGGACAATGTTCCTCCAGGCCTTCCTGTCCTCTACCATCTTCTGGAGTCCATTGAAGCCTACTGCTTCAGTGACTCCATCCAGCCACCTCATTCTCTGTCGTCCCCTTCTTCTCTTGCCCTCAACCTTTCCCAGCATTAGGCTCTTCTCCAGTGACTTCTTCCTTCTCATTAGGTGGCCAAAGTATTTTGAGTTTCAGCTTCAGGATCTGGCCTTCTAAAGAGCAGTCAGGGTTGATCTCCTCTAGGACTGACCGGTTTGATCGCCTTGCAGTCCAAGGGACTCGCAGGAGTCTTCTCCAGCACCATAGTTCAAAGGCCTCAATTCTTTGGCGCTCGGCCTTTCTTACGGTCCAGCTTTCACATCCATACATTGCAACTGGGAAGACCACAGCCTTGACTGTACGCACTTTTGTTCACAGGGTGATGTCTCTGCTTTTTAGTGTGCTGTCTAGATAATGATGATGATGTTGGAAGTGACCTTGGAGGTCATCTAGTCCAACCCCCATTTCAGACAAATGGCTGTCCAGTGTCTTCTTAAAAACTTCCAGTGCTGGAGCATTCACAGCTTCTGGAGGCAGGTTGTTCCAATGATTAATTGTTCTCACTGTCAGGAAGTTTCTCCTTAGTTCTAGGTTCCTTCTCTCCTTGATTAGTTTCCATCCGTTGCTTCTTCTCCTGCCCTCAAGCGCTTTGGAGAATAGCTTGACTCCCTCTTCTTTCTGGCAGCCCGTGAGATACTGGACCACTGCTATCATGTCCCCCCTTAGTCCTTCTTTTCGTTAAACTAGGCATACTCAATTCCAGCAGCCTTATATGTTGAAAGTTGCCAAGGCTGAGAAATACTGGTTTAGAGATATCTGCACGTTTTAACAAGAGGATCAATGGCTTAAACATTCCAGAGTCTCAAAAGCCCACTCACGTGTCTCTCTACCATTGTTACTCTACATTCCTCTTGAAAAGTCTTTTCCAAGAATTTGAGAATGTCTTTACAGATAAAGCTGTGAAATTCAGAAGCCTCAGCTTCTGATTTCTAATCTGTCCTTGGGCCCTTAAGATTACTCCTAGATGTTGGCCTACCAGGTTCACTTTAAATATCCTGTGTCTTCCACCAATTTTGAAATAGCATCTCATGGAGAAATTCTGAGAGTTGAATTAGCTCAGTTCTAGAGAGTTGCAGTGTAACCTAAGTGTGGAGATTTCAGCTAGGAAGCCTCACTTTTCAAATGTTGCTTTGCTATGTACGGAAGAGCATTGTTGCAAACCACTCCTCAGTTTCCTGACTGTACTGGGGGTGGGGGGTGGGGGTGAGTGGAAGAGGAATTATACTACTTATTATACCATAGAGCAGGGGTAGGCAACCTTGGCTCTTTTATGACTCATGGACTTCAACTCCCAGAATTCCTGAGTCAGCTGTGCTGAGGAGAAAGGGAGAGGTTTCCATGCTGAGCTATGCTGGCTCAGGAATTCTGGGAGTTGAAGTCCATGAGTCATCAAAGAGCCAAGGTTGCCTACCCCTGCCATAGAGCTTTAAAGATTAAATAATTGCCTTGTTCCATCGAAGGCCAAAGTCTTGCCTGTGGGTTAGCCCTGGTGAATGTTAGATACTGAGAAGCAGAAAATATGTATGCAGAAGTGTTAACTTGCAACGGTTCGTTTAGTGAGTGTTCCAAGTTACAACGGCACTGGAAAAAAAGTGGCTAATGACCATTTTTCACACACAACAACCGGTGCAGCATCCCCATGGTCACATGACGTACATTCGGATGCTTGGCAAATGGTTCATATTTATGACAGTTGCAGTGCCCCGGGGTCACGTGATCACTTTTCGCAACCTTCTGACAAGCAAGAGTCCATGGAGAAGCCAGATTCGCTTAACTTACTGACTGCAGTGATTCCCTCACCATCTGTGGGGAAAAAAGGTCGTAAAATAGAGCAAAACTCACTTAACAAATTTCTCACTTGGCAACGTACATTTTTGTGGTCGTAAGTCGAGGACTACCAGCATTTCTTTTCATACCGTTTCATGCAGCTTGGCTATGTTTTTTTTCCCCCCCGCTTTTAATTTTGATGAGCTCTTTCTTGTTCTCTCTAGCGTGCCAACAACGTCCGGGATCCTCCTGCGACTAGCAGATGACTAAAAATGTTCCATTTCACCATCAAGAAGAGAACTGTGCCCAAAATAGACTAAATAGACCAAAATCTGCCTTGGTTTTTTTCTCACCTTGGGACTGAGGGTCTTCTGCCTGAGACACCAACATTCATGGGACCAGAAGAAACTTTTGCCTAGCAAAATAACCTTAATTGATCTAGAAATTGCACTTAATGTAGGAGCTCCTTGTAGAGAACCATCTCGGATGGATCTGGAATACCCAAATTAATGGTCCCCAGCGTGGGACTGAGCTGAGAGTAAAATAAAATGACACAGTCTTTGTCCATAAATTGCAGAGGCTGAAGTAAAAGCTGAAAATACTCATAACTAGATATGCTCCCTATTCCAGGGGTGGGGAACCTCGGCTCTTTTATGACTTGTGGACTTCAACTCCCAGAATTCCTGAGCCAGCCAGGCTGAGGGGAAAGGGAGAGGTTTCCCAGCTGAGCCATGTTAGCTCAGGAATTCTGGGAGTTGAAGTCCACGAGTCATAAAAGAGCCAAGGTTCCCCACCTCTGCCCTAGTCGATTCATTCCTTGAGTACGGTGCCACGTATTTATTCTGTATACCTTGAGAATTGCACTAGGTATGAATTTTGTTACTTGTTGCAAAAAATAATAATAATAGAAAAATAAATTTGGAAAGTGTATTTCAATGGAATTAAAACCCCAAAGTGCGTGCTTGTCCTTTGTTCCCTTCACGCTCATTTTTTAGGATGATTATTTTTATGGAGGGGGTGTTTTTTCCCAATTCAGAGATGCATTTCAGATTACAGGTAATCGTCGACTTACAACTGCTCATTTCGTGACCGTTCAAAGTTGCAACATCGCTGAAAAAAAAGTGACTTCACGACCATTGCAACATCCCCATGGTCACGTAGTCAAAATTTGGATGCCTGGCAAACAGATTGTATTTATGATCATTGCCGTGTGCCAAGGACATGTGATCCCCTTGTGTGACCTCCCGATGAGCAAAGTTAATGGGGAAGCCAGATTCACTAACTTAACAACTGCAGTGATTCACTTAACAACTGTTGCAAGGAAAGTCGTAAAATGGGGCAAAATTCACTGAACAACTATCTCACTAAAAATTTGGGGTTCAGTTGTAGTCGTAAGTCGAGCATTACCTGTGCACTTTGGTTCTAGCTTATAATCATAATAATAATCATAATCATAATAGTAAAGTTGGAAGGGACCTTGGAGGTCATCTAGTCCAACCCCCTGCTCAGGCAGGAAACCTTATACCATTTCAGACAAATGGCTGGCCAGTCTTTTCTTAAAAACCTCCAGTGTTGGAGCATTCACCACCTCTGGAGGCAGGTTGTTTCACTGGTTAATTGTTCTAACTGTCAGGAAGTTTCTTCTTAGTTCTAGGTTGCTTCTCTCCTTGACTAGTTTCCATCCGTTGCTTCTTGTCCTGCTTTCAGGTGCTTTGGAGAATAGCTTGACTCCCTCTTCTTTGTGGCAGCCCCTGAGATATTGGAACACTGCTATCATGTCACCCCTCACCCTTCTCTTCATTAAACTACACATACTGTACCCAATTCCAGCAAACGTTCCCTATATGTTTTAGCCTCCAGTCCCCCAATCATCTTTGTTGCTCTTCTCTGTACCCTTTCTAGAGTCTCAACATCTTTTTTACATCGTGGTGACCAAAACTAGTTGCAGCATTCCAAGTGTGGCCTTACCAAGACATTATAAAGTGGTATTAATAATTCACGTGATCTTGATTCTATCCCTCTGCTTCTTAAGGAGAAACTAATTTAACTAATTAGTTTCAACTAATTTAATTTAATTGGGGTTTAGTTAACTTCAGGGACTGTAATTTAATCATAGTTTTTAACTGTTTTAATTTTTGTATGCTATGTATTTTAATTCTCCCTGTAAACCGCCCTGAGTCCTACGGGAATAGGTTGGTATATAAATTTAAATAATAAATAATAAATAATAATAAATAATAACTTCCTAACAGTGAGGACAATTAACCAGTGGAACAGCTTGCCTCCAGAAATTGTGGGCGCTCCATCCCCGGTGATTTTCAAGAAGAGACTGGACAATTACTTGTTTGAGATGGTATAGGTTCTCCTGCTTGAGCAGGGGGCTGGACTAGAAGACCTCCAAGGTCCCTTCCTGCTTCTATTCCATTCCATTCCATTCTAGTATGATTATTCTCCCTTTCTAAAAGGATCTAAGCACTTATTTGCCCTTTGTGATACAGGAAACTGCCTTATATTAGACACTAAAGAGTAAATGCTTGTTCTTCTCTTTTTATCAGCGCCAAATTAAGAATTACCGTTATTACTGGTGGTCATTTGTTACATCACTTCATGGGTGCTTCCACTGAGTCACATGTATTATGTTGATGTTCATTCTTTTCCCATCTGGAGAGATCATTTTGAACAATCTTTGCCGTTTTTAAGCTGTCCCCACCCTCAGCGATTTACTACAGTCTAGAAATTTAACCCTCTTTGCTCATTCCTAGCCCGTGTTTTTATGAAATAGTTAGAAAATGACACTTTTTAGAAAGACCTTTGGGAAGGACTCTTTAAAAGCTGCTATTTAATGCTGTGTTATTGTTTACTCTTTAATCTCAGTGAACTATAAGGGGGAACCTTTGTCTATAAAGACGCTGGACTGCTAAGTTTCATTATTGCGGCCGGCATCAACTTCCCTCCGCCCAATACGCTCCCACAGAGAGGGTCTCCTCAGGGTGCCACCAGTCAAAGAATGCCGACTGGTGGCCCAAAGGGGGAGGGCGTTCTCTGTGGGCGCGCCGGATTTATGGAACCGTCTTCCAGTTGAGCTCCGGATGACGCCCGACCTTCGCTCCTTCCGGCGCGATCTAAAGACGTATCTTTTTGAATAAGCTGGCCTGGCCTGATGGGAAGGGGTTGGGTTTTTATTACTTTTAAATGCGTTTTAATCTATTTAAGAGTTCTGGGCACTTGTTTAATCTTTTTAATTTTTGTATTCTGTCTTTTTAACATGTATTGCCCTGTTCACCGCCCTGAGTCCTTCGGGAGAAGGGCGGTATACAAATAAAATTAATAATAATAATAATAATATATCCCCCCGTACATAAGTCAGATAATTTATCTTGAATCTGCATGCTGATCAAACATATCTGTGTTTCTCAAAAGAGGATATTAATATCACAAAAGAGGATCTGCCTTCGGCCCATGTATAACCGTCATGCCACCTTCTCCAAATAGCTGAACCACCCCTTCCTCCACCTAACTTTTAGTAAGGTAAAAAAGGTAAAGGTTCCCCCGCACGTGTGTGCTAGCCGTTTCCAACTCTAGGGGCCGGTGCTCATCTCCGTTTCAAAGCCGAAGAGCCAGTGCTTGTCCGAGGACCTCTCCGTGGTCATGTGGCCGGCATGACTGGACGCCAAAGGCGCACAGAATGCTGTTACCTTCCCACCGTCGTGGTCCCTATTTTTCCACTTGCATTTTTACGTGCTTTCGAACTGCTAGGTTGGCAGAAGCTGGGACGAGTAACAGGCGCTGACTCTGTTACGCGGCACTCAGGATTCGACCCGCCAAACTGCCGACCTTCTGATCGACAAGCTCAGCATCCTAAACCACTGAGCCACCGCGTCCCTAACTTTTAGTATTGACAGCCAAAAAAGTCCTTTTGTTAATTATTATTTTCCTTGCAAGTTCTTTTTAATGCTGCAGGGGTCAGCCTATTGACTTAGAAAATTATCTAACTCCAGGTATACAAACAATACCAAGGGAATCATATTAATCATATTAACTAATAGGGATTCAGTATCGCACAATCTGCAGGACTACAGACATTTCAAAACACCTAAATGGAGCTCACCAAACCGCCTTTGCAGTATAGTTGACCAAAATCACACAGGTCTCTAAATCTTAAATAGTAGGAGGTTCCTGCCATATATTTTAATGTTTTATTTTGGGGCCACCGAGCATATTTTGGGTATGTGGAGCTCCAGGTTTCAGGACTTTTAACATCTTTAGTGATGAATGGGAGTGCACTACCCCAGATGGATCAGGTATGCAACTTGGGGTGGAATAGGGTGTCTGGACCTGTGACTCCTGCTCAATGAATGGCTAGGAGAGCCTTTGTGCAATTTTGTGTTGTGTGCCACGTTGTGCTCTTTCCTGGATCAGGAGTCCCTGACCTCATTCATTCAAGTCCTGGTCATCTCCAGTTGGACTACTGCAATGTGTTCTGCACAGGGCTACCCTTGTAGAATTATCCAGAAGCTTCAGCTGGTACAGAACACAGCCGTGTGGGCAATTCCTGAGGCCCCGATGGTGGCCCATGTTACACTGCCATTCCGCATGCAATGGATGGAAACTAATCAAGGAGAGAAGCAACCTAGAACTAAGGAGAAATTTCCTGACAGAACAATGAATCAGTGGAACAACTTGCCTCCCGAAGTTGTGAATGCTCCAACACTGGAAGTTTTTAAGTAGAGATTGGACAACCATTTGTCTGAAATGGTCCCTGAGCAGAGAGTTAGACTAGAAGACCTCCAAGGTCCCTTTCCAACTCTGTTATTCTGCTCTGCTCCGTGAGCTGCACTGGTTGCCAGTTTGCTTCCAGGTTCAATTCACAGTTTTGTTGATCAATTCTGAAGCACTTGATAGCATGGCATTATTTGAGAAACCATGTTCTGTACCAGCCTGCTACTGGCCCTGCAGAAAAGGCAGGGACAACCCCTTTTTCAAAAAGGCAAGAGGCTGGAATTACGCCTGCCAAATTTATTGCAACAAAAACAAACGGAACAAGACAAACCAAGAAACAGGAGCTTTAAGAAACATGAACTATCCGAGCGGTTGCCTTCAGCAAACCAGCCCTCCCCACACATTCCCCTTATATAGAGTTCAGGGCGTGGCTGCTCTCTGCCTCCTTCTGAGAAGCCCCATTGCCTTCCTCTGTTTACTCCTAATTGGCTGCCTCCTGCGTCGGGCGTCCTTGAACAGGGCCAGCTGTGGGTCATCTTCATCCACGCTGTCAGGCTCACACAGCTGGGTCTCCGTGGTGACCAAGTGGGAGGGGCCTGGCTGAGGGCTCTCATCAGCAAGATCTTCAACCCCCTCAGCAAGGTCTTCAACACCCCCCTCCTCCTCTGAGTCATCCGACCCAACTGCCGAACCCACAGGCTGACCCTGAATCACAACAAACCATCTCATCCCACTGGGATTAGCCTGCCCCACCCAGGCCAGAAGAGGCATGCTGTAGACCCCATTGTTCAAGGAATTTCAGCTAGTGCGGTCCAGGGGACAGGTATTTTCTGCCTTGACACCCACCCTCTGGAACATCATGCCTCTCTCTAAGTGAGATCCTTCTGGGACTTCTAAAAGGGCTTGAAAGAGCTGACTCTGCCAGCTGGCTTGGGGTCCAAATGGGGGAGCCACAACTTGGAGGTGGTTAATGGATTAGAGACAGATTCCACCTCCTCCCCATATGCCCTTTGCTCCCTCCTTCCCTTTTGCTTAACTGAATTTCAATGACATTTTAAATTTATGTTTTTATTTATTGTTTTAAGTGTTTTCCTGGCATTTTGTTGTAAGGCGCCCAGAGTTGCCTCGGTGAGATAGGTGGCATAGAAGTTTATAAATAAAATAAATAAATAAAACAAATAGTTGTGGCTCGATTTGACATTTGCTATAGTGCTTAACAAATGAGTCTCTTTTTTTGCTTTCATCTGTGTGTGTTTGTGGATTTTCTTGTACTCAAGTGTTGGGAGAGAAGAATGCTATTGGGTACTTGTTAGCGTAATCCCAAATGAGATATACTGTATGTTTGTTGCCTAATCAGACTGTTATTAATTATTAGCTATATCCTCAAGGAGGCAAACAGGAAGACTAAAAGAAAGATTCTTTGAAATCTTTGAGAATATAACTACCACCACCCTGACTACACAACTAACAAGAATTTCCTTTGGGATTTCACAAACAAATTAAAAAACAAAAAACAAAGTCATGTTTTAGCTACGACAAAACTTAAATGACTATAACAGAATAACAGTTGGAAGGAATCTTGGAGTCCATTCTCAGTTAGGGTTAGGGTTGGGGTTAGGGGGTTAGAGGGTTAGGGGGTTAGGGTTAGGGGGTTAGGGTTAGGGGGGTTGGACTAGAAAACCTCCAAAGTCCCTTGTCCCAAAGATGCTTTTTCATGAGACAACTGGACTTCGTTATTGTCCTTTGAAAACGTTTTGCTTCTTGGACAAGAAGCGAAACGTCTTCAAAGAAAAACACAAAAGCCCAATTGCCTCATGAAAAAGCATCTTTGGAACAAGGGACTTTGGAGGTTTTCTAGTCCAACCCCCCTGCTCAGGCGTAAAACCCCATACCAATTTAGACAAATGGTTGTCCAATCTCTTCTTAAAAACCTCCAGTGATGGAGCACCCACTATTTTTGGAGGCAAAGCCCTTCCGGTGATTATAGACTCAGTTATCTCCATTCATTTATGATAGCAGTGTTCCATTATCTAAGACAGGGCTTTTCAACCAGTGGTACGGGTACCACCTGTGGTACATTGGCACCTGGCAGGTGGTACGCGACCATCCAAGAAAAGAGGTAGAGGGGGAAGGCAATGAGCTGAACCGCTAGCAGCACCGCACAAGCCTGAGCGAGAGATGGCTGGAGCTACAGGGCTGTCAGGGCTCAGCGGAAGCACCAGGATCAGCAACAGGCTCCAGCTGGAGCTCGGCACTGATCCTGGCGCTTCTGAACCCAGAAGAAGCGCCGATCAGCTGGAATGCTGCAGTATCTCCAGGGTCTTGTGATTTACATTCAGATGCTTGGCAACTGATTCATATTTATGACGGTCACAGTGTCCCAGGGTCATGCTGCAACCACCCAGCAGACGGGGGGGATAAAAACCAAACCTCCACCCACCCACCCACCACTGCCAATCCTCAACAAAAATGCTCACAACAATGAAAACCTCAGACAGGAGAAAGAGCGCTGCTGGGCGGGCAGGCAGGTGTCTTGCTCGGCTGTGGCTTGGGGGGCATTTTTTTCAGTGCCATCCATTGTAACTTCGAACAGTCACTAAACAAATTGTTGTAAATGGAGGACTACGTGTACTTCATCACTTTTTTCTTTTTTTTTGGTCATCAATTTTTGACACCTTGCTAGGCGACTGGTGGTACTCGGATGTTGCCATATCCTAAAAGTGGTACAATGGGTGAAAAGGTTGAAAAGCCCTGATCTAAGAGGTTGTCATAATGGGGGAGTCAAGTTATTCTCCAGAGCACTTGAAGGTAAAAGAAGAAGCAATGGATGACAACTGTTCAAGGAGAGAAGCAAACTAGAACTAAGGAGAAATTTCCTGACACAATTAATTAGTGAAAGATTTGCTTCCAGAAGTTGTGACTGTTGCAACACTGGAGTTTTTAAAGAGATTGGACAACCATTTGTCTGAATTGGTATAGGGTTTCTTGCTTGAGCAGGGGGTTCGGCTAGAAGACCTCCAAGGTCCCTTTCACCTCTGATATAGGCAGTCCTCAACTTGCGAGCATAACTGCGCCTAAAATTTCTGCTGTTAAGTGAGACATTTGCTAAGTGAATTTTGCTGCATCATACGATCTTTCTTGCCATGGCTCTTAAGTGAATCACTGCGGTCGATAAGCTAATAACACAGCTGGCTTTTCACACACACACACACACACACACACACACACACACACACACACACACACTTTGCTTGTCAGAAGGTTGCAAATGAGGATCACGTGACCTCGGCGCACAGCAGCAGCTTCTGAACTTTGATCCCGCGACCACGGGGACGCAGCAAAGGCAGTAAGTGTGAAAAGCAGCGGTCGTCGGTCACACGTTTCCGTGCCGTTTGTAACTTTGCACGGTCACTAAACGAACCGTGGTAAGCGGAGGGACCCCCTGTGTTCTGAAATGATTTGAAATGAACCTTTATTGTCAAAGTGCAACTACGTGCACATTGAGATTGGCAGAGCCTCCCTTTGTGCTCCCCTGCCCCCCCCGCCCCCAAACACACTGCCCCACTTTACATCGGGGAGGACTGTGTAGAGAGAGTTTCCTCTTCCTCTGCGAAGATCTGACCTGGAAAGTTAACACAACCCAGGTGGCTAGAAAGGCCCAACAGAGGCTTCACTTTCTTAGGGTCTTGCGGAAGAACAGGGTAGAACAACGGCTAATGACCCTCTTTTACCAGTCTGCTATAGAGAGCGTCCTCTCGTATGGTATTGTGGTTTGGTATGCTGGTCTGACAGCCGCGGATAGGAAAGTATTACAGAGGGTGGTGAGCACAGCACAAGACATTATGGCAGCAAGACTTTTAGTAGGGCAATACTGGAAGAAGGAAGAACTGCCGACTATAGAAGAATGGACTTTAAAAGTTTCCAACCTGGCGGAAATGGCAAAGATCTCGGCGTATTTGAAAGACCATTCGCAACAGAGATATATTGTGGAGTGGAAAAAATGGATTGATTACATCCAGAATAAATATGGGACTAAAAAGTTTCATTTAGCATTTGAATAAGTATTGATGATATTTATATAGCTTGTAGTCATTTTACGAGAGTTAAAGTGCGATAGACTTAATAACTTATTATTGTTAGCATATGGTAGATTACGATTGTTTTTACTTTTACACCTTGTATTTAGCTCTGGGAAGTTGGGGAGGGGGGAATGGGAGGGAGGGAGGGTTGGGCTGGGTTGGGAAGGGGTGGGTGGGTTGGGAGGGGGTTTGTTTTGTTAAAGATAAAATGTATTGAAAAACTTTTCAATTAAAAAAAGACATTGTGGGCTGTTCCCTGACACCACTGGATGACATCGCCAGGGCTCGTTGCCTTGGAAGAGTGAGGAAGATTCTCAGGGATGACTCACACCCTGGACAGTATCTCTTTACTCTCCTACCATCCGGTAGGAGATTATAGGAATATAGACAGCCGTACCAACAGGCTGAAAAATAGCTTTTATCCGTGGGCTGTTAGGCTTTTAAATGGGACATAATCTCTGTGAACTTATGCAGAATTGACTTGGGAGGCCGGTGTGTGGTGTAGTTGGTTCACATGGTGTGGTGGGATGGAGGGTTTGTTGTCACTGTGTGTTGGGGGGAGAGAGCACGGGGGGGGGGGAGGCTCAGCTAATCTCAATGCACACATGTTGTACTTTGACAATAAAGGTTTATTTATTTTTTACTACACCATGTGATAATGGCAGAAAGTGAAGAGGAACTAAAGAGCCTCTTGTTGCGGGTGAAGGAGAGTGCAAAACTTGGGTTGAAACTTAACATTAAGAAAACCAAGATCATGGCATCTGGCCCTCTCAATTCCTGGCAAATAGATGGGGAAGAAATGGAGGTAGTGACAGATTTTATTTTCCTGGGCTCCAAGATCACTGCAGATGGGGACTGTAGCCAAGAAATTAAAAGACGCCTGCTCCTCGGGAGGAAAGCCATGGCAAATCTAGACAGCACACTAAAAAGCAGAGACATCACCCTGTCAACAAAAGTGTGTATAGTCAAGCCTATGGTCTTCCCAGTTGCAATGTATGGCAGTGAAAGTTGGACCATAAGAAAGGCTGAGCGCCGAAGAATTGAGGCCTTTGAACTATGGTGCTGGAGAAGACTCCTGTGAGTCCCTTGGACTGCAAGGCGATCAAACCGGTCAGTCCTGGAGGAGATCAACCCTGACTGCTCTTTAGAAGGCCAGAGGAAGGCCTTCTTTCAACATATAAAAAACAAGAAAAAAGTTAAGGAAATGATTGGTCCATTAGTGGGGGAAAGTGGCAAGAAGGGGACAAGCAATAGGGAGAAAGCAGAACTATTTAATTCGTTTTTTGCATCTGTCTTTACACAAAGGGAAAAAACAGTCCAACCTACCCAAACCAGTGTCATAAAAAACAGAATAGAAACGCAAGTTAAGATAGGCAAGAAAATTGTAAGTGAGCACCTGTCCAGCCTAGACGAGTTCAAATCACCAGGACCAGATGGATTACACCCCAAGGTTCTCAAGGAACTGGCAGACGCGATCTCAGAACCACTGAACTATATTTTTCAAAGATCCTGGAGCACTGGGGAACTACCAGAGGACTGGAAGAGAGCTGATGTAGTTCCCATCTTCAAAAAAGGGAAAAAAATAGATCCAGGAAACTACAGACCTATCAGCCTGACCTCAATACCTGGGAAGATTCTGGAAAAGATAATCAAACAACAAATCAGCGCACACCTTGATGCAAACAAAGTCATCACTAAAAGTCAACATGGGTTTGTCAAAAACAGATCATGCCAGACAAATCTTATTACATTCTTTGACCAAGTGACAAAACTAGTGGACCAGAGGAATGCTGTAGATATAATTTACTTGGACTTCAGTAAGGCATTTGATAAAGTAGATCACAACCTACTACTTGATAAGATAGAAAAATGTGGGTTAGATAGCATTACCACCAGATGGATTCGTAGCTGGCTGACAGGCCGTACTCAGCGTGTGGTCCTCAATGGAACCGCATCTACATGGAAGGAAGTGTGTAGTGGGGTACCCCAGGGCTCTGTTCTAGGCCCAGTGCTCTTCAACATCTTCATTAACGATTTGGATGAGGGGATAGATGGGGAACTCATCAAATTTGCAGACGACACCAAGCTGGCAGGAATAGCCAATACTCCAGAAGATAGGCTTAAGATACAGAAGGATCTTGACAGACTTGAGCACTGGGCGCTATCTAACAAAATGAAATTCAGTGGTGAAAAAAGTAAGGTTCTACATTTAGGCAGGAAAAATCAAATGCACAGGTATAGTATAGGTGGTACCTTGCTCAATAGTAGTAACTGTGAGAGAGATCTCGGAGTCCTAGTAGACAATCACTTCAATATGAGCCAGCAGTGTGCTGTAGCTGCCCAAAAAGCCAACACAGTGCTAGGCTGCATTAACAGAGGGATAGAATCAAGATCAAGTGAAGTACTAATACCACTTTACAATGCTTTGGTAAGGCCACACCTGAAATACTGCATCCAGTTTTGGTCACCACGATGTAAAAAAGATGTCGAGACTCTAGAAAGGATACAGAGAAGAGCAACAAAGATGATTAGGGGGCTGGAGGCTAAAACATATAGGGAACGGTTGCTGGAATTGGGTATGTGTAGCTTAATGAAGAGAAGGGTGAGGGGTGACATGATAGCAGTGTTCCAATATCTCCGGGGCCGCCACAAAGAAGAGGGAGTCAAGCTATTCTCCAAAGCGCTTGAGGGCAGGACAAGAAGCAACGGATGGAAACTAGTCAAGGAGAGAAGCAACCTAGAACTAAGGAGAAACTTCCTGACAGTTAGAACAATTAACCAGTGGAACAACCTGCCTCCAGAGGTGGTGAATGCTCCAACACTGGAGGTTTTTAAGAAGAGACTGGACAGCCATTTGCCTGAAATGGTATAAGGTTTCCTGCCTGAGCAGGGGGTTGGACTAGATGACCTCCAAGGTCCCTTCCAACATTATTATTATTATTATTATTATTATTATTATTATTATTATTATTATTTACTATTATTACTATTACTACTATTACTACTATTACTACTATTACTACTACTATTATTATTATTATTATTATTATTATTATTATTATTATTATTATTATTATTATTAATTATTAAAGATCCTGAAGCTAAAACTCAAATACTTTCGCCACCTAACGAGAAGGAAGGACTCACTGGAGAAGAGCGAAATGCTGGGAAAGGTTGAAGGCAAGAGAAGAAGGGGACGACAGAGAATGAGGTGGCTGGATGGAGTCACTGAAGCAGTAGGCGTGAGCTTAAATGGACTGCAGAAGATGGTGGAGGACAGGAAGGCCTGGAGGAACCTTGTCCATAGGGTCGCGATGAGCCGGACACGACTTCGCAGCTAACAACAACGGACACCACGCGAACCAATTACACCACCCACCGGCCTCCCAAGTCAATCCTGCATCAATCAAATTCACCAAAGCGATTGGAAATGAAGAGGAAAACCAGAAAAAGGGGCGGGCACTCGTCCACCCACTTAACCTCCCGACAGCTTGCAAGGACTGGGCAAAGTGGAAAGCGGAGGCCACGACGGCAACAACAACAACAGCAGCAGCAGCAGCAGCAGCTCCCTCCCTGGGCGTCACTTCCGCCCGATACACAGGGGGCGATGAAGGCCGGCCGCGGCTTCGCGCCGGGGTCGCTTCCGCGGGACGCTTCGGGCTCCGCCCGGAGGAGCCCCTTCCTTTGGCCGCTGCTCTGCCTCGGGCTCTGGTGCTGGCAGGTCTCCGGAATGGCCACTCCGGACCAGGTAACGCCGGCAGTCGTTCTAACGGGGACAACTTGCCTCCTCTCGCCCGGAGCACCCGCCGGAGTCAGCTGTAGGAAGACGCCCCTGGCGAGGGTCTTCCTTCAGCCGCTTCCCGGATGCCTCCTGGGTCGGGGAGAATCAGCGGGAGCTGACCGGGGAGAGGGGCTGCCTGGAGGAGCACAGAAGCCCGGGTAGCTTTGCTGGCTAGCTAGCTGCAAACGGACCGGAGGAGTCTTGGGAGGTCGCCCGGGTAGCGATTCCCACGACTCGGATGATAACTCACAATAGCAGGGCTGTTTCGCAGCAGCGGGGCTGCCTTCTCGCTGCTCGGATGGTTGGTTCGCCACACGCGCCCCCCCCTCTCTCTCTCTCTCTCTCTTCGGGACCCGGTGTTCATCCCAACCGGCGGAGGAGCACCTTGAGAAGGGAGAACATCATCGGAGTTGGAAGGGACCCCGGAGGTCTTCTAGTCCAACCCCTGCTCAAGAAGGGAGACTCCGTCTCATTTCGGACACTTCCTGCCTTAGCAGGGGGTTGGACTAGATGACCTCCAAGGTCCCTTCCAACAACAACTACTACTTCTTCTTCTTCTTCTTCTTCTTCTTCTTCTTCTTCTTCTTCTTCTTCTTCTTCTTCTTCTTCTTCTTCTTCTTCTTCTTCTTCTTCTTCTTCTCCGTCTCATTTCGGACACTTCCTGCCTTAGCAGGGGGTTGGACTAGATGACCTCCAAGGTCCCTTCCAACTTCTTCTTCTTCTTCTTCTTCTTCTTCTTCTTCTTCTTCTTCTTCTTCTTCTTATTATTATTATTATTATTATTATTATTATTATTATTATTATTATTATTATTATTTGACTGCAATGTTGGCGAGCCCACAGCTTTGGAAAGGCAAGCCGTTTCCCCCCCCCCCTGGTTGACTGTTCTCGCTGCCAGGAAATTTCTCCTTAGCTTCTAGGCTGCTTCTCTCCTTGGTCGCGTTTCCATCCATTGTTTCTTGTCTTTGCCTTCTGGCGCTTTGGAAAAATAGGTTGAACCCCCCCCCCCTTTCTTCTTTGTGGAAGCCCCTCAAAATACTGGAACACTGCTATCATGTCACGTCCACTGATTATTATTATTATTATTATTATTAATTTTATTTGTATACAGCCCTTCTCCCGAAGGACTCAGGGCCGGTGAACAGGGCAGTATATGTTAAAAGACAAAATACAAAAATTAAAAAAGATTAAACAAAATGCCCACAACTCTTACAATAAGTTAAAATACATTTAAAAAGTAGGTTAAAACACATTAATAAAACCCAACCCCATCCCATCAGATACCAGAATACCAGAGTGGTTTTGTGCTCAGCTGCTTACAAAGGGACCCTGATTATCAGGGCTCCTTTGAGTATGTGTGTAGTACTATTCAGGGATTATTTGATGTTTTTTTTCTGATTATTTTTTTTTACATATAACTCAAGGTAGTGAGTATATCTACTACTTCTGCCTGTTGCTTTCCCCACAATAACCCTGTGAGGTGGGTTGGCTCAAAGTTCCCCAGCTGACTTTCCTACCAAAAAGATCTGGGACTCAAAAGTCTTCTGGTTTCTAAAACCAGCTCCTTCGCCACTATGCCAAACTGGGTCTTCAAAACCAACAATATTGTTTTTATTGTTTTAAATGCTGCTAGCTCCCAGATTCGCATTTCAAAATGGTTAGCAATACAACTCCCTGAAATAAAAGGAACTGAAGTTGGTTACATCTGAGACAAATTGCATTCAAGGAAGAGATCCTATCAGATTCCTTCTGGGTTGTTTCCCCCCCCCCCCATTGTAGACTTGAAACAACTCTCTTTCCTGAGGCTATTGTAAATGACTAGATTAATAAAGCTAATGAGTACAGACTGATGATGGTAGCTGAGGGAGCTTGTGCTTGCTTATGTTTGTCTATTGACCTATCCTACTCTCTTTGGGCATAATTAGGGTTTACCTGTATAAGAAGAGTTTCAGGAAGTTCTCAGACTGACAGCTGCTGAGCTTGTGATGGATTGCCATGCTCAGAATTATTAGGGTTAAGGATTATAAAGCAAAGTTTCACTGGCAAATCAATTCAAAAAATAAATAAATTATGAACATTACAGTCCCAACGCATCTAGGTGACTGCAGCATCCCCATGGTCATGCAATCAAAATTCAGCCGCTTGGCAACTGACTCATATTTATGACGGTTGCAGTGTCCTGGAGTCATGTGATCCCCTTTTGCGGGCTTCTGATAGGCAAAGTCAATGGGGAAGCCAGATTCACTTAATAACTATTATTAACTTTTAACAACTGCAGTGATTCACTTAACAACTATGACCAGAAAGGTCATAAAATGGGCCATATCTGTCTCGCTTAGCAACAGAAATTATGGAGGAAATTGTAAATCGTAAGTCAAGAACTACCTGAGTGACATCCCTTTTCGAGCTCACCAGACTAGGCTAATATGTAATTTCTCTCACGAAACATTTTACTTTTTTTCCCCCTGTGCTGTGCCTTGCAACTCCTGCTGGGCTTGTTTATTTCGCCACCATATATATATTTTTTACTCATTGGTAAGTTCCTTCTTGCCCTGTGTTCTGTTCTCTGTACCTTTTGCCCCTGTTTCCCATCCTTGGCTGGGCAGAAAAATAAACCGGCATACTTTTCCCTGTCTCTTTATCAGGCCCTGGTTTGTCTGGGATGCTGCTGCTGTCACAGTTTTGACACAGGATAAAGTGAAGGAGAAGAGCCCTTTTTGAAATAACTCAACTCTCCCGCTTCCAAAAATAGTTTTGAATAGTGACGCTTACAGCCACAAAGGGGCACAATCACTAAGGCTTAAAAATACCAATGGGGTTCGATCAGGTCTCAACCCTGATTATATCAATGAGACACTGTAATATGTAGTGTTTGTGTATTAACATCTATCTCTCAATGGGAGAAGAAGGTGGGGAGGAGAACCAGTAACACCAGAATAGAATTGGTTTGATATAGTAGGTTAAGGCTTCAGGCTGAAAGAGGGGAGACTGTGAGTTCTAGTCTGCCTTGGGCATTTAGCCAGTGGTTTTACCTTGGGCCAGTCCCTCTCTCTGAGCCCTAGAAAGAAGGCAAGGGCAAACCAATTCTGAAAATCCTTGCCAAGAAAACTGCAGGGCTTTGTCTAGGCCAGGGGTAGGCAACCTTGTCTCTTTTATGACTCCTGGACTTCAACTCCCAGAATTCCTGGCTCAGGAATTCTGGGAGTTGAAGTCCAGGAGTCATTAAAGAGCCAAGGTTGCCTACCCCTGGTCTAGGCAGTCTCCGAGAATCGGACACAATAGAACAGATGGGGGGGAAAATAAGACAGCCAAAAACTGGTTTTGTGTGAAGATCTTGCATGGATGCTTACAAAGGGAGTTTGACTGTCAGCTGATAGTAGTACTATTCAGGGACAATTTTAAATAATGTTGTCAGATTTTTATCTTGGTGAGAGAGAGGGATTGGCTTAAGGTCCCCCAGCCAGCTTTTGTGCCAAAGGGAGTGTGATCTCAGCCTAGATAATATGGGAAAAGATAGGATTCATGGATTGTGCTAATCCAAGATGCGATTTGTTTAATTAAGTTTACAACTCCATGTATCACTCTCTTTTGTAAACCATAATTTTATTAAAGTATAGTCACATGGGATAGTTTTAAGGCAGAGGGCTGCCTCTTGTCTTTGAATGGTGGTGTATTCAAGATGAAAGCTAGGCTAAAATACTAAAACAACCAGTTTAGTGTTTAACGTACTGACCCAGAAACCAGGAAACTGTGAGTTTTATTTCATCCTATACATGAAAATGGCTGGGTGACTTTGGTCTGCCCCACATATTCAGCCCAACTCACCTTACTGGATTCTTGTGGGGAAAAGAGGAGAGGAAGGAATATCAATATGTTTGCCACCTTTGGTTGTATATGAAAAGATAAGATAAAAATCTAAGGAGTTGTCGAAAGCTAATTATATATTTATAATTTATCTAATTATATTATTCCACCAATGGCTGGAAACTGATCAAAGAGAGAAGCAACCTGGAATTAAAGGAGAAACTTCCTGACAGAAAATTAACCAGTGGAACAGCTTTGCCTCCAGAAATTGTGGATGCTCAATCACTGAAAATTTTCAAGAAGAGACTGGATAGTCACTTGTCTGATATGGTACAGGTTCTCCTGCTTGAGCAGAGGGCTGGGCTAGAAGACCTCCAAGGTCCCTTCCTATTCTATTCTATTCTATTCTATTCTATTCTATTCTATTCTATTCTATTCTATTCTATTCTATTCTATTCTATTCTATTCTATTCTATTCTATTCTATTCTATTCTATTCTGTTGTTGTTGTTGTTAGCTGCGAAGTCATGTCCGATCCATTGTGACCCCATGGACAACGTTCCTCCAGGCCTTCCTGTCCTCTACCATCTTCTGGAGTCCATTTAGGCTCACACCTACTATTCTATTCTGTTCTGTTCTGTTCTGTTCTGTTCTATGCGATCATGTGATCTCAAGATTCTACAACCTGTTGTAAATGTGAGCAGATTGCCAAGTGCTGGAAATGTGATGATATGACTGTAGGGACGGTATGGCAGTCATAACTGTAAGGACAGGTCATAAGTAACTTGTTTTTGAGTCCATTGTAACTGTCTTTAGGCAACTGATTCGGAAGTCAAGGATTACTTGTAATTTACATATTTAATCATTTTCCCTTCTATTAATAATAACAGTTATAAATTGATTATTACTTTGTAGGAGCTGCTGGCTGCCCCTAAAACTTTGGAGGGCATAATATCCTCAGAGGCCATGTACACCCCAGCTTACTTTAAAAAAAACAGTTAATGTTTGTTTGGGGAGGTGTATAAAAATCTATATTTTTAACTTCAAACTCATGATAGAACTAGATGAGATTTAATGTGACAGTGAGTCTGTAAGGAGTCAAGAAACATTCTGCTGTTTGCAAAATGATTCATCTACACTTCTGACCACATGCCCAGCAGATAACAGGAAATGTCACGGGTATCTAAGAAGCAATGGAAATTTGTTTGACGGTTTTGTCAGCTTTATAATATTCCATATCACGCTTTTTCTCAATGGAACTCAGCATTTAATTCCCCTTTTCTTTTATGAAACCTGAAATTATCAGAATATTGGATTTGTTTTGTTATATATACTGTTCCACTACCTTGAGTAGTTTCTTTCTTTCTTTCTTTCTTTCTTTCTTTCTTTCTTTCTTTCTTTCTTTCTTTCTTTCTTTCTTTCTTTCTTTTTTTCTTTCTTTCTTTCTTTCTTTCTTTTTCTTTCTTTTTTGTGATTTCTAAATATGCTTAGTTCTGATGGGGATTTTTTTTTCCCCTTGGGGCTTTCGGAGGAAAAATGGGAGACTGAAAAGCAGAACTAATGATTGTGTTGAATAATAAAGAGCCGGTGAGTAAACTTTTGTGGACAAGGAGAGGACGGGAGATCACCCACATGAGCTCTAAACAGTTGTTGCTTACACAAGACAGTTGTCCCTACTGGGTTTTGAGTATTCGGAAATAACGGAAATAACCGTCTTGCTCACAACCACAGTTGGCACCTTTTAAAAGACATTATATTCACGAACCTCCCTTTTTAATCACGTTTAGAAATTGCTTGTTAACTATTTTTAAGACATTAGAGACCTAAAAATACACTCTAATTAACTGGGAATATAAAAATGACACAAACTGTTTGAACATTGAAAACACCAAAGGACATTTGGAGAAATAGATCCAGAAGTTAGTACAATGTCAATATCAGTGTTTGCTTCTATGCTTAGAGATGGTCCAAAAAATGTTACAAAAAAACGGCAAATGAGGAACAAGTTTTTATTTGGCAAGACAGAGACGGCATCAAAAGTGAAGCTGCAAATAACTGCAAGAATGACATGAAAAAGGATGACTCTCTACCTACTAGCTGAAGAAACTGGCTGATGCTTTAAAAATCAAAAGAGAAATACACATCATAAACCAAAAGAGTGACCTGGATATTTTTTTTTCATTGGATTTACAAAAGAGGCTTGTTAAAAAATTTTAGAATCTTGTGAGAAGAATCAAGAAAAGAAATTAAATTCTATAGCATCGTTTGAATGGACTAAAGATTAAGACGGTTAAAAGCAAAAGGAAGGAATATAACATTGGTTTCTTTGATCAAGTTTAAATTAAGATATGTTGCTATTTCTGGCTAGCCTTATTTGGACTTTCTGCTAGAACTGAAAAGATGATGCGTTATCGATTTGTCTATACATAAAAATGGGTCAGATTAAAGAAAAGACGGTGAAGCATTACAAAACCCTTTTATATTTGTTAGGATGAAGGTTGGAAGTAATTTATGCATTTTCTTTCTCTTAATTATATTTTTGCTTTTCTTTCTTTTTTTCATTTTCTGCGCTTTTTTTCCTTTTCCCCCCTCTTTTTTCTATATCTTTGCATTTTCACTTTTACTTTCTTTTTATTTGTATTAGATTTGACTATTGTAACTAAAATCCTTAATACAAATTGCATTTATTGGAGTTTTGTTTTTTTTTTGTCTTGTGGCTAAGTTGTTACTCTCACATTTTTTGTGAAGTTGTTCTGACAACTAGTTCCCTCTTGGTATTCAGTGTTTCTATTTCAGTTCTGTTTTTATCCCATTTTTCGCTTTTAAGGAAGTCTCATTGCATTCAACCACACCAGGGGTCAGCAACCTGAAACAGTGAAAGAGCCACTCGGAACCGGTTCCCTCACAAAAGGAAAAACTGGGAGCCGCAAAAAATATGTGCGCATGTGCGTACATGTGCACATGCGCAGAACAGGGTTTGACTGAAGAGTGGAGCCAAGGCGAGATATGCACCTACCCTGCATATTTGAATTCATTGGTTGAACTTTTTTAGTCCCACTTTTTTTTTTTTTTTGGACTGCATATGGCAGAGGACTGGGAGCCGCAGGAGACGGCTGAAAGAGCCGCATGCGGCTCCAGAGCCACGGGGTGCAGACCTGTGAACCACACTACAACCCTAAGAATACAGCTATGCAGTTGAAGAGTGTTAGCTTCTTTCTCACCTGTTTTTATTGTGTTTCAGGATTTGGGTCCAAAGGTGAACAGACTTAATTTGGTGCAAAGGATTAGTCCCATTAGTGGGAGAAAGTGGCAAGAAGGTGACAAGCAACAGGGAGAAAGCAAAACTCGTTTTATGCATATACACAAAGGGAAAAAACAGTCAAACCTATCAAAAACAGTACTGTAAAAAAAACAGATTAGAAACACAAGTTAAGATAGGCAAGAAAATGGTAAGTGAGCACCTGTCCACCCTACAAGAGTTCAAATCACCAGGACCAGATGGAGGTTCTGAAGGAACTGGCAGATGTCATGTCAGAACCACTGAACTATATCTTTCAAAGATCCTGGAGCACCGGGGAACTACCAGAGGACAGGAAAAGAACTGATGTAGTTCCCATCTTCAAAAAGGGGGGGGGGGGAATGGATCCAGGAAACCACAGACCTATCAGCCTGACCTCAATACCTGGGAAGATTCTGGAAAAGATAAACAAGCAATGAATCAGCAAACACCTAGAAGCAAACAAAGTCATCACCAAAAGCCAACATGAGTTTGTCAAAAACAGATCATGCCAGACAAATCTTATGGCATTCTTTGACAAGGTAACAAAATTAGTGGACCAGAGGAATGCTGTGTATATAATTTACCTGGACTTCAATAAGGCATTTGATAAAATAGACCACAACCTACTACTTGATAAGATAGAAGAATGTGGGTTAGACAGCATCACCACCAAATGGATTTGTAACTGACTGACCAACTGCACTCAACGTGTAGTCTTCAATGGAACTACATCTGTATGGAGGAAAGTATGCAGTGGGGTACCCAAAGGCTCTGTTTTAGGCCCAGTACTCTTCAATATCTTCATCAATGATTTGGATGAGGGAATAGATGGGGAACTTATCAAATTTGCAGACAACACCAAGCTGGCAGGAGTAGCCAACACCCCAGAAAATAGGCTTAAGGTACAGGAGGATTTTGACAGACTTGAACATTGGGCGCTATCTAACAAAATGAAATTCAATGGTGAAAAAAGTGAGGTTCTACATTTAGGTAAGAAAAACCAAATGCACAGGTACAGTTGCAAGAAAAAGTATGTGAACCCTTTGGGATTACGTGGAGTTTTGCATGAATTGGCCATAAAATGTGCTCTAAACGTCATGTAAATCACAACAATAGAAAAACACAGTCTGCTTAAAATAATACAAACATTAGCTGTTGTCATGTTTTAATTGAACATAAGATGGCAACATTCACAGTGCAGGGTGGAAAAAGTATGTGAACCCCTAGCCTAATGACTTCTCCAAGAGCTAATTGGAGCCAGGAGTGAGCCAACCTTGACTCCAATCAGTGTGATGATATTGGATGTGTTGCTGACAGCCATCCTGCCCTTTAAAAACACACACCTGTTTTGGGTTTACTGGTCTCAAGAAGCACTGTCTGATGTGAACCATGCCTCGCAGAAAAGAGCTCTCAGAAGACCTACGATCAAGAATTGTTGACTTGCATGAAGCTGGAAAGGGTTACAAAAGTATCTCCAAAAGCCTTGATGTTCATGTGTCCACGGTAAGACAGACTGTCTACAAATGGAGAAAGTTTAGCACTGTTGCTACTCTCCCTAGGCGTGGTCATCCTGTAAAAATGACTGCAAGAGCACAGCACATAATGCTTAATGAGGTAAAGAAGAATCCTAGAGTGTCAGCTAAAGACCTACAGAAATCTCTGGCACATGCTAACATTTTTGTTGACACATCTACAATAAGGAAAACATTAAACAAGAATGGAGTACATGGGAGGACACCACGGAGGAAGCCATTGCTGTCCAAAAAAAATATTGCAGCACGTTTGAAGTTTGCAAAAGAGCACCTGGATGTTTCACAGCACTAATGGAAAAATATACTGTGGACAGATGAAACCAAAATTGAGTTGTTTGGGAAAAGCACACAACACTATGTGTGGAGTAAAAAGGCACAGCACACCAACATCAAAACCTCATCCCCACTGTAAAACATGGCGGAGGGAGCATCATGGTTTGGGGCTGCTTTGCTGCCTCAGGGCCTGGACGGATTGTTGTCATTGATGGGAAAATGAATTCCAGAGTTTATCAGGACATTTTGCAGGAAAATGTACGACCATCTGTCCGCCAACTGAAGCTCCGCAGAGGATGGGTGATGCAACAGGACAATGACCCAAAGCATACGAGTAATTCAACAAAACAATGGCTTCAACAGAACAGAATACGCCTTCTGGAGTGGTCCAGTCAGAGTCCTGACCTCAACCCGATTGAAATGCTGTGGCATGACCTTAAGAGAGCGATTCACACCAGACATCCCAAGAATATTGCTACACTGAAACAGTTTTGTGAAGAGGAGTGGTCCAAAATTACTCCAAATCGTTGTGCAAGTCTGATCTGCAACTACAGGAAACGTTTGGTTGAGGTTATTGCTGCCAAAGGAGGGTCAACCAGTTATTAAGTCCAAAGGTTCACATACTTTTTCCACCCTGCACTGTGAATGTTTCCACCTTATGTTCAATTAAAACATGACAACAGCTAATGTTTGTGTAGTATTATTTTAAGCAGACTGTGTTTTTCTATTGTTGTGACTTACATGACGTTTAGAGCGCATTTTATGGCCAATTCATGCAAAACTCCACGTAATCCCAAAGGGTTCACATACTTTTTCTTGCAACTGTACCCATATTGCTGTCTATATGAATACAAAGTCATCAGGGATTAGGTGTGCAAAGGTGTAGGTGTGTAGTCCATCTTTTGGACAAAGGCTTTATTCACTGGCACTTGGGTAATGGAAATCTTTCCACAGATTTATCTGTTGTGATAACTTGTGGTTGGCTTGATGTGGTTGAACAAGCTATAAGTTCAGAATTACAAGCCACAATACCTGGATTTACCCCAAGTCAAAGCAACAGCATTATGATTGACATTTAATTTCTTTCTTTCTTGTATAATAATATGAACAGCAAAGTCCAGCTATAATTAGTTTCATTAGTCAGAATCATGACACTAAGAGGCTAAGCATAAAACAATTGAATAGATAACATACATTGATAGATATTATGTAAAATATTTCAAAACTAAAACGTATTAAAGTACCAGTATTAGCTAAGGGATTATTTTTGTAGCAATAGTTAAGAAGTTGGCTGTTACCACTGTAACTTTATAATTTTTGTCCAAAAGAATATCCCAAGAATATTGCTACACTGAAACAGTTTTGTGAAGAGGAGTGGCCCAAAATTACTCCAGATCATTGTGCAGGTCTGATCTGCAACTACAGGAAACATTTGGTTGAGGTTATTGCTGCCAAACCTTTTCCACCCTGCACTGTGAATGTTTCCATCTTATGTTCAATTAAAACATGACAACAGCTAATGTTTGTGTAGTATTATTTTAAGCAGACTGTGTTTTTCTATTGTTGTGAGTTACATGACGTTTAGAGCGCATTTTATGGCCAATTCATGCAAAACTCCACGTAATCCCAAAGGGTTCACATACTTTTTCTTGCAACTAGGTGGTTGCAAGGTGGTATAGGTGGTACCTTGCTCAATAGTAGTAACTGTGAGAGGGATCTTGGAGTCCTAGTGGACAATCACTTAAATATGAGCCAGCAGTGTGCAACAGGAGCCAAAAAAGCCAACACAGTGCTAGGCTGCATTAACAGAGGGATAGAATCAAGATTGTGAAGTGTTAGTGCCATTTTATAATGCCTTGGTAAGGCCACACTTGGAATACTGCATTTATTGTTCTTATTTGAGTATTAAATGCCTGAAGCAATAAGCTACCTTTTGGTATATCATTTTTTTATACTTAGAACGGTCATTGGGGCAGAGTACTGGTTGTTAAATTATTTGAATCCCACCACTAGTTAAAAAATATAAAGAAAAGTTGCTGGAATTGGGTATGTGTAGTTTAATGAAGAGAAGGACGAGGGGTGACATGATAGCAGTGTTCCAATATCTCAGGGGCTGCCACAAAGAAGAGGGAGTCAAGCTATTCTCCAAAGCGCCTGAAAGCAGGACAAGAAGCAACGGATGGAAACTAGTCAAGGAGAGAAGCAACCTAGAACTAAGGAGAAACTTCCTGACAGTTAGAACAATTAATCATTGGAACAACCTGCCTCCAGAAGTTGTGAATGCTCCAACATTGGAAGTTTTTAAGAAGAGACTGGACAGCCATTTGTCTGCAATGGTATAGGGTTTCCTGCCTGAGCAGGGGGTTGGACTAGATGACCTCTAAGGTCCCTTCCAACTCTGTTCTATTCCTATTCCTATCCCTATCCTATCTTAAATCCTTCTGTTAAAGATAAAGGAGCCTCGGTCTCTTGTATCTGCTTAATTAACGTTTGATTGAAAAACAGTACTTGGCCCAATCCTGGTTCTCTCTTCAGACAGGGAGTTAGTACTTTCTGTGGGGAATATGAATCCCAGGAACAGAAACATTTCTCACGAACGAAGGCAAATATATGTGTCCCCGGATAATGACGTGAGATCGAATTTGAATCGGTCACTGGGACCAGAGATTCAGGGAATTTCTCTGTACTGGAATAGGTGCTTTGGGTTGTTCTATGAGTCGTTCTGGGAAAGATTGAGGGCAAGAGAAGAAGGGGACAACAGAGAATGAGGTGGCTGGATGGAGTCACTGAAGCAGTAGGCATGAGCTTAAATGGACTCCAGAAAATGGCAGAGGACAGGAAGGCCTGGAGGGACATTGTCCATGGGGTCACGATGGGTCTGACATGACTTTGCAACTAACAACAACAACGAGTCGTGTTTACATGGTGCCTTCCTATTGGCTGATTGGTGTGTTGATCGCTGGCGATTCGCCGTCGTTTCCTTGTGCTGCCGAGCCTTTGATAAGCTGTTGGTAATTCAGCACTCCTGTCAACCGATAAGGGGCCTGGGAAACGGGTCTCGGTGACCCACCCAGATTCGATCTCACATCTAGAAAGATTTCTATTTCATCCTGCCATTAAAAAAAAGTGCAGGGATTCTATGTGGAGAGCAGGGTTCAGAGATAACAGATGTGCTTATTGTTTCTCCACCACTTCCTTGCAGCCCAGACCTGATGATCTTCCCTGGTTTATCTTGGCAGGTGAAACCCCGCATCGTCATGGAGCAATTGCTCTGGGTCAACGGTGGTGCAATCGGGGAAGTGGACACGTTCAGGATCCCCCTCATCACTGCGACGCCTTACGGCACCCTGTTGGCCTTTTCAGAAGCCAGGAAGACTTCTGCTTCTGACAGTGGAGCTAAATTCATAGCCCTTCGCAGATCGATAGACAAAGGTTTGTGAGGCTAAGAAGCAGGAGGGAACGGAATAGACTGTGGTCTGTGTCTCGGTGGTAGAAGTCTAGGGGTGTTGGCAGATGCCTGCAGAAAAGCAACTAGAGGTGTAATTCTTTGGGATGATCCTGATTTCATATAGAATCATAGAATCACAGGGCTGGAAGGGACCTTGGAGGTCTTCTGGTCCAACCCCCTGCTTTGTTTAAAACAGTGTTTCTCAACCTTGTCAACTTTAAGCTGTGTGGACTTCAACTGCCAGTATTTCCCAGCCAGAAAGCTAAAAGTTGACAAGGTTGGGAAATGCTGGCGTACATAGTTTCCAACCATGTTCTGTGTTTATGGAATTTACAACCCAACTTTTCAGTCGTGAGTCCATAATGTGGGAGCCTCCGAATGTTGTAGAACAGTGGTGGCAAACCTATGGTACGCATGCCACAGGCGGCACTCAGACCCCTCTCTGGGGGCACACGCATCACCGCCAGGAGCTCGCGCAGGTCCATTAGGCTGTCGCCACCCAGAGGTGGCCACGCCCACCCCAGCCACGCCCAGTCTGCTGTGACCACTGCAGGCATGGCCACCCAGTGGACCACGTTCCCCCCCCCCCCGCGGGCACCACAATGCTGATTCACCCCTGGCACTTTGCAATAAATAAGTGGGTTTTGGGTTGCAATTTGGGCACTCGGTCTCTAAAACGTTTGCCATCACTGTTGTAGAACTACATCTCCCTGTTACATCCGCCTCCCCATTATTACTAAAGCTGGGTGGCTCTATTGCAGGGATGTCAAACTCAATTTCATTGAGGGCCGCATCAGCATTGTAGTTGCCCTCAGGGGGCCGGGTGGGTATGGCCAGGCTGGGCGTGGCCTACAGGGTGGGCGTGGCTAGAGTGCGTATGGCCTACTGGGTGGGCATGGCCAGCTCTACATCGTTCGCATCAAGGGTGCCTATGGGGGCCTGGGCAGGAGTGGGACAGATCTGAGGGTCTCTGGCAGAAGGAGGGTCTCCGGGCCAGGGCCAAGGCAGTGGGAGCCGTTCCCTCACTGTTTCCAGGATGGCTTCGCGGGCCGCATGAAACCACTTTGCGGGCCGGATCCGGCCCCCGGGCCTTGTGTTTGACGTGTCTGCTCTATTGGAAGAAGCCTGGGTATAAATTGGGAAGATCGCCTTAATAGTTATATTAAGTCATAAGTCGTAAACCTGTTTTAGTTGCCAAATCAGGGGTCTTCAAACTTGGCCCTTTTATGACTTGTGGACTTCAACTCCCGGAATTCCTCAGCCAGGCACGCTGGCTAAGGAATTCTGGGAGTTGAAGTCCACAAATCATAAAAGGGCCAAGTTTGAAGACCCCTGTGCTAAACAAATGGTTGTAAGTCAAGGACTGTCTATAATTATATTAAACTATTCTGACTCTGACTTGAATAAAATTGTAGGGTGTTGGAGTGGAGCTTATTCGTCTGTTCAACATTTCTTCCCTTTCCCCCATCCCCCAGTTCCTCTTTCCAGTATAATTCAGACCCTGAGTAGATATAGGTAATCGTCGACTTATGACTGCAAATAAGCCCAGAATTTCCATTGCCAAGCAAGAGAGTTGTTAAGTGAGTTTTGCCTGATTTTACAAGCTTTCTTGCCACAGTTCTCAAGGCAAGTCACCACAGTTCTTAAGGTAGTCACATGGTTGTTTAGTGAATCTGGCTTCTCCATTGACTTTGTTTGTCAGAAGGTCACAAAAGGTGATCACATGACCCCTGGACTCTGCAACCGTCATAAATACATGCCAGTTGCCAAGCATCCAAATTCTGATCATGTGACCAGGGAGATGCTGCAATGGTTGTAAGTGTGAAATGCGGTCATAAGTCACTTCAGTTCCATTGTAACTCTGAACAGTGACAACTAGACGAATGGTTGTAATTTGAGGATACCTGCAATCCCAACAGGAAGACGGTATCAGATTGAAAAATCCTGGCCTGTATATAGCAGAGAAATGTAATCCACGATCTGCCTGTCCTTCCAGGTGCCAATTGGAGTCCAACTTCATTCATAGTTGATGATGGTTCCCTCATAGACGGTCTCAACCTTGGAGCTGTGGTTGTAGATTGGGAAAAGGACACGGTGTTTTTGATATATACTCTCTGTGCACACTACCACGGGTGCTCCACCGCCAGCGTCATGATAATCCGCAGCTTGGATGACGGGATCACGTGGAGTCGTCCCCGGAACCTGTCTGAGGAAGTTGGCACTACCATGTTTGCCCCCGGACCAGGCTATGGCATCCAGGTGAGGCTACACATCGAACCCATAGGTGGTAAGAACGTTCTGAATTATTCACTGTTTTCCTTACCCCCTTTTTATGCATGTTACAGTGATGGTGTAGGACTGGAACAGAACAGTTCCTGTAGCATTGGGATCAGTGCTGAGATTGACCCGTATCAACTGCCATTTTACAAAAGAACAAATTTCTGCCACCACCACCACCCCACTACCACCCCAGGTAAACCAGAGAGCAAACAGGACTAGATGAACTAACTCTGCTTCATTGTGTAAGGCTGAAGGTGAAGGTGAAGGTTCCCCCGCACATGCGTGCTAGTCGTTTCCAACTCTAGGGGCCGGTGCTCATCTCTGTTTCAAAGCCAAAGAGCCAGCGCTTGTCCGAGGACGTCTCCGTGGTCATGTGGCTGGCATGACTAGACGCCAAAGGCGCACGGAGCGCTGTTACCTTCCCACCGTAGTGGTCCCTATTTTTCTACTTACAGTTTTATGTGCTTGCGAACTGCTAGGTTTATTTTTGATTTATTTTAATTCCATTTATATCCCGCCCTTCTCCGAAGACTCAGGGCGGCTTACAAGCTCAGCAGTAGCCTTCATTCTATGTATATGCCTGCTTATTAGGGCTTTCACACACACACCCAAGCGGCATTATTACAAAGTCAGCTTAATTGCCCCCAACAATCTGGGTCCTCATTTTACCTACCTCGGAAGGATGGAAGGCTGAGTCAACCTTGAGCCGGGTGGGATGCGAACCTGCAATAATTGCAGGCAGCTGGTGTTACTTAAGGAGGCATTAGCCCACTGCTCCACCAAGGCTGAAGCTGGGCCGAGTAACAGGCGCTCACTCTGTTACGCGGCACTCAGGATTCGACCCGCCAAACTACTGACCTTCTGATCGACAAGCTCAGCGTCCTAACCCACTGAGCCACTGCGTCCCATACTTTGTAAGATAGGATGGGCATAATCAAGATAAATACCTCTGGGACATCTACAGTAGATTAGCAAGGATTCCTGACATTCATTTAATAGCAACAACTAAGCTGCTTTCCCCTTCTAAACCAGGTTGCTGAAAAAGAACATCTGAGGGAAAATCAAGAATAGATTTCTAGATAAAAGGAGATCAATTCTGGCTGGTTTATAGACTCAGACATGACCTTATTCCTTCACTCTTAGGGTGTTTCCCTGAATCTGGCTTGGAGGACTCCTAGAAACCTGAATTCTACCAGGTTTGTGGTAGGAAGCATCACCCATCCTTTCGGGGAGTGCTTTGGCTGCATGAAACGTGGCCCCAGGCCAAGGAATTCTCAGGTTAAAAGGAGAGGGAAGAATGAAAAGGGGATGTAAGGCTACATGAGTGAAATCTCTCAAGTTTGAAAGTATCAGCTTTCCGTTACTATTTTTAACTGCTTGATTCATTGGGGGAGGAGGGGTCCTTGCTAAGTTTCTTCCTCTGACCATTAAGCCACTGAGGCTCCCGGCCACTCTTGTCCGATTGTTTCCTAGGCAGCGCTCCCTCCCATTTTTCCCCAAGGTCATCCCCACACGCCATCCTCAGGTTGCAATATGGAAAAGCACACAGGCCTGGGGACGGGTGTTTGGGTGGATTGTCAGGACTCTGTACAACCTCCGTCTTCTTTATTTAACCCAGGCTTGATCTTAACTCTAAAACACAGAGTTAATACTTGGGTTAATCCCCTCCTGTGATTAAAAGTAAATGCTTAACTTCATGGCCATCTATATCAGAGTTCTCCAGCATTTCCGTCTTTGCAGACTGGGGAGGCAGAGGGGATGGTTTCGTGCAAGTGGCTGGCAAGCGCACACATGTTCATGCAGCTCCATTTGCGCAAGCCCCATGCACGCAGGACAACCCTTCACTTAAAATGAAGCGCATGCGCGCTCAGCCGCTGCTTGTGCAATTGAGGATGTGCGTGCGTTTCTGTGGCTTGGTTGAAAACCCCTCACAGTCTAATAGTGGGCCATAGCCCACCGGTTGGGCATCCCGGATCTATATTATGGAAATGTCTGTCAATTACGTAATTTCTTGAACTCATAGAATCACGAATCGTAGAATGTCATTTTGGAAAGGGTCTTGGAAACTGGCTACTCTAATGCTTTGTCTACTGTGAAAAGCTACTGCTACCCTATGTTATTTTTGTTCAGTCGCTAAGTTGTGTCTGACTGCTCATAACCCCATGGACCATTGTATGCGAGGCTCCACTGTCCTCCACTGTCTCCTAGAGCTTGTCCAGATTCATGTTCATTGCATCAATGACACTCTCTAACTGTCTCATCCCCTGCTGTCCCCTCCCCCTTTTGTCTTCCATCTTTCTTAACATCAGGGTCTTTTCCAGTGAGTCCTCTCTTCTAACTTGGTGGCCAAAGTATTTGAGATTCAGCAGCTGTCCTTCCAAAGGACAGTCAGGGTTAATTTCCATTAGGATTTACTGATTTGATCTCCTTACAGTACAAGGGACTCTCAAGAGCAGGGGTGTCAAGCTCAATTTCATTGAGGGCCACATCAGCATTGTGGTTGCCCTCAGGGGGCCGGGTGGGTATGGCCGGGGTGGGCGTGGCCTACTGGGTGGGTGTGGCTGGAGTGCATATGGCCTATTGGGTGGGTGTGGCCAGCTCTACATCGTTCGCATCAAGGGTGCCTATGGGGGCCTGGGCAGGAGTGGGACAGATCTGAGGGTCTCTGGGCCAGGGCCAAGGCAGCGGGGGCCGTTCCCTCACTGTTTCCAGGATGACTTCGCGGGCTGCATCAAACCACTTCGTAGGCCGGATCTGGCCTCCAGGCCTTGTGTTTGACATGTCTGCTCAAGAGTCTTCTCCAGCACCAACTACTACGTTATACCTGGTAGAAAGCTATCCATCCATATCCGGAATATGTTTAACCATATTCCAAGAAGACTAATCATTAATAAGGCATAGGTAATCCAGTTCTAATTGTTGGAGGAGACGAGAAAAAGATACTCATAAGAAATGTGGGCGTGATAACAGAATCCATAGAAGTCTCCAGATATAAGATATGGACATGAGCATCTACAGAAATCAGGCACTGATGTATAATTTATGTAGAAATAACATTTATCCCTTCATATATGTATACACCTCTCTCTCTCTCTCTCTCTCTCTCTCTCTCTCACACACACACACACACACACACACACACAAAGAGTTTATAGAAATAAGGTACAGATGTGGCATTAAATAGATTAAGCATACAAAAAAATAAAATAAGCTGCAAGTATAGAAATTTTAAAAAGCTGGAAAACCGGAGATCATGTAGAAATAAGAAATGAAGCCCAGTTACAGAAATCTAGAAGTAAAGAGATAAACCTTCAGTTTGGTTTGCAGAGCAACGAAAGCTCCCTTGCAGCAAAAAGAAAATAAAGTTTACTTCTTGTCTGTGGCCTGTTTCATTCCTAAGAAGAACCTGTCAAAGTGATTGCGAGACCATTGCAATGCGCAGCTCACTGGGTGAAGGGCATATTTTTAAAATGTCACATAAAAACACTCTCTGGTAGTAAGTTGCACCGTGTTAAACTTCTGCCAAAGGAACAGCTGGAGTTAAGTAGAATCTGTTGCAATGGAGTGGGGGGGGGGAGAAAGGCCATCCCAGATCAGCGGTTGAAAAAAGCCTTCCCCCAATCTTAAGCAGAGGCAGCATTTTCATGGAAGAATGAGGTGCGCCCTTCCCTTTCTCTTTTGAGAAAGGGGAGAAGCAGTGCAGTGCAGTGCGGTGCTAAAGGAAATAGCAATTAAGTGCTCACATTCCTAGCTGTCGTGCCCAGTAAACCAGAGAAGACAGACGGTGTTGCTTCCAAGCAGAGTTCTTTATTGCTCCATACATACACAGAGAATCTTGTCAAACTGAACCACTCCGCTATCTACATCAAGCATCTACTCTGAGAATATTAGTGTCAGAGAGAGACTGGCTGAGCCAGGGGGAAGGCATCAAGTGGGGAATTAGTCTGGAATTTCTACATAGGCACAAGTGGGCAAGGTCAGACACTCCCCCTGAATGCCGTTGAACCTTATCCAGGAGAAGAGTCCTGGGTTACAGGGAAGAGCAATAAAGTAGCTAACTGAACTCATGTGTGGATCTGGTTGTTCATGCCTGAGAGTTAGAGAGTTGATGTCTTCACCCTTTTCTCTCACACAACGTGTCTGGACTGTCTGTTATTCCTCTGAAAATGCACCTCTTCCCACTTTGGGGATCCAGTCCGCTATATTCCACCCCATTAACCAATCTGTCCTGGTTTGCAGAAACGCTACGAGCCCAAGAAGGGACGCTTGATCGTTTGTGGTCATGGGACTTTAAAGCTGGACGGGATCTCCTGCCTCCTCAGTGATGACCACGGCATGACCTGGTATTACGGGAGACAGCCCTTGCATGGCATCCCTTACGGAATGCAGAAGAATTACAGTGACTTTAATCCTGATGAATGCCAGGTCAGTATAACTGTGACGGTCGAAACTTGGCTATTTGGGTATGATGTCTCAAGAAGAAGGCACTGGTTTAGAACATTGTTTGTAGATGGTGGACATTTATACACAGCTTTGGGGAAAATATGAGAGAACCACTGAGCAAGCTATTAAGGAAGAACTTGGAGAGCAAATTACCAGATTAGAGATTGAAGAGAATCATGTGACAGAAACATTAATCAAGGCAGGGCTAGTGTTTGTTTCTCGTGATTTTCTTCAGACTCTGACCTGCATAACTTGTTCTTCAAGCTTGCTATAAGGAGGGACAGGACAAAGACTTCGGGACAGGTTTTCAGGATTATTTTCAGCTCTTCAAGCTAGGCCTAAGTCAAGAAACAGACATTGCAGGAATTTCAGAAATGCTATTTTATTGTTGTGAGGAATACGTCAGTAATCTTGAAAGCCCTAAACAAATGTCTCTGTGTCCCCTCTTAGGAAATAAAATCAAGGTGAGTTGTTTTGAGTTTCTGCCTCACACTTCCTTCAATCTGTGGACTGTGTCATCCCTTCCTTCCTTCCTTCCTTCCTTCCTTCCTTCCTTCCTTCCTTCCTTCCTTCCTTCCTTCCTTCCCTCCCGCCCTCCCTCCCTCCCTCTCTCCCTCCCTCCTCCTATGTGGTGCTATGTATTATATAATCGCTTAGAGAGTGCTGTAAAGCACTGTGAAGCGGTATATGTCTAAGTGCTATTGTTATTCCTTCCTTCCTTCCTTCCTTCCTTCCTTCCCAGCTCAATCCCTTCCTTTCTGATCAGCACTTTTACATTTTCCCAGGGTCAGTTCTACATTCCTTTTAGAATTGCAGTATTCTAAATATTGCACCAGATTATCTCAGGTTATACTGTAGTTGTAGGATTCCTGAGGATTCCCGTTAAACGGAAAGTTAGTAAGTTCTCTACATTTTAAATGGATTTAAAAGAGAGAGGGAAACTGGACTTCTTCATATTTCCAGAAAAGGATCATGAAACCCAGGCAACGTAATCCTGTATAAATTCATTCAGAATTTCATCCCAGCGAGTTTAGGAGGACTCAGAAAGGATGCCATACGAGGATAGATTGGAGATTACTGTAAGAGAGTCCCTAGAACAGGGGTCTTCAAACTTGGCCCTTTTATGACTCATGGACTTCAACTCCCAGAATTCCTCAGCCAGCATACCTGGCTGAGGAATTCTGGGAGTTGAAGTCTATGAGTCATAAAAGGACCAAGTTTGAAAACCTCTGCCCTAGAATTTGGCAGGCTGGGGACTTAGGCCAAATCGTGGAGTGCATATGCACTACTAATATCTCAGGAGCTGCCACAAAGAAGAGGGAGTCAAGCTGTTCTCCAAAGCTCCCGAAGGCAAGACAAGAAGCAACGGATGGAAACTCATCAAGGAGAGAAGCAACCTGGAACTAAGGAGAAACTTCCTGACAGAACAATTAACCAGTGGAACAACCTACCTCCAGAGGTGGTGAATGCTCCAACACTGGAAGTTTTTAAGAAGAGACTGGACAGCCATTTGCCTGAAATGGTATAGGGTTTCCTGCCTCAGCAGGGGGTTGGACTAGATGACCTCCAAAGTCTCTTCCAACTTTATTATTATTATTATAAAACTTTTATTCATAAAACATGAAACTCTGTCAACTGAACACTCAAATTGACTGGCACTAATGGTTGACACAGGTTGCTGCCAGCATCCTAGGTATCAACCAGGTATCTCCTTAAAATGTAAGATGTTCCAAGTAGCGCAGTTTTTTTGTAGCTTTGCTGGAGTTATTGCAGGAAGCTGCAATTTCTTGATTTGTTTTGCCAAGTTTTTGGACATAGTTCCCAGTGCCCCGATGACAACGGGTATCATCACTGTTACACGTTTCATCCATAATCGCACATTTTCGATGGCCAGGGCGCGGTATTTCGTAATATTTTCCAGTTCTTTTTCTTCGACTCTGGCATCTCCTGGTACAGCGATATCAATCAACTGTATGCTTTGGTTCTCTACAACTGTGATATCTGGCATGTTGTGTTCCAAATGGCGATATGTCTGTATTCGGAAGTCCCACAAGATCTTCACCCTCTCATTCTCGACAACTTTTTCCACCCTATGTTCCCACGACTTTTCGGACACAGGCAAGTCGTATTTTTTACACAATGCCCAGTGGATTAGTTTAGCAACTCGGTCATGTCTAGCTTTGTAATCAGTTTGCGTGATTTTGCTGAACTCACATATTAAATGTGAAACAGTTTCAACTTTGTTGTTGCAAAGTCAGCAATTTGGATTGTCAGTAGATTTTAGTATCTTCGCTTTCATGGCATTAGTTTGTAGTGCTTGTTCTTGAGCAGCCAGTATTAAGCCTTCCGTTTCTTTCTTGATGGTTCCCATCTTAAGCCATGCCCATGTCAAGTTGTTATCACATTTTCCTTCAATGTTTTACAAATGTTGTCCATGCAAAGCTTTGGCTTTCCATCTATTTAATCTATCATCCAGCCGTTTTTCCTTATATTCTGCCTTTGTTTCTCTTATTTTGATAATGTTCTCTGTTTTCACAGCCTGCAGCAATTTTTCTGTACTTTGATTCACATAGTCATTCAAACTTCATTTTTCTTCTTCTACAGTTTGGTGGATTTGCAGTAGCCCTCTGCCCCCTATTCTTCTTGGCAGGTACAATCTGTCAATGTCACTTCGTGGATGTACATGTTCAAAAGTTTACACGTTTTCCGGTCTGTGCATGTTCAAAAGTTTACGCGTTTTCCGGTCTAGGTGTTACAATTCAGCCAATGTCCAGTTGATAATTCCAGCTGGGTAGCGTATCACTGGGACTGCCCATGTATTAATGGCTTTAATTATATTTCCACTATTCAGCTTTGATTTTTAGTATTTTGTGGACTCTTCTGATGTATTCCTTTTGTGTTAACTCTTTGACTTTTCCATTCAAGATGTTATCTGCTTCCAATATGCCTAGGTATCCTTTGGTAGTGCTTTCATAACACTTCCATTTCCCAGTTATATTCCTTCTATTTTTCCCATTTTTCCTCGTTGCATGGATAATATAGCACATTTTCTATTATTTATTATTATTATTATTATTATTATTATTATTATTATTTTATTTTATTTTATTTTATTTTATTTTATTTTATTTTATTTTGATGTGATGCCTCAGCTGTTTCATGGGACTGATACACGGGCATCTCTTCTTTTTCCAAATGGCTCTGGAGACGTGGACTCAGTCCTAATGACCTTGCCAATACTATAGTGACACATGTTGACAGCATATGCCAATTTTTCTATCTACAGGTATTCCATGACTTTCAACATTCATTTAGTGACCATTCGAAGCTACAGCAGCATTGAAAAAAGTGACTCATGACCATTTTTCACACTTAAGACCATTGCAGCATCCCCGTGGTCATGTGATCAAAATTCAGATGCTTGCAAAATTCGGATGTTCATATTTATGACGGTTGCAGTGTCCTTGGGTTCATGTGACCATTTTTTTGTGCAAGCAAAGTCAATGGGGAAGCCAGATTCACTTTACAACCCCGTTACTAATTTAAGAACCACAGCGATTCACTTAACAAATGTGGCAAGGAAAGTTGCAAAATGGGGCAAAACTCACTTAACAAATTTCTCACTTCGCAACAGAATTTTTGCTTTCTGTGGTCATATGTTGAGGACTACCTGTACTGTATTTTATAACTTTAGCCACAGACATCCCAGAATCCTATGTACAGGTAGTCCTCGACTTACAATCATTTTTTAGTGACCATTCAGCACTGAAAAAAATGACTTACGGCTGTTTTTCACACTTACGACCTAGCGGTATACCCATGGTCATGTGATCAAAATTCAGACTAACCAACTGGCCTGTACTCATGACGGTTGCAGTGTTCTTGGGGTCATGTGACTTTGCTTTTTGTGCAAGCGAAGTCAATGGGGAAGCCAGATTCAGTTTACAGCCCTGTCACTAACTTAACAACGGCGATGATTCATTTAACAACTGTGGCAAAGAAAGGTTGTAAAATGGGGCAAAATTCACTTAAGAGCTGTCTTGCTTAGCAACAGACATGTCGGGTAAATTGTGGTTGTAAGTCAAGGACTACCTGTAATCCAGACAGATTTGTTTGTTTGTTAAACTTACATGTCGGCCATCTTGTCAAGGCCGCCTCTTGGCAGCTCATTGCCCTGTTCACCGCCCTGAGTCCTTCAGGAGAAGGGCGGTATACAAATTAAATTATTAAATTAAATTATTAAATTTGGGTAATTAAATTACAGTTAAGATTTCTGGAGCATGACCTTGGATGGTTTAAACAAACTGGCAATGGAAAGTGTGAGATCTTACCCAAACGAGGAGAGAAAGAGTACTGGTGTTTTATCCCAAATCACCTTTATTTCATTGGCAGGCTCATGTGTTCTGTGTAGTAATCATTTAGCTTTAAAAAACGTGAGCCTAGTCACTGCGACTCACAAAGCGTGGCAGTAGAAAGTGTGAGACTCTGCCCAAATATACAGGAAAGAGAGAACGTTATCGCTTATCCCAAATCTTCTCAGCTTCACCGGTCTCCTTTCCTAACAGCCCTATGAGCTACCGGATGGCTCCGTGGTGGTGAACGCCAGAAATGAGAATTTCTACCACTGCAGATGTCGCATCGTGGTCCGCAGTTACGATGGCTGTGACACCCTTCCGCTGGAGAACGTGAGATTTGACGAGCGTTTAGTGGATCCTGCAGTGGCTGCGGGGGCTCTTGTCAAATCTGGTCTGGTTTTCTTCACAAATCCAGCCCATCGTCAGTTGCGTGAGTAAAAAAAAAAAAAAATCAAAATATTGGGATTGTCTCTCTCTCTCTCTCTCTCTGTTTATGTATTTGCACTTGGGTGTACAAGTTGCACAGTGCTACTGTTTGCTTGACCTTAATGCAGAGGTCCCCAACCTTTTGGGCACCAGGGACCGGTTCTGTGGAAAGAGGTTTTTCCGTGGACCTCAGGGGGCGTGGTTTCATGTCCTGCCTGCATCCCGTGAATGGGGCTTTGCTTGTTTGTGTGGACCGGTTGCTGGTATGCCTCAGCCCAGTACTAGTCCACGGCTCGGGGGCGGGGGGGGGCTGCCTTAGTGTATTAAACCACAATTGGCCAAATTCACTCAAACTGGTGGGGTGGGAAATGTTTTTGCTGATTCTCCCCATACACGATGAAAGGTCTGCAACTGTCAGGAACAAATTTTCATAGCTGTAATAGCTGTAATAGTTTTGTTTGTTGTGTACTTATAACTAAACACAGTACAAAGATGTGAAATTATGCCAGAAGATAGTACATTTAGTCAGAGCATTATAATAAAGAGCTTCTGAACGAAAAGGTTCATTACATAACAATAATATTAATCACAGTACATCCAAAATGGCAGGTAAGAAATCATCATGGACAACCTAATACTGAAGAATAATTTTTAATTTAATTTTAATTTAATTTAATAATATTTGTATACCGCCCTTCTCCCTGAGGACTCAGGGCGGTTCACAGGGCAGAATAAAATTACTGCTGTCCAATTATGGGCATAATTTAACTTGTAAACTCTAAAAATCGACTAAAATTCAGGTCACTAGCGCTGCGTGTAAAATCATTACCAATACCACTGAAATTGTAAGATTAGCCTGTTAATGGCAAAGGTGAATAGAGATTTAAATAGCTTAGGTAAAACTGTAGAATAATAACAGAAGCTTCTGTAAATCTGCAGCATAATACGGGAAGATAACTAAATATAGCTAAGGTGAAACATGAAATCAACTATATCACTAACATCTAAAGATAGATAAGGATTTATTTTAAAGCGATTTCACAGGGGTCCTGGAACAAAAAGAAAAGAAAAGAAAAAGCATTTTAAAGAAGAAGAAAAGGCATTTTCAGGCTTTCAAGACCATCTTCATGGCCCTCTACGGCGCTGACTGAACTAGCAGCAGTGCTGTTATCTTGTAGCCTTCTGCAGTTTGCCTGTTTCATAATCTGATGTTTGACTACTGTTGATCATCTGCTTTTTTGTACTTTGGCCCATAAAGATGCCCACTCCGGAGAAAGAGCGGGATCTTTATAGTCCTGGGTCTTCAAAGAGATCTTTGTAACCTACTTTATCTTCACAAGAGAAAACTGCTCTAAATATGCACATAGAAGAATTCAGGCAAGTGCTCACAAATAAGCCAGGCTGTCCTACATGAGCAGAGCATCAGATCCATAGCAGTTAAGGAGAGAGAAACCAGGTTACATACTAGAAGCAGGACACATTGCGGAAAAAAGAAGTACAAACAGGAGACAATGAGGGATTATTTATTAAACTTCATGCAGTAATGGTCTTCATCTGTTGTTTTGGCTCCAAGGTTTAACAGTGAAATCAGATTCTGTTTAAGTCATCTTATCCAAGGTGGATGGCGATTCAGTGCCTGGAGAAGATGACTTACTACAGAGTTGGGGAACCATGGCCCCTTTATGACTTGTGGACTTCAACTCCCAGAATTCCTCAGCCAGCATAGCTGGCTCAGGAATTCTGGGAGTTGGTCCACAAGTCATAAAAGGGCCGTGGTTCCCCATCTCTCGCTTACTAGATGAGCTGAGTGAGGCAAAATATTTAAGAAAGATCTATACCAGGGGTCTTCAAACTTGGCCCTTTTATGACTTGTGGACTTCAACTCCCAGAATTCCTCAGCCAGGCATGCTGGCTGAGGAATTCTGGGAGTTGAAGTCCACAAATCATAAAAGGGCCAAGTTTGAAGACCTCTGATCTATACAAAAGGTATTTCCAATAAACAAACAAACAAACAAACTTAACTATACCTCAAAATCTGTTCCAATTTTTTAAAAAAGAACTTTTGGTTGAAGGGGACTCCCAGAATCTTCCAGAGATTCATGGGCAAATGTATCCAACTAGGAGGTACTATGAAATTGTCTGGGTGATATTATTATTTATAACACTACTGCATTAAATAAAGCACAGTCTGCAGCAGTTAAAAGATTTTTCCAGTTGTAAAACAGCAAGCTTAACAAGCCAGCCAGCCAGGTGTCAGCTAGCATTTTCTGAACTAGATTACCTTGATCACCAAGAAATTAAGCCAGAAGAAAAGAAGGTATTAGCTGTTCCAGAGAGTGTGATTTTTCCTTGGATATTGGGGTTGGTTGTTTTACACTTTGCTTTTTCATCAAAGCAAACACTTTTGCGGACTTAAATAAGAAAGAGCCTACTGTAATAAAGTTTGCTGGTCTCAACACATTTTTCAGGAGTTAAAAGCTGTTTTATGTGGTCAACCTGGCTGAAACAGGTCAAATTTTAACCTGCCTTTGGTTTTACGTCTGAATGCTTCTGGGGTTGGGAGCCGTGTTAAAGGAAAAGTTTGATGATGGTATGCTTAAAAAAGGTATTGCCAGCCCAGATTTGTCTTCCTCTCTAAAGGAAAACAAACATTTGAATAAAGATGTGGTGGTGGTAGATATGTTGGATAAATTAGATAAGAAAAATAGAGAAAGGTATAGAGTTATTTTGATGATAAAATGTTATCATTATTTCGATGGGAAAAAATGAGGTGGTAAGAATACTATTTCAAAATTGATACAAGTCATAGGATTTTTAAGGGAAAGCTGGAGGAAAAAAAGCTCAGGCAATTATCTAGGAATAACCTTAAAACCCCAAGGACAGATTAGCTATCAGAAGACAGGGGGCTTTTGACTTTCACAGTTTAATCTGTAAACAGATCCTGAAATTCTTGGAAATGACTGGATCCCGGTGAAGACTTTTCAAGAGGAATGTAGAATAACAGTGGGTGTGGGGAGACACCAGAGAATTATGAGACCCTGAAATGTTTAACCCATTGAACCTCTTGTTAATATATGCAGATATCGCTAAACCAGTGTTTCTCAACCCTGGCAACTGTTAAGATATGGGGACTTCAACTCCCAGCCCTCTGGCTGGGGAATTCTGGGAGTTGACGTCCACAGACCTGAACGTTGGCAACGCTGAGAAATACAGGTAGTCCTCAACTTGCAGCCGTTCACTTAGTGACCATTTTTTTTAAAAAATCCCATTTATATCCCGCCCTTCTCCAAAGACTCAGGGCGGCTTACAATTTAAAGCACAAATCAATGTGCTTAGCAATAGCCTTCATTCTATGTATATGCCTGCTTATTAGGGCTTTCCCCCCCCAAGCGGCATTATTACAAAGTCAGCTTCTTGCCCCCAACAATCTGGGTCCTCATTTTACCTACCTGGGAAGGATGGAAGGCTGAGTCAACCTTGAGCCTGGTGGGACTCGAACCTGCACTAATTGCAGGCAGCTGGTGTTACTTAAGGAGGCATTAGCCCACTGCTCCACCAAGACTCTTTGAAGTAAACCGCTTTATGGATGCTTTCCTTTCCATTGCAGGGGTCAACCTGACTCTACGCTGGAGCTTCACCAACGGGTCTTCTTGGTGGAAAGAGCCCTTGCTGATCTGGAGAGGCTCCAGCGGCTATTCCTCCATGACAACCCTGGAGGGTAATTCTCTGCCGGACGATCACTGTCTCTTTATTATTTACGAGAAGGGCGAGGTCGAATACACAGAAAGCATCTCCGTGGCCAAGATTAGCCTCAACGGGCAGCTCTGATCATCCTTCCTGGGCATTGAAAACATTTTCAAAAACTTGTCATTGCAGGGAAAGGAAAATCTGTGCTGAGACTGGGCAGAAACCAAACGAAGTGCTGTTGGGTGGGTGGGGGGAGTCTAAAGAATGCAACTGAAGGACGTGGGTAGAACTTGGGCATGTCCCAGCAGAAGTCGGAGCGACGACAGAAGACCACCTATTTATTCTCAAGTCGTGCCCTGCACTTCTCCTGGTGCCTGCCTAATGAGCAACACACCCCTGGAATCTCTCTTATTTCTTTCTGGCATCCTGAGGAAGCATCTGTTTTCCTGTGCTTTTCTCACACTGACGAACGTGTGTAGATTTACAGAAATTGTGGGTAGATCGGGTAGGGATGGGCAGCTCCCCGGAAGGAAACAAAAAGGCAGACTCGGATCAGATTTGCGAGGACTAAATTTATGCCACTTTCTACTGACTTTCTCCAAAAAATAAAATGGAATCGGGAGCAGAAGGTGTTACTTGCTCGGCCAACTCCCCCCCCCCCCACACACACACACACATACACACCCACTAAAATCTACATCAACGTGCCTGAGGGTTTGGAAGCAAGAGTGTGCAGGAGAAGAAAATCAGTTTTTTCTTCAGCGTTGCCGACTTCTGTGATTTCAAATGAATGTATTTAAAAGCTGTATCCCCATTTTTCCCGATGGGGCAGGTCGTGAATTTTAGAGCACAAAAAGTGGGGGGGGGGGGGCAGGCAGGGAAGCAAACAAAGAGGTGACCGTTTTGAAGTACATTTGTAAAAAAAATATTTGTGGAGATTCTCAGTCATCCAGATCGTGCTTGTCCCCAAGGTTCTTTTTCAAGAGGCAGCCAGACTTGTTTTGTTTTCCTTTGAAGAGGTTCTGCTTCTCACCCAAGAAGATTCTTCAGTTCTGGCGGAAGTCCAGTTAGCATCTTTGACCAAGCATCTTTGGGTTGTAAAAATATTCTTCACTGAAATGAGCTGTTTGCATCTACTATTTCTACGCCGACGGATTGCAGGAATGAAAAATCCATGGCCCCACCTCCAAAATAAAAAAAACCTTTAGTTTTTACTCCTCCAGAACCTCAACATCAACAAAATGGCTGCATTTTGGTGGCCTGTCTTTTAAGGATGGATTGTAAGTGGTTTGTACTTCATAGATACTGTTCCCTTTTCTACCCTAAACATTCCAAGTTTACCAACCTAAAACTGTTAAGTTTGAGAAATGCTGCTCTAACCAGTTGGAGTGCTTACCCTTGACTTATATTTTAATGATGAATCTTCACGGATGTGTTTCTTTATGCCATAAAGTCGTGGCCACTTTGGGCTAGCTAGAGGATAATCTACACACATTTTGCTTTTCATTCGCACATCTCTTTGTGAGTCGATACTGAGAACTTAGTCCTCCAGTTATGTCCTCTATGAAGTCCATACCGTGGCTGTGTGAATCAGTTTAGTCCTCCAGGCAATTATTTTTCCCCGTTTCCTTTAATGTGCAATCTTATTTGATGGGCCAAGTTTTGGGGAATTGATTTTTTTTTTAATTACTGGGATAGTCATGTTATTTTCAACATTTTTTTATTAATTGATTGGTTATAAACCATCAAAGTTTTTGATGTGGGCGTTAGGAATGGAAATCAACTAGATAGCAGATAATCAGTCAATGAGTCAAACAATTTTAACACCCTGGCGGGTGGCCAGCTTAATTCCACTCCCCAAAATTCTTTTCATCGTTTAAAAACCGATAAGATGGTAATTTCTGACACCAAAACCACCCATACAAGAGTGGATACAGTTAATAAAGCCAGCAAATTCACCTTGAGCTCCAGGCAACAGTCAGGTAGCATAATTGATGTCACGAACCTAGTTTTTGGAAGATATCTGGGCTCAAGGACATGACGTAAGCTATAGATTTACATAGGCTGATCAGAAGCGTCATGGAATAAAAAGCTTTAGTAATTGATAAATTGAGCAAGGACTTTTTCCCCCCCATTTTGAGCATGACAATTTTAAGCAAGGGTGCTGAAAGGCTGCTAGTTACATGGTGGGAATGGCTTTATTTTGATCATAAATAACCTTTATCTATTTATGGGCTCTGCTTCTTACACCACCAGATCTCAGGAGGGCTTGAGCCACAGCCAATTAAAAGCAAACCTTTGCAAAATGTCCTCCCATGAAACTACAAGACGTAATTGTCTAAACAAGGAAAACTCAAAAAGAAGAGGGGAGGGAACCATTATTTCTGTCGTGATAGTTTTATTTATTTTAATCTTGATGTTTACATGGTTTGCATTTTTAATCTTCAGTTTTATGAGGAGTGCCTTTATCCAGACATTGGAAGTAAAACCTCTTCAGTTACTGGAAGATATTAAACTTGTTAATGAAATGAATGAAATGTGATTCCTTTTGTTCATTCAGCAGAGGTTTATCTCAGACTTCAGCTTCTTGCACCATAACTTATATTGTATATATCTATATATACACTTCCCCACCCCTTTGGAGAAATTAAGGAAAAGGCTTGGTGTTTTTTTAAAAAATTGTTCTATTGCTGACTGGGTGGCCTTTATAGACTTTTGGGTGAAATGGGAACAAAGGAACATGCCTTACGGTTTGGAAAAATAGATAATAGAAAAAAATAAAGTTTGTTTTTCTAACCATGAAGTATGAGATAATTTTGTATGTGTACTTAATAATTGTAAGGAAACTTGGGAGCTTGCTTGCTTTCTTTCTTTCTTTCTTTCTTTCTTTCTTTCTTTCTTTCTTTCTTTCTTTCTTTCTTCCTTCCTTTCTTTCTTTTGGGTTTTTCTCTATTGTTGTTGTTGTTAGCTGCGAAGTCATGTCTGACCCATCGCGACCCCATGGACAACGTTCCTCCAGGCCTTCCTGTCCTCTACCATCTTCTGGAGTCCATTTAAGCTCACGCCTACTGCTTCAGTGACTCCATCCAGCCACCTCCTTCTCTGTTGTCCCCTTCTTCTCTTGCCCTCAACCTTTCCCAGCATTAGGCTCTTCTCCAGTGAGTCCTTCCTTCTCATTAGGTGGCCAAAGTATTTGAGTTTCATCTTCAGGATCTGGCCTTCTAAAGAGCAGTCAGGGTTAATCTCCTCTAGGACTGACCGGTTTGATCGCCTTGCAGTCCAAAGGACTCACAGGAGTCTTCTCCAGCACCACAGTTCAAAGGCCTCAATTCTTTGGCGCTCAGCCTTTCTTACAGTCCAACTTTCACTGCCATACATTGCAACTGGGAAGACCATAGCCTTGACTATAGGCACTTTTGTTGACAGGGTGATGTCTCTGCTTTTTAGTGTGCTGTCTAGATTTGCCATGGCTTTCCTCCCCAGGAGCAAGCGTCTTTTAATTTCTTGGCTGCAGTCCTCATCTGCGGTGATCTTGGAGACCAGGAAAATAAAATCTGTCACTACCTCCATTTCTTCCCCATCTATTTGCCAGGAATTGAGAGGGCTCAGGTTTGTCTGAAAGTAAATCTGACAACGAAGGTTTCTAATCCAATGATTTATCTCTAGTAAGTGCAATGTGTCCACCCATTTTCTATAGACATTTTAGAACTGATAAAGGCTTCCAAGTATGAGAAGGCTATGAAAAAATGTCTCCCTGCATTTATTTTATTTAATAACAATGTTAAATACAGTTGTTAAGATGGTCTGGCAAACTTTTCAAGAACTCTTTTCTTCCCAATATATTTCAGATTGCACCTCCCATAATCTTAGCTCTTTATAGTCATGGTGATTATAGGAACTGAGGCATGTTAGTTCCTATGAGGATAGGACCATTTCGCTTTTTCCAGGAGAGATGCAGTGTAACATTTGGTCTAGACCAGTTTCTCAACATCAACAATTTTAAGATTGTGGCCTTCAGCTCTCAGCATACCCTACCCAGCATGCTGGCTGTGGAACTCTGGGAGTTGAAGTCCACACATCTTAAAATTGTCAAGGTTAGGACATTCTGGTCTAGAAGCTGTGAGTCTTATCATCAAATCCCACTGCCCCTTTAAAGTCCTTATGTAACCTTGGGCCAGGCGTCATCTTTCTGACTAAACTACTTCACAGGTTGGTTGTGAAACAAAAGAAGGATCTTGCCATCCTGAGCTTCTTGGAAGATGGTAGGAGAAAAATAACCACATCACTAATGCCAAGCACCATGATGTTGTCTTTGGCTTTTAAGCAGGGTAACACTGCTTTTTTCATCCTCTTGTCGTCCTAACCCAGGGGTAGGCAACCTCGGCTCTTTTATGACTCATGGACTTCAACTCCCAGAATTCCTGAGTCAGCTGACAAGTATTCAAAGCCCTAGACAAAAGCAAACCTGTCCCCGACTTACAACAGTTCATTTAGTGACTGTTCAAAGTTACAACGGCACGGAAAAAAGTGACTTATGACCATTTTTTCACACTTATGACCTTTGCAGCAGCCCCATGATCACGTGATCCAAATTCAGATGCTTTGGTAACTGGTTCATACTTACGATCGTTGCTGTGTCCCGAGATCGTGTGATCACCTTGTACGACCTTTCGACAAGCAAAATCAATGAAGGAGCCAGATTCACTTAACAACCGGTTGTTAAGTGAATCTGGCTCCGTGCAGTGATTCACTTAACAACTGTGTCAAAAAAGAAAATGGGTCGCAAAATGGGGCAAAAAGTCACTTAACAAATGTCTCACTTGACAAGAGAAATTTTGGGCGCAATTAAGTTCCTAAGTCGAGGAGTGCCTGTACCTTGCCAACTATTAAGCAGCAGAAACGCTGAAGAGGTTGGGCGCTAGGACCTTGAAGCACTTTGCTCAGAATTGGTCCCCGCTCTGCTGGAAGCAGAAGGCATCATCAGAGCCGCTTGGAGCATCGTTGCTGCGCATCTATTGCTACAGAAATATGGCCAGCCAGACTCAAGGAATCCAGCAGCTGCTGCAGGCAGAGAAGAGGGCTGCAGAGAAGGTGGCTGAGGCTCGAAAACGTGAGTTGGAGCTCCTGGTTGTTAGGGAAGGTGCTGGTTGAGAAGTGGGGTGGAGGCTGACAAGCAAAGTACTCACATTCTCAGGTGGAGAACGGCAGCATCTTTCAGCTTCTCATGGAGAGGAAGAATCCCAGGCCTTGAAAGGTCATTTCTGCCTTGTCCTTGGACCTCTTTTTCTCCATCCCAGGAAAGGCCAGGCGGCTGAAGCAGGCCAAGGAAGAAGCCCAGGCTGAAATTGAACAGTATCGCTTGGAGCGTGAGAGAGAATTCCAGCAAAAACAACAGGCGGTGAGATAAAAGGGGTTGGGGGGTTACTTAGCCCTGGAGTAATGAAAAACTGATGATGGAAAACAGAGAAAGGGTGACCTGGGGAGGAGAATAAAAGATGAGAAGGGGATAGGGATGGTGGAGTCGGAGCTTCTAAGGATGCATTATGGGAATTTGGCGAGGAGGAAGAGAGAATTGGTGGGGGGTGGGGTACAGAGGTCTGGATAGAGGAAGCCTGGAGTTGGGGCAGCCTTTACAACGGTCATAAGTGTGAAAAATGGTCATGTCATTTTTTTCGGTGCCGTTGTAACTTTGAACAGTCACTAAGTGAACTGTTGTAAGTTGAGGACTAATGGTACATGTGTGAGCTCACAGTTGGGCATACCCGGTGGAAGCAAGGGCAGGATAGGGTACATTTCTTTGAAGGCTCTTTTGTGCTCTCTGAGCTTGTTTTTTTTTTTGCAGACGTTTCATTACTCAAACTAGGTAACATCATCAGTGCTAGTAGTCGTGGTGCGAGATAGTCGGACTACTAGCACTGATGATGTTATCTAGTTTGAGTAATGAAAGGTCTGCAGGAAAACAACCAAGCTCAGAGAGCACCAAGGAGCCCTCACGTCAACCCTGAGGTACAAATGTGCTCCTTTATTAGTACCACATGTGGGCCTCAAATGCTTCAGACAGCACACACTACAACTGATGACGTTACCTAGTTGGGTACCGAGACATCTGCAAGAAAACAACCAAGCTCAAAGAGCACCAAGGAGCCCTCACATCAACCCTGAGGTACAAATATGCTCCTTTATTAGTATCACATATGGGCCTCAAATGCTTCAGACAGCACACACTAGCACTGATGACATTACCTAGTTGGGTACCGAGACGTCTGCAAGAAAACAACCAAGCTCAGAGAGCACCAAGGAGCCCTCACGTCAACCCTGAGGTAAAAATATGCTCCTTTATTAGTATCACATATGGGCCTCAAATGCTTCAGACAGCACGCACTAGCACTGATGACATTACCTAGTTGGGTACCGAGACGTCTGCAAGAAAACAACCAAGCTCAGAGAGCACCAAGGAGCCCTCACGTCAACCCTGAGGTAAAAATGTGCTCCTTTATTAGTATCACATATGTGCCTCAAATGCTTCAGACAGCACACACTAGCACTGATGACATTACCTAGTTGGGTACCGAGACGTCTGCAAGAAAACAAGCTCAGAGAGCACCAAGGAGCCCTCATGTCAACCCTGAGGTACAAATATGCTCCTTTATTAGTACCACATATGGGCCTCAAACGCTTCAGACAGCACGCACTAGCACTGATGACATTACCTAGTTGGGTACCGAGACGTCTGCAAGAAAACAACCAAGCTCAGAGAGCACCAAGGAGCCCTCATGTCAACCCTGAGGTACAAATATGCTCCTTTATTAGTACCACATATGGGCCTCAAACGCTTCAGACAGCACGCACTAGCACTGATGACGTTACCTAGTTGGGTACCGAAACGTCTGCAAGAAAACAACCAAGCTCAGAGAGCACCCAGGACCCCACACTTCAACCCTGAGGTACAAATATGCTCCTTTATTAGTACCACATATGGGCCTCAAATGCTTCAGACAGCACGCACTAGCACTGATGACATTACCTAGTTGGGTACCGAGACGTCTGCAAGAAAACAACCAAGCTCAGAGAGCACCAAGGACCCCACACTTCAACCCTGAGGTACAAATATGCTCCTTTATTGGTACCTTTCTTTATTATTGGACAGCCACGAATTGTAGGAAACAGGACAAGGAAGCCACGGAGGGCCAGGTCTGTAATTTCAGACATTCTTTTGGGCTCATTCCATTTCAGAATTAGCATACCAAGCCTATTGGAAGCTGAATTGACTATACTTTTGATTTTGTAGCGGGAAATTGTGTCGCTGTTCCATATTAAATTGCCGAGAATTTCTACAGTTTCCTGTCTGAACATGCTGACCTCTCCTATCCGGGTGGAAGGGAAGATACGTATTCAGTTGTTATTTGGAGTACTGGATTCATTTCAGATTAAAATTCCTTATTTGAGCTTTTCCCTTGACAGGTAGTCCTGGACTTACGGCCAGAATCGAGCCCAAAGCTTCTGTTGTTATTAAGCGAGACGTTTGCTAAGTGAGTTTTGCCCCGTTTTGCGACCTTTCTTGCCACAGTTATCAAGTGAATCGCTGCAGTTGATAAATTAGAAGCCCAGCTGTTAAGTGACATCTGGTTTCCTCGTTGACTTTGCTTGTCAGGAGGTCGCAAAAGGGGATCACGTGACACCCCCCCACCCCCACCCCCAAGACGCAGCAACCGTCATAAATATGAACCAGTTGCCGAGCGTCTGAATTGTGATCACCCGGTCAAGGGGATGCTGCAAAGGTCGCATCTGTGAAAGTCGGTCATGCCACTTTTTTTTCAGTGCCGTTGTAACTTTGACTGGTCACTAAATGAGCTGTTGTTATTTGAGGACTACCTGTCTTAGTGCTTCATTTCTCATTATTTTGGAACAACCTTGATTTTTTTTCTTCTTCTTCTCCAGGCGCTGGGCTCGCAGGGGAATCTTTCTGCGGAGGTGGAAGCTCAGACTCGCAAGAAGCTGCAAGCTATGCATGGCGGGCAGGCTCGGGGCAAGGACCAGGTTTTGCGTCACCTTCTCACCACTGTGTGGAATGTGCAGCCTCAAATTCACCCCAATTTCCGTCTGGCTGTCTAAAGAGCCTAGTGCAGGGGTAGGCAACCTCGGCTCTTTTATGACTCATGGACTTCAACTCCCAGAATTCCTGAGTCAGCATAGCTGACTCAGGAATTCTGGGAGTTAAAGTCCATGAGTCATAAAAGAGCCGAGGTTGCCTACCCCTGGCCTAGTGCCCCTGCCGGCAGTTGTCTGGGAGACTTCTGATGTACTCCTTACTCTATACGTTTTAGATCCCCAAGCGGCCGATTTCCCTGTTTCCCCCTAATTCCCGCAGCACTGTCTTATGCCTAAGGATATTTACCCATGTAGTAGGGCTATATTACTATTATCCTTCTCATTCTTCCCTCCTGCCTTCTCCTATTGGTATCACGTGATTGTATTATTTTGTCATTTGTATGTACGCTGAGAGCTTATGCACCAGAGATAAATTCCTGGTGTGTCCAATCACATTCGGCCAATAAAGAATATTCTATAATATATTCTATAGCCTCATTGAATCTTTCTTTTCCCAGAAGCTTCCCATTCATCATATATTCTATTGTATCTTGAATCAAGGCTGTGAATTGCACTTCACAAGAAGAAGGAGTATTAGGTACGGTTTGTCACCTTGAATTATTATTTAAGTATTAAAATAATTAGTCTGCCCAACAGAGGGCCAAAGAAAGCAATCGCCTTTCCATTTGTTCTGGACACTCTTCATAGAAAGACACGCAGACATTTTCAAAGAACATCTATAAATTATTCTGTATTCTCCAGGATTGCAGGTAGTCCTCAATTTACGATCATAGGATGTGATGGTCATTAAGTGGGTCATCATGCAACCGCTTCTGATTTTATGATTTTTTTTGCGATGGTCATTAAGCAAATGCCAAATGGGTCATAAAGTGAACCTATTGTTTGCTGTGGCCATTTTTGCTAGAAGTAAACCCTGGTTTCCAACAAAAATGGTGTAACTCACGGTTACATGTCTGCAGGATGCTGCTGCAAACTATTAGCAGGCCAATTGTCACAAGCACCCAAAATGTGATCATATGGCCACAGGTGCCTGTATATGCCCTGGTGGCACAATGGTTAGAATGCAGAATTGCAGGCTAATTCTGCCCATAGCCTGGAGTTCGATTCTGAATGGCTCAAGGTTGACTTAGCCTGCCATCCTTCTGAGGTCAGTAAAATGAGGACTCAAATTGTTGAAGGGGGGGAGGGAATATGCTGACAATTTGCCCAGAGAGTTCTGTAAAGCTCTACGGAATGGTACATAAGTCTAAGTGCTATTGCTATGCACCCATCAGAATTTTGAATCCAGATTGTCACTTTTCCAGGGTCAGTCGGAACTTTGAGTAGTCATTTAGCATCTGGTCATAAGTAGAGGAAGGGACGTGGTAGCTCAGTGGTTTAGGATGCTGAGCTTGTCGATCAGAAGGTTGGCAGTTTGGCGGGTCGAATCCCGAGTGCCGTGTAACAGAATGAGTGCCTGTTACCCGTCCCAGCTTCTGCCAACCTAGCAGTTCGAAAGCACGTAAAAATGCAAGTAGAAAAATAGGGACCACTACGGTGGGAAGGTAACAGCGTTCCGTGCGCCTTTGGCGTCTAGTCATGCCGGCCACATGACCACGGAGACATCCTCGGACAAGCGCTGGCTCTTCGGCTTTGAAACGGAGATGAGCACTGGCCCCTAGAGTCGGAAATGACTAGCACGCATGTGCGGGGGAACCTTTAGCTTTACCTTTTACATAAGTAGAGGACTACCTGTAGTTTGTTTTTGGCTTAGTTTTCATTTTTAAAGGGGCTGTACAGTCGGAAGAGCTGATCTGCCAAAAAAAGGTCCACTTTCTTTCACAACCCATTGCTGGATCTTTCCTTCCATATTGCACTCCCCTGTGGCATGAAAGGGTATGTCTAGAAATGTGAAGGTTTGAAGATTACCATTGTGTTGTTACCTGCTACGTGTATTTGTGTGCTGAGGCTGAGAGATACCATTTCTGCTCTGTTGTACCCTGATTAATTTGTTTCCTTCCTATATCTCAAAAATCCTGTTTATCCGTAACTGAACAGTTCAATAAAAGTGGCAGGCAGTTAAACCAGGAAAAAAAATGTGGTGTTTTTTTTCCATGCCAACTCTGCAGTAGGAGGGACATTTGTCTTGTTAGTTTAAACCATGTGAACTGGCTGCTCCTTCCAACATAACAAGATTTCTCTTTCTTAATCGGGCATCTTGCAAACATTTTGCAATTCATCTCCCAATGTCTCCCACTAGTATAGACTGCTCTCTGGGCAATGCAATTTGGGGCACCAGATTAGGGAAATCTGGCACAAACATTTTAAGCAATTAAAAAGATTTTAAACCCATATAAGACAAATGCAAAAAGAAAAAAAAAGGTTCAACATATCCAAATACAGAGAAAACAATCCAGAACTTACAACAACACAGGATTTTTTAATACACACAAAATGATTCAGCCTAGTAGGAATCCTTCAGATGGAACGAAATCCTGGAGAAGGAGGGAAAGACACCTGGGATGGAAGACTAACAGAATAATAGAGTTAAAAGGGACCTTGGAGGTTTCTAGTCTAACCCCCTGCTCAAGCAAGAAACCATTTCAGATGAATGGTTGTCTAATCTAATCTATGAACTAAGGCTTGCGACCAAAGTCAAAAATAACAAAAAAAGCTTCTTTCAACATATAAGAAACAAGAAAAAAGTTAAGGAAATGATTGGTCCATTAGTGGGGGAAAGTGGCAAGAAGGTGACAAGCAACAGGGAGAAAGCAGAACTATTTAACTCGTTTTTTGCATCTGTCTTTACACAAAGGGAAAAAACAGTCCAACCTACCAAAACCAGTGCCATAAAAACCAGAATAGAAACGCAAGTTAAGATAGGCAAGAAAATAGTAAGTGAGCACCTGTCCAGCCTAGATGAGTTCAAATCACCAGGACCAGATGGATTACACCCCAAGGTTCTCAAGGAACTGGTAGACGTGATCTCAGAACCACTGAACTATATTTTACAAAGATCCTGGAGCACTGGGGAACTACCAGAGGACTGGAAGAGAGCTGATGTAGTTCCCATCTTCAAAAAAGGGAAAAAAATAGATCCCGGAAACTATAGACCTATCAGCCTGACCTCAATACCTGGGAAGATTCTGGAAAAGATAATCAAACAACAAATCAGCGAACACCTTGATGCGAACAAAGTTATCACTAAAAGCCAACATGGGTTTGTCAGAAACAGATCATGCCAGACAAACCTTATTGCATTCTTTGTCCAAGTGACAAAGCTAGTGGACCAGAGGAATGCTGTAGATATAATTTACTTGGACTTCAGTAAGGCATTTTATAAAGTAGATCACAACCTACTACTTGATAAGATAGAAAAATGTGGGTTAGATAGCATCACCACCAGATGGATTCGTAGCTGGCTGACAGGCCGTACTCAGCGTGTGGTCCTCAATGGAACCGCATCTACATGGAAGGAAGTGTGTAATGGGGTGCCCCAGGGCTCGGTTCTGGGCCCAGTGCTCTTCAACATCTTCATCAACAATTTGGATGAGGGGATAGATGGGGAACTCATCAAATTTGCAGATGACACCAAGCTGGCAGGAATAGCCAATACTCCAGAAGATAGGCTTAAAATACAGGAGGATCTGGACAGACTCGAACACTGGGCACTATCTAACAAAATGAAATTCAATTGTGAAAAAAGTAAGGTTCTACATTTAGGCAGGAAAAATAAAATGCACAGGTATAGTATAGGTGGTACCTTGCTCGATAGTAGTAACTGTGAGAGAGATCTCGGATTCCTAGTGGACAATCACTTAAATATGAGCCAGCAGTGTGCTGCAGCTGCCAAAAAAGCCAACACAGTGCTAGGCTGCATTAACAGAGGGATAGAATCAAGATCACGTGAAGTGCTAATACCACTTTACAATGCCTTGGTAAGGCCACACCTGGAATACTGCATCCAGTTTTGGTCACCACGATGTAAAAAAATGTCGAGACTCTAGAAAGAGTACAGAGAAGAGCAACAAAGATGATTGGGGGACTGGAGGCTAAAACATATAGGGAACGGTTGCTGGAATTGGGTATGTGTAGTTTAATGAAGAGAAGGGTGAGGGGTGACATGATAGCAGTGTTCCAATATCTCAGGGGCTGCCACAAAGAAGAGGGAGCCAAGCTATTCTCCAAAGCACCTGAAAGCAGGACAAGAAGCAATGGATGGAAACTAGTCAAGGAGAGAAGCAACCTAGAACTAAGGAGAAACTTCCTGACAGTTAGAACAACTAACCAGTGGAACAACCTGCCTCCAGAAGTGGTGAAGGCTCCAACACTGGAAGTTTTTAAGAAGAGACTGGACAGCCATTTGTCTGAAATGGTATAGGGTTTCCTGCCTGAGCAGGGGGTTGGACTAGATGACCTCCAACTACTACTTCTTCTTCTTCTTCTTCTTCTTCTTCTTCTTCTTCTTCTTCTTCTTCTTCTTCTTCTTCTTCTTCTAAGAAGTTTTATATTTGTTTTTTGTTTGTTTCTTTTTCTATATTAGTTTTTTTTATATATATATTTAATATTATTAAGGTTTGTTTTATCCTATATAAGCTAGAGAGTGATAGATTTTAGAGTTTATGGTTGTTAATATATGGTTGATTATGATTGTTTTTTTTTATATATACCTTGTATTTAGCTCTGGGAAGTCGGGGGGGGGGGGGGGGAGGGGGGGAGGGGGGGGAGGAAGGGGGGGAGGGAGAAGGGGGGGGAGGGGGGATTTTTTTTTAAGGGGGAAAATTGTATGTTAAAACTTTTCAATAAAAAAAAAGAATTTGCAGGCAATATTGGGATGGTGTGGTCAGGTAGAAGGAAGGACATAAAAAAAACAAAAGGTGGAAAGAAATAGATTTTGTTGCTAAGAGATGAGATGAAATACACACCTGCAAATTAATGGGAAGAGATAGATAACAGATGGTTAATTTAAACAAAACCTCCCTCAACTCAGCGCTCTCTGGTAGGGAGTCATGGGGATGGCCTTGATGAACCTTTTGTTCAGAAACCATTAGAAAAACACAATTCAGAGAAACATGCCTTGAGCCCAGGAGAAGAAAAAGTACTAGGTCAGCACCTTCCTGATTTCTTGGATTATGAGAAAGAGGGGAATAAAAATGCAATTGGGCATGTAAGATTTTGTTACTACTGTGTGTGCTGATAAATGTTTAAGAACTGGTTCTGCCAACTCCACTGCCGCCTTGGTGCCATGCAGCTACCTAATGGAACAGCCAATTAACATATTAAGCATCATCAATAAACTCTGCTTTCTTCCAGCTTGCAAAATTCCCAAAATTGTAACCATTTGTCTGAAATGGTATAGGCCAGGCATGACAAGCTGCTGGCCCGTGGGCCAGATGTGTCACATTGAAACCGCGCCGACCCCATTGCCGGCAATGGGAAAAAAAATTCGATACATTGCACGACCTCACGAGTTTGAAATGCCTGATATAGGCTTTCCTGCCTGAGCAGGGGGTTGGACTGGATGACCTCCAAGGTCCCTTCCAACCTTATTATTATTATTATTATTATTATTATTATTATTATTATTATTATTATTATTATTATTATCATGTGCGGGGGAACCTTTACCTTTATTATTAATAATAATAATAATTTGAATTATTAATATTTTGAATAATAATAATAATAATAATAATAATAATAATTCAAAAAGTTACCAAAGCATCTGAATTTTGATCACATGACTAAGGGAATGCTGCAATGGTTGTGTGAAAAATGTCACTTTTTTCAGTGATGTTGCAACTTTGGTCACTAAATGAACTGTTGTAAATCGAGGACTAGCTATAATTCCCTTCTGGGAACGAGCCAGAACAACCTAACCTACCTTTTTCAAATGAAATAAATGCAATTGATTTAAAGCTGAACAACCACGTGGGTTTACTGACCAATTGTGAGCCAGCACAAATTTACTCCCATTGGGAAGACGCCTGCAAAAATCTATTCCAAGTATCCTGTATTAAAATAGGATTGAACGAAAACTCACGAAGAACGGTATCATTTACAAATTATTTTGAAACATTATAGACGTAATCGTGATTTTTAAGTGTGTTACATTTATCGGGCACTCAGTTAGACAAAAGCCGCAAAAAAAACAAAAAACCGCGCGGGGTCTTCGTCGCAGGTCCCTCCAGTCGCTTCCGCTTACGCCCATCACCTAGCGGAAGTTGCTTTCTTTCCGTCGTGATCGCGTCTCGGCGTTACTTCGTCGAGCCCCCTCCCTTCGGTGTAAGGTAAGCTCTTTGATAATCGCCCTTTTATCGGCGCTCCGGTTAGTCATCCGTCGTATATCGAGGTGGGTACGGTTTCTTCGGCCATTTGCCTTTCCGATTCTTTTCTTTTGGCTGGTCATTTTTGCATCCCCGGGCCCAAATTTATAGCTGGGAGCGAGCGGGAGCGTGCGACGTACTCCCCCGTCATTGTAGTGAAAGCCTGGAATTAAAGATGGCGCCTTTCCTTCAGCCTTGTTTTCGTTTCTTGGGCCGATCGTAATCGAGAAACATCGGCCACCCGCTACCACTCTCGTCTTTTAGGCCTGGCTCGTTAGATCGAGAGATCTCTTGGGCTTCAGCCCAGCCAGGAATTAGTCGACAAACTACTTAACAGCTAATGTACTAATGCTTTTTTTGTAACACCCCCCTCCATTTTTTAATGGGGCCTTATCTGTAAAAAAAAATCTAGAGTATGGTCTATATTGTCTTAGAGGCGAAGGCAATGATTTCTGCTTTTTTTTTTCCCCTCCACAAGTGGCTTTGCAATACTTGATTACGTATTTTTACTGTAGTAATTAAGAATTACTTTTAATAATAATAATAATAATAATAATAATAATAATAATAATAATAATAATAATAAAGTTGGAAGGGACCTTGGAGGTCATCTAGTCCAACCCCCTGCTCAGGCAGGAAACCTTATACCAGGGGTCTTCAAAACTTGGCCCTTTTATGACTTGTGGACTTCAACTCCCAGAATTCCTCAGCCAGCGTGCCTGGCTGAGGAATTCTGGGAGTTGAAGTCCACAAGTCATAAAAGGGCCACGTTTGAAGACCCCTTGCCTTACTTATACCATTTCAGGCAAATGGCTGCTAGTCTTGAGCATGCTGCGTAGGCTTCCTGTTTATTTGGAGGCGCTGTTGTTGGATTAAAGAAATCATCTGGTGCATCAAATTGTGTTGCCCCTGCTGAACAACGGCGAATAATGCATGCTGGGGTGGCCCAGAGTTAAATGGATGTAAGGAGCTTAATTCCCTCGGAAATTCCCTGAGAAATTCACAGGGGTAAAATACACAAGTTCTCTTTTCTCCCAAGATTTCTTCCTGACTCCAGGAAGTGGGCAGAAAAGGCATGATCCGGTTTTCCCCGTACTGATCATGGTTTGATAGCTGATTTCAGCACCAATGAGGGAGGTTTAAGGGGGGGATTTGCAGATTGCTGTTGTTGAATCTGCCTGTTTCAGGGAAAGATGGACGCTGCTGAACGGTGGTACAGGTAGTCCTGGAGTTACAATTGAGTCCCAAAATTTATGTTGCTAAATGAAACTCATTTGCTAAGTCGCCCTGAGTCCTTTGGGAGATAGGGCGGCATATGTCCCATAATAAATAAATAAATAAATTTAGAGTAAAAACTAGCCTATTGACAAAGCAACTACTGCAATGTTAGAATATGGTTGATGCATTCATAAGAGTAGTGATCATCCGGATGTAATCGTGGCTATTGCTATCCTGTATCAATGTTATTTCTCTTCATTCTTTCTACTGTACAAAAGGAATCCTCCAAACATCAGTGGAACATTAAGATTTTGCCTTATGTTTAGTCTTCAGCAAGCATCAAATGCAGTCTTTTGTTGAAAACCTGTAATTGTTTCTTTTATTTACTACTCATTCTTCACCTTGCACCCAACTTGAGTTATGATGGAGCTGGATTCTACAATTAATGCCAAGTCATTTACTTAATGCATACTTTGGCAGGTGAAATGTATTTATATGCATAGGAGATTTGCAGTTACATCTAAACCATAGCAGGCCCTTTTGCAAAACATTTTCTATCCTTTATGTAAAAAGGATTAAGTAAAAAGAATTTATACAGTTAAAAAAAAAAGAAAAAAAAAGAAACTCATTTGCTAAGTGAGTTTGCCCCCATTTTACGACTTTTCTTGCCACAGGTGGCAAGCGAATCGCTGCCTTTGTTACAAGAATCGCTGCATTTGTTAAAAGGTGGTTAAGTGAATTTGGCTTCCCCATTGCCCTTGCTTGTCAGAAGGGTCGCAAAAGGAGATCACGTGACACCCCCCCCACACACACACACACACGCTGCATGAACGAGTTGCCAAGCATCTGAATGTTGATCACGTGACCATGGGGGTGCTGCAACGGTCCTAAAGTGTGAAAAAATGGTCCTGAGTCACCTTTTTCAGTGGTGGTGTGACTTTGAACAGTCACTAAATCAGGGGTGTCAAACTCAATTTCATTGAGGGCCGCGTCAGCATTGCGGTTGCCCTCGGGGCCGAGTGGGTATGGCCAGGGTGGGCGTGGCCTACTGGGTGGGCGTGGCTAGAGTGGGTATGGCCTACTGGGTGGGCGTGGCCAGCTCTACATCGTTCGCATCAAGGGTGCCTATGGGGGCCTGGGCAGGAGTGGGACAGATCTGAGGGTCTCTGGGCCAGGGCCAAGGCAGTGGGGGCCATTCCCTCACTGTTTCCAGGATGGCTTCGCGGGTCACATGAAACCACTTCGCGGGCCGGATCCAGCCCCCGGGCCTTGTGTTTGACATGTCTGCACTAAATGAACTGTTGTAAGTGGAGGACCACCTGTGCTTCCAAAGATCTTCCTCGTTTGTCATGCTTTCTCTGCAAATACTGGCAGTTCAGTAGTTCTTAGACTGGCAAAGTTTACTTATTGGTTATCCCTGTCTTCAGGCATTGATCATTGCTTAAATCTTATGTGGGCAGAGTTTACATTTTCATATGCATTTGACCACTTTGATGTTTCCTACAAAGCAACCTGCAGGTGTAGTCATTGTCTTATAACTCTAATTAAGACCCAAGATTTCCATTGCTAAGCAAGGTGATTGTTGAGTTGATTGTTGGGTGAGTTATGCCCAGCTTTGCAATCTTCTTTCCATAGTGGTTGTTAAGCAAATAACTTGGTTGTTTTTAAGCAAATGACTGCAGTTGAGTGAATCTGGCTTGCCCCCTGTGATTTAGCTTGTTGGAAGCAGGCTGAAAGATTTATTTATTTATTATTATATTTTTATACCGCCTTTCTCCCGAAGGACTCGGGGCGGTGTACAGGGCAATAAATATAAAAAACAGAATACAAAAGTTAAAAAACGATTAAATATAATGCCCAAATTTAAAATTTAAAACAATAGTTAAAAACATATTAAAACCCCACCCCTAACCCATCAGACCAGGTCAGATTGCTCAAATAAATACGTTTTTAGATCGTGCCGGAAGGAGCGAAGGTCGGGGGCCGTCCGGAGCTCAACCGGCAAGCGGTTCCAAAGGTCTGGCGCGCCCACAGAGAACGCCCTCCCCCTGGGGGCCACCAATCGACATTCTCTGATCGGAGGCACCCTGAGGAGGCCCTCTCTGTGGGAGCGCACTGGATGGAGGGAAGTTGACGCCGGCCGCAGGTGTTGCCGTAGGCAATCCGGACCCATGCCATGTAGGGCTTTGTAAGTCATTACCAACACCTTGAATTTCACCCGGAGGGCAACCGGCAGCCAATTCAGCTCGCGGAGCAAAGGTGTAACATGGGAGTATTGGGAAACTCCCAGTACAACTCGCGCGGCTGCATTCTGCACCAGTTGAAGCCTCCGAGTGGACTTCAAGGGCAGCCCCATGTAGAGAGCATTACAGTAGTCTAGACGAGAGGTCATGAGCGCGTGAGTGACTGTACGCAAGTGATTGCATTCGGCAATCACATGACCCTAGGAAGCTGCAGCCGTATGCTATTTGCCAGGTGCCCAGATTTTGATCATGTGACTGTGGGGATAATGTGACAGTCATAAGCGTGAGGACAGATCATAAGTCATTTTTTCCCCCAGTGCCATTGTAACACTGGACAACAGCTAAATGAATGGCTGTAAGTCTTGTGTACAGTAGTAGTACTATGCTAACACAGTCATTTGGCATAATAAAAATGGATGGTTGATAACCTGTAACATTTTATATTGATTTCATTGTGTCAGGTAGTCACTGGATGGCAAAAATTAAACTGGATTTCACTTCCTTGTGGTGGCTGGCTGGATTTTTACAGCCAAGACCTAGGTTTCCAACTTACGGGTACCATTTACACTTAAATCAGGATTCTTCAAAATTGTTGAAAATTATTAAAATCAAAATAGCAAGAATGTAATTGAATCCTTGTTTGCATAAATTCAATTAAAGGTAAGAGTTGTTGTATTTGTCCCATTTAATTAGCTAGAACAGACACGTCAAACACAAGGCCCGGGGGCCGGATTCGGCCCGCGAAGTGGTTTCATGTGGCCCGCGAAGCCATCCTGGAAACAGTGAGGGAACGGCCCCCACTGCCTTGGCCCTGGCCCAGAGACCCTCCTTTTGCCAGAGACCCTCAGATCTGTCCCACTCCTGCCCAGGCCCCCATAGGCACCCTTGATGCGAACGATGTAGAGCTGGCCACGCCCACCCAGTAGGCCATACGCACTCTAGCCACGCCCACCCAGTAGGCCACGCCCAGCCTGGCCATACCCACCCGGCCCCATGAGGGCAACCGCAATGCTGATGCGCCCTCAATGAAATTGAGTTTGACACCCCTGAGCTAGAATATATATTCTGATAAAGTGTCTCCAGGACACTTTGACCTAAAATAAACCATTATTTACCAGAAGACTTTTCAAGAGAATTTTTAAAGAATGAATTAAATTCTTCTAGAATTTTTTTCTACTTTGTGAGATGATGGACATATCATGTTTACACATAATGGTAAGAGCCACTATATATAACTTCCTGCAACCAAGGATATTGGGCGGATTCCTGAGGTGGGCTACTATGCCCTCAGATACTATCTTCTGTATCTCACCTGGCTTTTTAAGACATTCTTATAATAATGCAACGATCACCAAAATTATTTATTTGCAGAATAAAGCTCTGTGCAATGGTACATCTTGGGTTAAATTTATTTTTGTGGTAGAATGGCTTACTGTGGTAGCCATTTTGTGAAGAGGCAAGCCTCTTGTGACAGCCGTTGTGTGAGTATGCTTACCACATGCTCTCAAAAGCCCCAAATGTGCTCCCAATCCTTGTGAAATGAACTTAAATCTTGTGGCATAATAACTTGGAGTAGAGTTATAATACCATGCAATAGAAAGGAACTTGGACTAAGTTATGAATGTAGATGTCTTAGTTTTGCAGATGCCTCGTTGTATGGTCATATAACATGACTGCTGTCTTTGAAGGGTTAGAGGTCACTGTGGCTTGTAATGCTTTGTTTGTTTGTGCTCTGCAGTACACTGATAATGTTGGGGATTTTCTTTCTAAAATGCTTTGGCTCACTTAAACCTTTATCTCAGTTTTTAGTGAGGGAGACATCACCATGACCGAGAATGACGTTGACAACGAGCTGCTGGATTATGAAGATGATGAGGTGGAAAACCAAGCAGCTGGAGAAGGGGTGGATGTCCCATCTAAAAAAGACGTCAAGGGATCCTATGTCTCCATCCACAGTTCTGGCTTCCGTGATTTCCTATTAAAACCAGAACTCTTGCGTGCCATTGTTGATTGTGGCTTTGAGCACCCTTCAGAAGGTGAGTCAAGATGACTTGTCCCGTGGAGAGCTTGGGCTTCTGCGATCTCCGCTGCACCAGGTGTTAATTCTGTCCTTATTCTCAATGCAGTGCAACACGAGTGCATTCCACAAGCAATCTTGGGCATGGATGTCCTGTGCCAGGCCAAATCGGGCATGGGCAAGACTGCTGTCTTCGTTCTTGCTACGCTTCAGCAGTTGGAGCCAATAACAGGACAGGTATGTGACTGAAATCCAGACTTTTTCTCCTCCCCACCCCTTAGATCAGGGGTAGGCAACCTTGGCTCTTGTATGACTCGTGGACTTCAACTCCCAGAATTCCTGAGCCAGCATGGCTTAGCTTGGAAACCTCTCCCTTTTCCCTCAGCATGGCTGGCTCAGGAATTCGGGGAGTTGAAGTCCACGAGTCATAAAAGAGCCAAGGTTGCCTACCCCTGCCCTAGATGATAGTTGGGCACGGATGCTTGAAACCTGATCACACAGGTGAGCTAAGAATAAGCAGGGGTGATGGGAGAAATTACAAATTATTTTTGCCCTCTTTCACAGGTGTCTGTGCTGGTGATGTGTCACACGCGTGAGCTGGCCTTCCAGATTAGTAAGGAATACGAACGGTTCTCCAAGTACATGCCCAGCGTCAAGGTGAGAATTCAGGAAGCTGTTTCTGTTTTGAATCATCAAGAATGCTCTTGTTTACCATCATGGGAGAGAACTGAAGTCTAGAGGATTATTTCTTCGTGTATATTTGTATGCCAGCCCAGGTGACCCTAGGCATGATTTTATTATATGCTTAAAAGTTTTTTAAAAAACCATAACAGTGATGTGACCTTAACTGCTTTCCAAAAATATAACTGGGAAAGAGCCATTCTAACCTCTAACCTGAGCTTCGGGCTGCTCTTAAAAAGGCTTATTTTGAAGCATCTTCCTTTTTAATTTCTCATAGTCTAGGCCCTAGGGACTTTTGCCATCATTGAGTAGGAGGGCAGAATTTATCTGGGTGAAAAGGTAACAGACTTGCCTCGGTGAGATGGGTGGTATAGAAGTTTGATAATTAAAAAAACAGGAACCATAAAAGGAATGGGTGATAGTAGATTGGGCCTGAAGCTGGGTCAGTGCAGTTCCTGCAAAGCCAATGATACTCTTTACCAGGGGTAGGCAACCTTGGCTCTTTTATGACTCATGGATTTCAACTCCCAGAATTCCTGAGCCAGCCATGCTGGCTCAGGAATTCTGGGAGTTGAAGTCCATGAGTCATAAAAGAGCCAAGCTTACCTACCCCTGCTCTATACGGTGTTGACTGCAGCAAGGGAGCAGCTGTACTCAACTATTGTAACTTCTGGATTGACTTCAAGAGCAGCCCTCAGCAGAACAGATTGCGGTATCCGAGTGCACATTAAGGACACTGCTGTTACATAGTCACCCAGTCTAGAAAAAGCTGTTAGCACAACTACCGTGTGCTGTTCCACCAGAAGACATAAGTCCTAAAGGACCCAGATTGTTAACCTCCTATTCCAACGGTAGTATTAGCCTATCCAGAGTTGAAGAAGCATTCTGGAAGCCGATGGATTCTAAATAAACACCTCCCTCTTGCTCTGATCCATCCTCTGTTCCATCTCTGTCCTCTAGGCCAGTGGTTTTCAACTTTTTGTCTGTGGAGCCCTGGGTTTTTTTTTTTTTGGGGGGGGGAGATGCAATGTTGTCGCAAGTGGTCTCCAAAGGCTTGAATAAATATTATTTAAATTGAGTTAAGTTTTGGGGGACCATAGCCACAAAACGTATTCAAAAGAGGTCTATGGTAAAGAAAAGTTTGAGAACCACTACTTTAGGCACTGGGGCAAGACCAAACATCTCTTTCTTGGCCTGGAGCAGATATATACAAGTAGGAAAGGACTGAAAAAGTTTCTTTGGGCTGTGTCATATTTAGCATGATATTCTGCTGCTTGCCACCCCTGAAAACTCAGGTGTGTTTGATAAGCGAAATCTAGCAACCATGCCAGACAACATTCCTTCATTCTTCCCTCCCATAGGTGGCAGTGTTCTTTGGGGGCCTGTCCATCAAGAAGGATGAAGAGGTTCTGAAGAAGAACTGCCCCCATATTGTGGTGGGGACCCCGGGCCGCATCCTGGCTTTGGCCCGCAACAAGAGCCTTAACCTCAAACATATCAAGCATTTCATCCTGGACGAATGTGACAAAATGCTTGAGCAGCTTGGTGAGTGTCGTGGGTATTCTGGAATAGAAAGAAAAGATAGAGCTTTATAGGAGCCAGAAATCTACATCGTGCCCTTTCTAGACTGAGTTTGTACGAAGGCAAGGAAGAAGTAGGAAGATTCTCCCTTCTTGTCAGCCCATTAGCCCTTAATGGGGATATTTTCTGACTTTGGCTGTTTCTCTTTCAAAATTGAGGTAATTCTGTAACTGTCAATATGATCTGTAGAGAAACTAAAACATACATTCTTAATAGCAAGCAGCGCTTATTAGACGTATACTGTTTCATAATAATAATAATAATTTTATTTGTATACCGTCCTTCTCCCGAAGGACTCAGGGCGGTGAACAGGGCAATAAATACTAAAACAAAAGTATGGTGATTGCTTTACAAACAGTCTGAGCAGTTTACCGAGTCAACATATCGCCCCCTCCCCCAAACAATCTGGGTCCTCATTTTACCAGCCTCTAAAGGATGGAAGGCTGAGTCGACCTTGAGCCGGTCAAGATCAAACTCCCAGCAGTGGGCAGAGTTAGCCTGCAATACTGCATTCCACCCATTGTGCCACCACAGCTCCTTTTTCCCCCCGAGGCTTTTGAGATGTGCGGTACGTTTAACCCAAGTAACTATTGTTAACCTGTTTGTCCTTCTCCTCCTCTCCCCCCCATCCCTCTCCCCCCCCCCCAGATATGCGTCGAGATGTCCAGGAGATCTTCCGCATGACCCTGCATGAAAAGCAGGTCATGATGTTCAGTGCTACTCTCGGCAAGGAAATCCGCCCCGTGTGCCGCAAATTCATGCAAGACGTAATTAAAACCCTTCTACCTTCTTTATCCACCTGGCCGGTCAGCCTACCTCTCTCCCTCCCTCTCCCCGTCCAAGGAAGGAGAAGGGGGCCGGCACGGAGAACACGACCACTGCCTACAGTTCACTGGGCTGCACCCTTGCTGCCCCTCAGCTAGCCAGTTCTGCTAAGGCATCTGTAGGAGACATACTTGCCGGAAGATCATTCGGGTTACTCTTAAGAGCCTCTTTGCACACAAGAGCAACAGCGCTTCTCCCACTAGGGTCAAACCAGCACTTCTGCTATGATTCTTGTTTTTGCCCCCTCTGGCACACTTGTCTTAGAGATCATCTACATTTTATTCAGGGCGGATCCATCCCGGAAGGATCCTCTTTTATGCTTTCCCACCTGGCAAGCGGCGCAACATTTGGCAGCGCTCCCTTGCTGTCCTAGTTCCCTCCCTCTGCGTGGAATTTGCCTGCTTGTGTCAGCCACCGCGTGGCAGAAGATCCTGGCCCCCACACACACCCACGTTCAGAAGATCCTGGCCCACACACACCCAGGCAAGTGGTAGCCTCTCTTTTTTTTCTTCTTCCCCCTTGCCCCCCTGCATTAACCTGATCCACACATTACACACAAAGACACAACCGCGGCCTGTACGTTCCTGTTCCCGCCCTTCTTGCCCTGCCCCTCCCTGCCCACGCATTCTGGAGACCTGCGGCGAAGGACTCCCCGAGGGATCTGAACCGTCGGAGGCAGCCCAATGGAGCGGACGCCTGGTGACCCGGAGGAGAAGTTTTATCCTTTTTTTGGAACTGGCAAAAAAAAAAAAAAGCGTTGTGCCGTTTTATTTTCTGTTACCCTCTATTCTCCTCCTCTTCCCCCCCCCCCCCCGTGCCATGTGGAAAAGGGGTTTGTTTTGAGAGCCTTCACAGTGGGAGGGCAAATAATTCAGACATCTTCCCCAGAGGAGCCCTCAAATTACCAGGCAGAAAAGTTACTCTCTAGAGCCAAGGGGTGAGGAACTGTTGGCCCTTTTGTGGCTTGTGGACTTCAACTCTAGCTGAGGAATTCTGGGAGTTGAAATCCACAAGACATAAAAGGGCCATAGTTTCACCCCCACTTCGGCTTTTTAGAGTGTTGTTAATAAGAATGTTAGTTAACTGGAATGAGTTTGCCAGGGACCTTTGTGTTCAAAGTCAGGTGATTGGCTGGTCTTGATAACGAACAGATCAGAAATGATTGATGTCTTCTGCTCTTATATGGAAGGAAAGGAATGGCACCTTCTTTTTCTTTTGTTGCCCAGATCTTGTTACCCCGTTAGGTTTTGAGAATGGCAGGGAACTTAAGATGTAAGCTTCTGCATGGTTAAATGTCCTGAGAAAGTGATTGGTAGTCATGTTAGTTAAGGTAGCTGGAGTACGTAAGTAAATCCCTTTTTTTCCCCTACACGTGGGTGTTCTCCCCCCTTTTTTTTTAAATTTCAGGTAGTGAAAAGGGGAAACGTAACTAAGAAACTGCAGAGTTTGACTCAAAAATTATTTTAGGGCAACAATATTAGTATACATAGAGTGTGTGTGTGTGTATAGACACACACACATAGATTTTCACGGGTACAGGTATGCAGGTCTTGGTGTATTCAGGTCTTTTCCCATGTAAGATTGATAGTGTCTTGGCGACGTTTCGACGAGGTCCCACTCGTCATCTTCAGGCTGGTATCTTCGCCTTCGTGCGCGAAGCCGAAGACACCAGCCTGAAGATGATGAGTGGTACCTCGTCGAAACGTCGCCTATATATATATATAAAACGTCGCCTATATATATATATATAAAAGAATGTTTTGCAGGATAATAAATGCTTGGCTGAGAGAGGAGAATGCTGCTTCCCAGTGTGCATTGCTTAGATGCTTTGGGGCTTTTTTTTTTTTTTTGAGTGTTCTTGTTGGAAGGAGTTAGCCAGGGTTTGTTTCCTGGACCTGTTCTAAGGGGCAGGACCCATCATCTTTGTGGTAGGGGGAAAAGTTGCTCCTGTGCAGATCTGCGCTTCTTGTCCTTTTCCCCCCCCCCCTCACCCTCCCCTCCAAGCCCAGGTCCGTCTTACCCTTGGTCTAACTGGCCCTGGATTTGCTTCTCAGCCTATGGAGATCTTCGTGGATGACGAGACCAAGCTGACGCTGCACGGTCTGCAGCAGTATTATGTCAAACTGAAAGACAACGAGAAGAACCGCAAGCTGTTTGACCTGCTTGATGTGCTGGAGTTCAACCAGGTGCTTTCTGGAAATAGAGCCTGTGGTGGGGTGGGGGTGGGGGGAGTGATAGATGCGGAAGAGGCCAGAGCTGGCTAAATCCAGTGCAGGTGGCCCTGTAGGAACAGCTTACCCCCAGAAATTGTGGGCGTTCCATCACTGGAGATTTTTAAGAGACTAGACCAGACATGTCAAACACAAGGCCCCGGAGGCCAGATGCGGCCCATGAAGTGGTTTCATGTGGCCCGTGAAGCCATCCTGGAAACAGTGAGGGAACGGCTCCCACTGCCTTGGCCCTGGCCCAGAGACCCTCCTTCTGCCAGAGACCCTCAGACCTGTCCCACTCCCGCCAAGGCCCCCATAGGCCCCCTTGATGCGAATGATGTAGAGCTGGCCACGCCCACCCAGTAGGCCATACACACTCTGGCCACGCCCACCCTGGCCATACCCACCTGGCCCCCTGAGGGCAACCGCAATGCTGATGCGGCCCTCAATGAAATTGAGTTTGTCACCCCTGGCCTACACCCAGGGGTAGGCAGCCTTGGCTCTTTTATGACTCGTGGACTTCAACTCCCAGAATTCCTGAGTCAGGAAATATGCTGACTTAGGAATTCTGGGGGTTGAAGTCCACGAATGAGTGAACCTTGTATTGTCAAAGTACAACCATGTATACATTGAGATTAGCTGAGCCTCCCTTCGTGCTCTCACCCCCCAACTCACAGTGACAACAAACCTCCATCTTATTACACCATGGGAACTGTAATAAGTCGAAAGAGCCAAGGTTGCCTACCCATGGACTAGACATTCACCTGTCTGTGATATAGGTTCCCCTGCTTGAGCAGGGGGCTGGACTAGAAGACCTCCAAGGTCCCTTCCAGTTCTATTCTATTCTATTCTAGTGACTACTTGAAGTTACCGTGCCACTGGAAAAAGTGACTTATGACCATTTTTCACACTTGCAAACCGTTGCAGCATCCCCATGGTTGAGTGATCAAAATCCAGACACTTGGCAACTGACTCATATTTATGGCGGTTTGCAATGTCCTGGGGTCATGTGATCATCACGTTGTGCAACCTTCTGACAAGCAAAATCAATGGGGAAGCCAGATTCACTTAACAACCACATTAGTAACTTAACTGCTGTGATTCATTTCAGAACTTCAACTTCAACTCCCAGAATTCCTGAGTCAGGAATTATGCTGACTTAGGAATTCTGGGGGTTGAAGTCCACGAGTCCTAAATGAGCCAAGGTTGCCTACCCCTGGACTAGGCATTCACCTGTCTGTGATGGTATAGGTTCCCCTGCTTGAGCAGGGGGCTGGACTAGAAGACCTCCATGGTCCCTTCCAGCTCTCGTTCTGTTCTGTCCTATTCTCAACTTATAACCCATTTACTTAGCCAGCATTCAAAGTTATAATGGCACTGATAAAAATAAATGTCATCTGGTCCTCATGCTTAACGACCATTACAGTATCCCCACGGTCATGTGATCAAAACTCGGGCACTTGGCAATCAGTCTGTCCAGGTAGTCGACTTAACGACAGTTCATTTAGTGACTGTCCAAAGTTAAAACGGCACCGAAGAAAGTGACACATGATTATTATTTTTTTCGCACTTTGCACGCACTGTGGTGTTGCCCAGGGTCACTTGATCAAAATGTGCCCTCTTGGCAACTGACTCGTATTTATGACGATAGCAGCCTCCCACGGGCCATGTGATCGGCTTTTGCGACCTTCTGACAAAGCCCATAGGGAAGCCAGGTTCACTTAACTGCGTTATTAATTTTAACAACTGCAGTGGTTCGCTTAACAACTACAGCAAGAAAGGTTGTAAAATGAGGTGAAATTCACTTAAATGTTTCACTTAGAACAGGGGTCCTCATACTTGGCCGCTTTAAGACTTGTGGACTTCAGCCCATAGTCTGGCTGGGGGATTCTGGGAGCTGAAGTCCACAAGCCTTAAAAGTGGCCATGTTTGAGGACCTCTGACTTAGAAAATTGAAACTTTGGGCTTAATTGTTGAAAGTCAAGGACTGCCTGTATATGCGACCGCTGCCGCGTCCCTGTATCGTGTGATCCATTTGTCAACTTCCTAGCCTGCATCCAACAAGCCAAAATTAGTTGGGGAAACCGGAGTAGCTTGAACAGTGGCATGATTCACTTAACAACGGCAGTGATTTGTTTAAGCAAGGCACAGCTCATAAAAGCGGGTTTGATTCATTTAACAGCCGTTCTGCTAAGCAAGGAAAATTCTGATCCCGGTTGTCATAAAAGTCAAGAATTTCTGTTCATCTTGAAAGAAAGACATTTTGAGGTTCTTAATCGAATGCTAGGGATGCGGTGTCTCAGTGGGTTAGGACGCTGAGCTTGTCGATCAGAAGGTCGGCCGTTTGGCGGGTCGAATCCCGAGTGCCGCGTAACAGAGTGAGCGCCTGTTACTCGTCCCAGCTTCTGCCAACGGTGGGAAGGTAACAGCATTCCGTGCGCCTTTGGCATCTAGTCATGCCGGCCACATGACCACGGAGACGTCCTCGGACAAGCGCTGGCTCTTCGGCTTTGAAACGGAGATGAGCATCGGCCCCTAGAGTCGGAAACGACTAGCACGCATGTGCGGAGGAACCTTTACCTTAATCGAACGCTGGGAGTTGGCTGATTTCTGCTACAACTGTCGCAGCTAAAATTTTGGGCAAAAAAAAAAAGTAGCCTTGTCAGACAGGAAGTTGGCTTATATCACTCCGAAGAATAAAAGCTAAATGGCACTTTTGACAAACTCCGGAGTTGTCAGAGGGGCTTCCACAACATATAACTGAGCAAGGTTCACTGCTGTTCCCTATAGACTGGTGGGGTTGACTTTCCTCTTCCTCTGCCTAGGTGGTCATCTTTGTGAAGTCTGTGCAGCGTTGCATAGCTCTGGCCCAGCTCTTAGTGGAGCAGAACTTCCCAGCCATTGCCATCCACAGAGGCATGCCCCAGGAAGAGAGGTGAGGTTGCGGCGGGAAGGGGTTGTGAGCGCAGCTCCTTGCCAGGGGTTCTTTTGCTGTGATGATTTTGCTCAGACTAGAGTCTCTGACTTCTTCAGTGATGATGCTTTTAAGCCCTGAGCAATGGCCCCTGCAGAAGCTGTTGCAAATTCTCTTACCCAAAAAAGTTGATTTGTACGAGAGGAGACGTTTTGAGAAAGAAATGGGCATCCCGGGAAAGAAAAGCAATTTCTCATCTGAAATGTTTAGAGAAAGCTTGCTGTTTTTTAGACATGTTGCTTTTCACACATGCGCCGTTGAGACGAGCAGTGTTAAATCCTGAACGTTCAGGGTTTGGAACCCACATTTTTGAGAAGTCTGGAATGTTGTATTTTTCCGCTTTTCGGGAGGCGCTTTTGATGATTTCCAGAAGGAGATTCCCTGAACCAGAAGCAGATGGATGTGTTCCACAGGTAGCCTGCTCCTGAAACAAGTGTTTTGTGTGGAATGCCATATCTGGGAAGATCACCTCCAGAACATTCCTAAATACTGAAGCTTTCCAGAGGAGATTTGAGATAGTCCACTCTCCAATTAATGACTTTTACACACCCTGCATTTTGCCTGTGTATAGAAAGAAAAAAAGTCTCTGTGGGTTAGATCACAGTAATGGGAGTTGAGTATCTTATGAAGCAAGGGTTTAAAAAGTGTAACCTGTGGACGAAGGATCACCAATGTCACCAGAATGCAGTACTGCAGGCTACTTCTGCTGACTGCCATCTGCCAGCAGTTCAGCAGTTTGAGTCTCGCTGGCTCACTGTTGACTCAGCCTTCCATCCTTCCGAGGTCAGTAAAATGAGGACCCAGATTGCTGGAGTGGGCAATATGTTGATTCTGTAAACCGCTTAGAGAGGGGCTGTGAAGCGGTATAGAAGTCTTAAGTGCTATTGCTATTGCTGTTGAATAGATGGGCCAAAAAAAGTCGTATTTTAATTTTTTAGTTGGGAGAAGCGTAGAAGGCCAATAGTTTTCTTCTGGAGGTTATAGATAACATTTCGTCTTATAAAAGATCTGGTGAATCAAATTAGGCTCCTGGTTCCACTTGCTTTTTCAGCTTAGGCTTTGGAATGTCTCCCAGAGACCAACATAGCTTTCAAAATAATTTGATAAATAAAATAAAAATTTAAAAAAACAACAACAGAAGTCCTCTGTCTCTTATGTTCTATGGGTGACGTTTCATGGTGAAGAACATTACCATGTATTTGCTGTCTCGCAGATTATCACGGTACCAGCAGTTCAAGGATTTCCAGCGTCGTATCTTGGTAGCCACCAATTTGTTCGGTCGTGGCATGGATATTGAGCGGGTCAACATAGCTTTCAACTATGATATGCCAGAGGATTCAGACACCTATTTGCACCGGGTAAGCCGAACAATACAAAAACGCAACCTCCCAATTTCCTAGGACTGGGTGCCCAAATTGGGATGAAGACAAAAGTCCAAGGTGTAGTTGCAATGATGAATTGCTCAGACTAGAGTCTCTGACTTTTTCTGATGTCTCTTCAAGCCCTGAGTAAGTGCCCTTGGTTGAAAGCCCTTTGTTTTTAAGTCCTCTGCTGTCCTTTGAGGGTTTGAAATCCTATTTGGGGGTTCCTGTGCAATAATCCAGACCCATCTTCCCATTTCTGGATTCCAGGTGGCTCGTGCTGGTCGCTTTGGCACAAAGGGCCTGGCAATCACTTTCGTGTCAGATGAGAATGATGCTAAGATCCTAAATGAAGTGCAGGACCGCTTCGAAGTGAACATCAGTGAACTGCCTGATGAAATTGATATCTCCTCCTACAGTGAGTGTGCTTTATCGTGCTTTTTAGCTCAGCCCACCCCCATCCTCACAAAAATAAGTATGCCCAAAAGAGGATGTGGCCGATGCATAATTTGTATTGCCTGCTAAATATTTTGCAGAGTGGAACTTTTATGTTTTCCAGATGAAAATGGAAAGTTGATGTTCATACATACAATATAAATATTCCCACATTGTCTATATAGAAGAGCCACCTTCAGATAGTCCTTGACTTATGACCACAATTGAGGGCAAAATGTATGTTGCTAAGTGAGACAGTTAAGTGAATTCTGCCTCATTTTACAATCTTGTCACAGTGAAGTGAATCATTGCAGTGGTTGTTAAGTGAATCTGCCTTCCCCATTGACTTTGCTTGCCAGAAGGTCGTAAAAGATGACCACATGTGTCTCTGGGACACTACAACCATCAGAAATATGAGTCAGTTGCCAAGCGTCTGCATTTTGAGTATGTGACCGTAGGGATGCTTCAACAGTCATAAATGTGAAAAATAATCATAAGTCACTTTTTTCGGGGCTGTTGTAACTTTGCTCCCTAAACAAATTCGAAAGTCAAGGACTACCCGTAGTCTCTTCAAACCTTGGTTTAATTGTAAGGCTTACTTACATTCGAGTAACTTAATACTGTGATTGGTGGATGAAAGAAGACGCCCTGTGGTATGTTAGTTCTTCTTTAGCCGATTTTTATTAATTTTAATCTTTAATCTTTTGTCATTGTAATGTTTTATATTATGCCTCTCAGAGTTGATTGATAGGTTGGGTGATGTGTAAATTTACTAAATAAAACCCAAGTTACTACTTCAGAGAAACACAGTTCTTCTGTGGCTTTTATCCACTTTATAAACTGGGGCAACAGAATGGCATTTGGTCTTGAGTGAGCACAAGGAAGTTGAGATGTCTTTAAGGGGGGAGACATGGCGAAATGAGTGGGCGTAGGAAAGCGGGAGTTGGATTTGCTTTGCTGTAACGATGGGCCTTTTTTCATTTAGTCAAGAGCCAGTCCCTTGCCCCGTTCTGCCTGACACCTCTTCGATCTCTCTCTTTTTTTCTTTTCAGTTGAACAGACCCGATAAAAAGGGGCTTGCCTCTCTCCACGTTGACCTTGGTTTTAATTCCTGACCTCTGCCACTTTCCTGAAACTTCACATTTAATTTCACCTGATGGAGAAAGAAGTGACTGACTGTCTTGGAATACAAAGCCACCCCCAGTCCCCGCGGCAGGGACAGAAGACCATCTGTCACTTTTAACTCCGTGTAGTGGAAATGAGGCTGATCTCAGCAAGCCTCCATTGCTCATCGGGGGAGAGAGAGAGACACCTTGGGGTGGAAAGTCTCATTGCTTGACCGGCACCAAGATGGAAGGAGCAGCCTCCTGTTTTATGATGCTTTTTACAAGAGACCGATTTTCAGACGGATGTTCACTACCTGCCTACCAGCAAGTTTTTTTTTGGGGGGGTGGGGGTGGGGATTTCCTCATGTTGCATTGCTCCACTCTGTTCTCCACTCAGCACCTCATCTTCCCCACTGCTCTGACAGGAAGCACAAAGGAAAATGGGGGAGGGAGCTGAGGTGGGGGTTGCTCTTATAAATGTCTGGCCTTCAAAAATTGTGTTTCGTTTCAAATGGGGTGACTTCCCGGAATGGGAGAAACTTTAAGAAAACAAGCTTCCTTTTGTACACACGCTCATACCATTTTAAAATCCACTTTTTTTCCCCTCCTTCTTCTTCTTCCTCTGCGTATTCCTCATGGCTTTCCACTTTGTCTGCATGTTAACATTACTTCCATCCCTGCTGGTGTCTTCTGGCGGGTAAACTAGTAGTGAAGTTAGTCATGTTTTAGCTGTGGCTTGTTCTCTCTCTCTCTTTCACTCTCCCTCCCTTTGAGACCCTCTTATTATTATTTTTGGTAATGAAAGGAGCCCAGCTCTTAAGGGTGACCGATTAAACTAGTCTTGTGAATAAACCTTTTGCTGATGTCATTTTTTTTTTTTTTAGGATTGTGCTCCACTGTACCTGTGAAGTATTTATTCAGGTCGATGTAAAACCAGTACTAAGACAGAGGACTTAATTTCACAATTGGGTGGTCTTGTACACTAAAGCTTGAGGGGTTATAACTGGCCTTGTAATGGTAAATACTTGATTCATAACAGCTATGGGACGATGTGACTGGATGGCATGATTCATCTGGGCCATGTACAGGTAGCCTTTGACTTACGACCTTAGTTGGAGCCTGTTTTTCACAGGTTGTATTTACAGTAGTCATTAAGCAAATCAACCCCGGTTATTAAATGAACACTGGGGTCATTAATCAATGGCTTGCTATGGATGTAATTTGACCAAAACCTGGAAGTGCCAGTTTTCAATAAAACATTCATGAAGTATAGTCATGGGACTACACAGGACACTGGAAATTATAAATATGACCATGTTGCAGAGTGCCTGAAATCTGTTCACGTGACCGGGGGGGGGGGAAGGGCAGTTGTGAAAACTTGAGTCGTAAGTAGCCCCAAGGTAGGTGGTTGTAACTTCCAGTAACCAGTCATAAATCAACTCCCTGTAGAGGCCAAGTTTAATGGAATGTGTGAATGACCAATTTTATTTGGTACTTCTCTACAATATTCTTTCCAGGATAGGACTTTGTGTCTGCTGAGAACATCTTAATAAAGGTGACCCTTGATCCTCTCCCAGTTGAAGCTTGTCTACCACATTTAAGAACTACCTTTTGTTGAATGTTCTGGTGTACAGTTAAAGATTAACGAAAGACACCACAGTGTTGCAAAAGGCAGGAAGAAAGCTGCAATAGCAACAACTGTGTCTTCTCCCTATAATATTTTGTGCCGGTACAGCAGCTCAATTAGAGTCGTCAGTGACCACAGTTGACTGTTAAGTGAGACATTGGTTTAAGCTTTGTCCCAGTTTGTTTGTTTGTTTGTTTGTTTGTTTGTTTATTGGGACTTAGAACAGGGTAGAACAACAGCTAATGACCCTCTTTTACCGGTCTACCATAGAGAGCGTCCTCTCGTATGGTATTGTGGTTTGATATGCTGGTCTGACAGCCGCAGATAGGAAAGTATTGCAGAGGGTAGTGAGCACAGCACAAGACATTGTGGGCTGTTCCCTGACACCACTGGATGACATCGCCAGGGCTCGTTGCCTTGGAAGAGTGAGGAAGATTCTCAGGGATGACTCACACCCTGGACGGTATCTCTTTACTCTCCTACCATCCGGTAGGAGATATAGGAGTATACCCAGCCGTACCAACAGGCTGAAAAACAGCTTTTATCCGTGGGCTGTTAGGGCTTTTAAATGGGACATAATCTTATGCAGAATTGACTTGGGAGGCCGGTGTGTGGTGTAGTTGGTTCACATGGTGTGGTGGGATGGAGGGTTTGTTGTCACTGTGTGTTGGGGGGAGAGAGCACGGGGTGGGGGGAGGCTCAGCTAATCTCAATGTACACATGTACTTTGACAATAAAGGTTTATTATTATTATTATATGCCGCCCTATCTCCTGAAGGACTCAGGGCAGCTAACAACAATAACATACAATAAATACAGAAGTTAAGATAAAATTAAAATTAAAGGCCCCTGTACAATAAATTAAAATTAAATTAAAAATTAGAGTTAAAATTAAAAACATAATTAAAATCCCTGTCAGTCCAGGTCAGCCAGGTGGAAAAGGAGTGTTTTGAGGCCGTGGCGAAAGGACTGGAGATCCGGGGCCATCCGAAGCTCAGGGGGGGAGTTGGTTCCACAGGGCTGGCGCTCCCACAGAGAAGGCTCTCCCCCTGGGGGTCGGAAGCCGACATTGTCTAGCCGACGGCACCCTGAGGAGGCCTTCTCTGTGTGAGCGTACTGGGCGATGGGAATTCGTTCCCGGCAGCAGACGGTCCTGCAAGTATCCCGGGCCTAAGCCATGTAGGGCTTTAAAGATAAGTACCAGCACCTTAAATCTCACCCGGAGGGCAACCGGTAGCCAATGCAGCTCACGCAGGAGGGGTGTAATATGGGAGTATCGGGGTGCTCCCATCACTACCCGTGCAGCCACACTGCACCAGCTGAAGCCTCCGGGTGGTCTTCAAGGGCAGCCCCATGTAGAGAGCATTGCAGTAATTATACAGGAGGTAACGAGTGCGTGGGTCACTACGTAGGGCATCTTGGTCCAGAAAGGGGCGTAACTGGCTTACTAGGCGAATCTGGGCAAATGCCCCCCTAGCCACGACTCCAATATGATCTTCAAAACTGAGTCGTGAATCCAGGAGGACGCCTAGATTGCATGCTCTATCAACGGGAGGTAACATCTCTCCTCCTATAACCAAAGATGGAACCTCTTGGACTAAACGAGATGCCGGTATGTAAAGCCACTCAGTCTTGGCCGGGTTGAGCCGGAGCCTGTTCTTTCCCATCCAAATCTGTACCGCTTCCAGGCAACGGGACATCACATCGAGGGCATCACTGGGTTGGTTCAGGGCGGAGATGAAAAGCTGGGTATCATAAGCATATTGATGATACCTCACCCTGAAGCCACGGATGATCTCTCCCAGCGGCTTCATATAGATGTTGAACAGGAGAGGCGAGAGTACCGACCCCTGAGGTACCCCACAACTAAGGGGCCTAGGGGTTGACCTCTGCCTCCCTGCTAACACTGTCTGCGAATGGCCTGAGAGGTAGGAGGAGAACCACCGCAGAACAGTGCCTCCCACTCCCAACCCCTCAAGATGACACAGCAAGATACTGTGGTCGATGGTATCAAAAGCCGCTAAGAGATCTAATAGGACCAGGATAGAGGAATAACCCCTATCTCGGGCCCGCCAGAGATCATTCACCAGCGCGACCAATGCCGTCTCCGTGCTATACCCAGGCCTGAAACCCGATTGGTACAGATCCAGATACTCAGTTTCCGCTTCATCCAGGACCAGAGGGAGCTGCCGTGCCACCACGCTCTCAACGACCTTCGCAAGAAAGCGAAGGTTGGAGACAGGACGGAAGTTATTTAAAATAGCTGGATCCAATGCAGGTTTCTTAAGGAGGGGCCTTACCACCGCCTCTTTCAAGGCGGCAGGGAAGTACCCTTCACTCAGTGAGGCATTGATAACTGCTAGGAGCCAGCCTCGTGTCACCTCCCGAGATGCATAGACCAGCCAGGAGGGACACGGGTCCAACAAACACGTGGCGGCACTTAATTTCCCCATGATCCTGTCCACTTCATCCGAAGTCACAGGATCAAACTCTTCCCAAATGTTCTCGGCCAAACTCATCGTTTTCCTCTCGTCAGATACTGCCCAGTCAGAGTCCAGACCAGCCCGAATCTGAGCAATTTTGTCCACCAGATATTTACTAAATTCCTCGGCCCGTCCTCGTAAGGGGTCCTCTCCCGTCCCTTGATTTAAAAGGGATCGGGCCACCCTAAACAGGGCGGCCGGGCGGTTATCTGCGGACGCAATGAGGGTGGTGAAGTAAGCACGCTTTGCCACCTCCATTGCCACAAGATAAGATCTAGAAAAGGATCTTAACTGTGTTTGGTCAGACTCGGACCAACTGGTTCTCCAAATGCTCTCTAGGCCCCTTCTCCGGCATTTTATCTCCCGCAGGTCCTTGGAGAACCAAGGAGCGAGCCGGGACCTGCGCCGGGTCAGAGGCCGCAAAGGCACAACGCGGTCGAGAGCCTCCGAAGCAGCCTGTTGCCAGGCATTATTTATTTATTTATTTATTTATTAATGGGATTTATATCCCGCCCTATCTCCCGAAGGACTCAGGGCGGCTAACAACAAAACATATAATAAGTACAGAAATTAAGATAAAAATAAAATTAAAATCATCTGTGCAATAAATTAAAATTTAAAATTAAAAATAATTTAAAAATTGTAAATATAATTAAAATGCCTGTCAGTCCAGGTCAGCCAGGTGGAAAAGGAGTGTTTTGAGGCCGCGGCAAAAGGACTGGAGATTAACTAAGGACTCGACCGGGCTGTGGGAGAGGGAGGTAGGAATCAATCCAAGCGCCGTCTGGAACCTATCTGGGTCCATCAGGCGCCTGGGGCGGAGCCATCTGGTCGATTCCGCCTCCTGACAGCGGGGGGTGACGTGACGGAGGCCCAACCGCAGGAGATAATGGTCTGTCCATGAAAGGGGTTGAGATGTTGGAGTAACCCCCCCCCCCAGACCATTAAGCCACTGCTCAGAGATAAAAATAAGATCAGGCGTGTTTCCCCCCTCGTGCGTCGGGTCCTGAATAATTTGGGTCAGGTCCATGGCCATCATGGAAGCCATGAACTCTCGGGCCACCTCCGATGCACCGCCCAGGAAAGGCAGAGTAAAATCTCCCAGAACCATAAGTCTGGGAAATTCGACCGCCAATCCCGAGAGGGCGTCAAGTAGCCTGGGTAGAGCCGTTGCTACGCAGCTTGGAGAGAGGTATGCAAGCAGCAGGCCCAACTGACCACCAGGACCCCACCTTAAGAGGAGAGACTCACATCCGTCTATCTGACGGGCAGTGGCCTCCCGTGGACGGAGGGTCTCTCTAATAACGACCGCCACGCCACCTCCCCTACCCTGAGCCCGGAAACCTGGAGGGCATAGATCAATCAGAGGGACCCCTCCCTCCGGGCCCAACCAAGTTTCCGTGATGCATGCCAGGTCTGCGTCTTCCTCCTCGATCAAATCATGGATGAGGGGAGCTTTATTCACAACAGACCTGGCATTTAAATAGATTTAAATAGATCAGCCTGAGCTGCCACAGTTGTTAAGTGAATCGCTGTAGTTGATAGGTTAGTAACCCAGTTAACTGAATCTGGCTTCCCCACTGGCTTTGCTTGCCAGAAGGTCACAAAAAAGTGATCGCATGACCTTGGGACGTGGCACCGATCATAAATACGAACCAGTGGCTAAACATCTGAATTTGATCACATGATCATGGAGATGCTACAAAGGTCATAACTGCCCTCACGTTTTTTCAGTCCTGTTATAACTAAATGAACTTGTTGGTTGTTAAGTGTAACTACCTTGTAATGCAGGCCCTTGTTTGTAGTTGCCTGCAAGTTCCCTCGGTGCTTTAAACCGCTCTAAAGTTATTAATCTGATATGTTGCCACGCTTAGTTGGAAGTCTGCCATTAAGAGTGAACAAACTGGGAATCTGCAAATCCTTAGGAAAACGGCCTTGCTATGTTAGCTGCCAGCTTCCTTGCATATTTATAAGCTTAGGGGAGAGACGGACTTAAGAAAAACAAGTCTGTCTTGTTAATGAAGCAAATCCCCCTCCATTTAAGAGTGGAAAATTTTTTTGAATAAGTAGTGGATTTATATGATGTATAACTAGCTTGTAGTTATTTTATTAAGAGTTAAAGTGCGATAGAATTTAATATTTTATTGTTGTTTGTATATTTTAGATTGTTTGTTTGTATTTTTATACCCTGTATTTAGCTCTGGGAAGTGGGGGGGGAGGGGAGAGTTGGGGAGGTTTGGGGAGAGGGGAGGGGAAGGGGAGGGGTTTTGTATTTAAAAATGTATTGTAAAACTTTTCAATTAAAAAAAAGAGTGGAAAAAAATCTTAAATGATCGTCATTGTTGAGAATGAAATCACTTCCTGCCATCACATATGAGGATAAAATTTATGTCCCGGCCTCACCTGGATCATCCTGACAGAAACAATTATGCAATTAATCATCACCCAGCTGAAATAAAGCTTATCGGTGAAGAAAACCACCATATATACATCCCCATCCATCCCTGATAGACAAGCGTACATTATTTTTGTGTCCCAAACATACAATCTGTTCTAACTGATGCAGTTCACGTTTCAGAGCTTTTTTCCCTTTTAAGGGCCTGGGGACGAGCTCCAGAGAGGCGTTGAGAAGGCTAATGTAAGTTGATTCTCATCCCTATTGATACTTTAAAGTCGGAGTCCGATCCGGTAACCAGATACTTCAGCCTGGTAAGCAGGTTACCATACTTGCTTGCGTTTGGAGATACTGTAAACTTCCAAGGTTTTCTTGCACCTGAGAGCCATTCATGCAGCAGCTGTGATGGAAGCCCTTTGACAACATTGTTTTTCAAACTTGGGCAACTTTAAACTGAGATTCCAAACTCAGAATTTCCCAGTTGGCTGGAGAATTCTGGGAGTTGATAGCTGACTCAGGAATTCTGGGAGTTGAAGTCCATGAGTCATAAAAGAGCCATTGCCTACCCCTGACCCAGCTTAAAAAGTCACCAAGTTTTTGACAACATTGTTTTTCCGAACTTGGGCAACTTTAAACTGAGATTCCGAACTCAGAATTTCCCAGTTGGCTGGAGAATTCTGGGAGTTGATAGCTGACTCAGGAATTCTGGGAGTTGAAGTCCATGAGTCATAAAAGAGCCATTGCCTACCCCTGACCCAGCTTAAAAGTCACCAAGTTTTTGACAACATTGTTTTCCCCCGAACTTGGGCAACTTTAAACTGAGATTCCGAACTCAGAATTTCCCAATTGGGTGGAGAATTCTGGGAGTTGAAGTCCACCCAGCTTAAAGTCGCCAAGTTTGAAAAACACTCACTCTTTTCTCTCAGAAACTAATCTTTTGGGGGTTTTTTGTTTTGGTTCGTTCTTTGCATTTGCATTATTAATCTACGCAAGCGATAGCTATCATTCATAGTTAGCACGTGCCCGTGGCTTTTTTTTTTAGTTTTTTTTCAACTTCTATATTTGAAACTTTGGCAACCACGGGGGGGGGGGAGAGAGGGGGGGTTTGATCCTAAAAAATAAAAAAAGCAATTCCAACTGTTTTGACAACGCACTTTCATCTCCACCCTTGAGAGAAACTCCCCCTTCCTTGGGGATCCCACGCTCGTTCCCTCCTCCCTTTGATTGGTTTGGCGGTTAAGAGGATCTTTTTCTGCTCCTCTCGAAAAGTTCGGCTGGGTCAGAATTTTTATTTTGTGAACAGCTCTCACGAGAGATCGATGGGTCGTTAAGGTGCTTCCAAGTAAAAGAGGCAGGATGCAGAGATGCAATCATTATGAAGCTTTATTCATCGATAGGTTATATAGAAAGAGCTATATGGCATGGAGGCATCCATGCTTGTATGATAGAGAGAGAATGCATGCAAGAGAGAAAGAACAAGAAGCAGAACTAGAACAAAGAGCAGCCCCTGAGCAGAGGTATTTATGGGGGGTCTCGGCCCCTCCCTAACCATAAAACACTCTCTCCAATGGGGTTGCAGGGGCCTAGGACCCCTGACATCAGTGGAAGCAAAGAAGCCTCTTTGCTTCCATCTGATGACCTTTTTGGGTAACTGCCAATGGCTGGCACAAAACATCTAACATATTTTTCCCAGGGCCCCTCGAAAGGAGAGCCCTGCTAGGGGGGGGGGGCTTAGGGAGAAAGCAAGAGGATCGGAAAAGAGCGATGCTCCGTTCTTGCTATTCGGAAGTAGATACATCGTGCAGAAGTACATCGTGCATCTCAGTCAATAATACTAATAAACCTTTATTGTCAAAGTACAACATGTGTACATTGAGATTAGCTGAGCCTCCCCCCCCTGCTCTCTCCCCCCAACACACAGTGACAACAAACCCTCCATCCCACCACACTACATGAACCAACTACACCACACACCTCCCAAGTCAATTCTGCATAAGATTATGTCCCATTTTAAAAGCCTAACAGCCCACAGATAAAAGCTATTTTTCAGCCTGTTGGTACGGCTGGCTATATTCCTATAATCTCCTACCGGATGGTAGGAGAGTAAAAGGCGCAACCCACAAACGCAGCCCCACAAACACACAAAATCCCCTCCTCCGCTCATTCCAGCCGGCTTGTTCCTTCCCTCCGGCCTACCGCCACCCGGGGCGTCCCCGCCTCTCGCTTGGCAGCCTTCCCAAACTGCAAGCAGCTGCCGGTTGGGAACTGCAGCAAGCGAGGGGAATCCGCAAGCCGCTTGGAGATATATATGTATATATGTATATGTATATATATATACATATATATATATGTATATATATATATGTATATATATTTGTATGTATATGTATATATATGTATATATGTATATGTATGTATATGTATATATATGTATATAAGGGACGCGGTGGCTCAGTGGGTTAGGACGCTGAGCTTGTCGATCAGAAGGTCGGCAGTTTGGCGGGTCGAATCCCGAGTGCCGCGTAGCAGAGTGAGCGCCTGTTAACGCGTCCCAGCTTCTGCCAACCTAGCAGTTCGAAAGCACGTAAAAATGCAAGTAGAAAAATAGGGACCACTACGGTGGGAAGGTAACAGCGTTCCGTGCGCCTTTGGCGTCTAGTCATGCCGGCCACATGACCACGGAGACGTCCTCGGACAAGCGCTGGCTCTTCGGCTTTGAAACGGAGATGAGCACCGGCCCCTAGAGTCGGAAACGACTAGCACGCATGTGCGGGGGAACCTTTACCTTTATATATGTATATATATGTGTATATATGTATATATGTATATATATATGTGTGTGTGTGTGTGTTTGTGTGTGTAAAAGGCTCTTGCGCAGGGGTCTTCAAACTTGGCAACTTTAAGACTTGCAGACTTCAACTCCCAGAATTCCTCAGCCAGCAAGCCTAGCTGAGGAATTCTGGGAGTTGAAGTCCACAAGTCATAAAAGGGCCAAGTTTGAAGACCCCCTGCTCTTGCGCCTCTCCGAATCCAGAGATTCCCGTTCCCCTCTTCGACCTTGCCGGCCTCCTGCGCTGGGTCGGAAACCTGCGATCCCCGAAGCCCGCGTTAGAGCGAGCGAGCGAGCGCGCCCAGCCCGCCCTGCCAGATTCCCGATCTCTCCGCTTCCTGCGCCGGCCAGATCCCAGAGCCTCTTCCTCCCCCCCCCCCACCGCCCTTCCCAAAACCTCCACCTCTTCGGGTGGCGCCTCTCCCAATCCGCCTCTCCCAATCCGGTCCGTCTTCCTCTCCTCCTCGCACCTCCCCCCCCTTCTGCGTCGAGGGCTGGGCCGCCTTCTGTCCTTTCCTTTCTCTCCCTCTTTCTCGCCTTCCTTCCCGGCTTCGGCGGATCCCAAGATTCCCGGGGACTGGCTCCCCGGCTTTCCCCTTGGCTTTTGCTGCTGCTGCTGCTGCTGCGACTGGGCGCGCCAGGAAGCGGCGAGAAGGAGACGAGGTTGCAAATTGCAAAGCTTCCTCCCCCACCCTCAGTTTACAAAGAAAGAAAGAAAGAAAGAAAGAAAGAGGAGAAAGAGGAGGAGGAGGAGGAGACGCCTCGTCCCCCTTGAGAAGCAGAGTAAGCCCGGCGCGCCCGCGAACGCAGGATCCGAAGGAGAAAAGTTACTCGGGAAAGCCTTTGCGCGCAAGTGCGCGCTCTCCGGCCCCGGGTGTGAGTGTTTGTGTGTGGCGATCAGGTGGGTCACAATACGGTGCGGCCTCTTCTAGGTAAGGGTGTGTGCGTGTGTGGGTGTAGTGCAGGGGGGTCTTCAAACTCGGCCCTTTTATGACTTGTGGACTTCAACTCCCAGAATTCCTCAGCCAGTGTGCCTGGCTGAGGAATTCTGGGAGTTGAAGTCCATGAGTCATAAAAGGGCCGAGTTTGAAGACCCCTGGTGTAGTGGATCGGGAGGGCGGGTTTTCGGCCTATTTGGGGTGGGGTGGGGTGGGCGGGATCGAGGGTGCTTCGGGAGTCTCGATCGTTTGATTCGATTCGATTCGAGATTCGTGGACCGGGAAAGGGAAGCTGTTTTCCTTCCAGGTTTGAATTGCGGGGAGAGGGAAGGGGGGGAATTGGAGAGGGCAGGCCAGAAACGGCCCCTCCGCCAAAGCTCGCTCGGGATGGGCAATTCAGGCCTGAAAAGGCAGTTCCAGCAAGCGCAGGATGCTATAAATAGACCATATAAAATCAATCCGCCAGCGGCCCCCACCCCCACCCCCTTTTTCATTCATTGCTGAGCTGGATGCCTGTCTGAAACATTTTCTGCACTTGAAGTTCGGTATGCAAATTGCAGGTACGGTTTTTAATAATAATGATAATAATAATAATAATAATAATAATAATAATAATAATAATAATAATAATAATAATAATAATAATAATAATAATAATAATAATAATAATAATAATAGACGCGGTGGCTCAGTGGGTTAGGACGCTGAGCTTGTCGATCAGAAGGTCGGCAGTTTGGCGGGTCGAATCCCGAGTGCCGCGTAACAGAGTGAGCTTGTCCCAGCTTCTGTCAACCTAGCAGTTCGAAAGCACGTAAAAATGCAAGTAGAAAAATAGGGACCACTCCGGTGAGAAGGTAACGTCTAGTCATGCTAGCCACATGACCACGGAGACGTCCTCGGACAAGCGCTGACTCTTTGGCTTTGAAACGGAGATGAGCACCGGCCCCTAGAGTTGGAAACGACTAGCACGCATGTGCGGGGGAACCTTTACCTTTACCTTTACTAATTAATAATAATAATAATAATAATAATAATAATAATAATAATAATAATAATACTTTGCAGAAATCTGCAGGGATGGTTGCCTAGCTGGGCATATCCAACACAGACATATATAGACAATTTCTGCAGACTAGATTCCCCCCCCTCCTTGTGAAAGGCTCACAATAGAAATAAATAAGGAGTGCTTTGGAACAGATCTCATTGACCAGCTCTTGTGCACCTTCAGGTAATGTTAAAATGATAAAGCATTGCAGCTCAAGTTTATTTATTTTCATTTACATAGCTGCCTCGCTCTCCTAAGCAACTCTCCAATTTGGCCTCTTCGAAATTCCTTTCTCTCCAAAGTGGCTCTAAAATTCCTTTCTATGTGAGGTTGCTCTAGCAAAGCTTTTCCCCTGTTGTTAAGGAAGTGGAAAGCTCAAATGAACAGCTGAAATTGGCCAAAAGAGCTGAGGTGGAAGAGATCAAAGTTCAGAAAGCCATCACTCTTGTTAGCTTGGCTCTCGAAACATGCCGGTGCTATCTGATAATTGAAGTGATGTTTTGAGGTGGCTATTTGTAGAGAGATAGATATGAAAACCTATAAAATGGTGAGCCAAAAACTCAGTGAAAGAGTTCAGTGTGAGCAGAGAGTTCTATGAATAAGTGAGGTGTCCCTTTGGATAAATATCTAAGGCAGCATTACTCAGTCTTGGCAACTTTAAGATTTGGACTTCAACTTCTGGAATTCCCTAGCCAGTGTGCACTTCAACCTCCAGAATTCTGCGGTCATCATGCTGACTTGGGAATTCTGGGAGTTGAAGTCCACATATCTTAAACTTGCCAAGATTTGAGAACCACTGGTTTAGGGAATATTTGCAGTGAGACCCCCAAAGAGTCTTTCCCCTAATTTTAACGTAAGGATGCACTTGCAGGTTCTCCCTGGGAAGGAGAAAAGAATGTGCATCTGTTTAGAACAGTGTTTCTCAACTTTGGTAACTTTTAAGATCCAACTTAAACACTTCAACTCTCAGAATTCTGGGAAATTGACTGGCTGGCTGAGGAATTGAAATCCACAGAGACTTAAGAAGCCCTGGCTTAGAAATACTGCATTTGTTATTATCTTTTCATGCATTTTCCTCCTCTTCACTACCACCAAATTAGAGCTAGCTAAAATATACAACTGCTTTCTTTAGGGCAAATTCTATTTATCTCAGTGGGAGTTACTTTTGAATAATGATGAGCACTCAAAATTTCACAAGCAGATGTTGTTACTCTTTGGTAATGGCATTCTTGTATTTTGAGGATTGAAGCAATGGTTGTGGCAATCCAGTGATGCACAGCAAGATAGATAATGCCTAAGATTAAAAAAAAAACAGGTTTTGACTTGATTTCTTATGCTGTGAGATACTCCTTTGTGCCGTCAATCTTTTAGCTCTCTATGTTCATGTCATATTTTGAGTTCATGCCATTCCAAAAAAGTTATTCTGTCCCAAATTCAGCCTTTAATTATAAGGAAGAAAAATTTTGCAGACATAAAATAGCTTCTACAATTTTGGAACAACTTAGAACTGGTGCTGAGTTCCCACAGGTGGCTAAATTGGGATTGTTAAACTATAATTTCTTGAGCAAATCATAGTAGCCAAATTTGCTTCTAATGCTAAATCAAAATAGATGGATTTACAGGCTATGTTAAATCAAAATCAAGAGATCACATTAGGATTCAGTGGGAAAGGAGAAGAAATATGCAAAATCAGCAAATCAATGGTTAAATTCTGAATACATTAAGATACAGAAAAAAGGCAGGAAGACAAATTCTTAATTCCAGACTTAGCCTAATCTCCCCTTTTTCTGTAAAGGGAAAATGTAATTTCATTTTTTTTGGAGGGGGCGGAATAAGTGTGGGAATATTTGAACATTCTTCCCCGTTCCCAATGTTTCTACTACTCAGAGATTGGGGCTAAATAATTATAGAATTACAAGGTCTGTGTTCCTGTCTCTTTTTCTGTATCTCAGTGAATTCATAAATTCAACTCATAACCTGCATTCTGTAACACATCTCAGGGAACACTACTGTATTTCCGGCGTATAAAACGACTGGGCGTATAAGACGACCCCCCAACTTTTGAGATGATTTTCAAGATTTTTCATCTTATACGCTGGAAAATCAGCAAGCCCGGGAAGGCACGCCCTCCCCTCTCACTGTGGAGGAAGCAGGGCAGGCTGGCGTCTGGTGGGAGCCGGCAGGGCAGTCCTGCGCACGCGCGCGCTCCCCAGCTGTTAAGGAGCACTCCTTAGCAGCCGGGGAGTGCGTGCGTGTGCAGGACTGCCCTGCCAGCTCCCGCCCGACGCTCTTCTGTCTTGAGGCAGCATCGCTCCCCGGCTCCTAAGGAGTCCTCGGGGATGCTGTCTCGAGGGAAGGACTGCCCTGCCGGCTCCCACCCGACGGCTCCGCCGATGCTGCTTCAAGAGGGAAGAGCGTGAGGCGCCTGCAGGGCAGTCCTGCACATGCGCGCACTCCCTGGCTGCTAAGCGCGCGCGTGCGCAGGACTGCCCTGCCGGCTCCCGCCCGACGCTCTTCCCTCTTGAGGCAGCATCGCTCCCTGGCTCCTAAGGAGTCCTCGGGGATGCTGCCTCAAGAGCCATGGCAGGCGCCTCACGCTCTTCCCTCTTGAAGCAGCATCGGCAGAGCCGTCGTGCGGGAGCCGGCAGGGCAGTCCTTCCCTCTTGTGGCAGCATCCCCGAGGACTCCTTGTGATGCTGCCTCAAGAGGGAAGAGCGTTGGGCGGGAGCCGGCAGGGCAGTCCTGCACACGCGCGCACTCCCCGGCTGCTAAGGAGTGCTCCTTAACAGCTGGGGAGCGCGCGCGTGCGCAGGACTGCCCTGCCGGCTCCCGTCAGACGCCAGCCTGCCCTGCTTCCTCCACAGTGAGAGGGGAGGGCGTGCCTTCCCGGGCTCGCTGATTTTCCGGCGTATAAGACGACTGGGCGTATAAGACGACCCCCCAACTTTTGAGGTGATTTTCATGGGTTAAAAAGTCGTCTTATACGCCGGAAAATACGGTAGATAAAATGGAAAGCTGACTGAATAAATTGGATAGAAAAGAATTGATATGGGATGAGTGAAAAATGTATGGATTGATTTTCAATATAGAAAATATTATAAAATATATTTGCCCTCACATCAAACTTTTTGGAGTAAGTCATTATTATACCCCTTGTTCTAGCCCAAAGTAAAATAATAGGTCACAATAATTTAAGTGAATGTTTGTATTTTCACTAACTGCTTTCAGAGAACCAGTTGTGCCCACTATCCTATCACTTTTAAAATGACAAAAACCCATTTAAGGCTTTCTCTTATATGTTTCTTAAAGTCAAGTCCAGTGGTTCTCAACCTTGGCAAACGTAAAAAATGGCTGGACTTCAACCCCCAGAATTCCCCAGCTAGTATGGGCTGGTTGTTGAATTCTGGGAATCAAATTTTCAAGTTGCCAAGATTGAGAAACAGTTATTTAGTCCTTGCCACACCCCAATTCTTCCTCCCTTGCTTGTTCTCTTTTAGGCAATTAGTTCATCAATTTAAAACTGCCTTCTTGATGTTAGAAGGAGTCAAAGGCCCACTTTTGACTGGAATTAGCATGGAGTGATATTTTGGAGCTCCCGAATGATGGAGATACTGTGGGTTGTTTTTTTTCCTATTGAAGCAACAATGTTCTTTATTGTAAAAACACAGAGGAGAAATTACTGTCTCCTGTTTTGTCCAGTTTGTGCGAAATGCTAGAAGAAGTTGTGTGATGTGGCAATCTGTTCTGCTTGCCTTTAAGTAAAGTGCTACCCACCATCTCTATTTTTCCTGAACAGAGAAAATTATATTCCTGAGCGCCAATGTCCGGAACAACCGTAAGCCTGGAGGACCCTTAATTTATGGACCAGCTCAGTTGCGATTTAGTTGAAGAATGAGTCAGCAACCTCAAGATTTGAAATACGACAAATCAAACTGAAAGTAGACACAGAGAAGGCCACCAAGATAATCAGCATTCTTTGCAGCGGGAGTCCTTTTTGGGGAACATTTTCAGCCAAATTGACTCTTGGTCCTCATTTTCTACATTGCTGGTAAAATACCCAACCTGGTCTGGAGGCCTTCCTTGGAGAGAAGCAGGATTTGTGCAATGTTCTTAAGCCGAGCCAAGTCGTGGCTCCCTAGACTGTCCTGGTGGAGACAAAAAGAGGACTTCAACCAGGAGGAGGTTTTGAAGGAAAAACCGGAGGTTTCTGTGAAATGCATGTTGCCTCCCAAGGCAAGATGGTGGAGTGGCCGCCGTCTTTTGGAAATTATTGGATGGGGCCAAAGTTCAGCTGCTGGAGGGCACTCGCTGTTTGCTGGAATACCTCAACATGTTGCTCCTCACAAGCCATCGGTGGAGTCTCCAGAGCACTTCCAGATTTGCTTCAACTTCACTCGACACCTCTTTGATTTGTGCGTGGTGACGCTGCTCTGTGCATCTTCTCCGGCTTTCCGGTTGGTTATGGATATCTTGGGATTTGGAGGACCCTTGAAGGTTTGGCTCCACGGTTTTGCCTGTTTCTTGGTCAGCGCCTATGGGATGTACTTGGTTCTTTGGCTAGTCCAGGAGTACCTGTTGCAATTTGCCTGTCTTTATGGATTCTTACAGACCCTGGTTTTGTGGGTCAGCATCCAGGCTGGATCTTCAGAGTCTCAAGAGGTCAAACAAGCTGATGGACTTGATACAGATCAAGAAGAAGAACAGAAGAACAGTCATCAACAAGAATCACCACTATGAGGAGGAAGATTGTGTTGATCCACCTTTTGTGTCAAGGTGGATATTGAAGCCCAAGAGATTGACTGAAATAGACCCTGGAGGATCAAAAGGAGTAACTTGTATCTTATATTTAAGATGGCTGGACAGAAATTGGAAGGAAAAAAAAAAGGAGAAACAGTATTTCTCAAAACGAGCAATGACTCAAAATAAGCACTAGATTCACAGAACTTTCCCATATAGGTTGTTCCAAATTCCCGTTTTCAGTGGCTGAAAGGAAAGAAACTTAACAGATGGGATGTGTAATCCATCCAGAATTATCATCATCATCTAGTGGAGCTCAGCAAAAATCATAGAGGGAAGAAGTGAGATTCATCTACCTTAAAGACATAAACCAATCTGAGCCTGCTTTGGGTGTTATGGCTACCCCTAGAGGATTCTGGGAACTGTAGTTTTTGAGGGGAACGGGAGGCAGCAATTATGAAATCCCTTCTTGGGTTCCTTGTTGCGAGTCATCTTTACCTCTGGTTTAAAGCTGCAGTGCCCATGTAAAATATATTTTCAAAAGAAAGCAAATAAGCATCCAGAGTATAGCCAGCTCCTGCATATTTACAAGGCCCTATGACGGGTAGGCAGCTTCGGCTCTTTTATGACTCATGGACTTCAACTCCCAGAATTCCTGAGTCAGCATAGCTGACTCAGGAATTCTGGGAGTTGAAGTCCATGAGTCATAAAAGACCCAAGTTTGCCTACCCCTGGCCTATGATTTTTCCCTGGTTTGGTCTCTTACTGCTTTCTGGTGAAGACCATCAAGAAAAGGCAGCTGAAAATAAAGACTAGTATTGTTCCTATGTTTATGGTCTAGCCCAGGAGGCCACCAAACTTGGCAGTGTTAAGGCTTGTGGACTACAGAAGGCCATGGCTGGCTGAGGAATTTTGGGAGTTGAAGTCCACAAGTCTTAAAGTTGCCAAATTTAGAGATCCTTGGTCTAGCCCAGGGGTAGGCAACCTTGGCTCTTTTATGACTCGTGGACTTCAACTCCCAGAATTCCTGAGCCAGCCATGCTGGCTCAGGAATTCTGGGAGCTGAAGTCCACCAGTCATAAGAGAGCCAAGGTTGCCTACCCCTGGTCTAGCCAGTAAGAACAAACAGATACCTTTTAACAGGTTGAAAGGACTGAAAACCAGGGGTCCCATAAAAACCTAGGGAAAGCCAGTAGTTGAATCTTCTGGGCATAAAATCCAGTTTACCCAAGCATCTGCCCTCTTCTGCCAGGGAGAAGTAAGAGAAGGCAGGCACAAGCGTTCTACCCATCTCTGAGCCATATAAGAAAGTAGCCCAGAAGATGGGGAGGAGAGGTCTAATTTCCAGAGGATTGAGAAGCGGACATCCGAAAGAGAGATGGCTTTAGTGTGGTTAGTGCAGAAGAGTAGACGATCTACATGGGTCCTAATCTGTGGGCAACGGAATCCAGGAAGATGAAATGTCGGGCAACCCTTGGCAAGACAACCAGCAGAAGTTAAACAAAAAAAACCTGAAATCATTCCTGAGCTGGACCCATTCCTGCTTTTTCTGTGGGCCGAGTTGGCCTTCCCCAGCTAATTCTAGTAGAAATGTTGATGGGTGGGGATAGTTAGAATAATACTCCCGGTTTCTTCCACTCCATATCTCAGGGAGAAGCAGTTCTGAGCCTACAGTTTCAATGCCCCTAATTGCCCAGGGCTCCCCTTTCACCAGCAACCAGATTTTCACCCAGTTTTGGCAAACTCTTGACTCTTCTCCTCCTTCTCTCGACTCCTTTCTCTCTCTTTGGCAATATTTAGATCACTGAACCAGGCTCCGCACCCCCTTTTGGAAAAGAGCTGTTGTGAGCCAAAGACTCGATGGTTTATTTTTATATTGTCCTTGTGGACACACAAAATCAATGGCTTGCTTGTAATTTCCCATTTGTTTTGTTTTTGGGTGGTCTCACCGAGCATACAAAATAGTGAATGACAGCTAAACTGTCTCCAGGATAACCAAGGTCCACCCTCACTGATGTGTTTTTGTAATGTGATTTGTTTTTGATGTCTTGAATCAGGAGTCTTCAAACTCGGCCCTTTTATGACTCATGGACTTCAACTCCCAGAATTCCTCAGCCAGCATGCCTGGCTGAGAAATTCTGGGAGTTGAAGTCCATGAGTCATAAAAGGGCCGAGTTTGAAGACCTCTGTCTTGAATTAACCTTATCTCCAAGCAAGTCACCCCCCCCCCCCACATAGATCATTTCAACTATCCATGCAGAGTTTGTCCTTAGAAGTGGGAAGAATAGGAAGTAGACGTTGGACGCTGCAGGAGGTAGAAGCCAACAGAGAAGTTAGGGGAAAATCTGAATGTGGTGGTGGTGGTGGTGGGGTTTTGTTTTGAGGAAGAATGGTAAGGAAGCTGATTCTGGTAAAAGTGTGTAGATTCCTAATTGCAGAAGTTTGTTCTTCAATTAAGGCTGGCATGTTTCACTTCCTAACAACAGGAAACCCTCCTAGATATTTATGACTGTGATCTCCACGGGATTTGAAATCCAGAAAAAAACAACAAGATGGAGGGCATTAGGTTTTCTGCTCCTGATCCAGATTCTAGCACAAAGTCCATGCCTTCGTCTAGAACAGGGGTCTCCAAAGTTGACAACTTTTAAGACTTATAGACTTCAACTTTCAGAATTCCTCAGACAGCATGACTGGCTGAGGAATTCTGGGAGTTGAAGTCCACAAGCCTTAAAGCTGCTAAGCTTGGAGACCCTGATTTATATAAACAGGATGGGCAACTTGTGGCCTCCCAGGGGATGATAAACTACAATTCTCATCATGGCCCACGTTACCTGGCATTCCTGAGGGCTGTCCGGATTCGGCATTCCTTTTCTATCAGCAAACCATCCCAAGAGAAAATTCCGCTTAGCCCACTGCGAATCCTTTTTATGATACATGATGTGTCACTTCCACAGTCCCAGATGCTATAATGTCTTGACTCCAATGAACGTGCCGTTTGAGCAATGCTCATAAATTCATTTTCCCAGAGGCATCATTCCCCACTTCCTTCTGCAAATGGAATCCAGTCTTTCTCAGTGTAAACCTTCAGTTACCATGTGCAGCATCCCCAGAGGACATCAGCTGGGGAAGCCACGGGATATTATTTCAAGTGCAGTGATGCCTCATGGAGTGTGGCGGCTGACAGTGTGCCGTTTCCAAACTAAATTTGGCATGCAAGAGCTGGGCGCGAGGAGGAGGCCTCCTGACACGTCAGCTAACCTTGGGGAAAAAACAAGTAAGCAAACTCGCTTCCCAGTCTCCCGGCTTTGGCAGCTGGCTGTTCCCATTGGGTTGCCAGAACAGTCGTATCCATACAGCCTCTGGTGCCATGCCTTCGGATGACTCAAAAAAAAAAAAAAAGATCCCTTTTGCAATACTGTGCAATACAAAAGAGCCTTTCACGTCTCCCTCTTTCTTTTTCTTCCACAATGCTCATCTGGAATCCAGGGAAGCCACTCAACCAGCACGTCTTAGCTCCTTTCCCAAATAGCCAAACTGAAGCATGGGTGGAACTGTATTTACGGATCTGGGGCGAAATCACCAGCATCTTCCTCCTTTGTTGAGCACAAAGGTTTCATCTCCCAGCCCCAACCAAGTCCCCCTCCAGAAATAGTGGGACTACAATTCCATCACTCCCTTTGATGTGCTGATGGCTGGGATGTTGTCCAGGGGTCTCCAAAGTTGGCAATGTTTAAGACAGGGGTAGGCAACCTTGGCTCTTTTATGACTCGTGGACTTCAACTCCCAGAATTCCTGAGCCAGCCATGCTGAGGGGAAAGGGAGAGGCTTCCATGCTGAGCTATGCTGGCTCAGGAATTCTGGGAGTTGAAGTCCACGAGTCATAAAAGAGCCGAGGTTGCCTACCCCTGGTTTAAAACTTGTGAGCGTCAACTCCCAGAATTCCTCAGCTATGCTGGCTGAGGAATTTGGGGAGTTAAAAGTCAACCAATCTTAAAAGTTGCCAAGTTTGCAGGTCCTTGGTCTCGTAATCCAACTGGTGTTTTTTTTCTCTCCTTCCTATAACCTCTTCTACTTTGGCTGGGGAAAAAAACTCTCCCCACCCACCACCCACCCCCAATTTTTAAATGAAGACAATCCAAGACCAGCTCTTCTGGAGAGGCAATTGAAGCGACCTGTGTTGATGGCAGGTGGAGAGAAGATTTGCACCTTTCTCCCACTGTTCCCCTCAAGCAGCAGAATTAATTGCTCCCCCCCCCAAACAAAGCCCTGTTAAAAAGAAATTGGAACTTGTTTTTCCCGCCCTTCTGATTCTCTCTTACATTTGTCATAATTTCACACCTGTAGAAGGAAATTACAAGATTATTTTCTATCTTGATTACTCCCTCTGTACATAGTATATATTTTTAAAAAAAATATATCTTTTTTTATAGAATTATAGGAGTATTTACATGGGAAAACGATGATATCCTCACTCTTTGCCAAGCTCCCGAGTACATATTTTTTAAAATTTATATAAGGAACACCTCCAAACGGCGTGTGTTGAAGCTGTTACAATTTTTTTGTGACTTGCCAGGCATTAGCCAATAGGTACTGTGATGTTCACACCAAAACATACCATTGTACCAGATCTCTTGCAGCTTGGTACTGTTATAACTCACCATTGATGGGCTAGTAGGATTATACGCATACAATCCTGGCTCAATTATTAACAAAACTGTGAAAAAGCGTTTGCCAATTGTGGAAGTGCAAAAGGGGGGAAATAATACACGTGATAAAAGGGAATCTTCCTTCCAGTTCCCTCCAATCTGCCACCTCTATACACTCAGAGCTGAACTATGCCTCTTCCTGGTTCATAATAATATTTTTTTGCACCACTCTAGGAGTCTAGGTGTTCTCTATGGGGTGTTTTTGGAGAGAGAACATTGTTTACGGGGTATGGGACAAATGGCTTTTTTAGGAGAAAAGTTTGACGAATAGGGAAGAATTGCATGGAATAAGGGTGTGTGGATGAGAGAGGTACATGAACCAACCTGTGTATGTTCCAAGCCCTGTTTGTCATTAAATGCTACTGTTCTGGATCTGGTTATATGTTTTGCAGTATGTTAAAATATATCTGTATATTTAAATAAAAGGAAAATTTTAATGAGTACAGTAGCACACATTCAGTTATTACAGCCAGATGAATAAATGAACTCTGTGCGGCCAGTCCTCGTGGCCGTTGGATAAAGGCTTTGGCACATGGGCAGCTTAAATTGTCTTTCTAACATAACTGGAAGTTTTTAAGAAGAGACTGGCCAGCCACTTGTCTGAAAAGGTATAGGGTTTCCTGCCTGAGCAGGGGGTTGGACTAGATGACCTCCAAGGTCCCTTCCAACTTATTATTATTAAATATTTGAATGGAGGTTTCAGCAGCCAGGATCTCTGCCTTCATTGTTGGGGTTGAAATGTGTAAATTCTTAAGATCTGTGTTGTTATTGTTCCAGAAACTGAGGGAGAAGGAAATTTCTGATTTCTTGCTGGTTCTCTCTTGCACAATGCCCCCTGGTAATTTTCACTCCCATTTGGACTTAATTTCTTTTGAGCTGGGAAAAGCAAATTATTTTAGGAGAGTTGAGATGGGAGGTGAGGCTTTTGCAGTGCAGAATTGGCAGATGAAAGAAAACTTAATTGCCTTTGGGCTTTGCCCTGGAAAGCCCCCCCCCCCAAAATGTTTCAGGGTCTCTTACTTTTTTACTTTACTTTTATTAAATTTGTATACCGCCCTTCTCCCCAAGGACTCAGGGCGGTGAACAGGGCATATATAAATAGCAAATACAAAAATTAAAAAGAAATTAAACAAGTGCCCAATTAAAAATACAATAACAATAAAAAACCCATTAAAAACGCTAACGTCCCCCATCAGGCCAGACCAGCTAGTTCAAACAAGTGGGTCTTCAGGCCGCGCCGGAAGGAGCGAAGGTCCGATGCCATGGTCTCCTTGAAGACCAAGAGATAATGACAATAATAGGGTCCTTTCCGTATATTTCTGTGTTCAGTTCTTAATTCCAGCCCTAGTTACAGAGCTAACAATACAGATGGTCCTTGCTTTACAACCATAATTCAGCCCAAAATTTTGGTGGTCAAGTGAGACACTTGTTAAGTGAATTTTGCCCCATTTTACTATCTTTCTTGCCACAGTTGTTGGGTGAATCGCTGCAGTTGATAAGTTAGTAATCTGGTTGTTAAGTGAATCTGGCTTCCCCATTGACTTTGCTTGTCAGAAAGTTGCAAAAGATGATCAGATGACCTTGAGCCCCAGCAACGGCCATAAGTATGAACCAGTTGCCAAGCATCTGAATTTGGATCACACAATCATGGGGATGCTACAAGGGTCGTAATTGTGAAAAATGGTCGTAAGTCACTTTTTTCAGTGCTGTTGTAACTTTGAATGTTCACTAAATGAATAGTTGTAACTCGAGGATGACCTGTACTGACTAAAATCATACATCTTGCTAAGTCAGCCTGTGGCCTGTTTTTGTCCTACCACGTTATAAGCTATTGTAGTTTATATATGAAGAATTGTGACAGAGTGGGCAATTTGAATCCAACCAAATGTGTGAGGGTTTCTTTTTTTCCAAACCACAGTGAAAAACTATGGATTAATATGAGAACCCAGTAACAAAATCTGCAATGCTGGCCCAACAAGTCCGATGTTGTTTACACCGCTTTCCCCAACATGATGCCTTTCTGATTATCTGGGTGTAGTGTGGATGACAGGTTTTTGAGGCAGTGTTTAAAGCACCACCTGGCTCAATTTTAAGGACTGGTTTTAGCTTATTGCTTCGAAGCTGATCTTGGAATCTCGCCTTCGGTGGCACATTCAAGCTATGGGTAGTCCTCGTCTTATGAACACAACAGGGGCCAGAATTTCCATTCCTAAGGAAGGTGGTTGTTAAGTGAGTTGCTAACGATATTACAACCTTTTTTGCCACAGTTGTTAAGGGAATCCCTACAACTGTTAAGTGAATCAGTGAGCCAGCCGTGTGCTGCAGCTGCCAAGAAAGCCAACACAGTGCTAGGCTGCATTAACAGAGGGAGAGAATCAAGATCACGTGTTGATACCACTTTACAATGCCTTGGTAAAGCCACACTTGGAATACTGCATCCAGTTTTGGTCACCACAATGTGAAAAAGATGTTGAGACTCTAGAAAGAGTACAGAGAAGAGCAACAAAGATGATTGGGGGACTGGAGGCTAAAACATATAGGGAACGGTTGCTGGAATTGGGCATGTGTAGTTTAACGAAGAGAAGGGTGAGGGGGGACATGATAGCAGTGTTCCAATATCTCAGGGGCTGCCACAAAGAAGAGGGAGTCAAGCTATTCTTCAAAGCACCTGAAAGCAGGACAAGAAGCAACGGATGGAAACTAATCAAGGAGAGAAACAACCTAGAACTAAGAAGAAATTTCCTGACAGTTAGAACAATTAATCAGTGGAATGACTTGCCTCCAGAAGTTGTAAATGCTACAACACTGGAGGTTTTTAAGAAGAGAGTGGACAGCCTTTTGTCTGAAATGGTATAGGTTTCCTGCCTGAACAGGGTTGGACTAGAAGACCCCCAAGGTCCCTTCCAACTCTGTTATTCTGAATCGTGTGAGCATTACACGAATCTGGCTTCCTCCATTGACTTTGTCAAAAGCTGGCTAGGAAGGTCGCAAATAGCGATCATATGAAGCTGTAACCATCATAAATACACTTCGGATGTCAGGCGCTTAACATTTGATCCCGTGACCGTGAGAATGCTGCAACGGTGATAAATGCAAGGACTAGTTGCAAGTCACTTTTTTCAGTGCTGTTGTAACTTTGAATCATTGCTAAAGAAATGGTTGTAAGTTGAAGACTTCCTGTTCAGGTCTGTTTCTACCCTTTTCTGTGACATTTAAAGAAACATTTAAAAATGCTTAAATGCCTATTTTGAGGTGATTGAAGCACCCAGAACAACACCCTTGCAAGAGTTGGAGAAACATAGCGGAGGGCTCAGCTGTTATCTGCACATTCCTCTGAGATGGGTGGATTAATCACTTCATGCTGGAATTTGCAAATACCAAGTTTTTTTCAAATGTCCCATCTCTTTCATCCTTGCCTCAGATCACTTTTCTTGGCTTCAGATGTGGTTCAGATCTTCACATTATACAGGTAGTCCTTGACTTACGAACACCATTGAGCCCAAAATTTATTTTGCTAAGTGAGACATTTGTTAAATGAGTTTTGCTCCATTTTACGACCTTTCCTGCCACAGTTAAGTGAATCACTGCACTTATTAAGGTAGTAACACGGCTGTTAAGTGAATCTGGCTTCCCCATCGACTTTGCTTGTCAGAAGTGTGAAAAACGGTCACTTTTTTCAGTGCCGTTGTAACTTTGAACCGTCACTTAAACGAACTGTTGTAAGTTGAGGACTGCCTGTAGTTTCATGGCGTTGCTTTGTTTTTAAATCAGGAAGAGCAAATGTTTTCTCATTAGAAAATAAATTTTATTTAAAACTACAAGCAATTGCTTCTCCAAGCAGATGAGGCAAATCATCTTCGAGGGGTGATCCATTCCTGCATGTCCTGGGTGTGAAGCTGAAGGAGAAAAAGAACAATAATAAAAAATAAAAGAAGACATCAGGAGGGAGTTGAGGAGAACTGGAAACTCTGGAATTTGTAAATGATGGAGACACCATGGGGGTGTCGGAAAAATCAAAAGTGGCAACTGGGACTGCCTGATAAGGTCCTTCATGACCTCTTTGACTGTTTATTTTTATCCTGCCTTTTATTATTTTTATAAACTTAAGGTGGCAAACTTATCTTATGTTCCTTCCTCCTATTTTCCGCATAACAACAACCCTGTGAGGTGGGTTCCCCCATACCCCTAGAATTGTCCCCAAGCGGCAAAGTGGAATGCCAAGCTTGGAGACCCTGGGTTTGTTCAAATGTTCATTTTGCCTCTTTCTTTCTTTCTTTGATATTCACTACCCTTGCTTCCGTCAGCACCTTATATACAGATAGTCCTCGACTTATGAGTGTAAGTGACTCCAGAATTACAATCATAAGTCATTTTGCTTGTTAAGCAGATCACCCCGTGACCGGATATTTATGACGGAGGTAAGTAAATCTATTAGAAACCACGGCTGGTTTCAGCCTACTGTGGCTGTAAACTAGGTCTATGTGTATAAAGGATTATAGAAACCAAGTTCAGGATTATGTACATTCGGCAAGTACAGAAATACAGTCAAGGAACTCGTTTTCGGTATCTAGAAATGCCTTTAGAGATACATTCATTTATATAACACGCAAATGTACAGTTTTTGCATAGCTTGCTGATGATACCCAACTTTTCATTTCGACCCCAAACCACCCCAGTGATGCCCTCGACGTGATGTCCCGATGCCTGGAGGCGGTCCGGGTCTGGATGGGGAGGAACAGGCTTCGACTCAACCCTGACAAGACTGAGTGGCTGTGCGTACCGGCATCTCGGGATATTCAGGATATCCCACCCCTCACTATGGGGGGTGAGTTATTACCTCCTGTAGATAGGGCTCGCAACTTGGGAGTCCTCCTAGATTCACAGCTCTCCCTAGAAGACCATATAGTAGCTGTGACTAGGGGCCTTCGCCCAGGTTCGCCTGGTGCGCCAGTTGCGGCCCTATCTAGACCGGGATGCCTTACGTACGGTCACTCATGCGCTCGTGACCTCTCGTCTTGACTACTGCAACGCTCTCTACATGGGGCTACCCTTGAAGACCACTCGGAGGCTCCAACTGGTACAGAATGCAGCCGCGAGAGTTGTATTGGGAGTTTCCCGATACTCCCATGTCACACCTTTGCTCCGCGAGCTGCATTGGCTTCCAGTTGTCTTCCGAGTGAGGTTCAAGGTGTTAGTAATGACCTACAAAGCCCTTCATGGCATGGGTCCGGAATACCTTGGGGAGCACCTGCAGCTGGCATCAACTTCCCTCCGCCCAGTACGCTCCCACAGAGAGGGCCTCCTCAGGGTGCCACCGGTCAAAGAATGCCGACTGGTGGCCCCCAGGGGGAGGGCGTTCTCTGTGGGTGCACCGGATTTATGGAACCATCTTCTGGTCGAGCTCCGGATGGCGCCCGATCTCCGCTCCTTCCGGCGCGATCTTAAAACCCATCTCTTTAAACAAGCTGGCCTGGCCTGATGGGACGGGGTGGGATTTTTATAAATGGACTTCAATTTTTAATCTGCATTAATTTATTATGGGCATTGTTTAATCACGTTTTAATAATTTTTAATTTTTGTATCTAGTTTTTATGTATTGCCCTGTTCACCGCCCTGAGTCCTCCGGGAGAAGGGCGGTATATAAATTAAATAAATAAATAAATAAATATTTCTGATGAAAGAAAAAGAGAACAGCAGCTAATCACGTGCTCCCAACTCATTTTTCAGATCTCGTCAATCTCTGCTGTGCGTGCTCAGTCTTAGCTTTGAAGTCTTAAGGGCTAGAAAATGCTTTTAAAACAAACCAGGTTATAAGTACTGGCAAATTTCTAGCCTTCAGCAGTATTCTCAGCCAACAAACACCAAGGAGAGTCAAGGTTTGCCTGTGTCTCCCCTGTGCATTGCATCCACGGCAGCCGTTCTCAATCCTTCGAGGAATTCACGTGCTTGCTAGAAAATGGCCTTTTTTTCCCCCTGCAGAACTATTGAGAAGGTGCTTTATTTTCTGCGCCATATTTTTAATTCTCACTTTTTAAAAAAAAAAAAATATTATCCAGGGCTATAAGCTCCAAAAGCTGGGAGTGGCCGGAGCCAGGCATGAGTTTTCCTATTTCTCTGACTGTGTTCTCATCAATCTTTCTCACTCAGACAATACCCTTTTTTGTGTACAGTTCACTGTGCTTCTTCCCCTCCCAGAAGCACAGGATGTGTCACCAGGGGCCAGGGGTACAACGGGATATGGATGGCAATGTGCAAAGACCTAACATGAGATTCATTGTACGTGGAAATATGATGCTGAACAGAGGATTCACTTTACTCCCATTACACCATATTTTTTTTTCTCTTTGTGCTAGTGTGTTTCTCTCTCATCTCCTCCTTTTATCATTCTCCCTATCGCTCACTCCAGCTTGCTTTGTGTCCCATCCGCCTTCTTCTGTCACTCCAACCATCTATCTCTTCCCCCCACCCCCACCCCATCCCCTTTTGCTGGAATAATTTTTAAACATTTTTTTAAAAAATAACAATGCAAAAACAAAAAAAAGACAAAAGACAAAATTCTTAAAACAAGACCAAAAAAAAAAAAAAAGAACTTCAAGCTGCATGAAATCCGGTTGACGGTAGAAAGAAGGGTCCTTGTCGTAAATGTGGAAGATAAAAGTCACAAATCATCAAGACGTGAGCTTGACATTGGGGTGGATAATAGAGTGGGTCTGATAATGTTACCTACCGTAGTTTGGGTAATGAAACTTCTGCAGAAAAACAACCAAGCTCAGAGAGCACAAAGGATCCCTCATTTGAACCTCGAGTTACAAATATTCTCCTTTCTTGGATAGTAGAGTGTGGTATGGGCTGATTTATCTTACCTGAGACTGAGAGGTCAGGTTTCCTGGAATTCACAGGCATCTAAGACAAAGAACAGAAAGAAATGGTTACTATTGCACAAAAGTCTCCTTCCCTCCCTCCCTCCCTCCCTTCCTCCCTCCCTCCCTCCCTCCCTCCCTTCCTTCCTTCCTTCCTTCCTTCCTTCCTTCCTTCCTTCCTTCCTTCCTTCCTTCCTTCCTGTTAGTTGTGATTCTAACCTTTGGAATCCAGAAGTATGTTTTCAGTAATGCAGTTACATTGCCAGAAGTGATTAAAATTGTTCATACTGTGGCAAGCTTTTACCTATATATAGTTATTCACAAGGAGTGACTCCTCTTTAACAAACAATAAACGGTGCTGGGGTTTAATCTTTGGGGCCAAAGGAGAGAATTTAAGGTGGTCCTAAACCATTTGTGCAGAACTGGATGAAAACATTAATAGCGTCTGATGCAGAAAATATATTCCTGGCAAAAATGAACAACCGCCATTGCTGGATTACATGAGATCAAAAATAATGCCACAAGAAAGATTTCCGACACAGTATGAGGTGCCTTGTTGTTTTGGGTACAACTGTGAGGTGGGGTTATTGCTTTCAGAGAGGGTCAAAGCCACCATCGGCTCCAGGGTCCCTCGATCATCTTGACAAGTCGACAACAGATGGGATCCCTAGAACCCCTTACCTCTCCTGCCTAACCTGTGCACATCATGACTGAATCTACCATTTTAATTCTCCATAATACATCCAATGTAGCATGATTTGGACCTTAAAATTGTGCTTTTGTTTTATTAAGGAACATTATTATTATTTTTGTGGGACTTCAAAATGGTGTATTAGGGAAGACCCCAGGGTTCCCTTAGTACTGAAATCAGCCGTACTTTGGGAAGAGGTCCTAGAAGACCGGTGTTGTGTACTGGGTTCGTTGTTTGAGAGAAGAGACAAGGCGAGTGAGTTCAGTCAGGAACATTCTTTATTTGCTTGCAGAAATCAAACTGGGGAACAGGGCTGCGACTGCACCTATTTATACCCTGGCCTCTAGGTGGCTGCCAATAGGTTTAAAGCAACCTACTGCCACCCTAGAAGCAGCCAATGGCGGCGCTGGAGACGGATTGTCTGAGGAGCTGGGAGCCGTTAGCCAGCTCCCTGCTTAAGCAACCTTCCAGCAATCAAACCCATGTGATACACTCAGTAAAACAAAGCCCAATACATTACAACCAGTTCAGCTAAGCCGTATCCAACCATCATTGTTGGAAAGAGGGAAAGTACTCTGGAAGAGCTTGGAGAACTTTGAATGATTGTCTTCCAGCACAAACAAGTACTTCTGTTGGGGAAGCAGGTATACATCTGGAATGGTGGAAATGGCACTCTTGCAAAAAATGGCTGCCTTAGTGTGGATACAGCTAGTATTAAAGCAGACATTTAACCAAAAGATTTTTCTCTACTGCCTTCTCTAACTGTCCAAGATGCTTCCTTAGGTACCATCTTATTTCTCTCTAATTTCCTGGATATGGGGCATTCTTTCACATGGAAAACTAGGCTTCAGTTCTCTCCCCATTTTAGCTTCTTTTTTGATCTATGTGAGGCCTACAACTGCTGCTGTGAATAAATATAGTGCTAGAGATTGGCGTCGGGTCCTGTCATACGTCAGTTTCTTCCTAGTGTTTTCCTGCAAGTGCAAGATTTGGTTGTGTCAAGCACAGCAACTCAGGAGCCCAGACAGTTCAAATGGCTAAAGGTTTAATCTACAAAAATCTGAACTACTAACTGTCAAAGCAAATTGGTGGCTGTTGAGAGTAAATGGAATTCAAGGTGGGTTGGACTTAGATCTCTTGTGGGCACGATGGGACTCAAGACTGATGATGTGTTTGACCCTTCCCTCGGGCTCAGCCTGGTCATCTACAGGACATTTCCACTGGTTGCAACTGGAATTGATTAACCAGTTTTTTTGCCCAAGCCTGAAGTCATGGGCTAAGGGAGACGGACCGGCCAAAAGTCTTCCAGCCAGCTTTCATGACTAAGATGGAACTAGAACTCTCAGTCTCCTAGTTTGTATCCTGAAGTCTTAACCACTAGGCCAAACTAACTTTCCTTAAGTTGAACTTTTGTTTTCATTAAATTGATGCCAAGTCAGGGAACCTTCTGGGAGGCAAAGGAACTGTCTTACAGTATTGCCGGGATACAAAGCTCACAGTGGACAAGCTGCTACTCCATAGAGAGACACTACCTTGAGTTCTGGGTATAAGGAGGAATTCATTCATATCAAGGCAAGAAGCTTTGTTCCAGAAATCAGCAAGACAGTGTTCTTCAGGATGGAGGATCCGGGCTGGAGAGAGAAGGAGAGAGAAGGAAAAAGCAGTTCAAGACCAAGAAAGAATCTGGATCTCAACCTATGCATAAAGGTAAAGGTAAAGGTAAAGGTTCCCCCGCACATGCGTGCTAGTCATTTCCAACTCTAGGGGCCGGTGCTCATCTCCATTTCAAAGCCGAAGAGCCAACGCTTGTCCGAGGACATCTCCATGGTCATGTGGCCGGCATGACCAGACGCCAAAGGCGCATGGAACACTGTTACCTTCCCACCGTAGTGGTCCCTATTTTTCTACTTGCATTTTTTACGTGCTTTCGAACTGCTAGGTTGGCAGAAGCTGGGATGCATAACAGACGCTCACTCTGTTACGCAGCCCTCGGGATTCGACCCGCTAAACTGCCGACCTTCTGATCAACAAGCTCAGCGTCCTAACCCACTGAGCCACCACGTCCCTCTGCATATGCATAGGAGAACCCTATTGTCTCAGCAAGGAGGAGGGTTTTGTGGTGAACGTCTCCGGTTGGAGATATGTCATGAAGTTGGAGAGGACTGCACAGCCTTAACTCTAAGAAGAAGGAAAAATACTGGATTTAGGGATCAGAACAAAAGACTTACAGTAGAAAAGAATCCTTTGATAATCCTGATCTGTCTCCTGGACAACGATGGTGTTAGGACACTTGGCGGAAAACAATTCCGTCCTCATGTGAGGCCGGCCTGTGGCAGGGAATCCAGCGGGGGGGGGGGAACAACAGAGAGAAGATTGGCATGCATATTCAGGAGAACCAAGGCTTTTTTTGTCATAGAACGCTCAGAACGGAGTTCCGGCACCTTTTTTGGATGGAATCTTGTAGGGTAGGCAAGGCAGGTTGTATGACATGTGTGAGTTCCGGCACCTTTTTCTTTTACAAAAAAAGCACTGAGGAGAACAATACTGGACAACAAAGTGCTTGATAGGCACAGCTTCAGAAGGTGAGTGAGAGAATCACCCCTCCCAGTGGTTTTTTTTTCTGTAGAAAAACACATCCCTGCAGGTAGAAAGCTAGTCGATCAGAGTGCGCCCTCATTTCAGTCTGTGAGGTTCACACGTAAACTGTATCAGCTACCAGGTGAGAATCTGTAACTAAATGCAGAGATGAATTCAGTACAGATAGTCCTTGACTTGCAACAGTCCCTTTAGTGACCATTCAAAGTTACGGCGGCACTAAAAAAAAAGTGTCTTATGACCATTTTTCACAGTGACGGCCTTTGCAGCATCCCCATGATCCTGTGATCCAAATTCAGATGCTTTGGTAACTGGTTCATATTTATGACCGTCACTGTGTCCCAAGATCATATGATCCCCATTTTGCAACCTTCTGACAAGCGAAATCGATGGGGGAGCCGGATTCACTTAACAACCGGGTTACTAACGTAACAACTAGAGCAGACATGTCAAACACAAGGCCCGGGGGCCAGATCCGGCCCACGAAGTGGTTTCATGTGGCCCATGAAGCCATCCTGGAAACAGTGAGGGAACAGCCCCCACTGCCTTGGCCCTGGCCCAGAGACCCTCCTTCTGCCAGAGACCCTCAGATCTGTCCCACTCCCGCCCAGGCCCCCATAGGCACCCTTGATGCGAACGATGTAGAGCTGGCCACGCCCACCCAGTAGGCCATACGCACTCTAGCCACGCCCACCCAGTAGGCCACACCCACCCTGGCCATACCTACTTGGCCCCCTGAGGGCAACCGCAATGCTGATGCGGCCCTCAATGAAATTGAGTTTGACACCCCTGGACTAGAGTGTTTCACTTAACAACTGAAAGCAAGAAAGCTTGTAAAATGGGGGCAAAACTCACTTAACAACTGTCTCACTTAACAACAGACATTTTGGGCTCCATTGTGGTGGTACGTTGAGGACTACCTGTATACATTAACATCCAGAACCTCTAATCCAATTCCTTGTTTAATGAAGCCGATAGAGAAACAGAAGAATACAGTAAAGTATTCCTTGACTTACAACAGTTCATTTAGTGACCATTCAAAGTTACAACGGCCCTGGGAAAAGTGACCTATGACTGTTTTTCAGACTTATGACCTTTGTAGCATCCCCCAAGGTCATGTGATTGAAATTCAGACACTTGACAACTGACTCGTACAACTGACTCGTATTTATGACGGTTGCAGTGTCCCAAGATCACGTGATCCACTTTTTAGACCTTCTGAAAGCAATCTCAATGGGGTTCACTTAACAACCCTGTTACTAACTTAACATCCGTAGTGATTTATTTAACATCTGTGGCAAGGTCGTAAAATGGGACAATGCTCACTCATCAACTGTTTCACTTAGCAACAGACATTTTGGACTCAATTGTGGTCGTAAGTCAAAAAGTTACTAAAACTAAAATACTTTTACATTTTTAAAAAAATCCGCTATAGCTGTGAGCAAGTAGTTGTGTTGCGTCTTCTGCGCTTCCAGAAAAATATCAGTGACGTAAATATATGTTTGAAATGACAATGGCTGGCCAATTAAATTGTTATCTTTTTATTAAAAATTAGTCTATGTCGATGCAGGAGTGATTGTTGAGCCATATATATATATTGGACTAACAGATGCAGCACCCGGTTTTTATATTGCTAAGCTTGTAAGCCGCCCTGAGTCTTCGGAGAAGGGCGGGATATAAATGTAATAAAAAAATAAAAATAAATAAATAAATAAATAAATATTCTTGGTTGGTTGCTATCTTTGAATTAAGCTTCTTTAACCTCTAGAGCACCAGATTTTCCCAGAGGCTGGAAAGGATTCAGCCTAAGGCAAGATTCTGCAAGTGCAACTCTGCAGAAATGCTAATTAATTTTTTTGGTATGGTTTCCCACAGCTGTTAATATATATCATTGCAATAGCTTATAATGCAAAAAGCCTGCAGACATTCTACCTTCAAACACTTGTCAAATCCTTTGCTGCCAGCAGAGATTAAAAAAAGGGCAGGATCAAACATGGGCTTTTTATTGAGCAAATAAGGAAGTTATCAAAATGCAAGTAGTCTTCAAGTTATGATCTGTTGCTTAGCAACCGTTCAAAGTTAGACAACCCACCCCCACCCCCACAAAAAGGTACTTATGACCCAAACCTGAAGTTCTGACAGTTGGGCCCTCCAACGTAGCCATAAGGCCACATTTTGGGTGCCTTTATTTACAGCACACTAACCCAAAAGAGAACCAACCTAGAAAAAAATTCCTGGCAGTTAGAACAATTAACCAATGGAACAACCTGCCTCCAGAAGTCGTGAATGCTCCAACGCTGGAAGTTTTTAAGAAGAGACTGGACAGCCATTTGTCCGAAATGGTATAGGGTTTCCTGCCTGAGCAGGGGGTTGGACTAGATGACCTCCAAGGTTCCTTCCAACTCTGATTCTGTTATTCTGCAGTCATGTGACCCCAATTTACAACATTTCTGCATTTCTGGTTTCCGGTTAAAAAAAAAATCCCCATATTAAATGATAGGTTTGCATAATGACCTTGGTGTTTGCTTAACAAGTACACAAAAAAGTTTGTAAAATTAGTCACTGTCATGTAAAGACTTACTTAGCAGCCATCATGCTGGCTCAATTATTGTCATAAGTCGAGAACTGCCTATACTAGATAAAATGCAATTTAGTGGTGAGCTCTTCAGTTCCCACAGACGCCAATGAGACATATTAGTATAGATAAACGTGTCTGACTGATTTCAATAGGAAATTAACTGATAGCTCTGCCAAAGCCATGAATTCCTCTTGACCTTGCCAGGCAATTATTCCTTTCATCTGTGCTTCAGGAGTCTTAATCTGGTCATACGACATATATTGCTTTTAAGATCAGCTTGGAAGATAACATAATCAGCAAAGCTGGCAGGAAAGAAACACGGAAGCCTTACCTTCCGTAGCCAGATCAGCACTTTCTTCTCTAAGCAAATAATTCCATGATTTGGGAATGCATTGGCCTGTTTTCCTAGGAAGAAAAGAGGCAGGAGAAGAAAAAAAATCGGGTTAGCTATAAATGGGCACAAGGACAGACAAGTTTCAAATGTGGTTTGAAAGAATCATTATGACTTGAGATAGTTGGGGGAAGAAACTTGATGCGTAAAATGCGTTTCTTTTTTAAAATGACTCCTGCCTTTTTTAAAAAAATTTAGTTATTGTAGGAGGGGTGCATCCCTGAGGTTGTGGCAAAGCAGAAGGGTGCGATGGTGATAGAAATCACAAAGTGAAATTCTAAACTTAGAAACCATGACTGTAAACAATGGTAGGATGGGGATTTTGATACATATGGCGCTGTCTCCAAAAATACAATAGGTGCTGAGTAAATATACAGGAGATTCAACATATATTTATATATATATATATGTTTCTGGGGACCGAAAGCACCGCTGTTGTGCAGTCCAACTGCTTTTCTATTGGGCTGCTTTGTTGTATTCTAATATTTGTTCACAGATCTGTAGCTCCTCTATTTTTAGATATCGGAAGTGGGCTTTTTAAAAAAAAATCAGTCTTTTCTTGAGCACCAATGTCTTAAAACAGAGGTCCCCAACCTTTTGGGCACCAGGGACCGGATCCGTGGAGAGACGTTTTTCTGCGGACCGGAGGTTATGTGGTTTTGTGTGCTGCATGCATCTCATGGATGGGACTTTGCTTGTTTGTGCGGACCGGTTGCTGGCATGCCGCAGCCCGGTACTGGTCCACGGACTGGGGGTTGGGGACCCCGGTCTTAAAAGAAGCAGAGAACAAGCAACTCCTTCTTTCATCCTTCTCTTGATACAGGTAGACCTCAACTTAACTCACTTCAAATGATCACTAAACAGCTGTAAGTCTAGGACTGCCTGTACACTCTTGGTTCAGACAATTTCACCATTTAATCTCATCAAAGAACCTCGTTTAATCCATTTCAAAATTTCCCATTCAATTTCACAATCCTGACCTGGATTGAATTCCCTCCCTGCTTATAGAAGTGCAGGCATTCTTGACTTATAAGCATTCATTTAAGTGATTGTTTGAAGTTATAACACTACTGGGGAAAAAATGACTAATGATTGTTTTCACACTTAGCAACCTTTGCAGCATCTCTATGGTCGCATGATCAAAATTCAGATGCTTGGCAACTGACTTATATTTATGACGGTTGCAGTGTCTTGGGGTCACGTGATCCCCTTTTGTGACCTTCTGGCAAGCAACGTCAATGGGGAAGCCGACTTCCCTTTACAACAGGGGTGTCAAACTCAATTTCATTGAGGGCCGCATCAGCATTGCAGTTGCCCTCAAGGGGCCGGGTGGGCGTGGCCTACTGGGTGGGCGTGGCCAGCTCTACATCGTTCGCATTAAGGGTGCCTAGGGGGGCCTGGGCAGGAGTGGGACAGATCTGAGGGTCTCTGGCAGAAGGAGGGTCTCTGGGCCAGGGCCAAGGCAGTGGGGGCCGTTCCCTCACTGTTTCCAGGATGGCTTCGCAGACCACATGAAACCACTTTGCGGGCTGGATCTGGCCTCCAGGCCTTGTGTTTGACATGTCTGCAGTAGTGGATTTCACACTAAACCAGGTCAGTTAAAAAACCAGGAACCACAACTGCAGCATATTCTAGTTTGCTTAGTTTTAACTTTCCTTAAGGTTTTATACGTGTGTGTGTGTGTATGTATATGTGTTTGTGTGTATATGTGTGTGTATGTATATCTCTATATCTATCTATCTATCTGTCTGTCTGTCTGTCTGTCTGTCTGTCTCTCTGTCATGGTAGCCACGCCATATAGTTCAGTGTATTGGGAATCTTTTTTGTGTTTGACATGTCTGTTTTACAACGATGTTACTAACTTAACTGTAAAGTTGCGTGCTTCACAGAGAGACGGACACAGAGCTGGGTAACGATGCGTTTATTCAGGAACAGAAGGAAGCTGGGGCAAAAGGGAATACCTGGCGTCTATTTATACCTGCCCAGGTGAATCACAACCAATCGATTCAAACCTGGGCTTTCCGCCAGTGCAGGTGGCCAATGGATTTAAACGCTGGCTTCCCGCCAGGGCTGACCATGCCTGGGGCTGTCAACAGCTTGAGCCATTCAGGTTTTTCCCGCGTGAGCGGTTATAGCCCGGAGCTGTCCAGCCTCCTGCTGAGCTGCTCATCAGCCTCCTGCTGTGTTGTTCATTGTGTATGCTGAGAGGCATACACTGCATTAACAACTGCAGTGAATCACTTAACTGTGGCAGGAAAGGTGGTAAAATGAGGTGAAACTCACTTAGCAACCATTTTGCATCGCAACAGACATTTGGGGCTCAGTTGTGGTCATAAATTGAGGACTACCTACAGTGCGCACTTTTCTCTGTCAGGGTTCAAGACACAAAACTGATTATGATGCAGCAGTGAATTTGGCAAACTGTAGCTTCCTAAAAGACCTATGATGTAATAAGTCACAGGACACATGTTGCTTTGAGGAAAACAGCAGCAGTATGAAAAATTGAACGATGTTGTTATGATTTATCCCCGAGGCAGGTATATCTCACGGGATAAATGCTTGCAAGCATTGTTACAGGCACTCCCAGGTTCTTTTATGGTCACTCACTCACGCACACCCTGTTGAGGCATGCAGATCGTGTAGACTTCCCTATTTTTCTACCTCATTCCAGATAGGTGTGCCTAGAATAGACAAGACACACAGCTCCTGGTCAACCACCCAGAAATAAACAGGGTCACACAAACGTAAATCACTTTCAACCGAACATCGAGACACATCCGTGTTTTTTTCAAATACATGGAGAATATGTGAATTGGAAGTAGCAGCAAAACTTTGCTGATTACAAGGTACATTTGCTCTTTCTCACATGCACATGCACACATTTATCCAGACTTAAGACCTAAACTAGGCTACCAGGCACTAGCTAGAGCAGGAGTCTTCAAACTTGGCCCTTTTGTGACTTGTGGACTTCAACTCCCAGAATTCCTAAGCCAGGCACACTGGCTGAGGAATTCTGGGAGTTGAAGTCCACAAGTCATAAAAGGGCCAAGTTTGAAGACCCCTGAGCTAGAGGGATGGAAGCTGCCAATTTTGGATCTAGGATCCTGGAGTGGACCGGCTTCAGGATCTCTTATATCTCCCCAAGTCCTTGTGTTGATGGGATTTGAGTTTTTCCATGTGCTCAGACCCAGCTTCCTTTGGTTCAAGTGACACTTTTCTTTGTTTTTCTTTAAAAAAAAATGGTTTCTTTTTTCATCACCTTCAGTGATTTATATTTATGCCAGGACAAAGCCAGCTGAATGCTAGGAAAACCATCCTAATATAGGATCTATTTGACAGTGCAACTAATTACCAGGGAATGTGGAGATCTCTCCCCTTCATTGGAGGTCTCAAAAGCTAAGACCAAGCCTAGCACTGATGATGTTACCTAGTTTGGTAATGAAATGTCTGCCAGGAAAAACCACCAAGCTTAGAGAGTGCCAGGGACCCTACAATTCAACCCTGAGCTACAGATATTCTCTTCTGTTGGCAAAGACCAACTTCCCTCTTTTGGGAGATGCTCTCTATTTTGTTCCTGTCTCAGGTGGTGGGTTGGACCAGATGTCTTAAGAATCCCTTCCTGTTTTTACCATTTATATATAGACCTTGGAGATCTTCTAGTCCAGCCCCCCACTCAAGCAGGAGACCTTATACCATTTCAGACAAGTGACTGTCCAGTCTCTTCTTAAAAGCTTCTAGAGATGGGACACCCACAAATTCTGAAGGCAAAGCTGTTCCTCTGGTTGATTCTCCTCACTGTCAGGAAATTTCTCCTTAGTTCTAGGTTGCTTCGCTCTTTGATCAGTTTTCAACCATTGTTTCTTGTCCTGCCCTCCGGTGCTTTGGAGAATAATTTGACCCCCTCTTCTTTGTGGCAGCCCCTCAAATACTGAAATACTGCTATCAAGTCACTCCTATTTCTTCTTTTCTTTAGACTAGCCAAACCCAAGTCCCAGTTCTGTAATAAAGCTGTCAGCGACAAATGCCCTTTTCATCCCGAGATTGTGAATGAAAGCAACTTAATTTCTTACTTCCTATTAGACCTTGGGCTGCATGGAAGGAATCCTAGCTATTTGGGGCTTGTGACTACACCCTTTTGTTTCATTTAAGCACAACGGCAATGTTTATATTCGTTCTGTCTTGGGGCCTCGCTGAATTTAATATAGGTAGTCCTCAGCTTATCAAAAACTGAGTCCAAAATTTCTGTTGCTGAGCGAAACACTTGTTAAGTGAGTTTTGCCCCATTTTATGACCTTTCTTGCCACAGTTGTTAAGTGAATCGTTCCAATTGTCCAGTTAGTAACACGGTTGTTAAGTGTGAATCTGGCTTTTCCATTCACCTTGGTTCTCAGAAGGTCAGAAAAGCAGATCGCATGACCCCAGGACATTGCAACTGTCATAAATGTGAGTCAGTTGCCAAGCATCCAGATTTTGAACAAGTGACCCTAGGGATGGTGCAACAGTTTAAAGTGAGAAAAATGGTCACAAGTCCCCTTTTTTCAGTGCCGTTGTAACTTTGAATGGTTACTAAACAAATTGTTGTAAGTCAAGGACTACCTGTAGAGCAGACATGTCAAACACAAGGCCCGGGGGCCGGATCCGGCCCGCAAAGTGGTTTCATGTGGCCCGCGAAGCCATCCTGGAAACAGTGAGGGACCGGCCCCCACTGCCTTGGCCCTGGCCCAGAGACCCTCCTTCTGCCAGAGACCCTCAGATCTGTCCCACTCCTGCCCAGGCCCCCATAGGCACCCTTGATGCGAATGATGTGGAGCTGGCCACGCCCACCCAGTAGGTCATACGCACTCTAGCCACACCCACCCAGTAGGCCACGCCCACCCTGGCCATACCCACCCGGCCCCCTGAGGGTAACCGCAATGCTGATGCGGCCCTCAATGAAATTGAGTTTGACACCCCTGCTGTAGAGTGAATAGGTGGTACACAAGGACAGAGCATCACCATTACTATAAAATCCTGCCTGTATCCTACCTCAACACCAGTTAAACTTTCAAGATACTGACACAGATTTGCACAGCAAAATTATTGAGTCTCTACACTAGTGTTTCTCAACCTTGGCAACTTTAGGATGTATGGACTTCAACTCCGAGAATTCCCCAGCATGGAGAATTCCCCAGCATCGGGAATTTTGGGAGTTGAAGTCCACACGTCTTAAAGTTGCTAAGGCTGAAAAACACTGCTCTGTGCATACTGTGCACATAAGCACTGTGCACATATCTTCATTAATAATGCAATCCATATTCTAGAGATTCTTGGTTCAGACCTTATCCTGGGATAAAGTATAGATCAGAGGTGGGGAATGATGGTACCCTCTAGAAAGAGTACAGAGAAGGGCAACAAAGATGATTGGGGGACTGGAGGCTAAAACATATACATAACGGTTGCTGGAATTGGCTATGTGTAGTTTAACGAAGAGAAGAGTGAGGGGTGACATGCTAGCAGTGTTCCAATATCTCAGGGGCTGCCACAAAGAAGAGGGAGCCAAGCTATTCTTCAAAGCATCTGAATGCAGGACAAGAGGCAACAGATGGAAACTAGTCAAGGAGAGAAGCAACCCAGAACTAAGGAGAAACTTCCTGACAGTTAGAACAATTAACCAGTGGAACAACCTGCCTCCAGAAGTGGTGAAAGTGGAGCGGTGAATGCTTTATGACTTGTGGACTTCAATTCCCAGAATTCCTCAGCCAGCCATGCTGGAGAATTCTCGGGAGTTAGTCCATACATCTTAAAGCGGCCAAGGTTGAGAAAGGTTGGCTGGCTCACGAATTCTGGGAGTTGAAGTCCACAAGTCATAAAGGAGCCACCGTTCCCCATTCCTGGTATAGATGATGGAGAGATATCCTGGAGACTTAAGGATTAGATCCTGGGTGAAAAATGGCTATGTATGTAAAATATTGGAAGCCTGAACTCACAGTCGGATGGCAGCCCATAGTTGCAACCGTTCTGGGCTCTCGCTCTGATTCATACTAAACAGGGTGCTGTCAACATAGGCAAATGTCTCCAGTGAAGACGAGGAAGATGCTGCAGCCGCAATGAAGAGCCACCTGCCAAGATACTACAAAGATGAGAATTTGGTCACTTCAGGTCAAATTAAGAGAACATGCAAGTATGATTCTAAATCCCCAAGCTTAGGCAAAATCATTATTTATTTATTTTATTTATTTAATTAGATTTCTATACCGCCCTATTCCCGAAGGACTCAGGGCGGTTTACAGGGCAGCATAAAATACAATATAAAAGATAATATAAAATTAAAATAAATTAAATTAATTAAACCCAACAATTAAAACAATATTTAAAAAGCTAAAACCCCTTCAGTCCAGGCCTGATAAATCGAAAAGCCAGGTTTTCAGGTCCCGGCGAAATGAACGCAGATCAGGGGCGGTCCGGAGTTCCACAGGTAAATCATCCCAAAGGGCAGGTGCACCCACAGAGAATGCCCTCCCTCTGGGGATCACCCGCCGGCACTCCCTAACCGGCGGCACCCTAAGGAGGACCTGTCTATGGGAGCGCACAGGACGATGGGAGGTTGATGCTGGCAGCAGGTGCTCCCTAAGATAATCCGGACCCATGCCATATAGGGCTTTATAGGTCATCACCAGCACCTTGAATCTCACCCGGAGGGCAACTGGAAGCCAATGCAGCTCGCAGAGAAGAGGCGTTACACGGGAGTATCGGGAGACTCCCATCACAACTCGCGCGGCTGCATTCTGCACCAGCTGAAGCCTCCAAGTGGTCTTCAAGGGCAGCCCCATGTAGAGAGCGTTGCAGTAGTCTAACCGAGAGGTCACGAGCGCATGAGTGACTGTGTGTAGGGCATCTCGGTGCAGATAGGGCCGCAACTGGCGCACCAGGCGAACCTGGGCAAAAGCCCCCCTGGTCACGGCACCTATGTGGTTTTCTAAACTGAGCCGTGTAAGTCCTCGACTTACAACTGTTCATTTAGTGTCCGCCTGTAGCTGCATCACTGAAAAAAGTGATCTATGACCATTTTTCTCACTTGCAACCATTGCACCATCCACAGGGTCACATGATCAAAATTCAGACAGTTGCCAACTAACAACTGTTAGTTGAAGTGTCCCAGGATCACGTGATCACCTCCCGCGATCTTCTGACAAGGGTAAACCAGATTCATTTAACAACCGTGCAGCAGCTAATTTAACAACTGCCATGATTCACTTAACAACCGTGGCAGGAAAGGTCGTAAAATGGGGTAAAACTCACTTAACAAATGACTTGCTTAGCGGCATAAATTTTGGGCTCAGTTGTGGTCGTAAGTTGAGGACTACCTGTATTTAGAGAAGGACAGTTCTTTCTCCAGCAGTCATGTCTTCTGACACATTTTCAACCCCCAGAATACAAAATATTGTCAGTTCAGGGTTGGAAGTGAAAAACAGAAGAGTGGGTGAGTAAAGAACTAAGCATTTCAACAGCTTTCTCGTTACTAAAAGTAGATTTCCGTGTAATTTGGCAAATTGAATGATGGCATGTCAATGAAACAGAAAGAAATAAGCAAAATAGTCTTTACCAAGGAAAAATGACCTGTTTGGCCTTCTGTACCTGCTAATTACAGATTCACTCCTTGGGCAATTATTTTAAATAGATATTCCCCCATGCACCGAATATATAGAAGGAGTCATTAAAAGAGATTCCTGTCTAGTAATGTCATGGTTATACAGTAGCTTCACAGCATACATAAACATCAAGCATGTATTAGAGAACATAGAAGATAGAATAATATAGGGCAGGAAGGGACCTCAGAAGTCATCTAGTCCAACCACTTCCTCAAGACAGGAGATCATATACCATCTCGGTCAAGTATAATAATAATAATAATAATAATAATAATAATAATAATAATAATAATAATAATAATAATAATAATAAGAAGAAGAAGAAGAAGAAGAAGAAGAAGAAGAAGAAGAAGAAGAAGAAGAAGAAGAAGTTGGAAGGGACCTTGGAGGTCATCTTGTCCAACCCCCTGCTCAGGCAGGAAACCCTGTACCATTTCAGACAAATGGCTGGCCAGTCTCTTCTTAAAAACTTCCAGTGTTGGAGCATTCACCACTTCTGGAGGCAGGTTGTTCCACTGGTTAGTTGTTCTAACTGTCAGGAAGTTTCTCCTTAGTTCTAGGTTGCTTCTCTCCTTGACTAGTTTCCATCTGTTGCTTCTTGTCCTGCCTTCAGGTGCTTTGGAGAATAGCTTGACTCCCTCTTCTTTGTGGCAGCCCCTGAGATATTGGAACACTGCTATCATGTCACCCCTCACTCTTCTCTTCGTTAAACTACACATACCCAATTCCAGCAACCGTTCCCTATATGTTTTAGCCTCCAGTCCCCCAATCATCTTTGTTGCTCTTCTCTGTACTCTTTCTAGAGTCTCGACATCTTTTTTATATCACGGTGACCAAAACTGGATGCAGTATTCCAGGTGTGGCCTTACCAAAGCATTGTAAAGTGGTATTAGTACTTCACTTGATCTTGATTCTATCCCTCTGTTAATGCAGCCTAGCACTGTGTTGGCTTTTTTGGCAGCTGCAGCACACTGCTGGCTCATATTGAAGTGATTGTCTACTAGGACTCCGAGATCCCTCTCACAGTTTCTACTATTGAGCAAGGTACCACCTATACTATACCTGTGCATTTGATTTTTCCTGCCTAAATGTAGAACCTTACTTTTTTCACCACTGATTTCATTTTGTTAGATAGCGCCCAGTGTTCGAGTCTGTCCAGATCCTCCTGTATTTTAAGCCTATTTTCTGGAATATTGGCTATTCCTGCCAGCTTGGTGTCATCTGCAAATTTGATGAGTTCCCCATCTATCCCCTCATCCAAATCGTTGATGAAGATGTTGAAGAGCACTGGGCCCAGAACAGAGCCCTGGGGCACTGTTCTTGAAAACCTCCAGCAATGGAGCACCCAGAACCTCAGGAGGCAAAGTATTGACGAATTGTTCTCAATGTCAGAAAATTTCTCCTTACTTCTACGTTGGATCTGTCTTTAATAAAGCTTCCACCCATTACTTCTTGCCCTGCTCTTTGTTGCTTTAGAGAATAAGTTGATTCTCTCTTCTGTGCAACAGCCCCTCAAGTACGGGAAGACAGCTATCATGTCACTCCCAAACCACCTCTTCGATCGGCTAGTTGCCCTCTTTAAAATGTTTTGCTATCTTTTGTTTTGTTTTTTAAAAAAAATATTTTTGTCTGACAAAAATCTTCAGAAGAACTGAAAGCCCCTGCAGTCTTCCATTGATTAGAACTTTCTCCCCACAGATTAATCCAGCTATTGATTTTTTTTAAATGGAGGTGGACACAAAACCACAAACCATCTTCGCTCATTGTGACTTAAAGAAACTTCCCAAACTGTTGCTTGAACTGAATTGAATACCGGTACTTTATTTGGCTGAGTGTGATTAGACACCCAAGGAATTTTTCTCTGTATTTCCGTATTCAGCTCTGCTTTCTAGATGTGATGGCTCAGTTGAGAATTCGAACTAAACCCAATGTGTCTGGGGTGACCAGATGGAATCTAGATATTTCTGGACCAAACCATAAACTGTGAATGATTAAATAAGCTTTCCAATCATGGACAGGAGTTCCCAGGTTCCAGAAGTGGAACTCAGGATAAACTTTGGTTTGTTCATTGCTTTTCTCGTAGCAACTCTGAAAGCAAAAACATACTTCTGGTTGTCTCCTCCCCCCCCCCCCCCCTGAAAGCCTGAGGCCATATTATTTTCAATAAGACAGATGACAAAAGAACTTTCCTATAAATTACGGTCTGCGTTAGTTAGTAGAAAAGCCTGCAGTATTTGCAATGCTGACCTCAGGCAGCCAGATATCTTGGTCTTGACTGCTCTTGCTTCAGTTAAAACTGCTTTTAATTGGGAACTTTTTTTTCCCTGCCTCTTTCCAGAAACACCACCCTTGACATTTTATGTAAATCATATCAATACTAGATCGCATTTGCTTAAGAGAGAACTTTTATAAAATGTTTTATAGGTGGCACTTAGATCCTAAAAAATTAACAAGTATGTATCCGAACTGTCAGCCCAAATGTTGGAGGTGTGGCGGTGAAGATGCAACGTATTTTCATATATGGTGGACCTGTAAAAAGGTTAAAGCTTTTTGGATTAAAATTTGGTGGAACATGCAAAAGATATTCAAGAAAAGGATAAAGTTTTGTCCGCAACTGTTTTTACTGGGCATTATTACTGATACTACTGTTGTGGACACTAAGCTGATGTTGAACTTAATTACGGCAGCGAGACTTTTAGTAGCGCAATATTGGAAGAAGGAAGAACTGCCGACTATAGAAGAATGGACTTTAAAAGTTTCCAATCTGGCAGAAATGGCAAAGATCTCAGCGTGCTTGAAAGACCAGTCGCAACAGAGATATATTGTGGAGTGGAGAAGATGGATTGATTATATCCAGAATAAATATGGGACTAAAAAGTTTCATCTAGCATTTGAATAAGTATTGATGTGATATTTAAATTGCTTGTAGTTATTTTATAAGAGTTAAAGTGCGATAGATTTAATAGTTTATTGTTGTTTGCATAAGGTAGACTATGATTGTTTGTATATTTATACCCTGTATTGAGCTCTGGGAAGTCGGGGAGGGGGGAGGGGAGGGAGGTGTTGGGGAGGGTTGGGGAGAGGGGAGGGGGTTGGGAGGGGTTTTGTCTTTTAAAAAAAAATGTATTGTAAAACTTTTCAATAAAAAAAAATACTAGATTGCATTTGCAAGGGATTTTTTTTAACCAAGGTTGAAACCGGTCTCAAAAAAGTGGGCTTTCCTCACCCCCCCCCCCCACAAAAGCTATGCATTTCCAACCCGATTATTTTCAGGCTTGAGGACTGAGGTAGCAGATCAATTGTATAAATAAACAGTACATATTAGCAGATCTCATCGTAGAATTAGTTAGTTTGAACACTGAGATTTATAAAATTTAGGTTCACCCAACTATGGTGGTTAAATCTGGTAAAGGGAGGTTCCGGTTTGAGACTTTTCTTATCCTTGGAAGTTTAGAGGGTGATGTGGGCCAGCTATTCCTTCTCATCCCAATATACCCCATTGATCTGTTGTGGGGGGAAAAAGGCTGGGGAAGAAAGTGCTATATAAGCCTTGAGCACCTGGAGGAAAGGTGAAAATAGAAGTGTAATAAAAAGAATAACAACCATAACACACCGTACATTTTCATATGCTTTTTCTCCATCTCTTTACCTGCCTGAGCTCAACCAGATGTACCTGAAATTTGGAAATAGTTGGATCTAGGTGGTTTTCCTCAACAACAGCAGTTAATTAACCCTGGCAACCTGCCCAGATTTGGTTTGATTTTTGGTTACCTGGTCCCGGTTCAGTTCATTAGCGTGCAGCTTCACTAGATTCTCACATGGGAATACGGCATCCACAAAGAGTCCATAGAGGTAGAGAAGGTAAGTCCAGAGTCCCGCCATTGCTGGCGCTATTGGTGGCTTGCTTTGAGAACCAGATCTGGAGGTACATCTTGTTCAGTTCACCTTTGCCCTCAGCTTGTTAAATGTTTAAGCCCTCCAGGGTCTAGAGTCCATTGCTGTGTGTTTTAGACTATGAGGGAAAATGAAATCCAGAAGGATCCTAGCAAGCAAGGCCGGGAGGGGGGTGGAGGAAAGGGACTGGAAAGCAGACAAGCCGAGGAGGTGCATTTATAATTCTATAATGTTCTCTTATAGGTAGGAAGGTAATATTTGGTTAGAAAGGGATTTTCCTCTGAAGTGGTTTTGTCGAGCTTTGCTCTTTTTTTATGTTGGTTTTCTCCTGGGTCATAGGATTAAAAACAAACACCCACCCCCCCCCCCGCAAGCAATTGACTAATTTAAAGCAATACGTACCATTTCCCATTCCTAAAGTTTTTCGTCCCTTTGGTCAGTTTTTTTTCCCCCTTTTTGTTCATATCTCCTGTGCACCAATCCCCCATAATGTCTCCCAAACGACATTGCGCAGACATTTAGAGGTACGCCTCAACTTACAGCGGTATGTTTAGTGACTGTTCCAAGTTACAACAGCACTGCGAAAAGCCACTTACAACAGTTTCTCACACTTACGACCACTGCCGCAACCCCATTGGTCACGTAATCAATATTCATAGGCTTGGCAACTGACTCACATTTGTGACGGTTGCCGTGTGCAGGGGTCATGTCATGACCTTTTGCGACCTTCTGAGGAGCAAAGTCAACGGGGAAGCCGGATTTACTGAACAACCATGTTACTAGCTTAACAACTGATTCACTGAACAGCTGGCTAGAAGGGTCATAAAATGGGCCAAAAACTCACTTAACAATTGTCTCACTTAACAACAGAAATTTTGAGCTCAATTGCTGTCATACGTCCAGGACTACCTGTATTACCAGCGGTGGAGGGACTATATGGTTTTATAAAGTTATAAGGAAGGCTGAGCGCCAAAGAACTGATACTTTTTGAATTGTGGTGTTGGAGAAGACTCGTGAGGAGATCAAATCAGTCCATCCTAAAGGAAATCAACCCTGACTGATTTTGGGAAGGACAGAAATTGAAGCTGAAGCCACCCAATGAGAAGAGAGGATTTCTTGGAGAAGACCCTGATGCTGGGAAAGACTGAAGGCAAAAGGAGAAAGGGACGGCAGAGGATGAGATGGTTAGATAGTGTCATTGACACAATGAGCATGAATTTGGGCAAATTGTGGGAGACAAGGGAGGACAGGCAGGTTTGGCATGCTCTGGTCCATGGGGTTCTGGAGTGAGAAAGGATTTAGTGACTGAATAACAGCAATAACAACAAGATTAACAACAAGGTTTTATAAGAATCTCATAACATTGGAATCCCAATGTTTTTTCAAGGTATAGTGCACTGCCTTAATTGGAACTACTTTTTAGATAGAAAGCTAAAACATAGGATATCTGCTCTAGACCCTTCTGTTGTGGTTAACTACCATATCACAGTCTTCATGTCAGCCAATTGCAAGATAGTGGACTACATGTCCCATTTCTGTGGCTCAGAGATGATCTCCTGATCATGGTTGCTGATCGTTAACCAAAGTACAGCTTCTTGTTTATTTGGTGGGGAAAAAGATCCAATCTGTAACATCAGCTCTAAAGTGGGTAGATCGTATCTGAACCCACTCTCCCCCCACCTCCCGCCCCCAAGAGCATCTTCAAGACTTCTTCCAAACATCTATTGGACTGGCATGGGTGATGTCACTGGTCTAACTCATGGCTTTGTGCCAGCCAGCAATGTCAGGAGTGATCATGGCCTGTCTAAAGGCTACCCACTCAGATTAAATTGTGGCAGATAAATGAACACGAAGACCTCTTCTGCCTGCAAAAGTTCCATTCTTGGAGAAGTTAAGGTGGTCGAGAAGTTGATTTTGTTGCATTATATGCAACATTTGTAAATGTAAATGTATTTACATTTCAGTACAGTACAGTATTTACTGTATTTACATTTCAGACTTTCAGAGCAGCATTGGTTTGAACATCTCAAAGACAATTTGCTATACTTTGCCTTTCTGAAATATCCAGAGAGCCAAGGTGGGGTACTTGTGCTGCGAAACCCAGCTATCCAGATATATTTATTGTAGGCTTCATGCCTATCATGCTTTTCATGTTCCTTTTATATTTACAAGTTGCCTAGAGCTCTTAGAAGAGCTGTGAACTAATCAACTTTTAATTCTTTCAAATATGCACAGTATTAAAGTGATTGAAGCATTATCACATTTTTGCAAGCTTTTTAACTTGAAGATCTCTTTATCAGGAAAAATACTGGAGAGGTAGAGCAAGGAGGAAAATGTGCAAGAGGGAGAAGCTTCCAATTTATTCCTGGCGATCTGAGGTAAAGAGGAGTAGACGGATGGTTGTGCTCTGCCAAAGCTGGCTTGAAATAAGAAACAAGTGTCAATCACAGAGGAAATCAGAAGATTCAGGCAGTTCAAATGAGTGTAAAGATTTATTGCAAACTTAAGCTCTCTACAAGAATCTGACCAACTAACAGTCAACAAAAATGACCGGGAGATAAGGCATTCAAAGTGGGTTGGACTTGAATCTCTTGCAGGTGCCCAGGGATTCGTGACTCATGACGAATTTGATTCTTCCCTCAAGCTCAACCAGATCATCTCCTACAACAGATCAGTTGTAAACTTCTCGTTTGAGGCAGTACAAATTCTAGCTGTTCAAGACACAATCCTTTGTGTGCTATGCAAAATAATTTATTTATATCCCACCTTCTTCCTCTTTTCTTCACAACAACCCTGCGAGGCAGGTTGGGTTGAAAGAGAATGACTGTCCTAAAGTCACCCAGGTAGCTTTCATGGCTAGAATTCACTGTCTTTTGCTTTCTAACCTAGTGCCTTCACCACCAAATCAAACTGACTCTCAAAATAACGATATGGAGACGATAGCTGTTATACTCACACTCTCTGGGGAAGATACTTTATTTTTTGCTCCTTTCTGGACATTCTTACCTGTTGAGTGATAGCCTTCCAGAAAGCTGTTGAAAGGGAGTAGTGAAATTATTATTTTGTATTACTGTATCAGTTAAGTCGTTAAGACATAGTTAAAACTATGGAATCATTTACTGACTATGAATAACTTAAAGACGGCACCTGTTGTGAGCTGAATGTTAGTGATTGCTAGAGAATGTGAGCTGGAGGCAAAAATGGATTGTTCCTTGAGATTTATTTATTTATTTATTTAATTTAATTTTTATACCGCCCTTCTCCCGAAGGACTCAGGGCGGTGTACAGGGCAATACAATAAAATACAATATATAAAAATTAAAAAAATATTAAATACAATAGCCCAATTCAATAGATTACAAAACGTTAAAATACCCCTAAACCCATCAGACCAGGCCGGGAAGGGAACCTGGAGATAGGTTGCCCACCCAAAAATAACATTCACCAAGGAATGCAGGCAAAGCAAAAAGCATTTATTAGGTGGATCAAGTCTGTTTGTAAGGTACAGAATCAAATTATTTTTTATTTTTTTATTTTTTTTTATTTTTAATTCCATTTATATCCCGCCCTTCTCCGAAGACTCAGGGCGGCTTACAAGCTTAGCAGTAGCCTTCATTCTATGTATATGCCTGCTTATTAGGGCTTTCACACACACACCCCAAGCGGCATTATTACAAAGTCAGCTTAATTGCCCCCAACAATCTGGGTCCTCATTTTACCTACCTCGGAAGGATGGAAGGCTGAGTCAACCTTGAGCCTGGTGGGATGCGAACCTGCACTAATTGCAGGCAGCTGGTGTTACTTAAGGAGGCATCAGCCCTGTTAAGGAATTTGTTGTGCAAGGTCTCCTTGTGCTACCAAAGAGTTGCACAGACAAGGAAGGGTACTGAGAGCAGTAAAAGTCACACAAGAATACACTGAGTTATAAAAACAAAAAGTAGTTTACTTTTGAGGTGGTGTAGAAACAAAAATGCACAGTCAAAAATATACAGTCCAGGTCATAAACAATAGCAACAGTCCAAGTAGTAATCCAAACTACAAAGTCTTCTTACCAGTCCAGAGGTCAATACACAGTTCAGGTTTACAACAGTAGTAAACCAACAGCAGAGCAAAAACAGTAATAGTAGAGAGCAGTGAATTCAGAGAGAGAGAGAAGCTACGTTCCTAGCTTCCTCTTATGGCCATGAGAACACTTACACACCCATTGGCCAATTAACTTCTTAAAGACATAGCATTATGGTTAATATATTTTCAACCCAACATTGTAGGCTAACACCATATGCCTAACATTCTCCCCTTTGGGTAGAATAATATATAACTCTTACAATCTTATGCACATTCTTTCACAATTAGCATTGTGTTTCACAGCACTTTGTACCTTCGTAAAATGGTCCGCAATATTTACATCAGATGAACAATACTCTAGCTGTATTAATTTATCTTTGATACATTGTCGGACATTTAAATAACGAAGATCAGTATGTTTAGATCTTGTTCTTACTGCAGCATTATTTGCCATCTTTATCGCAGCTTGATTGTCCTCATACACAATAAATGGATCATTTACATTTAAACCCATATCTAACAATAATTGTTTGTACACTAGCAGTTCTGTACATAACACTGATAAACATGAAAATTCAGCCTCCATTGTAGATAAGCTTATGTGCTTTTGTCTAATGGACTTAAAGTAGTTGCCCTCAGACTGGGTGCAAACACCTCGTCATAATCCTCAGTAGTTTGGGCAAAACCTTGTGCAACCAAACGTGCCTTATGGGTTATAGTTCCATCTACTCCTTTCTTTATCTTATATATCCATTTGCAACCTATAGCTTGCTCACCAGGTGGCAGTTTAGCTTTCTCATAGACCTTAAGATCCTGCAAAGACTTCAACTCCCTGTTCATTGCAGCTTTCCATGATGCCTGTTCCTTTTCAGGATACATTCTGATCTCATCATAGTTAGAAGGTACTGAACTAACTTGACATATTACACTTGCTTTATAGCTATCAGATGGACGTCTGATACGCGTTGAACGCCAAGGAATTACAGGGCTTTGAATTTCAGACTCCTTTCCTTCCTCTGATTCATCTTTTATCTCCCCTATCCCCTCTTCATCTTTTATATTTACAGGAGATGTATTATCATTACTAGTTACGTTATCAGAGGAGTCCTCAAACACTAGAGGATCAGTATTAACAGTTACTTGCTCTAACCTATCCCAACCAACATGCTCAAGGAATTTTGCATTTGCACTGTTATATACATTAGTTGTGCCCCGTTCCCAGAAATGATAGGATCTATGGTTAGCTTCATAACCTACGAAGTATAATTGCCTAGCCCTATGTTGGCCTTTACTCCTGAGTTGTGCAGGAATATGGACCCAAGCTGGGGTGCCAAATGTGTGCAGGTAATCAAGGTTTGGTCTTCTACCATGCCATATTGTATATGGTATTTTACCAGTAGAAGTATTAACAACTATATTCAGAACATGGTTTGCACATTTTGCTGCCTCCCCCCACAGTCTATCTGTTAAGCCAGAATCTTTTAACATGGTTCTCATCATGGCTTGTAACGTTTGCCCACGTCTCTCAACAAATGCATTATGTTGAGGCCTATAAGGGGCTGAACGTTTATGCTCAATGCCAGCTGATTCTAGCATATCAACAAAACGCCTGTTTGTAAATTCAGTACCATTATCAGTAATTATGCACTGAACCTTTCTCTTTGTTTTTCTCTCCACGAACTTCAGCCAGTTTGCAAATTGTTGGAAAGTGTCTGCCTTTGACTTAAGCAGATAACAAAATCCATAACGAGAGTAGTGGTCCAATATACTTAAAATGTAACATGACCCTCCTAAACTTGGTTTCATGGGTCCAATTAAATCAGCATACACAACTTCCAAAGGTACAGTTGTTTTGAAACTGTTTAACCTGTTTGCAGGAGTTGCCTTACTCTTTTCCTGATTACAGGCATTGCAATTCAAATACTTACTACATGGCTTCAGTTTAATTCCTTCTACTAACTCAACTGTTTTACGTAGTGAGTTAAAGTTTACATGCCCTAGCCGCCTATGCAATAAATGTATACATTCATCATGTGGCTTCTTGTTCTCACATATTGAGTTAGCTGTAACTGTACTAACCTGGTTACTTGTGAGAACGAATAAAGCATTTTTCAAATTAGCAGTTACACAGGTTCCATTCCTTTCAATAGTGCATTGCTCCCCTCTGAATGTTACCACAAACCCAACCTTAACCAATTCCCTTACAGATAACAGGTTGAATCTTAGTTTAGGTATATATAACATAGGTAACTGTTCATCAATGCATGGACAATAGGAATTACCTTCACCAGAGGCCTTCATCTTCCAACCGTTTGCCAGTGAAACATATTGGTTGCTGTTTTTCATATTAATAAACCTCTTTTTCACTTTAGTAATGCATTGTGAAGCCCCACTATCAACAACCCACAATTCATTATTTCTGGATGTTGATTCATCAGAAATAGCCAAACCAATGCACTTTTTAGCCTTTCTACTGCTATTCACATTCTGTTTTCTACCCTTCCTACAGAATTTGGCTATATGCCCTCTAGCTCCACAAGAATAACATTTCTTGACGTTGTAAGCAGTGGTAAATTGCTGCTCCTCTCGTGGCTGTGTCTCTCTCAGCTGGTCTCTGTCACACCTTCTTCTGGACTCTTCCAGCAGTCTCCCAGTAATGTTAGTCAATGTCAGTTCCTCTCTGGTCAGGACTTCCAAAGAAGAAACATACTCATCATAACTCTCATCCAAAGATGACAGAATAATGTAGACCTGATGCAACTCTGAAAAAATCAGCTCCTTTTCATGAAGCTCTTGAAAAGTTGCCTTCATGTAATTTAAATGTGTCAGCATATCTCCATTCTTCTGCAGACGAGTCCTAAACAGCTTACGTGTAAGGTGTATATGTGCACCCACACTTTCTCGAACATAAAGCCTTCGCAAAACACCCCAACACCTAGCAGCAGACTCCTCACCACGAATATGGACAAGCTGCTGGTCATTCAGTGTTAGACCAATAATGCAAAGAGCTTTCTCATCGCTTCGTTTAAAGTTGTCTAACTTCTTTACATCCTCTTCGTCATCTGGATCCCAAGCAGTAGTATCTGGTGGGTTATTTACAACAGTCCATAGCCCTTCCTTGCGCAAAAGCAAACAGCATTTCATGGACCAGGAAACATAGTTTGTCCCATCCAACCGGGATATCCAGGAGATGCCTGACAACAGTTCTTGTGCCATTTTACACCAAAATAGCTAACACAAACTCAGCTAGGAATACTGTGTGTACTAACTCTCAGTACAGGCCTGGGCCCATAACCAGTGTTAAGGAATTTGTTGTGCAAGGTCTCCTTGTGCTACCAAAGAGTTGCACAGACAAGGAAGGGTACTGAGAGCAGTAAAAGTCACACAAGAATACACTGAGTTATAAAACAAAAAGTAGTTTACTTTTGAGGTGGTGTAGAAACAAAAATGCACAGTCAAAAATATACAGTCCAGGTCATAAACAATAGCAACAGTCCAAGTAGTAATCCAAACTACAAAGTCTTCTTACCAGTCCAGAGGTCAATACACAGTTCAGGTTTACAACAGTAGTAAACCAACAGCAGAGCAAAAACAGTAATAGTAGAGAGCAGTGAATTCAGAGAGAGAGAGAAGCTACGTTCCTAGCTTCCTCTTATGGCCATGAGAACACTTACACACCCATTGGCCAATTAACTTCTTAAAGACATAGCATTATGGTTAATATATTTTCAACCCAACATTGTAGGCTAACACCATATGCCTAACAAGCCCACTGCTCCACCAAGGCTCCTATTATACATTAGGTGTATGTGGTATGTCAGAAAATGAAGTGATCAGACAAGAAAAAAACATTGATTACATGTAACATTTGAGCAATGGAAAGCATTATTCTAGATAATGGCAAATTTATGGATTACATGACTCTTTCCCAGGTGGGTTTGTTTCTTTTTAAACTTGCAAATGTATTTACTTTGAATACAAGTGTATTGAAAGTGACTTTCAAAATACACTCTCTATTAGTACTGAAGTGACAAGTTCTCGCATACCAAAAGAAATGGCCTTCCCAGTTGCAATGTATGGCAGTGAAAGTTGGACCATTAGAAAGGCTGAGCGCAAAAGAATTGAGGCCTTTGAACTCTGGTGCTGGAGAAGACTCCTGCGAGTCCCTTGGACTGCAAGGCGATCAAACCGGTCAGTCCTAGAGGAGATCAACCCTGACTGCTCTTTAGAAGGCCAGATCCTGAAGCTAAAACTCAAGTACTTTGGCCACCTAATGAGGAGGAAGGACTCACTGGAGAAGAGCCTAATGCTGGGAAAGATTGAGGGCAATAGAAGAATGGGACGACAGAGAATGAGGTGGCTGGATGGAGTCACTGAAGCAGTAGGCGTGAGCTTAAATGGACTCCAGAAGATGGTGGAGGAGAGGAAAGCTTGGAGGAACGTTGTCCATAGGGTCGCGATGGGTCGGACACGACTTCGCAACTAACAACAACAAGAGAAAAAACACATGTTTCCCCTGGAAGTAAAAAAAAGACGCTTAGATTGCCATGTTCAAAATGCTAATATCACCTTTTAAAATGCTAATAACAAAGCTTAAAATTCCAGGTAACAATATTAGCATTTTAGCATGGTATCCATATCTCTTTATGAAGTTCAGGAAATCATGTTTTCCTTTTAATCAAAGACATTTCTTCTTTTGCTATGCAAGCATTAAACTTTTCTGCAATTAAACAATATGGAGTATATCCTGGAAGTCCTGGAAGAATTAAAAGTCCACGCATCTTCAGATTGCCAAGTTTGAGAAACACGTGTTTTCTAATTCTTTGGTTTGCAGGCTGAGAAAGCGGGTGGTTTTGGAAATGTGAATGATAAACCACCATAAAATAAAAGTCGTCGCTCAAGGAAGTTAGGCTGGAAGCAAATACTTCCTATCCCTATTTGGAACTTCCTTAATTACACTGATTTAATTATCCGAAAACTAAATGCCAAGAGGTTCAGGCTTTTGCAGCTGGCGCCATTGGCCAAGCGTTGCTAAGCGACGAGCGAAAACAAAGATGGCGGCGAAACGATGGCTTCTACCACAGACTGATATAACTCCTCCTCCTCCTCCCGTGTCTTCATATTAGAGGGGGAGGGGAACAAATCAGAGGCGGACAATCTCCTAATTTTAAATAACATGGCGACCACACAGGTTCCATCCCTCCGCTTTTTCTAAACGGCCCCTCTTACGTCATAGAAATACGTAATACGTCATCTCAATAGCGCGCGGACGTAAAGCTACAAATACCGTCTTCTAGCGGCAAAGCTATTTGGCCCCACCCACCGCGTCCGAGGCTCGGCTAAGGCATTCCTTTAGACGTACTAGCTTAGTTCAGATGCTTAGAATTATTTTAAACAGTATATGAACTGAGAATTTTTTTTTAACAAAGCCGAGGAAACTATTATCAGCACCCGGGATTTTTTTCCTGCCCCTTTTCCTGCCGAAATTTTTAATTGAGAAGCGTCGGGCAGTCCTTTAGACAACTAATGGGAAACGAAACAGTCGCAAGTAAAGGGGCTTAGCGGGCTCCAGGCGCATGCGTAGTGACCGAACGCCCGGGAACGCGGCGCTTCGGGAGACAGGAGCCGCTCCAGCCGCGAGGCCAGCGGCTGTTTGGCCCCGATCTCCGTTTCGGAGCAGGATTTCGTGTGGAAAGGACCTGCGGTGGGAGAATTCGGCAATCCGAGGCTCTCCTTTTCCCCGCGGCCGCGGAGGGGAGCGGAAGTACCGCCATTTTAGAGCGTCCGGAGAATCGCTTCGACGCAAGCGTAAGGTCAGAGAGGTAAAGAAGTGGGGCAGAAACGAAACGGGGCCGATACTTCCGGCATCGAAACCGTTCGCATTTATCATCCCGGGCGGAAAGAGCGTCGTCGCTTCTTTTCAAGTCCGCCATAAGGGTCCGGTTGGCCGCCTAGGAAAGCTGTGTAACTTGAACTAAGATACAAAGACACACAATAACGTTACCCCTCTTTGGGTGTATAACGTTCGGCCTGAGAAGGGAACCCGGAGGTGTGTCCCGTTTTCTTGTCGTTCGCTAACTCTATGGAGCGAGGGTTCCCCCCCCCCTCTCTGTGTGTGTAATATATATATTTTTTTAAAACGCCCCCCCCTCCCCCTCTTTCGGCAGGAAGTTTTTCTGCAAGCGGAAGGAGAAGCTTCGTGCTGGAAATCGATTCCTGTTGGACGGGAAGTGAAAAGGACGCGGGGGGTTCAGGGTAACAAATTGCCTGGGGGGGGGTCCGGGAAAAAAAAAGGAGTGGAGGAGAAAGAAAAAAAAAGGGGGGGGCGGTTTCGTCTTGTGCTCTAAACGCCCCCATCGCTTTGCCTTCTCACGATCGCCTCCTGGGAAATACGTGTAGGGTGTCGAAGAGGGAGGACGGCGTGGGATCGTAGCATTGTCGGGTGGGTGGGTGGGTGGGTATATGGGGCAAAGATGATTGATTATTGATTGATTGATTGATTTTATTTTATTTTATTATTTTATTTATTTTATTTATTTTATTTTATTTTTTTATTTTTTTATTTTATTTTATTTTATTTATTTTATTTATTTTATTTTATTATTTTATTTTATTTTATTATTTTATTTATTTTATTTTATTATTTTGTTTTATTTTATTATTTTATTTTATTTTATTATTTTATTTTATTTTATTTTTTATTTTATTATTTTATTTTATTTTATTTTATTATTTTATTTATTTTATTTTATTATTTTATTTTATTATTTTATTTTATTTTATTTTATTATTTTATTTTTTATTTATTTATTTTATTTTATTATTTTATTTTATTATTTTATTTTATTTTATTTTATTTTATTTTATTTTATTATTTTATTTTATTATTTTATTTTATTTTATTTTATTTTATTATTTTATTTTTTATTTATTTATTTTATTTTATTATTTTATTTTATTTTATTATTTTATTTTATTTTATTTTATTTTATTTTATTTTATTTTATTTTATTATTTTATTTTATTATTTTATATCCCGCCCTATTCCCGAAGGACTCAGGGCGGTTTCCAGGGCGAATTAAAACCATACAAATCAATGCAATTGAAATAGAATTAAATTAAGACTAGCCCACAATTAAAACAGACGAGAGCCTTGGTGGAGCAGTGGGCTAATGCCTCCTTAAGTAACACCAGCTGCCTGCAATTAGTGCAGGTTCGCATCCCACCAGGCTGAAGGTTGACTCAGCCTTCCATCCTTCTGAGGTAGGTAAAATGAGGACCCAGATTGTTGGGGGCAAAAAGCTGACTTTGTAATAATGCCGCTTGGGGGGGGGCGAAAGCCCTAATAAGCAGGCATATACATAGAATGAAGGCTATTGCTAAGCACATTGTGCTTTAGATTGTAAGCCGCCCTGAGTCTTCGGAGAAGGGCGGGATATAAATAGGATTAAAAAAAAATTAAAATTTAAAGTTATCCGGGGATGGAAGAAAAAGAAAGAAAGAAAGAAAGAAAGGCTTGCCCCGCTCACCAGGCGTTAATCTTTGCCTTTAGAGCAGGGTGGACTGAACGATTGGTCCTCCAGATGTTGTTGGGGGAACAAGTCCCATCATCCTTGGATGGGGAAATCACACTTGGGGTAGAGGCTTATTGAGACTTGAGCCCTCATTCAGGATGAGACTTGCTTATTAGCCCTGATTTGGAGACAATTGGTGGTTTCCCAAAATCTCCCCTACGCAGAAGGTTCCAGTGGCTGGATGGGAGTTTGGTGATACTGAGATTCTCAAGTCATCCAGGTTCTGATTATCCTGAAGGTGCTTCCCCCCCCCAAAAAAAGGCAACTGGACTTTCTAGGTTATTATTTTTTGGCCCTATGAAAAATTTCGCTTCTCATCCAGGAAGAAGAAGCTAAAGAAGTTTCTTGGATGAGAAGCAAAATTGCTTTCAAAAGGGGAAAAAAAAATAAATCAAAGTCCAGTTGCCTTTTCTTGGGGGTGAGGGAAAAAAAACTCACACGCCTTTCGGATATTCTGGTGGTATTCTTTTTTTTTTTTGGTCAGTTGTGACACAAGGGTGGTTCTTTAGGAGCCTTAAGAGATGTGCGTTTTAGGTAGGACCTTAAGAGTATTACTGCTGATGGTGTACCAAAAGTTGGAGCGGAGAAAGTTGTTCTGAACTGAAAAATTCAGAAAATGCGTTCCAGCTTCTGGGATGAGAAGTGAAACGTTTTCAAAGTGGGGGAAAAAAAATAATAATAATCGAGAAAGTCCAGTTGCCTTTTGGAAAAAGCACCTTTGGGACAGTCTGGTGATACTCTTTCTTTTTGTCAGTAGCGACAAAGGGTCGTTCGGTGAGAGTCTTAGGGGTGTGCTTTTTAGGTAGGTCATTATGGTATTTCTGCTGATGATACACAACATTGGAGAGGTGAAACCCGTTTTGAACTGAAAAAAGACAATGGGCTACCGGTAATTCTGCTGCTTGGTTTACAGAACGTTTTATTCTTTTTTATATATTTTTATTGAAAAGCTTTAAAATACATTTTAAAAACATAAACTCCCTCTCTCCCCCTCCCCCCACTTCCCCTCCCCCTCCCCCCCCCACTTCCCCTCCCCCTCCCCCCCCCCCCCCCCCCCGACTTCCCAGAGCTGAATACAGGGTATTAACTTTTACAAACTTAAGCTAAAATATGCTAACTGACTAAAAAAACACTTTAAATTCTCATCGCACTTTTAACTCCCCTTAAACATAACTAAATAACTAAATAATAATAACTAAATAATAATACATCATATAACGCTAATGCTCACTCATGTGCTAAATGAAACTTTTTAGTCCCATATTTATTCTGGATATAATCGATCCATCTTCTCCATTCTAAAATATATCTCTGTTTTTATTTTTTATTTTTTTTTAATTTTAATTCCATTTATATCCCGCCCTTCTCCGAAGACTCAGGGCGGCTTACAAGCTTAGCAGTAGCCTTCATTCTATGTCTATGCCTGCTTATTAGGGCTCTCACCCCCCCCCCAAGCGGCATTATTACAAAGTCAGCTTAATTGCCCCCAACAATCTGGGTCCTCATTTTACCTACCTCGGAAGGATGGAAGGCTGAGTCAACCTTGAGCCTGGTGGGACGCAAACCTGCAATAATTGCAGGCAGCTGGTGTTACTTAAGGAGGCATTAGCCCACTGCTCCACCAAGGCTCTGTTACGATTGTTCTTTCAAATATGCTGAAATCTTTGCCATTTCCACCAGGTTTGAAACTTTTAAAGTCCACTCTTCTATAGTAGGCAGTTCCTCCTTCAGTACGTTTTATTCTTGTCCCATACGGTTTGGGAGAGATGGGTTGAATCCCTTCCGAATTCTTTTTAGATTTTCTCTTGATCAAATACTGCTTAGAACAGGTGTGTGAAACCTTTGCGCTTACCTGGGCCATACTGAGTGAAGACGTCTTGGGCCCCATATAAAATGCGCAATATAGTTAAGGTATACACATCATAATGTGAAAAAGCTTACAATCTTGTGGGGCCGCATTATTAGCTGTCCAGGGCCACATGTGGGTTGTGGACACCACGGGTTGGACATGCCTGACTTAAAAAACATTAATATGGACTGAAATCCTAGAGTTCTTTAATGGCTTACTTAATCAGCTCCTTGCCCTGGAGAGAAAAAAAAGTTGATTAAAAAAAATTGCAATGTGCTTTTAAAGAATAGAGTGGGCTCTAGGTCAAACTACACGAAGACCTAATGGGAGGGACCGTCTGGGGTGCTGCATGGTAGGGAAGGGATTTGAACCTGACCCCTTCTGGTAAAGGCAGTAATGGTTGCAAGGGAATGTGAGGTTGTAATCGGTGCTAGGCTGGGTGAAACGAGGTTCAACAGCTCTAATCCTAGCCATGGTTCCTTACTAATAATTGTATTGATTTTTGTTTGCTGCTAAGCGAATAGTTAATTGTGGTCTTATTTATAAAGCTGAAGGGTACTTTACTCACGCTATTTATTGATAGCTGGGCGTTTATTAAAACTGACTTTCTTCCAAGGAATAGGATTGCAGAAATACCTTTTTTTTTCTTTCTTCAAATGAATATTGTTAATAATCTGTTCCCCCCCCCTCTTGTTCTTCTAGACCAGGGGTAGGCAACCTCGGCTCTTTTATGACTCATGGACTTCAACTCCCAGAATTCCTGAGCCAGCTTGGCTGGCTCAGGAATTCTGGGAGTTGAAGTCCATGAGTCATAAAAGAGCCGAGGTTGCCTACCCCTGTTCTAGACCATCTTTTAAATTGCTGCTGGTCAGGTTGTTGGAGGTCAGTTAAAAATTTTCCCAGACCCATGAAAGCAATGTATAACTTGATCTCACCTTTCTTTTGGGCCGCAAATAATATTAACCTAAACATATATAGGCTGGTGGCTGGACAGTTTTGCGGAGTTACTGGCTTTCCGCCCTGAAGAAGGGAAACTCTCTGCTTAGTCAAATCTTGTTTATCAGGCCTTACAGTGTTCATTAGGACTCAGTCTCCAGGCTGAATAGAATTTTAGAACTCATAATAGAAGAGTTTGCACTACCGCATTCATTTCAAACCTCTCAAGGTGTGTGCCTTTACTAATGTTTTTGATGGCTGTTGTGGCATCAGACTCCAGCTGTAGGCAAAACAAGCACAGTATGTGTTCAGTGCTCAAGAAATACAGTACAGGTAGTCCTTGACTTACGACCACAATTGAGCCTGAAATAGCTGTTGTTAAGTGAGATGTCTATGAAGTGAGTTTTATTCGATTTACTACGCTTACCTTGCCGCAGTTAAGCGTATCACTGCAATTGATAAGTTAACGGTTGTTAAAGTGAATCACTTTTCCCGCACTGACTTTGTTTGTCAGAAAATCACAAAAGGTAATCCCAGTGACCCCTGGGACACAGCGACGGTCATTAAGTATGAACCAGTTGACAAGCATCTGAATTTTGAACGGTCGCTAAATGAGCTCTTGCAAGTCGAGGACTATCTGCATGTAGTAATTATAGTAGACTAGTGGGAGCGGTTCGGACAGAACAATAAAAGGAAGAAAAAAAAGGAACCGATTTATTATGACAAGGGTTTGTGGGTAGAAGCCCATTTTCTTTGAACAGCAGAGATGCATACACTGCACGTGGGCATAAAGCTAAAGGAGGTAAAATGCAAGATGTACGATCTGTGAGTTTTCTCTATACTAGCACCAAAAGTACATGGGAAGGATAGAGATTAATGCCTGGTATGGAAATATTTCTAGGCTCTTTTTTATAACTTTTCTTTATAATGATTAATTCTGTTAAGGAAATATGTATAAAATGAAATGGGCTGGATTTTGATGATGGGGTTTGTTTTTTCTCCCCACCATGAAGCAGAACAGATAACCAGTTAAAAGCAGTTTACAGAGCCAGTTTCGTCTAGTGCAGGGGTCAGCAACCTGAAACAGTGAAAGAGCCACTCGGAACCGGTTCCCTCACAAAAGGAAAAACTGGGAGCCACAAAAAAATGTGTGCGCATGCGTGTACATGCGCACATGCACAGAACAAGGTTTGACTGAAGAGTGGAGCCAAGGCGAGATATGCACCTACCCTGCATATTTGAATTGATTGGTTAAACTTTTTTAGTCCCACTTTTTTTTGGACTACACATAGCGGAAGACTGGGAGCCGCAGGAGATGGCTGAAAGAGCCGCATGTGGCTCCGGAGCCGCGGGTTGCAGACCTGTGGTCTAGTGGTTAACGCACCTGGCTAAAAAGCAGTGAGTTCAAGTCCTGATTTAGACATGAAAGCCTGCTGGGTGACTTCAGACCAGTCACTCTCCCTCAACCCAACCCACCTCAAAGGGTGATTGTTGTAGGGAAAATAGGAGGAAGGTGTATTGCTAGGGTCTTCAAACTCGGCCGTTTTATGACTTGTGGACTTTAACTCCCAGAATTCCTCAGCCAGCTTGCCTGGCTGAGGAATGCTGGGAGTTGAAGTCCACAAGTCATAAAAGGGCCGAGTTTGAAGACCCTTGGTGTATTGGATGTGTTCACTGCCTTGAATAACTTGTAAAAGTAATGGCAGAATACAAATAAACGAAAATAAATACTACCGGTAAGGGCTTGAGGCCATCAGAAGATGGAATGAATTGTAACTAAGGAAGTCAAGTTCGAATCTTAGAATTTTTCAACAAATGTGTTTTTAAGAAATTCTAGCAGTCTTTCACTGTGTGGTTATTGGCACTAGTGTTTCTTTTCTAGAAAAGAGGAAGTCTCCATTGCTGATTTTTGTCAGAGTTATAGAAGTTTGTCATAATAGTAATTCAAATTTCTGGCAGTAGTGAATTATACTGCTGGGATATCTAGATTTTTATTATTTATTTATTTATTATTTATTTATTTATTATCTGTCTGTCTGTCTGTCTATCTATCTATCTATCTATCTATTTAATTTGTATACCGCCCTATTCTCGTAGGACTCAGGGCGGTTTACAGGGCAGTTAAAACCATGAAATACAAAAATTAAAATCAATTAAAACAATTAAATTCAAGCCCCAAAAATAAATCTAAAACCTCCGCCCGTTCGGAGAGGTGCGCGCGCACCACACCTCCGCCCGAACACCAGCAGGTCTCCAAACGGGTGTTCGGGCGGAGGTGCGCGCGCACCTCCCCAAAGATTTGGAGAGCTGTGCGTGCACCTCTCGGAACGGGCAGCGGCGGTACCCGTTTGGAGACCTGCGGGCGCAGCTCTCCAAACCTTTGGAGAGGTGCGCGCGCACCTCCGCCCGAACACCCGTTTGGAGACCTGCTGGTGCCGGTTTAGAAAGCTGCCGCGGCCCGTTTACAGAGCTACTGAAGGCAGTAGCTCTGTAAACAGGCCGTGGCAGCTTTCCAAACCGGCACCAGCAGGTCTCCAAACGGGTACCGCCGCTGCCCGTTCCGAGAGGTGCGCACGCAGCTCTCCAAACCTTTGGAGTGGTATGCGCACACCTCCCGTTCGGAGTGGTGCGTGCGCACCTCCACCCGTTCGGAGAGGTGCGCGCACACCGAGCGACTGGGAGCCGCAGGAGATGGCTTAAAGAGCCGCATGCGGCTCCGGAGCCGCGGGTTGCAGACCTATGCCTTAGATAGTCGACCCGGGCCATTTAGGGCTTTAGCACCTTGAATCTCACCCGGAGGGCAACCGGAAGCCAATGCAGCTCGCGGAGAAGAGGTGTTACACGGGAGTATCGGGAAGCTCCCATCACAACTCGCGCGGCTGCATTCTGCACCAGTTGAAGCCTCCGAGTGGTCCTCAAGGGCAGCCCCATGTAGAGGGCATTGCAGTAGTCTAACCGGGAGGTCATGAGCACATGGGTGACTGTGCGTAGGGCATCTCGGTCCAGATAGGGCTGCAACTGGCGCACCAGGCGAACCTGGGTAACACTTGATTGTTACGAATAGATTTTTCTCCAAAGAAACAATTCAAAGTCAGTGTAAAATGTTTTCTGATTCATGTTGTATTATGTTTTGCAGTATGCTAGACAGAAGAAATGGTACTTTTTTAAAACCTTCATATACCCTACAGGGAATGGGTGGGTTTTATATAACAACTTCCCTAAAATGCAGACTTAAGGAGTCATTTGGAAAATCGGCTCTCTTCTTTCTTAGGTATTGCTTCCATTTTTCTGGAAATGCTAAACTTGTGAATTACAGTCTCCGTGAGTGAAACTTACCGATTTTCTTGTTTCTTACAGAAAAATCTGTAGGTTACCATGGCGGAGCTGGAGAACCTTGAGGTGATGATCAAGACCTTGGACTCTCAGACAAGAACCTTCACGGTGGAAGGAGAGGTAAATTTTTTATTATTTTTTATTTTATTTTAATCCCATTTATATCCTGCCCTTCGCCAAAGACTCAGGCCGGCTTACAATTTAAGCACAAACCAATGTGCTTAGCAATAGCCTTCATTCTATGTATATGCCTGCTTATTAGGGCTTTCGCCCCCCCCCCCCCCAAGCGGCATTATTACAAAGTCAGCTTAATTGCCCCCAACAATCTGGGTCCTCATTTTACCTACCTCGGGAGGATGGAAGGCTGAGTCAACCTTGAGCCTGGTGGGATGCGAACCTGCACTAATTGCAGGCAGCTGGTGTTACTTCAGGAGGCATTAGCCCACTGCTCCACCAAATCCCCTAAATTTGGATTACAGCTGTCAAGCGGAGAGGACTGTTGCTGTTTTACGCCTGGTGTATCTCAACAGCGCATTGGTGTCATTTTGCAGAACTCACACTTAACCTGCTTTAATAATTTCAAGAATTATGAGCAGAAGATCCCTGGGCCTTTTTGCTGGTCAGGAAGAAATAATAAAGAAAGAGAATTCAGGAGGGGGCCGGTTTGAAGAACAAATGCAATAAGCTGCAGGCTAAAGTCTGAAAGGAGCAGTTAAATATTTAATTCCTCCAGGAGGAAGTGATAGTACAGGTAGTCCTCGACTTACGACTGCAACTTAGCCCCATATTTCTGTTGTTAAGCAAAGCAATGGCCAAGTGAGTTTTGCCCCATTTTTCTGACCTTTTTTGGCCACAGTTATGCAGCCATTAAGTGAATATTGCGGTTATTAAGCAAATCTGGTTGCTCCCCCCCCCCCCCAAAAAAAAAAAATTAACTTCGCTTGTGGGAAAATGGCCGGGAAGGTCACAAATGGCGATCCCAAAGACACTGCAACCATCATAAATATGAAACAGTTGCCAAGGGTCCAAATTTTGATCTGACCATGGGGCTGTCGCCACAGTTGTAAGCGTGAAAACTGGTTATAAGTCACTTTTTCGGTGCCATTGCTAACTTTGGTCGCTAAACGAATCGTTGTAAGTGGAGGACCACGTGCCCTTCTTTTGGCATCTGGCATAGGATATGGAATAAAATCAAGCCACTTTTATCTTACCTGTTCATCTTTGAAAAGTTACCTGTTCAGCTCATTTTATCTAACTCTCAAAAACTACTAAACTAATGCAGTATTTACAATAAGTTGCTGAGAGTCGGGTGGCATATACATTTTAATTTATTATTTCTGTTGAAAGAGCTGAGATTACTGGAGGGGGAGAGCCCCCCTGTGTGTCCCAGAGGCAAGTTAAATTTCACAGGGCAAGCAGAAGAACGCCGGCAGGAACATGCCCTTTGTGCAGAGCGGTGAATAAGAAGACATATTCTTGGAAGTGGCCTGGTCTCAAGTTGCTGATGACTTGGTTTTTATTGCAAGCAGCAGCCAAAATTCCTGGAGGATTCCCTTACCGCGAATCAAGTCTTTAAGGGAGGGGCAGTATGATGCCATCCCGATTTCTGGGACTAATGCCCAGATGGGCTTAGATTTCTTGAGGGACCAACTCACCCTGCTGGGATTGGCCCTTCCCACTCGTGCCGGCAGAAGAGGCGTGCTCTGGGTCCCATTGGTCCGATTATTCCGGCTGGTGGGGTCCAGGAGGAGTGCCTTCTTTGCTGTTGTTCCTGCCCTCTGGAACATCTCTCCCCTCCCCCAATGTGAAATTGGCCCCAACCTTCCTGTCTTTTCATAAGGGCCTAAAGACCTGGCTTTGCCAGTCGGCTTTGGGCTCCAGTTGGGGAATAGCGCAATGGAGGTGACTGATTGAGTAATAACAGATTCTACCACCTCTGAGGGCTCCCCCCGCCCTCACCGTGTGTCCTTGGTTTTAATCTCTTGATTTTAACTTTTTATGTTTTAACTATATGTAACTGTAAGCCGCCCAGCGTTACTGTCAGAACCCACCCCAAACCACGTCTTAGGAAGACAAAACTCTTGGAGCCAAATCTAGTCCAAAAGGAATCTTTACTATGACATGCTTGGTTGTAGGAATACAAGACAGGACTTAATATTGTTCTACAAACTAAAACCTTATAAAGAGTTTACGGTTCAACCCCCCCTTAATCCCATTTGGTCAGCCCCCCATCATTTACCTTGTATCATCCCTCTGGTGGGAAAAAGGAACTTAGGATCTTTTGTATTTATTGCTCTCTTCCTTGACACAAGCCAGATGCTACCTATCCTAGCCCTCCCTTTTGTTCCCCCAGTTCAAAAGTCTTCTCTTTTCCTTTGAAATGCCTAATACAGGCTCAATACACATTCGTTCCTTCCTCCTCGGGAGATGGCAGAATCCAGGAACGACGTTTTAAACATACATTTATGAATATGATAGAAATGGATTCTGACAGTTACCTTATAGTAAGATGAGTGGCCAATAAATTTTAGATAGATACATAGACAGACATAGCAATAGCACTTAGACTGATATACCGCTTCATAGAGCTTTACAGCCCCTCTCTAAGCGGTTTACAGAACCAGCATATTGACCCTCCCAGCAATCTGGGTCCTCATTTGACCGACCTCGGAAGGATGGGTCAACCTTGAGCCAGTGAGGAGCTTCCTTCCTTGTTTGGGCTTTCCTAGGCAGCAGCTGCCATAGAGAGGCCAGGTTCTGTTGGAATAGTGGGAGGAGGAAGAGGAGGAGGAGGAACACCTCCTGGCATGGGTTTTTCCCCCACCATTTTCTTTCTGCTCCGTAGATCACAGTGAAAGAGTTCAAGGAGCACATAGCAGGCTCAGTCAACATTCCCTCCGAAAAGCAGCGCCTCATCTATCAAGGGAGAGTCTTACAAGATGACAAGAAGTTAAAAGAATACAGTGAGTCGGGAAGCAAGAGAAGGTTGTGGGTTGAAGTAAACAGAGGAGGGCTTTAGGAGACGGGGAGGGTTTCGGGAGATGGGGCGGGGTTCGGGAGACGGGGCGGGCTTCGGGAGACGGGGAGGGCTTCGGGAGACGGGGAGGGTTTCGGGAGACGGGGAGGGTTTCGGGAGACGGGGAGGGCTTCGGGAGACGGGGTGGGGTTCGGGAGACGGGGTGGGGTTCGGGAGACGGGGAGGGGTTCTGACCCCGGGGAACAGCCCTGGAGGACGTTCACGCTGGGAAAAGCCCTCCAAAATGTTACTGTTTTGCTTCCATAATTTCACTCCCAGAATGAAATTCCTATTTTGCAGGAGGTGCTTCCTCCTGAGTTCTTTTGGTAGAGGCTGATAACCGCTGGTGGAGTGCAAAATTGTTGAAATAAAACTTTGAAATTGATTTGAGACCTAAAGTGGTGGCCTTTTTTCCCCTACCAATTTTTTTCCTACTCGATGTACACACATCCACGTTTGGACATTATGTACATCTTGTACAATGTACATATATACTATATAATAATAATAGTAATATACGTTACATGTTAACAATGTACATTATATTGTACATATCCGTGCAGGTAGTCCATGATTGAGACCAAACTTTTAAGTGTGACATTTGTTAAATGAGCTTAGCCCCATTTTACAGCCTTTCTCGCCACAGTTGTTAAGTGAATCCCTGCAGTTGTTAAGTGGGTAACGCGGTTGTTAAAGTGAATCTGGCTTCCCCGATGACTTTGCTCGTCAGAAGGTCGCGAAAGGGGACCACATGATTCCGGGGACACTGCAACCGTCATAAATATGACTCAGTTGTGCCAAGCGTCCGAACGCAAATCACGTGCCTATCGAGACGCTGCAACGGTCATAAATGTGAAAAAGCAGTCACAAGTCACTTTTCTCAGTGCCGTCGTAACTTCGACCTGTCACTAAACAAACTATTGTAAGTCAAGGACCGCCCGTACTGTTTCAGACAAATGGCTGACCAATCTCTGCTTAAAAAACTTCCAGTTCTTAAGATGGGCTTCAAGGCAGCTAGACTTGGAATGAAAACTCCTTTGAGGAAATCTGATCATATATCCTGGTGTGTGTGTGTGTGTGTGTGTGTTTTGTGTTGTTTTTTCTTGTGGCAGATGTTGGAGGCAAGGTCATCCACCTGGTGGAACGCGCCCCTCCCCAGACCCAGTCGCCCTCCTCCGGGGGACCGTCAGGAGCAGGCTTGTCTTCTGCCCCTCACAACAACACGGGACCCCGGGGGTCGGGTTCCACTGTCCATGACCGCAACGCCAACAGTTACGTGATGGTGGGAACCTTCAACTTACCAGTAAGCATTATGGACCCACAGCCACCCACACAAGTGAGTTTTAGCCAGAGAGTGCTCCGCTGCGGGGCAAGGGGAAGTAACGGGCTCACCCCTAATGCTTTAGCCCACCTTCCCGTTAATTATAGAAACGAGGAGGAACTTGCTTGTAGGCTATGGCTTTGTAGTGGGAGCTGCTGGGGGTGGTGGGGTGTTTTTAGCAGTTTTGGCTTCCTCCCTTCTACCTGTGCACAGAGCGGAGTCCATAGGCCACCTGTTCCTGAACTGTCATTTCTGAGTCGGGGGAATTGTGTTGTGAACAACACGGTACATACAACCAGAACAGAGCCTAGACCGGCTGTCCCTCTGCTTCCCCCCCTTTGTGGTTCTTGCGTGCGGTGCGGCCGATACGGACAGAGAGGAAGAGGGTTTGAATCCCACCACGCGAACTTCTTCCCCGTCGCTCGGCAGATCTAAAAGCGTACAGGGGGGTTCCTCGGCTTTACCACCACGACGGAGCCCAACGTGCCTGTGGCTCGGCGAGACGTTTGCTAAGGGAGCTTTGCCCCGTTTTACGGGCTTTTTCCCGCCACAGTTGCTAAGCGAATCGCTGCAGGGGTTAAACTAGTCGCACGGCCGTTAAGCGAATCTGGCTTCTCCCTTGACTTTGCTTGCCGGAAGGTCGCCAAAGGGGATAGTGTGGCCCCCGGGGACGCCGCGACCATCACGAATAACGAGTTTTTAAGCCTCTGAATTTTGATCCACTGATCATTGGGATGCTGGGACGGTCCTAAGTGTGAAAAACGGTCATAGTTTTTTTTTCCCCAGTGCCGTTGTAATTTTGAACAGTCACAAAATGAACCGTTGTAAGTCGTGGGCTACCTGTCTTTGTCCAGACTAAGAAATGACAATTCTGGGGCTGGACCTCCTGGGGCTGGTCGGGAACAACCTTCTCTCTCTCTCTGTCTCTCTGTCTCTCTCTCTCTCTCTCTCTCTCTCTCTCTTGTATCTTTGTCTGTATTCCTGACCTGACGATCGCCCAGGTGTAGCCTGTATCATCTTAAGCAAAGTTTGGGGAGAGGGCTTATATTTGCAAACAGAGTCGCAGCAAAGCAGGAACCGAGGAGGTATTGCAAGAGCCCTTTCTGAAGTTACACAGGCTTGCAAATATGCTTTGAGTAATAAAGCTTAGGGACATTTATCGTTATCAGCTACATACTTGAGGATTTACGTTTCTGAGTGTGCAGAATTCAGCTCCTCTGAAGTCCGGTACGGTTTACCTCCAATAAGGGTCCCAAAGGTGCATTTTTTTTAAGGAGGCAGCTGGACCTTCTTGTTTTTCCTTTGAAGACCTTTCGCTTCTCATCCAAGAAGCTTCTTCAGCTCCGTTTTTTTTTTTTAAATCCCATTTATATCCCGCCCTTCTCCGAAGACTCAGGGCAGCTTACACTTTAAAGCACAAATCAATGTGCTTAGCAATAGCCTTCATTCTATGTATATGCCTGCTTATTAGGGCTTTCACCCCACCCCCCCAGCGGCATTTTTACAAAGTCAGCTTATTGCCCCCAACAATCTGGGTCCTCATTTTACCTACCTGGGAAGGATGGAAGGCTGAGTCAACCTTGAGCCTGGTGGGACTCGAACCTGCACTAATTGCAGGCAGCTGGTGTTAACTTAAGGAGGCATTAGCCCACTGCTCCACCAAGGCTCTTTTCCCGCCATCCAGTCAGAGCCGAAGAGGCTTCCTGGATGAGAAGCAAAAGGTCTAAAAGGAAAAACAAGTAAGTCCAGTTGCCTCCTGAAAAAGCACATTTGGGAAAACCACGACCTGCGTGACTTGAGAACCTCCACAGACACTCCATTAAGGGTGTCTGAATTTCAGCCGAAGAATTCTGCACCAGCTTTTCAAATTATTAGTTTATGGTGCGCATGGAATAAAATTTATATATGTACCGTATTTATCGGCGTATAACACGCACTTTTTCTTCCTGAAAATAGGGGGCAAATGATGTGTGCATGTTATACGCCGATATAATGTTAATAACCCATAGTTATTTATTTGAAATTTAAGTTTTTTTCCTGAAATTTCCTTTTTAAAATGAGGTGCGTGTTATACGCTGGTGCGTGTTATACGCCGATAAATACGGTATATATAAATAAAACCCCAAAACAAAAATTGGCTGAAGAATTCTAGAATGCCTCCCTGGAAGTCATTATTTGTTTCTTTTTAATTATTGTGTCTTTTTTTATTCCTGCACCTATATGATTTGGGAGGTCATTGAAATTGTGAGATACGGCCATATGAATTCACAGGAGCAGAAACAAGTTCCGAAGAGTGCGCGCTCACATTTCAACGATTGTGTAGTCACGTTCTGTGCGAGAGAGAAAGTCATGAGAAATAAACTTTATTTGGTATTATTTCAAGAAAGTATCTTTCAAGTGATGTGTAATTTCAAGAATCTACCACACTGGGTGGGGAGCAGCCATGGATGATGTGGCAATTTGATCTACTGGGGTGTTTTTTTTTAAAATCTTCTTTTCTGGGCTGTTTTGTTCTTTTCTCCTGCACATCCACCTCTTTTTCTTTTTTTGTTTTTGGTCCTTTTAATTTTTTTCTCTGTCTATTTCTCACTCCCCGCTTTCCAAAGAACGATGGATCGTCTGTGGATGTTCATATAAATATGGACCAGGCTCCTATTCAGGTACAACTGGCTTGGGAAGGCTAGAATTGAATGTTAAAATTGAAGGATTTATTTAATATGTGGGCATAATCAAGACTCTTGACTGTAGCATGATGTAAGGAGATCTGGTTGATTGAGAGGCTGCTTAGATTGTTATTTGACTTCTAGAAACCCCCCCCCCTTTTTTTTTTTGCAAAGTTTATTGAAATGTTTTGGTCACCACCCTATAAAAAAGATGTTGAGATTCTAGAAAGTACAGAGAAGAGCAACAAAGATGATTAAGGGCCTGAAGAACAAAGGATGGTTGCTGGAATTGGGTATATCTAATTTAATGAAATGGGACGCGGTGGCTCAGTGCGTTACGATGCTGAGCTTGTCAATCAGAAGGTCGGCAGTTTGGCGGGTCAAATCCCGAGTGCCGCGTAGCAGAGTGAGCGCCTGTTACGCGTCCCAGCTTCTGCCAACCTAGCAGTTCGAAAGCACATAAAAATGCAAGTAGAAAAATAGGGACCACTCCAGTGGGAAGGTAACAGCGTTCGTGCGCCTTTGGCGTCTAGTCATGCCGGCCACATGACCACGGAGACGTCCTCGGACAAACGCTGGCTCTTCGGCTTTGAAACGGAGATGAGCACCGGCCCCTAGAGTCAGAAACAACTAGCACGCATGTGCGGGGGAACCTTTACCTTTTTAATTTAATGAAAAGAAGGACTAGGGTGACAGCAGTCTTCCAATATCTCAGGGGTTGCCACAAAGAAGAGGGGGCGGGGTCATCCCATTTTCCAAAGCACCTGAATGTAACCAATCCCAACATTCTATCCAGAGGCAATTTTTGATCAGCAGCTGCTATTTGATGAAGAAAATAGTTCTTTCCAATCCTAGTTTCATTTCTTTAGCCACCATTCCGAAGCATTGTACTCTACGGGTGCCAGATTCGGGGTCCTTGCATTGGAGTTGAGGGCTATTGATACCAGCCTTCTCCAGGCTGGTGTCCTCCCAACGCAGCTTCTGTGAACTCCATCCAGACCCGACGCTGAATGGACGTGATAGCGGGCTGTTGTCTAGCTCCTCTGAAGTGTTCATACTTGGGGGAGATGTTTCATGGAGTGTGTGTACTACGGAGCCAGTCAGATATCAGCCAAAGGCTGGAAGGGTCCTGTGCCTGAATCTCAGCGTGAGAAATAAAGAGAGAGGAACCCAAAGTCACCAAGACTCTCGACGCGGAGAACCTTTGCAGTTCTTCAGGGATATAAACCAAGTCTTTTTTTTCTTCGCATCCTAAAGAGCTTCAAGGAGGAACTTCACCGGGGGGGGGGACCTTCGATGGGGGAAGCCATGGTCTAGAAAGCTTGAGGCCTCCTTACTTAAAGGATCTGAGCTCCCCCCCCCCAAGCGCCTCTTCGGTTAGACATGGAGGTTTTGCGTTAGGAGCACATTGGCTTCTTCCTGCCCGAGGTCTTAGCAAGAGCCGTCACGGCTACAGGAAGCCAAACCTTGGCTCGAGGGGGTGGGGGGGCAAGTAAGTTGAAAAGCGTGAGGTCAAGACCGAAAAGGTAGGTGGGATGACCATGGGTTTGGAAAGTGGGCGTGGGGTGAGTGGATTCCACTCGGAGAGGACTGAAAGGCCTTAAGGAAATCAAGAAGTGGGAAGAGTCGGTTTTACCCAAGGAGTGTGGGTGGGTGGGGGGTCTGTCGGACTGGAGGAATTCTCCCGCAGGGAAGAAGGAAGTCGTCTCGGGCCTTCCGCTAACGACGGGTTTCTTCCCTCCTTGCAGAGTGAACCTCGTGTCCGTCTTGTTATGGCCCAGCATATGTTACGGGACATTCAAGGTATCCTGAACCGACTAGAGGTGAGCGAATTCCCAACACCCTCCCCGCTCCCCGGGGGGGGGGGACGGACATGAAGCGGGAACGTAGAAACGGTGCCCGGAAACCCCTTCCGGGCCTTGGGAGTTACGTATCCCTTTCCTTCAGGGCAACACCAGTGAGCATGCTGCCGCGGGACCCGAGGATACGCCGTCTGCCAGCCCCACTGAAAGGGAGCCGATGACAGGCACCGAATCTGAGCCTCCCCAGGAGCCCACGCCAGCGGAGGAAACGCCACCCTCGGGGAGCGAGCCGCCCCCCGGGGCTGAAGCAGCCGCCGCCAAGTAAGGAGGCTGCCCACCAAAGAGATAGCAAGAGCTCTCTCGGGCAGGCTGCGTGGAGGCCTTCTCCCCCTCCCCCCCCTCTCTTCAAAAGGAAAACCAGCCAGGTGCTGCTGACAGACCAGGGTGGGTGGGAATCTGTGGGTGGGAACCATAGAGGCGGGATGGACCAAAGTGTAGAGGGGCAGCCTGGAGGAGCTGGAGGGATACTGGCTGTTTGCCAGAGGAGACGGGCCAGTCCATCTGAGCAAGACGACGAGGCTCCTTTTCTGTCCACCATAGCCACCCATCACCTGGGGAGTATGTGGAGGTTCTGGGCGAGCTTCGTGGGTTGGAAAGCAGACTCCAACCTTTCCTGCAGAGATACGAGGAGGTCCTGGGAACTGCTGGCACCGCCGACTACAACAACAACGTAAGCGATGTCTGGTTCTAAAAAAATATATCGAAAACTGATTTCTAAGCTGGGAAGCTTACCTTTTCACCCTTTCGCTTATTTCTGCATTTGCTGGGTATTTGAAGTTTGCTCCGTGTCTTTTTTTTTTAACATCTGAAGCATTTGGTGTATCGTTAGAAGTATTCTTTCTCCGCTCTGGCCTTCAGCCCCTCAGCTGGAAGTCGTAGGCCGGGTGTGTTTTGTGTCTTCCAACGTGGCCCTTTTACGACTTGTGGACTTCAACGCCCAGAATTCCTCAGCCAGGCAGGCAGGCCGGCTGAGGAATTCTGGGAGTTGGAGTCCACAAGTCGTAAAAGGGCCACGTTGGAAGACACCCCCCACCCCGACGCAGGCTTTCAGAGGCCTTGGTTCTGGGCTCAGTTCCCCATTCCGTTTGTGTCGGAGCCAGTGTTTAATGAAAGCGCTTCTGGGTTGAAAGGATTAGCCGGTGACATCACCGCTGCCCGGGGGGGGGGGGACGTCCATGGGGGGCTCTTCATGTCCCCATCAAGGAGCTGGAGCAAATGACGGGTGCTCACCCCGACATTCAGCATCAGTCGGGTCTCAAACACGGCCTTGCCAGCCTCCGACCCAGCGTCCTAACCACGTGAGCCTTTGGGCTGAGTAGTTCTTTGATCTGACCCAGCAAGGCTTTGCAAACAAACCTGCTTCATTTCTTTCGATTTCTTTGCCAGACGGAGGGGCGTGAAGAGGACCAGCGCATTATCAACCTGGTGGGGGAGTCGCTGCGCCTTCTGGGCAACACCTTTGTAGCCCTCTCGGACTTGCGCTGCAACCTCTCCTGCAGCGCCCCCCGCCACCTGCACGTGGTGCGGCCGATGTCCCACTACACAGCTCCCATGGTCCTGCAGCAAGCGGCCATTCCCATCCAGGTGAGGCCTTGGCCTAGGAAGAAGCCGGGTTTGGGGGTGGGGGGGGTGCCTTTCCCTTCCCGCCGGAAACGGCTCAGGCCCCCAGCTCCGCTTCCCGAGGCTGGGTGAGAGGGTTCAGCAAAGGAGAACCCAGAGGCGCTCCGCTTCTTCCTCCACGTTCTTGCCTCAGATTAACGTCGGGACTACCGTCACCATGACGGGCAACGGGGGTCGCACCAACCTGGAAGGCTCTGCTGCCGCCCAGGCCACTCCCACAGCCCAGCCTCGCACATCCAGCCCTGTGGAGTCAACCCAGCCCTCTGAAGGCTCGCCTCCTTCTCTCTCCCCGGGGGTCACCCCTATCCCGCCGCAGGCCTCTCAGACGGGGCACCCCCGAGTCATCCGGATTTCACATCAGACGGTGGAGCCCGTGGTTATGATGCACATGAATATACAGGGTGAGTTTGGGGGAGACCCGATAAGACATCAGGAGGTTATACTCGCAGAAGAGAAGATTTTTGTGGCTCAGGGTTGAACTGTGGGGTTTGGGTAGGTGGGGGCCTCTTCTAGCTTGGGGGTGATTCCCGCAGATGTTTCAATACCCATCTAGGTAACATCATCAGTGCTAGAAGGGAGTGACGTTGGGTCTCTTGTTTATATGCAGCGCCTCGCCTCGTCAGCATTCATGTGTAGTGTGCCTCAAAAAATTACGTTTGAACTACTGCGTCCCTCAAAGGTCGTCCCTGACCGAATTCTGCTGACCACTTGGGTGCAGGTTGTTGGGAGGATCGAGTGGGGATCAAGTGCTGGAATCCCCAGGAGTGAAAGTGGGACCCAAGTTACATAATTTTGGATTCAGTGTTTAAAGTGATCAGACTGATCGAGAGCATTCCTTAAACAATTCAGTTAAAATGTCCCGCCCGGTATTATTTTAGTATTTTTACCTCCCAAAATAATTTCAATTGACTCCCAAAATGTGGAAGTCATTACGGGATGCGGTGAGGGGAAGAAGAGGGGACTAGAACAGGGGTAGGCAACCTTGGCTCTTTTATAACTTGTAGACTTCAACTCCCCGAATTCCTGAGCCAACATGGCTCAGCTTGGAAACCTTTCCCTTTCCCCTCAGCATGGCTGGCTCAGGAATTCTGGGAGTTGAAGTCCACGGGTCATAAAAGAGCCAAGGTTCCCCACCCCTGGACTAGAATAATATTCTCTGCCCCCCCTCACTTCTCAGCGTCTGGGTTAAAAGCCGTCTTACTTGGGGGGAGGGGGGGAGTTTGTGGTTATGCGAAATGAAATCCAGCCGATCCAGAGAAACCAAGGGCAAGGCAGAAATTGACCCACAAAATGGAGGGCCTCTCTTTTCTGAGGCCTACTTGCTTTTTCTCCGTCTTTAGACTCCAGCTCCCAGTTGGGCGGCGGTAGTTCTGGCGGAGTGCCATCGATGGGACCAGCTGGTCCAACCGGACACCCCCAAGGGACGGGTAAGGAAAAGGGCTCCCCCCATCCGGGGCAGCCAACCCGCTTTGGTTGTGGGTTGCTCATTTCCTGCCTCGTTGATTTCACCCTGGGCTCTGTTGCTTGTCTCCAGGTAGCGGTGCCCACATGCCTCTTCCCAGCCTCCCGCCAGAGTTCATGCAGGCCGTGGCCCATCAGATAACGCAACAAGCCATGGCGGCGGCAGCCTCGGCGGCTACAGGTAGCACCAAAGGAGGAGAGGGGATGCATCTTCTAGGCAGTCCTCGACTTAGCAAAAGTTCACGTAGTGACCGTTCGGAATGACAGTGGCACTGAACAAAGTGATTTAGGACCGTTATCCACACTTGGCGACCGTTGCAGCATTCCCCAGGATCATGTGATCCAAATTCGGAGGCTTGGCCAATGGCTCCTGTTTATAATGGTTGCGATAGCCCAGGGTCATGCGATTTCCCTGTGCGGCCTCCTGACCAGCAAAGACAGTGGGGGAAGCCAGATTTGCGTAACGACAGTGTTACTAAACAACTGCAGTGGTTCGCTTGAACAACTCTGGCAAGAAAAGTCGTAAAATGGGGCAAAACGTCACTGAACGACTGTCTTGCTTAGCAACAGAGATGTTGGGCTCAATTGCAGCTCTAAATGGAGGACCACCGTCAGCAAGGGGGTTTCTCTTTGGAACTGGGAGCAGGGAGGAGCTGCGAGGTCCCCAAGAGCTAAGCCGCCTCCTAGGGGCGCCAAAGGCCCCCATCATTAATATTCTCTCTCCTTTTTTTGTGTGTTCTAGGCCAGCAGGTCCCCAGCTTCCCGTCGGCTCCAACACGTGTCGTGATTGCCAGGCCTTCCGCTCCTTCCGTGCGGCCCGCCCACGCTGGGTCCCCCCAGCCATCAGGACAAGGGGTGAGAGGGCCAAGACGACCGGAGATCGGGGTGATGGTGTGTCTGTGCGGCGCTTTCTGTCTTGAAAAACTGCCTTCTTTCTACGCCAGGGCCCAGGCATGGGCGGGAACGCTTCCTTAGCCCAGATGATCAGCGGATTGGTGGGACAGCTTCTCATGCAACCTGTGATCGTGGGTAAGTGACCAGGCGGGAAGCATGGGTGTCTCTGAGCGTTGCGGCCTGAGAATCTCGAGATGTAGGAGTTGGGTTTATTTGAAACTCGTTTTCAGATAGGAGTGGTTGAAAGGCAGCTTAAAACTGCAGGTGGTCCTCGGCTTAGGACCACCGTGAAGCCCCACGTTGTCTGTTGCTAAGTGAGTTGTGCCCCACTTTATGACTTTTCTGTTAAGGGAATCCCTGCCGTAAGTTGTCAACTCAAAAGGCGCTTTTTTTTCCAGGAGGCAACCGGACTTGCTTGGTTTTCTTTGAAGACGTTTTGCTTCTCATCCAAGAAGCTTCTTCAGCTTTTGACTGGATGGTGGGAAAATGAAAGGATTAATATTCCTTGCAGACGGCTGGTCATTTGCATTAATTAGAGCAGAGGTCCCCAACCTTTTGGGCACCAAGGACCGGTTCCGTGGAGAGAGGTTTTTCCACGGACCGAAGAGGGTGTGATTTTGTGTGCTGCCCGCATCACAAAATGGGGTTTTGCTTCTGTTCCAACCTATGACCAGCCCTGTTTGAATGTCAGGGACAACCCCTTTTTATAGTCAACAGACTGGAAAAACCCAACCAGATTTATTTACAAATAAATCAAAAGTTCAAACAAGAGTTAAACCAAAAGTTCAAACAAGAGCTAAACAGGAATAACAGACCAGGACTCTAGCAGAAGATCTTCAAACGGTTGCCTTCAGTAACCAGCACCTCCCACACCTTCCCCTTTTATCAGCAGTCCCAAGGCGTGGCTTCTCATTGCCTTCTCCTCCTCTCACCGAGTTGCCTCATGGCCTTTCTCTGTTCTGCTCTGCTGGATTGCCTCCTGCTCCTAGCATCCCTGAAGAGATCCAGCTGTGAATCATCTACATCCAATACCTCATGCTCACACGGCTGAGTCTGATGAGGAACATGACTGGAGGGGCCAGACTGAGAGTCCTGCAGTGCATCAGAGACTCCCTCTGACACCAAAGGCTCTCCAAACCCCTCCTCCTCCTCCTCTTCAGAATCATTAGACTCAGCTGCTGGTATCACAGGCTGATGCTGAATCACAACACTTTGTGCAGATCGGTTGCTGGCATGCTGCGGCCCTGTACCGGTCCATGGACTTGGGGAGGGGGGTTGGGGACCCCCGCATTACAAGGTGTATTAGCTAGTCACTTTACTCTCTAATGAATGCAAATGACCAGCTGTCTGCAAGGAATATAAATCCTGCCATTCCCCCACCATCCAGTCAGAGCTGAAGAAGCTTCTTGGATGAGAAGCGAAACGTCTTCAGAGAAAAACAAGAATTTCCAGTTGCCTCTTGAAAAAGCACCTTTGGGACAACCATGGCCTGGATGACTGAGAACCTCCATAGACAGGGCTGTTAACACAGGTGTAAGTTGAGGAAGTGAAGTGAATCTGGCTTCTCCGTTGACTTTGCTTGTCAGAAGTTCAGAAAAGGGGATCACATGACCCTGGGACACTGCAACCGTCATAAATATGAGCCAGTTGCCAAGCGTCCGAATTTTGAACCTGTGACCATGTGGGGGGATGTTGTAACAGTTGTGTAAGTGTGAAAAAACAGTCGTAAGTCTCCTTTTTCAGTGCCGTTGTAAGACGTCAAACGGTCACTAAACAAATGCTTGTAAGTCGCAGCCTCCCTGTAATAAATAGCGTGTCCAGTTCCATGTCGCATGACTGTGGCAATTTTCATATGTGTGGACTTCAACTCCCATGGTTCCCCAGCTAGCACAGCTACCGTTGAGAATTTTAGGAGGGGGAGTTGCCCAAGTTGAAAAACACTGACCTGAAACGCTGATGGCCACAACGGAGCTCAAAATATTTCATGCTAAGTGAAACCTCTGTTAAGCAAATTTTGCCCCATTTCACGACCTTTTTCGCCACAGTCTTTAAGTGAATCACTGCTGTTAAGTGGGTGACACAGCTGTGTAGTGAATCTGGCTTCCTCCCCCCCCCCCTTGACTTTGCTCGTCAGAAGGTCGCAAAAGCGGATGCTGCGACCCCCCGGGACGCTGCAAAACCGTCATAAATATGAGTCGGTGGCCCAGCATCTGAACTTTCATCCCGTGACCCACGGGGATGCTACGAGGGTCAAAAGTGTGAAAAACTCATGTCACTTTGTGTTGTCGTAACTTCGAACGGTCACTATGTGAACTGTCGTCAGCCGAGGACTTACCTGTGTTGGACCCGAAAATGGGCGGATTTTCTCGACCTAGAGATTTACTCTGAATGGAGGACGTTGAGGGTTGGGAGAAAAGGAACAGGAAGTTACAGGGTCTGGGCCTGACCTAGGGATTGATTTTCCCTCCCCCCCTTGGGAAGGGAAGGGAAGGGAGTTGAGAGCAATGTCCCCCCCCCGGAGTTAAGGGAAGAGGGATCTTGAAAGGCTGGAGGGTGGGCCGAGCATCGCCCGCCACCTCTGCTCGATCCAGCAGCCCTCTCTCCTCTTGCCTTTCCAGCTCAGGGTGGCGGAGCTTCCTCCTCGGCCTCTTCCTCCGTCAGCGGCCAAGCCACTTTCAGCAGCAGCACCACCTCCACCACCTCCCCTCCCACAGCCTCAGCCAGCGCCGGCACCACCAACACGGCCACGACCGCCGCGGGGGGCAGCTCGGCTGGGGCCCCAGGAGGGCCCATCCCCTCAGGCCAGCCTCCCGCAGCCTCCACCGAACTCCAGTTCTCTCAACTGCTGGGGAACATCCTTGGGGCGGCAGGCTCCAGCATGGCGGGGGTGGCCGGGGTGGGGTCTCCCACCATCACTGTGGCCATGCCCGGCGTGCCTGCTTTTCTGCAAGGCATGACAGACTTCCTTCAGGTGAGTCCTCTCCTCTTCCTCTCCCTCTCCTCTCCTCTCTCTTCTCTCCTCTCTCTCCTCTTCCTCTTCCTCTCCTCTTCCTCACCTCTCCCCTCCCCTCTCCTCTCCTCTCCTCTCCTCTCTCCTCTTCCTCTCCTCTTCCTCACCTCTCCCCTCCCCTCTCCTCTCCTCTCCTCCTGTCCTCCTCCTCTCCTCTCCTCTCCTCCTGTCCTCCTCCTCTCCTCTCCTCTCCTCTCCTCTCCTCTCCTCTCCTCTCCTCTCCTCTCCTCTCCTCTCTCCCTCTTCCTCTCCTCTCCTCTCCCTCCTCTCTCCCTCTCCCTCTCCTCTCTTCCTCTCCTCTCCCTCCTCTCCTCTTCCTCTCCTTTCCCCTCCCCTCTCCTCTCCTCTCCCCTCTCCCCTCTCCTCTTCCTCTTCCTCTTGCTCTCCTCTCCTCTCTCCCTCTTCTTCTCCTCTCCTCTCCTCTCTCCCTCTTCCTCTCCTCTCCTCTTCCTCCTCTCCTCTCTCCTCTCCTTCCTCTCCTCTCCCCTCTCCTCTCCCTCTCCTCTCTTTGCTCTCCTCTCTCTCCTCTTCCTCTCCTCTTCTTCTCCCCTCCCTCTCCTCTCTCCTCTTCCTCTTCCTCTCCTCTTCCTCACCTCTCCCCTCTCCCTCTCCTCTCCCTCTTCCTCTCCTCTTCTCCTCTCCTTTCCTCTCTCCTCTTCCCTTCCCCTCCCCTCCCCTCTTCCTTTCTCTCTCTGCTCTTTCTCCTCTTTTCATTCTCTATTTTTCTCTCTTTCTCAATCTTTCTCCTTCTCTTTTTCCTTCATTTGTTCTCCCTCTCCCTCTCTATTTCTTCTTCTCTCCCAAATAGTCACCTCTCCTTGTTTTAATTTAGAGAAGGAAACATTTCAACAAGGACCGTCCGAATGACAGCAGCCCATCTGGCCTGCTAGATCAGCCCCAAGCCAGAACAGAATCCCTGAGCCAGCCCTAAGCCTGCAAAGCCGCCTGCATTTGGCATCCCAAATCTGGCTTTGCTGCTTTTTTTTGGGGGGGGGTGTCTTGTTGCTTCCGCTTCTCTGCCTTCAAATCATTATTGGTCTGAAGATGCTAGGGCTGGATCCAGCTTTGTGAGAGAAATCCCTTCATGGGTAACCCTATCCTTAGAAATCTTAGTGCCAAATTCTCCAGATCCCCCAGTTGTGCTGTCACAACTCCTTACTCGTTCGGTCTTTCCTCTCTCTTTTGAAGTGGAAAAAAAGCGGGCCTTAAGGCTTCCCAAAATTATTGCCGCTCTTTCCAAGCATCCCCTCTCTCTCTCGCTTCCCTTCTTTTTCTCCCAGGCGACACAAATGGGAGGAGGCCCTCCACACCCTCCCGAGCAGACGGTGCCGCCTCCGCAGCCAGCAGCCTCTCCTTCGCCTCCTCCTCCTCCTCCTCCCTCGGCCCCCCAAGGAGGACCGGAAGGGTTCTCGGCTGGCCTGGGCAGCGGCGGCCATGGCGGTCGTGGGGGCCCCTCAGCGGACCCTTTGCCTCCCGAGTTCTTCACCAGCGTGGTCCAAGGGGTGCTGTCCTCCATGATGGGTTCCCTCAGTGCCCAGCAGGGCAGCACGGAGAGCATCGCTGACTTCATCCAGCGCCTCAGCGGCACCAGCAACATCTTCGAGCCGGGCACGGAAGGCGCGCTGGGTAAGGCGCAGGCGGCCGCTCCGGCACTTGGGGAGCGATCGAAGTGGGATTAAAACTTGGATTTCTGGTCCGAAGGATTCGACCAGGCATTTGGAGTTCTGCGATACTTGCCTCCTTGATTCCTCGTATCTTAATGGGTCCTTCATTGAAGAATTTTAAAGGAGAGGCTTGTGGTGTAAGAGAGGCTGATTTCACAATTCGGGTCTTTTTTTTCCCTTTCTTCAGGAGTCTGTGATTTTATGCCGACAAAGGGGAAAATAGGCTGATTTATTTGGGGTGGCCCAGTTGCCGCTTTGTGCTTAAATCAAACCGATCTTTTATTATGGTCAAAGGCCAGCATAAGGAGGACGGGCGCAAAGAATTTAAAAGCAGGGGGGAAAAAACATACAAAAATAAGATGACCTAAAAAGCTGAAATAATGTAAAAATTCTAAAGAAAATAAAATAATAATAATAATAATAATAATAATAATAATAATAATAATAATAATAATAATAATAATATAATTATTTAATAATAATAATAATAATAATAATAATAATAATGATAATAATAATAAATAAATAAATAAATGGACATTAAAAAAAGCATGGCAAATTTTTCTTTGCATTCCCCCCCGACTTTTAAAAGTCCTCATTCCCCACTCTCCTTGTGCTGTTTCCCCCACCCCCCCGTAATAAAGGTTGATTTGATTTAATTTGCCATTTGTGCTTAAGCGCAAGGCCATTCTTTGATTGCAGGGCCCGGTGTCTTCCTTTATCTTCTTTCTCCTCGTGGCCTCAATCTCAAAACCTTGTTGAGTAGTCCAAAATGAAAAAAAAAAAGAAAAAGAAAGAAAGAAAAAGGAAGAAACGTTTTGCTTTTGAATATTCAGAATATTTGGCTTGCTGCCGTGCCGTTCTAGCCCTCCAGTGCAGGCGTATTTTGTATTGCAGTTGAGGAGCTAATGTTTAGAGTTAATTTTCATCCACCGGCATCTCATCTCATCTCATCTGGGGCTGAGATGGAATTCAAAATAATAATAATAATAATAATAATAATAATAATAATAATAATAATAATAATAATAATAAGAAGAAGAAGAAGAAGAAGAAGAAGAAGAAGAAGAAGAAGAAGTAGTTGTTGGAAGGGACCTTGGAGGTCATCTAGCCCAACCCCCTGCTAAGGCAGGAAACCCTATACCATTTCAGGCAAATGGCTGTCCAGTCTCTTCTTAAAAACTTCCAGTGTTGGAGCATTCACCGTTTCTGGAGGCAGGTTGTTCCACTGGTTAATTGTTCTAACTGCCAGGAAGTTTCTCCTTAGTTCTAGGTTGCTTCTCTCCTTGATTAGTTTCCATCCGTTGCTTCTTGTCCTGCTTTCAGGTGCTTTGGAGAATAGCTTGGCTCCCTCTTCTTTGTGGTAGCCCCTGAGATATTGGAACACTGCCATCATGTCACCCCTCACCCTTCTCTTCATTAAACTACACATACCCAATTCCAACAACCGTTCCCTATATGTTTTAGCCTCCAGTCCCCCAATCATCTTTGTTGCTCTTCTCTGTACTCTTTCTAGAGTCTTCTAGTCCTGTTTAGCTACTTCACTGGCTCTTCCAGAGACTCCCCTGTTGCTCTTCCCCTTGCGACCTTCCTTCCTTTGTGCTCCCGCTGTTTAAATCTATCCAGCGGTCAATTAATCCGTCAGAATAGAGCTGGAAGGGACCTTGGAGGTGTTCTAGTCCAATCCTCTTTATCATTTGAGACAAGTGACTGCCCAGTCTCTTCTTAAAAAACTGCAGCGATGGAGCACCTGCAACTTTGGTTAATTGTTCTCGCTGTTAGGAAGTTTATCTTTTAATTTCAGTTTGTTTTTCTCCTTGGGTTAGTTTCCATCTGTTTTTTTTTTCTTGTCTTGCCCCCTCTGGTGCTTTGCAAAACAAGTCAGCCCCCTCTTCTTTGTGGCAATCCCCCCAAACACTGGAATAGTGCTGCCACGTCCCCACTAGCCCTTCCCCCCCCCTAGACTGGCCAAATCCAAATCCTGCCACCTTTCTTTGTGTGTTTTAGTCTCCAGGCCTTTAATCTTCTTGGTTGCTCTTCTTTGCACTTTCCCCCAAAGTCTCAACGCCTTTCTTGTAATGTAAACTGGATGTAGGATTCCGGGTGTGGTCTTACTAAGGATTTGTAAAGCGCTATTGGTCCTGCGAACGAGACACGGTGGCTCATGTTTACTGATAAAAGACCCGAGTTTCATTTTTTAAAATCCATTAAGAGCCACTCCCTCTGGTTCAAAGTTCTGCATGATAATGACCTGAGAGGTTTACTCGAGAGTATTGCCTGAAACCAGCCTGACATGCAGTGTATTGAGTAGTAAGTAGTCTTAGCGGGTTTGGAGCAGTGATCAACAGCAGCGATAGCACTTGAGGCTTAAATACCACTTCATGGTGCTTTACACCCTTGTCTAAGCGATTTACAGAGCCAGCATATTGTGTGTGTGTCTCTCTCTCCCCCCCTTTCACCGGGAACAATTGGCCTGAGTCGATCTTGAGCCCATCAGGATCGAACTGCTGGCAGTCAGCAGAATTAGCCTGCAATACTGTATTCTAATGTGGGACGGGGTGGCTCAGTGGGTTAGGACGCTGAGCTTGTCGATCAGAAGGTCGGCAGTTTGGCAGGTCGAATCCCGAGTGCCGCGTAACAGAGTGAGCGCCTGTTACTTGTCCCAGCTTCTGCCAACCTAGCAGTTCGAAAGCACGTAAAAAATGCAAGTAGAAAAATAGGGACCACTACGGTGGGAAGGTAACAGCGTTCCGTGCGCCTTGGGCGTCTAGTCATGCCGGCCACATGACCACGGAGACGTCCTCGGACAAGCGCTGGCTCTTCGGCTTTGAAACGGAGATGAGCACCGGTCCCTAGAGTCGGAAACGACTAGCACGCATGTGCGGGGCAACCTTGACCTTTACCTATTGGTCCTGCTGGTCTGGACCAGGACTTTTGAGGGACCGGTGACAACCCCTTGTTTGTTTGTTTGTTTATTTATTTATTTATTCTCCTGTCTTGTTTTTTTTCCCCAGGCTTCTTTGGAGACCTGCTATCTTTGATCTGCCAGAACTTCTCCATGGTTGACATGGTGATGTTGCTTCACGGCCAGTTCCAGCCCCTGCAGCGGATTCAGCCCCAGCTCAGCCATTTTTTCCGGGAAGAGTACCTGCACGGTCAGGAGCCCACCGACCGCAACGTCCGGGTGAGATGACTCTCTCTTGACCCTGGACGTTCCTTCTCCATTTTTTCTTTTTCTTTTTCTTTTTCCCCCCTTGCTGCTCTTTGCCTTCACAGGCTAATCACAGCCTTCTCTTTGGGTTCTTTCAGATGGCCACCTACAGTTTAATTAATGGCTTGGAGGAATACGTCCGGGAGAGTTTTGTAAGTCTGAGTCCGCTTTCCTTTCTCTGCTTTGATGGAGCTGTGTGGTTTAGGCTGGCGAACGGGAACCGCAACTGGCCCCTCAGCTTGTGGAGATGAAGGCGTCAGTGGGTTGGGTCGAGCCAAGTCAGTGTCTTATCATCACAGTCAAAAGACCAGAGCAAGGTAGAAGCGCTCGAAGGAGTATCCATCTAAAAATTCTAGAGTAAAATAATAAGTAACAAATAAAATTTAAATATATACAATCACAATTTGGCATCCAGCTTGTCAGTTGCACCCGAACAAAACCCAGCGTACTATAATATCAGCCTTTAAGCTGTGAGGCCGGTGGCTTTAAATCAGGGGTGGGCAATTTTTCCCAAGGGGCCCCATGAGAAACTGGGACTGCTGTTGCTCCGTCCCCTGGCACTGCTGCCTCGCCCCTGACGCTGCCCCTGCCCCACCCTTCACCGATGCCACTTCCATGTGCACCATTACCCCGCCCCTGACACTGCCGTTGCTCCGCCCCTTGTTGCCACTGCTGCAGGCCACTGCCCAAGGGCTGTAAAATACCCACATCTGGTTTAGATGGATACAGGCCGCTTCAGAGCTCTCTCTCTCTCTCTCTGACCTCTGGGACTGTTGGGACATCTTTGGATCACCTTTTGCATGTACGCAGAATGCTTGACGTACAACCGGTCACTAAGTCACCATTCATAGTTACAACTGACCTGAAAAAGGGACCTGTGACCCAGATTCAGAGTTCTGACAGCCGGGCCCTCTCCGTAGTTGGCTGATTGAACTTCGGACCCTCGGCAACGTTTACAGCCCTTTTGCAGCGCCCCATGTTACGTGACTGTGTCCCTTACCATGGTTTTTGCTGGACGCTGGCACTTTCAGTTTTTAGCAAAGCCACGTCAATAAACAAGCCGTTGGGTGATTTAACAACCGTGCTATGTGTTTGGTGGCAGATTGACTGAAGACTGGTGATTCACTTAACTGCCACGAAAAGGTGGTAAAATTGGGTTTTGTCGTGTGACCAGCCGGACATACGACCATAAGGGTCAGGTTCCATGACGGTTGTATGTCAAGGACTACTTATAAAGCCTGTGGAGATTCTCAAGTCATCCAGGTCATTGTTGTACGAAAGGTGCTTTTTCAAGAGACAAGTGGACTTCCTTTGTTTGTTTTTTTTCTTTGAAGACATTTCACTTCTCATCCTTCAGCTCTGACTGGATAGTGGGGAATGGAAGGATTTATACTCCTTGCAGACAGCTGGTCACTTGCATTTTTTTTAGAGAGTCGTTGAGGCCACTTGGAGATTTAACTGTATCCTCAAGGTCACCTGAGTAAGTGCACATGGGTGTGGAGCCTTCTTGGAACTGCTGAAAGTTTGCACTACTCAGGTGACACCCCCCCCCCAAGGACACAGACAAACCCCCAGGTGACCTCAACGACTCTCTAAAAGAAGGCAAATGACCAGCCTGTCTGCAAGGACTTATGAATCCTTCCCACCCTCCAGTCAGAGCCGAAGAAGCTTCTTGGATGAGAAGCGAAACGCCAAGCGAAAAACCAAGGAAGTCTGGTTGCCTCCTGAAAAAAAAAAAGCACCTTTGGGACAACTATTTATACCGTGTGTGTGTGTGTGTGTGTCTTCAAACATGGCCCTTTTATGACTTGTGGACTTCATCTCCCAGAATTTCTCAGCCAGGCTTCAGATCTACGTGCCGGGTTCCTTTACTCTTTAAAAGGCAGAAGTTCTGTTCCGAAGAGAAGTTGGTTTTTTTTTTTCATTTGTAAAAAGAAAATAGTGCTGTTCAGTGCAGTCCCATACCACCACCCTCCTCACTTAATTCTGCACACCTGGCCAGCTCTGAAAAGCAGCGGCTTGGAAATTCCCTACAAATGAAAACTTGCCCTAATTTTCCAGGTGTGCTATGTTTTGGGGAGGTCCCAAACAGCAATCACAACGCTCCGGATAAGCACTCATAAACCTGCACCCGGGTCCGTTCACTCCTATTTCAGGGCAATAATCCAGAATTCCTTTTATTTATTTTATTTATTTTTATTTTAATTGCATTTATATCCCGCCCTTCTCTGAAGACTCAGGGCGGCTTACAAGCTTAGCAGTAGCCTTCATTCTATGTATATGCCTGCTTGTTCGGGCTTTCACACACACCCCAAGCGGCATTATTACAAAGTCAGCTTAATTGCCCCCAACAATCTGGGTCCTCATTTTACCTACCTGGGAAGGATTGGAAGGCTGAGTCAACCTTGAGCCTGGTGGGACTCGAACCTGCACTAATTGCAGGCAGCTGGTGTTACTTAAGGAGGCATCAGCCCACTGCTCCACCAAGGCTCTGGGCTTTTGGGTCTGTTACTTTGTTTGTTTTTTGGGGGGGATTCCTCCCTACCTACCTCCCCCCCACCAGGCCTCTGTCCAAGTCCAAGATGGGGTTGACATTACCCGCACCAATCTGGAGTTCCTGCAGGAGCAGTTCAACCGAATCGCCACGCATATCTTGCACTGCACCGGTAAGAAGAAGGCGAGACGCAGCCTTGAAGGAAGCTTTGCGGGAGAAAATCCGTTAAGCTGGCCTTGCTGACGTTTGCCACTTTTTCCTTCTTCTAGATCACACCTTTGGATACCGATTGCTTGAGCTGTGCAACCAGGGCCTCTTTGAGTGCTTGGCGCTGAATCTTTACTGCTTGCGAGGGGAACAGACGGCCCTCACCACAGTCATCAACGACCGGATTGTGAGTGACAGACAGTTGGCCTCTTTTGAGGGAGGAGGACCTCTTGAAGATCTGAGAACTTTGTTTTGGTGTAACCTGGAGATGGAGTTGCCTTAGTGACCGTTCGAAGTTAACAACAGCAGTGGAAAAAGTGACCTATGACAGCTTTTCACACTTAACAACCGTTGCAGTATCCTCACGGTCACGTGAACGAAATTTGGATGCTTGGCAACTGGTTCACATTTATGACGGTCCCGGCGTCCCGGCGTGTGTGTGTGTGTGTGTGTGTGTGTGTGTGTGTGTGTGTGTGTGTGACGCGATCCCCTTTTGCGACCTTCTGACACTCAGAAGTCAAGGGGGAAGCCAGATTCACGGACCAACCTTGGTAGTAACTTAACAGTCTCAGTGATTCACTTAACAACTGTGGCAAGAAAGATCATAAAATGGGGCACAGCCCATTTAACGAGTGCCTCGCTTAGTGACAGAAATCTTGGGCTCATTAGGGGGTCGTAATTTGAGACGACCCACATATCGCCATCGCCGCTACAGGTAGAGAGTCCCCTTGATGAGTGCTTGAAGTTACGATGGACTTGGAGAAAATTATTTACAAGCCATCCTTAAAGTCACCACTGCAGTAGTAGCATCACTGAGGTCCTCTGATTGCATTTAAGGCGCTTGGCGTCTAATTTGCATTTATGATCAGTTAGCATCCTGTGGTCCTGTGATCGTGTTTTGCGACTTTTTTGTTGCTTTCTGGCAAAAACAACCACAACACCAAAACCCAGAGTGGATCCAGACTTAAGATCATCCGATTCCCTTAATGGCCACACGATTTGCTTAACAATTACAAAATGGAGTCTGGTTGGTTACATGGCAGCTTGACTTATGACCAAAATCTGGGCTCGATTTTAAGCCCAGGATTACCTGTGTTGGTTTCTTAGTTTTGGTCCCTGATTCTGGTAATTCGAAGGAGCTTTCCGATAGCACCAGGTTTGAAAATATTTTATGAGCCAGGAAACTGGCTGTTCGGTACAAGTCACAGGCATGGGGTCCTCTGTAAGGTCTGGATCGTTTGCTCAGAACCACCTGCCTGTTGCTCACTTGTCTGAGAACGGACAGCAAAGACCGTTTTTTCCCTTTTTCTTCTCCTTTTCCCCTTTCCTCTCTTCCTGTTTTCCATTTCTCTTCTTCCTCCTCTCCTCTTTCCTCCCCTCTTCCTCCTTTCCTTTCCTTTCCCCTCCTCTCTTCCTCTTCCTCCATCTCCCCTCTCCTCGTTTTCCATCTCCCCTCCCCACTCCCCTCCCCTCTTCCTCCTTTTCTCCCCTCCCCTCCCCTCTCCTCTTCTTCCCTCTTCCTCCTCCTCTTCCTCCTTCCCTTTCATTTCCCCTCCTTTCCCCTCCCCTCTTCCTCCTCTTCCTCTCCTCTCCTCTTTCCTCCCCTCTTCTTCTTCCTCCTTTCCTTTCCCCTCCTTTCCCCTCCCTTCTTCCTCCTCTTCCTCTCCTCTCCTCTTTCCTCCCCTCTTCCTCCTTTCCTTTCCCCTCCTTTCCCCTCCCCTCCCCTCTTCCTCCTCTTCCTCTCCTCCCCTCTTCCTTTTCCTCCTTTCCTTTCCTTTCCACTCCCCTCCCCTCTTCCTCTTCTTTCTCTCCTATCCCCTCCCCTCTTCCTTCTTTTCTCTCCTCTCCCTTCCCCTCCTCTCCTTCCCTCTTCCTCCTTCTCCCCTCTCCTCGTCCTCCATCTCCCCTCCCCACTCCTCTCCTCTCTCCTCTCACCAGAGGCGGATGTCAGCAGATATGAACCCGTCCTTGGTGAGCTGGCTCACCACTATGATGAGCATGCGTCTGCAGGTCATCCTGGAACACATGCCAGTCACAGAGGAACAGATCCTGCAGTATGTCCGCAGGGTGGGAGACCTCCCACAGGTAAGGGGCATTGTGAAATCAATGGGTCAAAAGAGGAGGGGAAGGGAATTCCTAGAGCTTGGGTGGGGACCGGCAGCTGTGGCCAAAGCAGAGCCTAGTATTCAGCTGGCAGGTATAAAGCTCAGGGCCCAGTCAAGTCCTTTGGTAATCTCCACCCTGGAATTGGCCTAAGAACGTCAACTGTGCAAGAGGAAGTGGCTGGTGGTGCTTCATTTAGGGTGAGGTTGGGATGGACAATGCCGGGAAGTTTTTTTCGGTGACGGGACGGGCCCTTTGACCTCCCATTGGAGGTCCATGCGTTTCCGACATTGAATTGCGAGCTCTCCAGAGTTGTAACTTAAGTAACTAAATAAATAAGCACATACACAAATGACCTTCCTTCCAGAAAAAAAATTGAAGAGAGCTTTTCCGGGGTTTTTTGGTTTTTTTTAAGGGTGTCAGACCTGCCATAACTTAAACCTCTAGTTAAAAAGGATCCTTGGCTCTATTTATTGAGAAAGGCATCATTTATTAGAGATCAAGTAAATTGCAGTATTGCAAAGCCGGAACTGAGAATCTCTTTTCAAAATCCCTAAGTTCTACTTTTCCCTCCCTTCGCTCTCTCACATTGTCCACTCGGGTGTGTCCAATCAGGTTCCGGCAAGATGTTTTCATAATGATGGGTCCAGGCGTACTTTGGTATGTGGCTCCCTCCTCCTCCTTAGCTGGGTGACCTTGAGGCAGCATCTCGAGGAGATACAGCACTAACTTTCGTATTCCCAAACATTCCCCCCTTCCTTTCCCCTCTCCCCCAGTTCAAGACAGTCTTATCACTGCATAGCAGTGAAGCACAAGTAAGCATAAGGTGGCAGCTGACAGAGGGGGGCGGTCTCTGCTTTGGTATGTTTTAAGGTAGTTATAAGATTTATTATGGTTATGTTTATGATTGTGAACTAATCAAGGGTCTTCTGTGATTGTGGCGGGATACAAATCTAATCAGTAAGCAAGCCAGTAGTAGCATGAGTGTTGTGATAATGGGGCATGTGTGGTCAGGTGTGGTTAGTGCGTAGTGCTAGGGTGACTATTGGGAAAAAAATTAAAATAAAGAACAAACCCAGAAAAGGGACAGATTTGAAGGAGGCTGATAAGGATAAAGAAATGTTAATGGGTTTTTGTTTATAACCTAGCTTTGCAAAGGAAAAATCGAGAGCAAAACCACGAAAAACTTTTACAAGAAGGAACATTCTAGTGAAAATATCTAAAATCAAACAGTATCTGTTGATTTATTTTAAGAATGACCTAAATAAAGATCAAAGGTGAGGGTTTTTTTTAAAAATAAAAATAAAAATCTATAGGATAGCTTTCGGAAATAAGGGACTGTCCTTTATAATAAAGGATATGTAGAAGGTAAAGGTAAAGGTTCCCCCGCACGTGTGTGCTAGTCGTTTTCGACTAGGGGCCGGTGCTCATCTCCGTTTCAAAGCCGAAGAGCCAGCGCTTGTCCGAGGACGTCTCCGTGGTCATGTGGCCAGCATGACTAGATGTCAAAGGCGCTGTTGTTACCTTCCCACCGTAGTGGCCCCTGTTTTTCTACTTGCATTTTTCACATGCTTTCGAACTGCTAGGTTGGCAGAAGCTGGGACGCGTAACAGGCACTCACTCTGCTATGCGGCACTTGGGATTCGACCCGCCAAACTGCCGACCTGATCGACAAGCTCAGCGTCCTAACCCACTGAGCCACCGCGTGTTTTTTTTTAAAGGTAAAAAAGATGCTAATATTTACAGTGAAAGGATATGAGATCACTGTAAATATTAGCATCTTTTTTACCTTTTTTTTTAAACAACCAGCTTTTAACTTTTCCACATACACCCTTTACAAGCTGGTTTAAGATTTAGTGTCGTCCTGCTTTATAGTGTTGCTTTGCCTCCAAGAAGTTGGGTGTGAGCAGAGCAGGGTCCAGAAGAGGAAAGATGGCAGGGGAAAACCCAGAGTGCACTGCCGTGGCTTTGATACCTTTTTTTCCTTCCACCTTCTCAGCCCGCTCCTGAAGAGCCCATGGACGTCCAGATTGCAGAACAGGCTCCAGAGACCATGCAGGTAAATAATAATAATAATAATAATAATAATAATAATAATAATAATAATAATAATAATAATAATAATAATAATAATAATAATAATAATAATAATAATAATAATAATAATTTTATTTATATACCGCCCTTCTCCCGAAGGACTCAGGGCGGTGAACAGGGCAGATATATAAAAAATACAAAAATACAAAAGTTAAAAGAAAATTAAACATATGCCCAACTAAAAACAATAAATACAGATATTAAAAATGACATAAAAACCCAACCCATGGGTATGTAGTGGGAGGTGGTTTTTTTTTTAACACACTTCCGGGCAGACTGTGATGGACAAGTGTGAAAGTAATTGTAGTGCTTGGAGGCTGTAGGTGATGATTTGGGTCTGTTGAGATCTTCAGTTGTTTTTTTCCCTTCAAATGTGGGGCGCAATACGAGATCGGGGATCCTTGCTGTGAGCTGCTGCTTCTACCATGCAGAATGAAATTTTCTCCTCTGGAACATTAAATAAAAGGCCTCTTGTCAGTCGGCAGGAGTGCTGATTTACTGCCAACCTATCGAGTACTCGAAAGGCGAGGGTTGGCCAGCGCAAGCAAATGACAGCCGACAGCCAACTGACTTAAAAGCCAACCATCAACACACCTCAATCAGCATCTTAAAGAGCCACATACCAGAGGCATTATATAAATCCCACACACAGGACAGGCACACACACTGCTAGGGGGATGTTCCTTGTGGATGGGCTCCAGCAAGACAAAATCTCGGGTCCCAGTGACTGGCCCAGATTGGATCCTGCATTAAAGAAAAGGAACAGGACTTTTCAGTCAGTCTTCTTGGTCTATTTATTTATTTATTTATTTAGATTTATATACCGCCCTTTCCTGAAGGACTCAGGGCGGTTTACAGGGCATTTAAAAGAAAGTCAATACAAACGTTAAAACAAATTTAAAAAGATTAAATAAAACCCTGAGAAAAATAAAAAACCCAGTTAAAATTAAAATTAAAAAATTCTCAGCCTGGGCCAGAGAGCTCGAAGAGCCAGGTCTTCAGGTCCCGGCGGAATGAACGGAGGTCGGGGGCAGTCCTAAGCTCCGCAGGCAGCTGGTTCCACAGGGCAGGCGCACCCACTGAGAAGGCCCTACCCCTGGGTGTTACCCGCTGGCAATCTTTAACCGGCGGCACCCTGAGAAGACCCTCCCTGTGGGAGCGCACTGGACGAAGGGAGCTTGATGCTGGCAGCAGGTGTTCCCTCAAATATCCCGGACCCTTGCCATTTAGTTAACCTGACCTTTAGTTAACCAGTAAGAACATAGACTCGACAATCCAAAAAAGTCTGGAAAAAGCAACAACAATCATTAAACAACAACAACTCCAGAGCATCACCTAGAGTAGTACATCTCAACCTTGACCACTTCAACGTGGCTGGCTGAGGAATTTTGGGAGTTGAAATCCATACATCTTAAAAGTTGCCAAGGGTGAGAAACAATAACCTAGGCCAGGAGTAGGCAACCTTGGTTCTTTTATGACTCGTGGACTTCAACTCCCAGAATTCCTCAGCCAGCCATGCTCACGGCTGGCTCAGGAATTCTGGGAGTTGAAGTCCACGAGTCATAAAAGAGCCAAGGTTGCCTACCCTTGGCCTGTGGCTGAGGAATTCTGGGAGTTGAAGTCCGTGAGTCATAAAAGAGCCAAGGTTGCCGACCCCTGGCCTAGGGTATCAACCGTCCCATTGACATATGCAGCAAAAGAAAATCCTGGGACATTATTTTACCAAGAGTATAGCGTTACTGATGGATCCACATAGGCACAGTAGAAGCAAAGCCAGTTATGAAGTTTTTTGCGCGAAAAGCTGCATAGTTAAAATCCCCCTTCCCCTCCCCCTACCGCCCACTGTCCAGTTTCCACCAATCCAGTGCAATCTCTTTGTTTTGGGAAACAGTCTGCTCGGCTCACATGCTCTCACCGTTCGACCTTGAGGTGTGAGATTCTCCCAGGCCTCAGACGGTACTCACAAATTCCTCAGGCCACAGAGGGTACGCACAAATTCCTCAGTTCCCGCCCAGCCGCTTGTACATTCCAATCCTACCCCTTCCTCCCTGGTTTCTGTTGTCTGGCTGCAAAGTTCACAACGAGCTGGCCGTGACGGGTTCATTCTAATCCAGGTTTGGCGATAGAACCAGGTTCAAATGGAGCCAAGGTGGGATAGCATGGAACAAAGAAAAGCTGTTTTAGAGGGCGGGTCACCAGGGTAACAGGGAAAAGTCAGCTTGCTGGGTCTCCCTGGATGACATTATTTAAACACAGCATGCCAACTGTCTCAGACTGAGATGGGTAGAAGCTACGTGGAGTCCTTGTTTGCCGACCACTTGCTTTACGACCATTCAGAGTTGCAGTGGCGCTGAACAACCAATCCTTAAAAGAGTTCCTGGTCATCTCACCTCCCGGAAAGTCAGTGAAGAAACCAGCGGAGAAAAATTGCAAAGTCCCTCCGGCTTCTTTCCCTTCGCTTGGTGCCTGGCCTCCTGCTGACCAATCCATAGATCTTGCGGTCACGTGACTTTGCATTTACAACCACGATTGCGTAACAACGCCAATCACGACCCCCTCCCCCCATGGCTGAGGACTACCAATATGGAGGGATAGGGCTTTATGGTTGATCAGTGGCACCTTGAATTGCGTCCAGAAACCCACTGTCGGGCAACGCAGCTGATGATACCAAGGTATCTCGACTGCCCATGCCAGCACATTCCGGCCAGCTGCAGCTCCTGAGTAGAGTTCAAGGCAAAGCCAACCGTAGACCATATGTCAAGTGTCCGACGTATGGGCTTTTCAAGTGACTCTGAGGCATTGTTTACCTTAAAAGTCCTTTATTCAGCCTAATACACCGGCAAATGCTTGCTCGAAGGAAGCTGGAATCTGAAATCTCCGCCCCTTGCACAATATATTAAAACACAATTCTCCACCTTTCTAATTTTGTCATTAATCACATTCTCCAATTAATTTAAAGAATCAAGTTTCCCTTCTGTTAGAAGACCGCCAAGGCCTTATCTTCTTTAGTTAGAGAGATGGCCTTGAAAGTGCATTCCTACTCATCCCTCCTCCCAACCTTAAACTAATCTTTTAAAGCAATACACAGGTTTAACATATGAAATGGCTACTTCTTCATCTCGTCAAGCAATAACGGATGTTAGCAGCGTGGACACCATGTTGCGACAGCTCGGTCTGGCTTTGTGAGGCTCCTCAGTGCATCCCTGCTCTTTCCTCTCTTTTGCAGCGAGAGACGGCGGCCTCCCCAGCCCCAGCTACGACGGCGGAAGAAGCCATGCCCCAGCAGCGAGGGGAGCCGGAACGTGAGGAATTGCAGCAGGGGGAGCCCCCTGCCTCCGACGTGGAGCCCTGGGCTGCTGCTGTGCCCCCTGTGAGTTCCCTTGGATGGAAAAAAAGGGACGGGGGGGAAAGGAGGACCCCTGCGTAGTGCAGAGCACATTGTGGGGGGTTAGGGGGGGTCCTTGGCGCTCTCTGAGTTTGCTTGCTTGCAGACGTTTCATTACCTAAACTAGATAACAGAACTGTGGTGGTGCAGTGGTTAGAGTACAGTATTGCAGGCTAATTCTACTGACTGCCCAGCAGTTTGGCCGTTCGAGTCTCACTGGCTCAAGGTTGACTCAGATTTCCATCATAGGTTGGAAAATGAGGAGCCAGATTGTTGGGGGGGGGCAATATGCTGATTCTGTAAACCTCTTAGAGCAGCGGTCCCCAACTTTTCCAGCTTGGTGGCCCGGCCTGGTGTAGGTGTAAGGGGCTTGTGTGTGTCATGTGAGTGACAGGTGCGCATGCGCAGCTCTATTTGAGAGATGCGTGCACACGCTCCACTCACGTGAATGGAGCGTCGCGAGCACAAGCCCCCTTTGCTTGCACGAATGGAGCTTCGCACAAAAGTGCCTGCCGCTCACGTGACTGGAGCTTCGCAGGCGTGTGCTTGCCCATTTCTCCCGTGGTGTGGTTTCAAACAGGCCACGGCCTGAGGGCTCGGGAGCCCTGGCTTATAGAAGGCTGGAAAGCACCATGAAGCGGTATATCAGTCTAAGTGCTATTGCTATTGCTATTGCTAACATCATCACTGAGATGCTAGCGCTGATGATGATGTTACCTAGTTTGGATAACGAAACATATGTAAGAAAACAAGCAGGCTCAGAGAGCACCAAGGGCGCTAACCAGTTCCCGGAATCTCCTCTCCCCTTCTCCTCTGCCAGGAGTGGGTGCCCATCATCCGGGAGGACATCCAGAGCCAGCGCAAGCTCAAGCAACAGCCTCCCCTCAGTGACGCTTATCTGAGTGGCATGCCAGCTAAGCGGCGCAAGGTGAGACCGGGCCCTCTTGCAAAGTGGGCAAGAACATTCATTTGCCTGGAGTGTTTTTTTTTTGTTTAAAAAAGGAGGTTTTAAAGAAGAGATTGGATGGCCATTTGTTTGGAATGGTATGAGGTTTTCTGCTTGAACGGGGGTTGGACTAAAAGACTAGAAGACCCAGTCTTATTTTCAGAGAAACCCCGTATATGTACGTTGCCTCCCTGAAAATGAGACTGGGTCCTTTTTTTTTCTCCCTCCGAAAAAGGCTCCAGGTCTTATTTTCAGGTTAGGCCTTACCTCACCTTCGGCACTGACAGCCCCACCCAGCCAGTCCACTTCTTCTGGGGCCAAAGTTCTGCAGCTGTATTTGGGCCTGCATTTTGCAGTCAGGCCTCAGCAGCCGAGAAAGCCCTGTGACTGGGAAATGCAGGCCTGGCTGCAGAAGAGGCCTCAGAAGAAGTGGGCCGGCAAGAAGAGGCCTGGCTGCATGGTAAGTGGGTGCGGGGCGGATGGGGCAGCTCCACACCCCCAGCCCTGCCCTAACTTGATTTTTAGGTGTGTGCCTTGTCCCCAAACGGGCTTATTTTTGGGATAGGGATTATATTAGGCCCACCCCCAAAAATCAAGGTCGGGCTAAAATTGCGGTATAAAATTTCGCTGATGCTTAATTTTTTTAAAAAATTTTTTTTGCAGACAATGCAGGGTGATGGCCCCTCATTGCTCCTGTCAGAGGCCGTCAACAAAGCTGCGAGAGCAGTCGGAGCAAAACCTTTGACGAGCGCCGAGAGCCTGAACCGAGACCTTGCTGATCCGGCATTGCAAGATGGCTACCAGCAGCAGGTGGGATGTGTTCCTTGGCTGTGGGTCAGACAGAGGGCACAATGGCAGGTCCCAGAGGCTTCCTTAATAGAAAGGGGCAGTTGCCATAAAGGGCCCTGGTGGTGCAGTGGTTGGAATGCAGTATTGCAAGCTGACTCAGCTTCACAGCCAGGAGTTCAATCTTGACCGGCTCAAGGTTGACTCGGCCTTTCAAGGTGGGCAAAATGATTGTGGCGGGATGGGGTGAGAGGAGCGGGTGGTGGGAGGACAATATGCTGACTCTGTAAACCACTTAGAGAGGACTCTAAAGCAGGGCTTTTCAACCAGTGGTACGGGTACCACCTGTGGTACATTGGCACCCGGCAGGTGGTACGCGACCACCCTAGAAAAGTGGTAGCGGGGGAAGGGAATGAGCTGAAGCGGTGGCAGCACCGCAGAAGCCTGAGCGAAAGATGGCTGGAGCTGCGGGGCTGTCAGGGCTCAGCGGAGCTTGGCGCTGATCCTGGCGCTTCTGAGCCCAGAAGAAGCGCCGATCAGCTGGATTGTTGCAGCATCTCCAGGGTCTTGTGATTAACATTCAGATGCTTCGCAACGGATTCATTGTGTCCCAGGGTCATGTGAAGTGACCAAAACCTGCTGCAACCACCCAGCAGAGGGGGGGGGGGAGGGAATAAAAACCAAACTCCACCCCACCCCCGCTGCCAATCCTCAACAGAAATGCTCACAACAATGAAAACCTCGGACAAGAAGAAGAGCACCACCGGGCAGGCTGGCAGGTGTCTTGCTCGGCTGTGGCTTGCTGGGAGGGGGGCACATTTTTCAGTGCCATTGTAACTTCAAACAGTCACTAAGCGAACTGTTGTAAGTCGAGGACTACCTGTACTTCATCACTTTTTTCCTTTTCTGGGGGGGTCATCAAGTTTTTGACACCTTGTTAGGCGACTGGTGGTACTCGGATGTTGCCATATCCTAAAAGTGGTACAAGGGGTGAAAAGGTTGAAAAGCCCTGCTCTAAAGCACTCTGCAGTGGTATATAATTCTAAGTGCTATTGCTTTGGCTAATCGATGCTCTGCTTTCTCCTCCCCCCACACTTTTTTCCCCCCAGTTGAAATCCGATCTGCAGGAAAAACTTCAGGCTGATCCCAGCTTCAATCCTCAGCGCTTTCCCAGTGCCCAGCAGGCCTTTGTGGCTGAGGACTCCTAAGAGGGGCTGGCCGGAAGCGCCTGAGGCCAGGGCCTGTTCCTCAAGGCTGGCCTCACTCCATATGTGATTGATGCAGACACCCACTCCTTTCTCAGGCCAAATATTTAAATTCCATTTATTTTCCCCCATGGTTGCAGTGACTATTCCCCTCCCCCAATCCCCAAGCTGCTGCCAAAATCAATAAATAAAACCACATGTCTAGATCCAGTTGTTGTGGGGTTTTTTTTTCCCTCCCCCTCAAAAAAATAAAAATCTATTGCGGATTTTATGCTTTGTAGCGCCTTTGTCTGGAGTTATTTTTTGCCAAGCTGATGTCGTTTCTGGCTCACACAGCCAGAAGGGAGGCGTAAAAGGAACCACACGGGCTTCAGCTTTAGTTTAGTCATTGTACACTGTGCAGCAGTAACAGTGCAAGGTGTCTCAACGGTGTGTTCTCCCAAAGGCAACTGGACTGTGTTTTTACCTTGAGGAAGAAGAGGTTTCGCTTCTCACCCAAGAAGCTTCACCGGTTCTTTTTTTTGAAAAAGCATCTCTTGAGACAACCATGACTTGGATGACTTGAGAATCTACATAGACATCTTAACAATGCAAGGTGCACTGAGATCAAGAAGCAGCTTTCACAGACTCCACGTGGAGAGCGGGGGAATCTCAGTTTTCGGACACTGAATTTAAGAAACTGACTAAACAGGTGGATTTGGGACTTAGGTTTTCACTGTACAGATAGTCCTCGAGTTACGAATGTAAAGGCTGCCCGTTCCATTCGTAACTCAGTAGGAGTGAATCTCGTCCCTTGAACGTGATTCACTCCCAACTTTCGCTCAGGCGTTCACTAGTTTAATGCATGGGCGAATGCGCGGCTTGTTAAGTGAACATGAAGTATCTCGTTGGGGAAGGCCATGGGGGGTGAGGATAGTGATGGAACAGGCCATCTTCAGACCACCCAAGGCCTCCCCTGACCCAGTGAAATACCTCAGGCTTCCTCACCTGGGGGCCCACAATTGCTCCCCTCCCCCCATTCTGCCGCGGCGAGATACTCACCTTGTGAAGATCTGTCTCCAGCCTCTCCCTGCTCCTGGCAAGAGCAGAGGGTGGTCTCCGAGGCCCAGAATGGACCTCTGGAAGCACGGTCACCGCCCACGGTCTCCGTTCTGGGCCTTGGAGGCCTAGAGCAGGGCTTTTCAACCAGTGATAAGGGTACCACCTGTGGTACATTGGCACTTGGCAGGTGGTACGCAACTATCCTAGAAAAGTGGTAGCGGGGGAGGAGAATGAGCTGAACCAGTGGCAGCACCGCACAAGCCTGAGCGACAGACGGCTGGAGCTGCAGGGCTGTCAGGGCTCAGCGGAAGCGCCAGGATCAGTGCCAGGCTCCAGCTGGAGCTCAGCGCTGAACCTGGTGCTTCTGCTGAGCCCAAAAGAAGCGCCGATCAGCTGGAATGTTGCAGCATCCCCAGGGTCTTGTGATTTACATTCAGATGCTTGGCAACTGATTCATATTTATGACGGTCACAGTGGCCCAGGGTCATGTGAAGTGACCCAAACCTGCTGCAACCACCCAGTAGATGGGAGGGGGGAATAAAAATCAAACATACCCCCACCCCACTCCCGCTGCCAATCCTCAACAGAAATGCTCACAACAATGAAATCCTCGGACAGAAGAAAGAGTGCCACCAGGCGGGCAGGCAGGTGTCTTGCTCGGCTGTGGCTTGTGGGCCACTTTTTTCAGTGCCATTGTAACTTCAAAACAGTCACCAAGCGAACTGTTGTAAGTTGAGGACTACCTGTACATCACTTTTTTCCTTTTTTTTTTGGTCATCAAGTTTTTGACACCTTGCTAGGCAACTGGTGGTACTTGGATGTTGCCATATCCTAAAAGTGGTACAATGGGTGAAAAGGTTGAAAAGCCCTGGTCTAGAGGAGGCCTCCGAGGCCCAGAACAGACCTTCGGAGCCCCACTGAAGCATCCCCCAGCGTCATTTCCTGGTGGCAGCAACCTGGAAAAGGCCTCTGACGTCCAGATCAACCCTTCAGAATCCAGCTGAAGCGTCCCCTGGTGTCATTTCCGGGTGTCGGAGGCCTTTTCTGGGCTGCTGCCGCCTGGAAATGATGCCAGGGGATGCTTTAGTGGGGCTTGGAAGGCCCGTTCTGGGCCTCCGAGGCCCAGAACAGGCTGTGGACAGCAGGCATGTGCTTCCAGAGGTCCATTCTCCCCCAGCTTTTGTTCCATTCTCTGTTGCATGGAACAGAGGCCTAAACTATTGTGAGATCATGCAAGATCAGTAGTGTGAGATCTTGTGCCATTGATCTCGCGTCATCTTGCATTACTTTAGGCCTCTATTCTCTGTGAATGCACCGCAGGAAGCAGCGAAATGAAGGATCTCTCGATCTTTGCAAAGTGAGTATCCATAGGCCTAGTGCCTAGGCCAGGGAGACCCGGGGGGCGGGTGGGGGAATAGTCAGGGTGAATGTTGCAGTGCCACTGCGGTGTTCCGTAAGGATGATCGACTGCTTTGGTGCGGCAACATGTGTAATTTTGGGACTTTTGTAAACACTAGGGGGCGCTTATCGCGTAACTTCGAATGTTGGCTTAGGGAACGCTCATAACTTGGGGATTACTTGTAGTTGAGTCTGCAAAACTGCTGAAACGTAGGAACGTTTGAGGTCCTTGCTGCTTTCTGAGCTTGGTGCTTTTCTTGCAGACATTTCATTACCCATCTAGGTAACATCACCACTAGGAGTGGTTTGTTGTTTATATAGAAATGGCTTCCCCTGTCAGTGTTGGTGGGAGTGTTCTTAGTAGTTCCTTGATTAGACCGTTGTATGGAGAATTTTCTCCAGCTCAACCTCAAATAGAATAGGATTTGGAAGGGTCCATGTAGGTCATCTAGTCCAACCCCCTGCCCAAGCAGGAGTCCCTACACCATTTGACAGACGGCAGTCCAGCCTCTTCTTGAAAGCCTCCAGTGATGAAACACCAACAAAATCTGAAGGCAGTCTGTTCCAATGGTTGATTGTTCTGTCAGGAAATTTCTCCTTATTTCCAAGTTGAATCTCTCCTTGGATCAGTTTCCATCCGTCATTCCTTGTCTGGCCTTCAGGTGCCTTGGAAAATAGGTTGACCCCCCCTCCTCCCTGTGACAGCCCCTCAAATATTGGAAGTCTGCTATCATGTCTCCCCTCGTCTTTCTCTTCAGTAGACTAGCCGTGCCCAGTTCCTGTAACCGTTCTTCATGTTTTAGGCCCCAGGCCCCTAGAGCTTGGCCTGCCCATCACTTCATGGCTTGACTACTGAAATGAACTCTACACGGGGTTGCTCTTGAAGACCATTCAGAAGCTTCAGCTAATGCAGAATGCAGTGGGCACTTTACAATAATGGGTGTACCTCAGTATGCCCTCATCACAAGCTGCAGTGATGGCCAGTTTGCTTTTAGGTGTGATTCGAAGCGCTGGTCACTACCCTACAAAGAGGGATCGCTTGTCTCCCATTGTTGCAGCCCAGCCATTTTTTTTAACCTGGCAGGGTTGGTATGCCCTGGGTTGCATTGATTGAGCAATTTCATTTGTGGGGGGCCACAAAGTACACCCACGTTAGCAGCATCTGCTCTCTGGAATGAAGCATTCTCTCGCCCACCCAAAACAGCTTCCACTCTACTGGAGGTTTGAAGGACCCCGAGGATGTGGCTTTTTGCCCAGCCTTTTGGCAAGGATGATTGAGGCCTTTTTTTCTTTTTCTTTCTTTCTTTCCTTCTTTTTTCTTTCTTTCTTTTCTTTCTTTTTCTTTCTTTTTCTTTCTTTCTTTCTTTCTTTCTTTCTTTCTTTCTTTCTTTCTTTCTTTCTTTCCTGGTTCTTTTCTCTGCCATGTTTGCTTGTGCTTCTTGTGTTGATATTTTAAAAATATTTTTAACTTGCGAATTGCAGAATTTCTGGGACTCGGCTGTCGGTCTGCATTTATTATTGTTAAATTGGACCACTTAAATATAAAGGAGGCCAAATTAATGATATCGGGTACAGCAACCGAACTTGGAATTGACAGCTTCTGCCTTTTAGAACCAACTTGCCAACAAGAAATACGGAAACACGTTGTAGAAAAATATATTCCAAGGGCTTTTGATGCGTCAGCACCTACTAATGTCATTCATAATGGTGCAGGCAATAGTTTTCCATCTGACAGTATGGAAGAAAACAAACAAACAAACCTGGAATTTGAAGAAACCCAAGTAGAAAACCTGGGGACAGATTAATTCTGAAGAAAATCTGTGTGGTTGATGGCACAATTAAAAGAGGTCTGATTTCAATATTGCCATTTCCTTCGGTGGTGCACAAATCTCACGCCAGCAGCCTAAGGTTTAGTTAGCTTAGAACGGTAGAAGAAAACCTTTTCTATCACTAGTCATTCATCTGTAGTCTTCTCTCCCTGCCCCACCCGAGAGCTTCTGTGGACCATACAGGAGGAAAATGCCATGTGACACTCTGCCCTCAGATTCTTGGATAGATCTTAACACTTGCTATGAGGTTTCCTTCCGACTTGTTCTAAGGCATCGTCATAATTTTATTGAACAAGTGGCTAATAGCGCAGTGGTTAGAATACAGTAAAGGTTCCCCCGCACATGCGTGCTACTTGTTTCCGACTCTAGGGGCCGGTGCTCATCTCCGTTTCAAAGCCGAAGAGCCAGCGCTTGTCCGAGGACGTCTCCGTGGTCATGTGGCCGGCGTGACTAGACGCCAAAGGCGCACGGAACGCTGTTACCTTCCCACCGGAGTGGTCCCTATTTTTCTACTTGCATTTTTTACGTGCTTTCGAACTGCTAGGTTGGCAGAAGCTGGGACGAGTAACAGGCGCTCACTCTGTTACGCGGCACTCGGGATTCGCCCCGCCAAACTGCCGACCTTCTGATCAACAAGCTCAGCGTCCTAACCCACTGAGCCACCCCGTCCCACATTAGAATACAGTATGCAGGCTAATTCTGCTGACTGCCAGCAGTTCGATCCTGACGGGCTCAAGATCGACTCAGGCCCAGATTGTTCCCGGTGAAAGGGGGGGGGGGGAAGAGAGAGACACACACACAATATGCTGGCTCTGTAAATCGCTTAGAGAAGGCTGTAAAGCACCATGAAGTGGTATTTAAGCCTCAAGTACTATTGCTGCTGTTGATCACTGCTCCAAACCCGCTAAGACTACTTACTACTCAATATACTGCATGTCAGGCTGGTTTCAGGCAATACTCTCGAGTAAACCTCTCAGGTCATTATCACGCAGAACTTTTAACCAGAGGGAGTGGCTCTTAATGGATTTTAAAAAATGAAACTCGGGTCTTTTATCAGTAAACATTTGACGATCGGGGAACTCAAACAGATTGATCTTTTTATTTTATTGGTTTTTTTTAAACAACTTTTTTTTTGGTTTTATTTATTTAAACAAACCAGCTCGACCACCTTTTAAAAACTCAACGCTTCCTATTTCAAACTCAGGGGAGCAGATAAGACAGGAGAGGAGGCAGGCTCCCAGGCACGCCTCCCCCTACTCCCATAAATAGAAGAGGGGAGAGGCAAGACCTCACATGTTCATATTTATATATATTTACACTCCACGCTTTAGAGCAGCTCCCCCCCCCAGCTCGGATCAAGAGGCAACGCGGCCCCTCCCAGGAAAAAAAAATAAAAATAAACTCAGGTGAAACCAAAGGAAATTAAGCAAAAATACATTCAGCTGGGAGCCTCCTCAAGTCCTGATCCTTGCCCCCCCGCCCCCCGCCAAATTACACTCCGAGTATCCCACTAAGAGTCTAAACACCCCTAAACAGAGGGGACAGATTCCGCGTGCCCCCTCCCCACATAAACAGAAAAGGAGTTAAGGAGACACCCCCGCCCCATCTTTAGGATACATCAACCGAGAGGAAGGAGGAGCCCCAGCAAAGAGCCCTCCCAACCCCCACCCACACAGAAAGAAAAAAATATATATATATATCATTCTGAAGAGAGGATGTCAACCAAATCCAAAGGGGAGGGAGGAGTATTCTGGGTTAGTGGTGTCCGGAGAGATTGGGGTCTTGCTTGTCGGTGTGGGAACGGGTGTCCGGCTCGAGGCGGCGGGTGGGAGCTCCATCCCGGGGTTGAGCTGCCCGTTCCCAGCAGCGGGGGTTCCACCGAAGGACATCTGGCTGAGAGAGGAGGGCAAGGTGAGGAGTGGAAGGAAAAGAGAACGAGGGGGGGGGGTTTAAAGTCTGGCCCCGCCAGCTTATCCATCGTCTGCCATTCGGTTAGCCCCCAGGAGCCGGCCTCACCTGCTGGTAGACCTCAAAGCGCTGGGCGCGGAAGAGGCCGCTGTAACCAGACCCGGGAGATTTGAGCCTGGCACTGAAGCCTCCAGAGAAAGGCCTGCAGGACAAGGGAAAAAGACTCTCAGCCTTGGAAAAACAGCCCAGACACGCCTTGCCTTGGGCTCTCGGTGGGGCTCTGAGGACGCCGCTTCTAAGGAAAAACAGTTTGAACTCTTGTGTGTGTTTCCCCTCCTTCCCCTCCCCGGGGATTTTTTTTTTAAAAAAAATATTTACATCCCGTTTCTCTTTCTAAACAGAAAATCCTGAAAGCCAGGTGTTTGGTTGTTGTTGTTTTTTTCCTGTAAAAGAAGAAAGGATTTATGTTCTGCTCTTCCAAAAGAATAATAATAATAATAATAAAAATCTCTACAGGGAGAAGCAAAAGCATTAATGATAGTTTACTAGGCCAGGGGTATGCAACCTTGGCTCTTTTATGACTCGTGGACTTCAACTCCCAGAATTCCTGAGCCAGCCGTGAGCATGGTTGGCTGAGGAATTCTGGGAGTTGAAGTCCACGAGTCATAAAAGAGCCAAGGTTGCCTACCCCTGGCCTAGGCCAAGACTTAAAAACCTTCTTTGGAATGCTTCCCTTGTAAAATTGGGACTTATTGTTAAAATTTAAGATTCCCCTCTTTCCTTCAAGAAGCTCCCAGCAGCTTACACGCAATCCTGGACTTGCACGTTTGGTTGAGTGATTGTTCAAAGTTGCAACGGCACTGAAAAAAATGTGACCTGTGACCGTTTTTTCACGCTAACGACCTTTGCAGCATCCCCGTGATCACGTATGTGATCAAAATTCAGACGCCTGGAAACTGGTTCATATTTAGGACCGTTGCCGCGTCCCAAGGACAGGTGACCCGCTTTTGCAACCTTTTGACAAGCGAAGTCAACGGGGAAGCCGAATTCACTTAAGAACCGGGTTACTAACATTAACAACTGCAGCGATTCACTTAACAGCGGTGGCAAGAAAGGTTGTACAGTGGGACAAAGCTCACTTAACCAATCTCTCCCTTGACAACAGAAATTGTAGGCTCAATTGTGGTCGTACGTCGAGGACTACCTGTACTAAGTTATCCCTCCACAAATTAGCCTTCAGAAGCTTGTGAGGTAAACTTGAGGCTGTCAAGAGGGGCCGTGTCCAGGACAGCCTCTTTCCTCATGTTCTGTCTTCTTGTAGATCCTTTATTTAAAACGGGTAAATGAAAAACTGAAATGCTACCATGAAAACTTCCTTAAACATCATCTTTTTTTTTTTTTTTTACAATAACGCCTCCCAACTCCAACAGGCATTGTTCATGCTGAGAGCGGTGGGAGGAAGTGACTGGCTGAAGAATTCTGGGAGTTGAAGCCCACACCTCTTAAAATTGCCAGGTTGGGAAACCTGGATTCATTCAAACTAATGGAAGAAACGCTCCTCTCCTCTTGCAGGAACCCCTTTTTCAATCCATTTCAAAGCAAGGATTTGCACAGGTGAACTGGGATTCCCCCGCCGGTAACCATCTGTGCTACACCCAGATGTAATACAGGGAAAAACTAACGAGGCAAGAAGTCGCAGTGACACTTCTTCCTTCAGTTACTTTTTGAAATTCTCCTTTTCCACCATCATCATCCCCCACGCTTGAGAGCTAACAGACCTTGATCAGGAGGGCTCTTGGGCCAGTAAGGGACATGACTGTTGTGATTCAGTGTCAGCCTGTGGATTCGGCAGCTGAGTCAGACAATTCTGAAGAGGAGGAGGAGGAGGGGTTTGGAGAGCCTTTGGTGTCAGAGGAAGGTTATGATGCACTACAGAACTCTCAGCCAGGCCCCTCCCTTCTTATTCCTCATCAGATTCAGCTGTGTGAGGATGAAGGATTGGAAGAAGACGATACACAGCTGGCTCTGTTCAGGGATGCTAGGAGCAGGAGGCAATCTAGCAGAACTGAGCAGAGGAAAGCAATGAGGCAACTCAGGAGAAGGCAATGAGAAGCCACGCCTTGAGTCTGCTGTTTAAAATGGAAATGTGTGGGAGGTGCTGGTTGCTGAAGGTAACCGTTTGAAGAGCTTCTGATAAAGTCTTGGTCTGTATTTGTTTAAACTTTTGTTTGAACTTTTTCGTTTAGCTTTTGCAAATAAATTTGGTTGGATTAGTTCCAGCCTATTGTTTATAAAAGGGGGTTGTCCCTGACATTCCAACAGGGCCGGTCGTAGGCTGGAACTGAACATTGACAGAGGAATCCCAATACATTTTCAAAACTTCACCCAGCTGGAAGAACAAATACGTTTGTGGTCTTGGGAATTCAGATCACTTCAACTACAGATCATTTCACACACACACACACACCACACACAGAGAGTACTTGCCTGTTCCCAGAAGGGGGTCGGGCACCTACAGACCCCAGGCCGTTAAGTTTCCGGTAATCTGCCAGCGATTTCATTTCCAGAGCGTGAAGCTGAAGAAAACGAGCCTTGTTAGAAGCTGGGAGTGGGAGGCATCCCTTCCTTCCCAACAGGCCCCGTTTGGACAACCCTCCTGTTACCTCATTCCGTCCTACTCCGCCGGGAGGAAAGGCTCGGATGGCCGGAGACACCAGTCGCCCAGCCAGCTGTCCCGGTGGCCGGAGTGCCTGGGCAGCCACAGGAACCAGAGGCATTGGAGGCGGCGGTGGGGGCGGCGGCTGGGGTGCAGCGGCAGCTGGGGGCGCTTGTTGCAAAGAGCCAAAGTTCACCACCGGTGGTAACTGGGGGGGCTCCACCACTGGCAAGAGCACCTGGGGCGGAAGCAGAAAGAGAAGAGGCGGAGGCTGCATTCACGCCCCTCCCGGGGAGTCGGGGGGGGGGGGAAATCTCCATGAGAGAAAGCTCACCCTCCTCACCTGTTGGGCAGGCCCTGGGGCCGTCAGGAAATTGCTCTGGCTGCCTTGCCCCAGTGTGGCTGGGTAGAACTCGGAGGGGGAGGCGAGTTCCTGGCGCACCTGTGGAAAAAAGAAGAGCAGGTCAGGGGGCATCTGCTTCTCGGGTGGCGAGAGCACAGAAACCTGGACTTGGAAACACTCTTCTGGAGTGGTGCTGGGGCAAGCACCCAAACTGGGTGTGGGGACCACTGCCTTGCGGGACCACAACCTTACCGAGATGATGGGCTGCTGAGCAAGCACAGCTGTACCTCAGAGGGACAGATAAAAATGGCCTTAAGTTTCAGGAAACTGAATCCCGTTGGAATCGGGGGGGGGGGAAGAGAGAGAGACTATAGAACAGACATGTCAAACACAAGGCCCGGGGGCCGGATCTGGCCCGCAAAGTGGTTTCATGTGGCCCGCGAAGCCATCCTGGAAACAGTGAGGGAACGGCCCCCACGGCCTTGGCCCTGGCCCAGAGACCCTCCTCCTGCCAGAGACCCTCAGATCTGTCCCACTCCTGCCCAGGCCCCCATAGGCACCCTTGATGCGAACGATGTAGAGCTGGCCATGCCCACCCAGTAGGCCATACGCACTCTAGCCATGCCCACCCAGTAGGCCACGCCCACCCTGGCCATACCCACCCGGCCCCCTGAGGGCAACCGCAATGCTGATGCGGCCCTCAATGAAATTGAGTTTGACACCAATGGGAGAGTTGATGGAGTCAAGATTTTTTATACCATGCAATAAGAATCGGGTCATTTTAACCCCATACGCTAGGAGTCCCCAACCCCTGGTCCGTAGACTAGCCCTGTTCCGTAGCATGCCAGAAACTGGGCTGCGCAAACAAGTGAAATTCCATCCACAGGATGGAGGCAGCACATGAAACCACACACGCACACACACACACACACACACACACACACACACACACACACACACACAGAGGCTCTCCACAGAACTGGTCCCTGGTGCCCAAAAGGTTGGGGGCTGCTGCCTTACAAGGACCAAAATGTCTATTCATGGACTTGAAGGTGGTTATTTCAGATGTGTAAGGCTATGCACAGAATCTTTTGCACATCTTCAGTAAAAAAAGTGAGCAATATATTTTCCAGAGGATTTAATTCCTCTTTCAATTTCCTGTGCTGCCCGGTCTCTTATTACTGATTGCTTTTGAAAAGATAATGGGGGGAGGAGGCGGCGGGGGCCGAGATATGAATCCCAAATGCAGTTGTCAAAAACTTGGCAAGGAATCTTTTCAGCCAGTGAAGGAAAGCTCTTCCTCTGGTAAATGTGGCAACATGCTGGTAAGACGTAGTAATCACTCCAATGTCGTCCTACTAAGATTGGCACCCTTCAGGGCAAAAGCAAGCAGGAAAATCAGACTGCATCTCCTGGAAGTTTTGTTTGCTGGATCTTTTTCTTTGACTGCAGGACTGGAAAGCAAATCATTTTCACACCAGAGCTATAAAGCAGGGAACGGCGCTTTCAAATGCTGATTTCTGCTTCACTGCAGTGTTATCCCGAGTGCTTTTCTGTTAAGCCGCCCAGATTCCTTGTGGGTAGGAAGCATGTAAGTGGACTCATGGTGAGTCGAGCTGCGTGTGCATGCACCTGTGCGCTGCCCCCCCTACTCGCGCAGCTGGGATCTCCACTCCCTCCCCCTGCAAGGCCACCAACCCACAAAGGTTGGGGACCGTTGGGCTAAATGTATAAATAAAACCAAGTTCAGATCAAGAGAAATGGGCTAGCTACATTTGTAGACACTGTTATTTGAGGAGCACCACATCACTGAGAAAGCGCTGGCCAAAACTCACCTGTGACTCAAAGGTCTGCTTGGTTTTATGAGTGCTACTCTGTCCCAATCTGTCTCCTGTTTGGAATTCTAGCTCACTGTAAACTCTTTCTTCAGTAACTTCACGACTGCTCTTCCCCGTTTCCTGCCCACTCTGCCATTACTGGTGGTCCTCAACTTACAACTGTTTTGTTTAGTTTTAGAGCAGACATGTCAAACACAAGGCCCGGGGGCCGGATCCGGCCCGCAAAGTGGTTTCATGTGGCCCGTGAAGCCATCCTGGAAACAGTGAGGGAACGGCCCCCACTGCCTTGGCCCTGGCCCAGAGACCCTCCTTCTGCCAGAGACCCTCAGATCTGTCCCACTCCTGCCCAGGCCCCCATAGGCACCCTTGATGCGAACGATGTAGAGCTGGCCATGCCCACCCAGTAGGCCATACGCACACTAGCCACCCCCACCCAGGCCACCCCCACCCGGCCCCTTGAGGGCAACCGCAATGCTGATGCGGCCCTCAATGAAATTGAGTTTGACACCCCTGTTTTAGAGCCTTGGTGGAGCAGTGGGCTAATGCCTCCTTAAGTAACACCAGCTGCCTGCAATTAGTGCAGGTTCGCATCCCACCAGGCTCAAGGTTGACTCAGCCTTCCATCCTTCCGAGGTAGGTAAAATGAGGACCCAGATTGTTGGGGGCAATAAGCTGACTTTGTAATAATGCCGCTTGGGCCCCCCCGAAAGCCCTAATAAGCAGGCATATACATAGAATGAAGGCTATTGCTAAGCACATTGATTTGTGCTTCTTAGATTGTAAGCCGCCCTGAGTCTTTGGAGAAGGGCGGGATATAAATGGGATTAAAAAAAATAATAATTCTAGAAACTTGTAGCTTGACGTTAGCATAGCGGTAGGCGACTCACATCCAATCCTTGCAGTTATAATCAGAACGCACACGCTTATAATTCGAGCGCTTGGCAACCGCCGCGCATTTATGTTCCGCAGTCACGTGATCGCCATTTGCAACCTTCCCGGCCAGCTTCTGACAAGAAAAGTCAAAGGGGAAGCTGGCAGGGAAGAGACGGCAGTCCTGCGATGTCTTGCTTAACAACCCTAGCAAAAACGTCATAAAACCGGGTGCAGTCACACGATGCCTCACTTTGCAACTGCTTCCCCCCCCCCAAATCCCCATTTTAGTCCTAAGTTGAGGGCTACCTGTAGCTCGTTGTCTCGCATGACTTCCCCATTTACCTGAAGCAAGGCCTGTTCAGGAGCCAACTGGCTTCCGCAGAAGGCTGAGCTGTAGATAAAGGAGGGAGGCGGTGCCTGGTACAACAAGCCTGTAGCCGGAAGTTTGGGCAGGTCAGCCGCCTGCAGAGCTGCGATTTCCACATACTGTCCCTTCAAGGCCACTCCTGAGAGCAAGGCTGAGCTCGGAAGCACTGCGCCCGCTGCCGTCTGGGCTGGAGAAGTAGGAGCTGGGCTGGGCTGGAGATACAGGTGCTGGGACCTAGGGAGCAAGAATCCGGGTTCAGTTGGCACAAAGAGCTACGACGTATTTGTGGCCTGACCCTCCAGGCCCTCGACCGGGAGGGATCCGTTGCTCCATCCCCACCCCGGATCCACCTATCCCTCCACCCTCCCGCCGGCCTGTACCTGTACGAGTGCACAGACGGGGTGCTTGGACGGAAGTTGCTGCCACCACTTGCGCTGTGCAGCTGGGACTCGAGCTGGGCGTTGGGGAGCTGTAGCCAGAGGATGAATAAAATGCCATCAGAGGGCAAGGATACCGGATGCCGGCACGGATGCCCCCCCCCCATCCCCAGCAGCGTGGGTTTATATTTTACTTTAACTGGTCTGCGCTCAGTGCGCAACCCCCACTTCCCTTCCAGGAAAGCATTCTTCCCTCCTATCCTGCCTCCCCACCTGCCAAGGTACCTGGTTCCCATAAAACAGCTCCGGGTAGAGACGTGGCCCCTGGCCCCTCTCACCTGCGGAGAGAAACACCATCAGGAGCCAGTCTGCATTCAGGCCCCTGGAGGGTCCCTGGCGTCCTCAAGCCCATCCCTCCCCCCTACCTGAGAAGATGGGAGCGTCTGCTGGGAAGCTGTGCAAACAGGAAGAGGCAGCGGCGGTGGCGGCAGCTGGAGCTCCTGGGAAAGACCGAGGCTCAAAGGAACGACTGGGAGGCATCTCGGGGGATGCCCTGTGGACAGGAGGGGCTGGGGGAAGCAGCTCCCACTCTCGGGGAGCGGAGGCCAGCTGTGGAGAGAGCAGACAGGGAAGCCGTTGGGAGACAGGACGAGTCATCGCCGAGTTCTCCACTTCCCTCCGATCCAAACCCAACTGCACCCTTTTTTTTTATTCCACTGCTATGTCTACCCCAGTGGTGGTGAACCTTTTAGAGACCGAGTGCCCAAACTGCAAGCCAAAACCCACTTATCGCTGGGTGCCAGGTGGGCATGGCCCACTGGGTGGGTGTGGCTGTGGTGGTCATGGAAGATTGGGTGGGTGTGGCCAAGGTGGGTGTGGTCACCTCAATGTTGATCATGGGGAGGGACACCTGTCGGGGGGGGGTGGGCAGGGTCAGGGAGCTCCAGGAGGTCTCTGGCAGGTGGGGCGGTAGGCAGGAGGCTCATCCTGTGGGGTGAGGCGAGGCAGGGTGGGGGTGGCTGCCATGGGGCAAGGCAAGGGCCGGGGCAGCTGCTGCCTGACACCATTGACCTCTGCACACAGAGGCCAGCGAGCGCATGGGGGCCAACGGTGTCCGTCAGTAGCCACAGCCTGCCACCCCCTCGACAGGCTCACTCTGGGGCTCCGCAGCCCATTGCCAGCAGTTCAAAGAAGACGCCTCCAAGATGGATGGTTGGCCAACAGCTGAGGAGGTGATGCGGTGGGTTGTGCCTGGGAAAAGGAGAGCATGCGAGGCCAGGAGGGACAGGGTGTGGGGGGAGGGAAACCAGCCACGCCGGGATGCATTCAGCCACGTGGGACCTCGGCAAATTAGCAGGTGGCTGGTTGAAGAGGGACAGTTGCCACCTCTGGGGCAGGGCGCGGGTGCCCACAGAGAGGGCTCTGAGTGCCGGCTCTGGCACCCGTGCCATAGGTTCGCCACCACTGGTCTACACAAACCTTTAGCAATCAAATTCAAGCTGTGTGCATCGGGGAGTACCCGCTGCTTGAAAGCCATGTGGAGCTCTCCTCTTTATCCCTGACTGCAGCGTATGCTGCTAACCCCCACTTACCCCTTCAGCGAGTGCCTGATGCAGCTCTTCACCTGTTTTTGGGACTTCACTCACAATGAAGCGAAGATCGGCGTCCTGAAAGGCCAAAGTCCCCAGATGAAGTCTGAGCAAAGGACTCTTTGCTCAGAGTTTTCAAACAATAGCCTATGGCTGTGGACCAGCACCAGGCCGCAGCATAGCAGAAACCGGGCCTCGCCAGCAAGCGAAGCCCCATCTGTATGTGAAACCACGCCCCCTCTGGTCTGCGGGAAAAACAACCCCCCTCTCTTGACGGGACCCATCCTTGCTGTCCAAAAGGTCGGGGACCCCGGCCTACGGGAAATCTTGGGATGCAGGTAACACGGGCACTCCCCGTTTTCACACCTACCTTATCGCTGGCACCAAACTGGATGGGTGGGCAGGCTCCTGGGGACTCCAGTTGGGGGCTCTGTTCAGGCTTCGGAACACCCAGGCCCTCTGTGCTCTCCTTGACCTTCTCTGCCCGCTGGGAGCGCTCGGTGCCAATAGCGCCAGGGGGAGGGTGGTCTCGGGGCACGGGATCGGGGGAGCCGCTCACCTGTTGCAGTGAGGAAAGCCATGATGCAAACCTTTACTAACCTTAGCAGGCAGGCGAACTGCAAGCTAGCCCCTCATTCAGCGAATAGCTGATGTTTTCAAGCCGCCACAGAGCTACCTGGGCAGCTTGGAAACATCACCTGTTCGCTGAATTTGGGGGGGGGGCAGAATCGCTTGCAATTTGGACAAAGGCTCCAGTAGAGGTAGTCCTCGATTTAGGACCACTATTGATCCCAACATTTCTCTTGCTAAGAGACACTTGTGAATTTTGCCCATTTTACGACTTTCCTTGCCACAGTTCTTAAGTTGTTGTGCTTCAGTGTCAGCCTGTGCTCCCAGCAGCTGAGTCCAATGAATCTGAGGAGGAGGAGGAGGGGTTTGGAGAGCTTTCGGTGTCAGAGGGAGGCTCTGACACACTGCAGGACTCTCAGCCTGGCCCCTCCAGTCATGTTCCTCATGAGGCTCAGCTGTGTGAGTACGAGGTGTCCGACTCAGAAGAGTCACAGCTGAATCTGTTCAGAGACGCTAGAAGCAGAAGGCAATCCAGCAGAGCAGAGAAAATCAATGAGGCAACTCAGTGAGAGGAGGAGAAGGCAGTGAGAAGCCATGCCTTGGGACTGATGATAAAAGGGGAAGGTGTGGGCGGGGCTGTTTGCTGAAGGCAACCATTTGGAGACATTCTAAGGGAATCCTGGTCTGTTCTTGCTACTTCTGTTTAACTCTTGTTTGTTGACTCTTGATTCATTTTTTTGAAGGAAATATTCTGTTGCTTTTTTGTTTGAACTGTAAATAAATTTGGGTTTTTTCTAGCCTATTGACTGTAAAAAGGAAAAAGGGGTTGTCCCTGACACACAAACAGGGCCAGTCACAGGCTGGAACAGAAAGTAAGTGTAGTTAAGTTAGTAACAAGATTGTTAAGTGAATTTGACTTTGCTTAGTCAGGTGGTCACAAAAGGGGATCGCGTGACCCCGGGACACTTCAACCATCATAGAAATAGGAGTCAGTTGCCAAGCATCCAAATTTTGGTCATGTGACCAGGGGGAATGCTACAGTCATTAAGGGTGAAAAAGGGTCACAAGTCACTTTTTCCCAATGCCACCGTAACTTCAAATGGTCACTCAATGAGCTGTTGCAACTCGAGGACTACCTGTATTCACCTCATAAGTTACCCAAGACACACCCAGCAACCCCTCACAAGTTCTGATGAAGGTACCCTGATCTCCACTCCACCTCCACTGGAAAAAATGACGGAGAGGCAAACTGGCTTCAACCATGAAATTTCCGATGCTCAGAGAAGTTATCACAACTCTGTCTCTGGCAGACCAGCTTTGTAAGATCGTCTTTCTTGAAGCCCCAGAAAGGGAGAATCTTAAAAGGGGAGAGGTGGCAGGCTTCAGAGTCAGACGTAACACGGTAACCCTTGGAAATGCTTACCGCAAGTAAATCTGACGTCTTACTTCAGGGCTGCAAATATTTTGTAAAAGCAACAGCTCTGCCTCCACCACTATACGCCAAGCATCATGGTCACTGAATTTTATTTAGAGATATTTCTACACTTGAGGATGCAAAGACAAGCACAAAGGGGTGCGAGGTGATGTCCAGCAATTTGCAAAACTAGAAAAAAATAGTTCCTAGGAGGAATGTAGAGGGATGCGTGGGGCTGATGCAACATAGTTAAAGGTCCTAGTTAGCTGGACTGCAAGGGCCTCCGAGCAATGAACTGTCTCCTCATTACTTGACTAGACTACTGCAATGAAGCTACCCCCGATAACGTAATGGCTGAAAAACGCAGCAGCCTGATGATACTTCTTGCTTCAGGCCTTGTATTGTTTATCAAAAGAGGTTTCTGGCCGCAATTCAAAGTGCTGGCTTGGACCTACATAGCTTGGGATCTCGGTAGTTGCAAGGCCAACTTGTCTTATCACAGTGCCTGAAGCAGCAAAGGTAGAACATCTGACTCTTAAAGACTGAGCCTAACTGGGGTTAACTAAAAAAAAAAAAAAGGTAAAGGTTCCCCCGCACATGTGTGCTAGTTGTTTCCGACTCTAGGGGCCGGTGCTCATCTCTGTTTCAAAGCCGAAGAGCCAGCGTTTGTCCGAGGACATCTCCGTGATCATGTGGCCAGCATGACTGGATGCCAAAGGCGCATGGAACGCTGTTACCTTCCCACCGTAGTGGTCCCTATTTTTCTACTTGCATTTTTACGTGCTTTCGAACTGCTAGGTTGGCAGAAGCTGGGATGAGTAACAGGCGCTCACTCTGTTACGCGGCACTCGGGATTCCACCCGCCAAACTGTTGACCTTCTGGTCAACAAGCTCAGCGTCCTAACCCGCTGAGCCACTGCGTCCCTGGGGTTAACTAGAACAGAGTAAAAATAGAGGCAGGGTGTGTCTTCCACGTCCAATAAGCATAGCTTAACTGATCGTGTCAGAAGAACAACACAAATTAAGACCTAGATGGCAGAATGTTTACAAATATAACTCTTGTCGGAAGCCATCAAGGTCACCCTTGTGGCAGAGGCAGAACGAAGGGTCAAGTATCAAAAAAATATTCCCAGCTACCTGTTGTGACTCAGGGCTGGTTCAGAACACTACCCAAGAATGAACGTTGTACCTTCTTGTCCTTGAGCAGACTGGAGTCTCTGGCTGGCGGTGGCCTCCTCCTTTGTTCCTTTGTGTCCGTTCCTTCTGGATTGGTGGCCAAGGTGTCATCCTTACTTTTGCCAACGGCTCCACCCTGCTTGGTGGCGGCATCCGGTGTGGCTTTCAGGCCCCCATCCGGAGAGCTGCGTTGGCTGCAGGTGGTCGAGGAGACCTGTGAGTCACTACTAAGGTCCACACCGCTGTCAGACAGGCTCATCTAAAAGAGGCCAATGGGATTCAGGAGGGGATAAGAAGGTTTAAGGATTAAAACGGAAGCCGAGAACAAACTCTGCCTGTCGTACTGCATCACAGTCTGGTTTGGAAGCATCACTGCTTCAGTCAGGAAGGCCGGTGCAGAGAGTGGTGAGGATGGCCGAAAAGATCATTGGCGGTTCCCTCCCTCCCATCCAGGACATAGCCCAGAAGCGTTGCTTGAGCAGGGTCCGCAAGATTGTCTGGGATGCGACGCATCCTCTTCACGACCTGTTTTCCTTGTTACCTTCCGGGAGGAGGCGGCTCCGTGGTATACGAAGCAGAACATCCAGATTCAGTCACAGTTTTGTGCTATACAGCATTAACCTTGTGAACTCTCAAGCTTCCTCCTTCCGTTATGTATTCAAGGTGGGACAGTGATTAATATTTATATGTTACTTATATCTAAGGGTGTAGTAGGTCCAGGGCTTTTCTTTTCTCATAGAACGCTCAGAACGGGAGTTCTGGCACCTTTTTTGGATAGAACCTTGTAGGGTAGGCAAGGCGGGTTGTATGACATGTGTGAGTTCCGGCACCTTTTTCTTTTACAAAAAAAGCACTGTGTAAGTCTATACATATGTTGTATAGTGTGTTTAAATGTGTTATGTATGTGTACACTTTGAGAGCGGGCAACTAAATTTCATTTTTTAACGCGTGCCATTGTGCCCACAGTAAAAAAAAATGGCAATAAAGGTTATCTATCTATCTATCTATCTATCTATCTATCTATCTATCTATCTATCTATCTATCTATCTATCTAATCTAATCTAATCTAATCTAATCTTAACATCGGTTCTGCTCTCTCATGCACATGCCTCCCCACCCCTTCAGCAGAGATAGACCAGCTCTCACCTCTGTACTAGCAGCCTCTTCAAAGGCGTTCAGTGGGTCAATCCATGGTTCTACAGAGGCAGGACGGTAGCTTTTCCGGGAAGTGTCTGATTGAATGAAGTACAAGGGCAATTGGTGTGCGGAGCTTCTCTACAACTTTTAAGAAGCCTTCAAGAAGGCTCACCTTATCCAAACTTAACAGACTTGTTCCGGCTCATAAGAAGCGTTTTATTTTCAACCCACGTGAACGTTGCCATACATCTGATGCCCAAGGGCCATAGACACTCCTTGCCTGTTCCTTGCCAAATACCTATCCAGACTGCCCAAAGAACAGCTGACAAAATAGACTTAAAACAACAACAACAACATACCTATACAGACACACCTCTAACTGGTACGATCAGGTTTGTTCTGGTCCAAAGGATGGTCCATCACTGCTAGAGCTGCCTGTATACGCTGGCCACCAAGACATCGCTCCAACCTCAATCCTCCCCTATCCTCTCCTCCAAACAAATGAACTTACTAGAATTCAGACGGTTCCAGATCTGTGGGGCTAGGCCTTCTGACACTGGCACGCTCCTGCTGAGAGGCTCCCCTGGCGTCTCTTCTTTGGAGGGGGCGAAACCTGGCCCACTGGGAAAGCTCAGGGACTCCTGTGAGAGGTGGGGAATGGTATCAGAGTTATCCCTAAGTGTCTAAGCCGAATGCTTCTCTCTCTCTCTCTTCCTCAATTTTGTCCTAGGGTAGGGTGAGAAAAACCTGCTTGCCTGCTGCAAAAGATCTTGCTTGCGAGGCCGGTCACGGCGTTTTGCACCAAAGCCACTTCCCGTGCCAGTTTCCTTCAGAGAAGCACTGCCGGAACGGAGAAGCTGGTTCTTGTCCAGGAAGCAGGAATCTGAACAGAGGAGGAGGAGGAGGGGGAAGACAGGGATTCCAATCAAAACCTGAGAGAATCAGGCGACAACATTAAAGACGATGGTGGTTAAAACTCTATATACAGAATACCAGAATTGCCAGGGACCTTGGAGATCTTCCTAGTCCAACCCCTTGCCCAAGCAGGAGACCCTATACCAGGGGTAGGCAACCTCGGCTCTTTTATGACTCATGGACTTCAACACCCAGAATTCCTGAGTCAGCTATGCTGACTCAGGAATTCTGGGAGTTGAAGTCCATGAGTCATAAAAGAGCCGAGGTTGCCTTACCCTGCCCTATACCATTCTGGGAAAAATGGCTGTCTAATCTTTTCTTGAAAACCTCCACTGTCGGAGCACCGATTAACTGTTCTAATTGTCTGGAAATTTCTTAAATTTTATACAAATTCTGTCCCTCTCTGGAAGCCGATAAGATTTTACTTCTCCAAGAATGGAAGCACTTTGGTGGTTGACGCAGCAGACAGAGGGCAATGAGCCATTCTAGAGTCCATTATTAGTAATCTGCAAAACCAAGCTTGCTCTGTGCCTTGGGGAAACCAGGTCTGCCATTAAAAAAATAAAAATAAAAAACCATACGAGCTTTTAAAAAATGTACTGTCAAAAGAGGAAAAGAGATGGGAGCTCCAGAATATTATTTATTTATTTTATTTATTTATTTATTTAATTTATATACCGCCCTTCTCTCAGAGACTCAGGGCGGTTAACAGGGCAATACGTAAAAGACAGATACAAAAGTTAAAATTATTAAAACATGATTAAACAATGCCCATAGTACAAATTTAAAATTAAAGTCATAATAACAAACCCACCCCATCCCATCAGGCCAGGCCCGCTTCCTTAAAGAGATGGGTTTTAAGGTCGCGCCGGAAGGAGCGGAGGTCGGGCGCCATCCGGAGCTCTACCGGAAGATGGTTCCATAAGTCCGGTGCACCCACAGAGAACGCTCTCCCCCTGGGGGCCACCAGTCGGCATTCTTTGACCGGCGGCACCCTGAGGAGGCCCTCTCTGTGGGAGCGTACTGGGCGGAGGGAAGTTGACGCCGGCTGCAGGTGCTCCCCAAGGTATTCTGGACCCATGCCATGGAGGGCTTTGTAGGTCATTACCAACACCTTGAACCTCACCCGGAAGACAACTGGCAACCAATGCAGCTCGTGGAGCAAAGGTGTAACACGGGAGTATCGGGAGACCCCCGACACAACTCTCGTGGCTGCATTCTGTGCCAGCTGGAGCCTCCGAGTGGTCTTCAAGGGTAGCCCCATGTAGAGAGCGTTGCAGTAATCAAGACGAGAGGTCACGAGCGTATGAGTGACCGTGCGCAAGGCATCCCGGTCTAGATAGGGCCGCAACTGGCGCACCAGGCGAACCTGGGCGAACGCCCCCCTAGTTACAGCTACAATATGGTCTTCTAAAGAGAGCTGTGAATCTAGGAGGACTCCCAAGTTGCGAGCCCTATCTACAGGAGGTAATGACTCACCCCCCATAATGAGGGGTGGGATATCCTGAATATCCCGGGATGCCGGTACGCACAGCCACTCCGTCTTGTCGGGGTTGAGACGAAGCCTGTTCCTCCCCATCCAGACCCGGACCGCCTCCAGGCACCGGGACATCACGTCGAGGGCATCACTGGGGTGGTTTGGGGTCGAAATGTAAAGTTGGGTATCATCAGCATACTGATGATACCCAACTCCAAAACCACGAATGATCTCACCCAGCGGTTTCATGTAGATGTTGAACAGAAGGGGCGAGAGGACCGACCCCTGAGGGACTCCACAAGCGAGAGGTCTCGCGGTCGACCTCTGCCCCCCTGTCAACACCGACTGCGAACGTCCCAGGAGATAGGAGGAGAACCACTGAAGAACCGTGCCTCCCACTCCCAATCCCCTGAGACGCCGCAGCAAGATACCATGGTCGATGGTATCGAAAGCCGCTGAGAGGTCTAATAGGACTAGAACAGAGGAGTATCCTCTGTCCCGAGCCCTCCAGAGATCATTCACCAGCGCGACCAATGCCGTCTCCGTGCTGTACCCAGGCCTGAAGCCCGATTGGTACGGGTCTAGATAATCCGCTTCATCCAGGACCAGAGGGAGCTGATGCGCCACCACACTCTCAACAACCTTCGCAAGGAAGCGAAGGTTGGAGACCGGACGAAAGTTATTCAAAACAGCCGGATCCAAGGTAGGCTTCTTGAGGAGAGGTCTCACCACCGCCTCCTTCAAGGCGGCGGGAAAACTGCCCTCACTCAAAGAAGCAGCTATAACCGCATGGAACCAGCTTCGCGTCCCCTCCCGGGCTGCATAAACCAGCCAGGAAGGGCATGGGTCCAATAAACATGTGGTGGAGCTCAGCCTCCCCATGATCCTGTCCACTTCCTCCGGAGTCACAGGATCGAACTCCTCCCAGATGACATCGACAAGATCACTCAGTAAAAAAAAACTTCCATTTGAAAGCTAACAAACTAGCAACCTTTGAACTTAATTTTAACAGCTACCACGAGCATCCCGAGTTTGTTTTCCCCCCACGGTGTAATCTCATCGATTACAATGGGATTATTAAAATGATAATCAGGAAACGCTAGCAAACAAAGAAAATGCTTTTCCTCCGCATCCCGTGGCCTGAGCTTCCGCACACAATTCGTGGGCAAACTGGTATTCTTGCCAACTGGCAAATGATATAGTCCCAAAGGAGCTTTCCAAAAGGCAACTGGACTTTCTCGATTTCTTTTCTTCTTATCCAAGAAGCTTCTTCAGTTCACTGAAGAAGATTCTTGGATGAGAAGCGAAACGATTTCAAGGGGGGGGGGAAACAACCAAGAAAATCCAGTTGCCTTTTGGGAAAAAAACACCTTTGGGACGACTTGAGAATCTCCATAGGCATTTAGCAAATTATAGATTTTTTTCTTTGTCTTTTTCCGAGCTTCGGCTTAAGAGAGTCCCACGTTACCTGTGCTGCCACCACTCCTATTCTCAAAGCAGCCCAATGGGAGGCCTGAAGCGCTCCCACTTCCGGATCCGAGAAAGGATGGCTGAGCCGGGCCAGGGGAGGCGGGTTTTGTGTGGCGGCTGCCCAGTTCGGCTAGAGCCTGCTGGATGCCAGCTGGGTCGCTGTGAATGACGCGATCCAAACGATACACTGTGCTGGTAGTAGGAGCAGGAGGAAGGCTCAAGCCGGGCGAGTGATCGTCCGTGTTTCGGCTAGAGAGGGGAGCAAAATGGTGATTGATGGAAACATTACAAAACAGAAGGCAGAAAAGGAAGGAGTGTCCACACTAGGCCACCCTCCAACTTCAAAACATCCTCCCTTCCATTTGGGGCCAAAGACTTTCCCCCCCCCTCTATGCCTGTGACGGACGAGCCCCCCCTTTCTCAATTTCTCCCTCCGTGGGTCTTCTCTCAAGAAAGGGACTTGTTCTTGATCCAGAGCCTGTCAGCCAAAGGATTTTTCTGAACACCAAAAATAGGATGACAAACTGGCAAACGGCTACGGATTTTAGGATAAATTCCTTGAAAGGGGAGTGGATAGCCTCAGGGTGGCTTATTTTTTTTGGGGGGGGGGGACATTCAAGCACAAGACATTTTGGTGCTTATGTTGAAGGCACTGATGAGGCGAGGACTAGCTGGTTACAGTTAGCTTTTGTCAGTACTTTTTTTTGTAAAAGAAAAAGGTGCCGGAACTCACATGTCATACAACCCGCCTTGCCTACCCTACAAGGTTCCATCCCAAAAATGTGCCGGAACTCCGTTCTGAGCGTTCTATGAGAAAAAAAGCCCTGGCTTTTGTCAAGGAGATTATACTGGAGTTTAATCAATACAGAAAAAGGATTGTGGACCGTGCTCCATCAAAGCATTCCCTAAACAAGAGCCGAGGCTTCCAAACGTGGCTACTTGAACCGGACATGAATTGGGTGTGCGGTATTTCAGTCACTACGCATAACCAGGCCTGGCAAGTAAGGCAGTCTACCGAAGAATACATTTATATTTTATTGTGGGACTAGGGGAGACAGGTGGAATAGTGAGAGGAAGAGCGTGTATCTGAACGCTCTTTTTTTTTTTTGCTCCTAATAGGAGGAGACGCTTTCCCCAAGCGTGGCAACCTTGCTGATTTTTAATTTCTTTGCACTGACATTTGTTACGCCTTAAACGTTTTTAATGCTTCTACACGCTATAACATTTTTTGAAAGATAAAAACAGTACAAACAAAAACTGCAGCTGCAGCTTAACTGAGTGTGCATCACACTACCGATCGCTGCCGATAATCCTTTCACCAACCTGATAACCAGCCAGGTAAGGTTGGACTGCAACTCCCATCGTTCCTGGCCAGGACAACCAGGCTGCCTGGAAATACAATGGTACCTTAGTACTCAACTGCTTTGAAACTCCATCACATTTGGTACCCAACGCAATTTGGACGCAAAATTTCTGTCCCGATCCTGCTCGTTTTGATACTCGACGCGCAAGCTAGAACTCGTCGGTGTCGGCTGCCTTGTGACTCACTACATTATTCTTTTATGAGGGGAAAAAATAAATAAATCTGTCCGGTACTCATCGTTTTTGGTCGTCGTTGCGCCTCCTGGAACCAATTAGTGATGAGTACTGAGGTACCACTGGAATGGGAAATGTAGCCCAACAAAGCTTTTAGGACAGCGGCTTAGCTGGAAATGGTGGCGGAGGCTATGCTGCCTTAAGACAACCTGAACCTTTCAAATCACAACATCCCACTTGAATTCCACGCTTTGCTGTGGGCTCTCCTCTCAACCGCCTCACCTAATGTAGGATTCATCTCCCACCCACCCTTCTCACAAGGTTTTACCACCCCACCCCCACCCCTCCCCAGGACTTGCCTGCGATTCTTGGGAGAGGGCCAGCTTCTTTTATCCCCTCCGCTGCGACCGCTGCCGCTCCCTCCACGGCCAGCTTTGCCTCCTCCTCCCCCCGGGCCAGGGTTGGCGCGCCGGTTCTGTCGGTCCATGCCAGGCCGTTGGCTGGAGAAGCTGCGTTTGGACATTTCCTTCTTCTGGGCTAAGCTGAGCTCATTGGTAGAGGGACGCCCCCCGACGGAAGGCACGGTGGAGCAACCCCCTTTCAGGAAGGCCGTGGGGGGAGGCCCGCCGGGCGCCGGCTCTTTCTCCCCGCCGCCACGGCGCTCTGTGAAATCACTGCTCTCCGAAGCCGTCTCCCACTCCTCATTGGCCTGGTCAGAGTTCTGGTTGGACAAATCCGGAGACTTTGTGCCAGCCGCTCTACGGGCAGTCGTTTCCTCTGGGACGGAGATGGAAGGTGCCGGGGAGAAAGGCTGACCCGCCCTCTGCTCACCGTTGAGTCGGGCCGCGTTCTCCCGTTCCTGTTTCAGCCTCCGGAATCGAGGTGGCTTGTCCTGTTGCTGAGAACGGCCGTGGCGCCGGCGCCGAGGTGGTCGGTCAAAGCCACGATCAGAGTTGGGGCCCAGGGGAGTTTGTTTAGGGGAGGCTTGAAAGCCGCCGGGATCTTCAGGGGTCATCGGGGGAGGTCCCGAGGGTGCTTTTTCCTTCACTGAAGATTCCAGAGCCACTTCTTGTTGCTTTTCTGATTTCTTGTTGGGTTGGGGCTTAGATGGGGGGCTCCATCCGCCAGGGGGAGCCCGGCCGCCTCCTCGGCCACGACGGGAAGGTACGCCCCGAGGAGTGAAGACACGCCCACTACGGGCTCCGGGATCTGAGAGGCGTGGGGGCATCTTGTCAGCAAATCGAGGCAAACCGGGGGGCTGGGAAGGGGGTGCCGCCGTTGGCGTCATTGGCGGGCCTCGGTTACGCTGGCTAGGGGCTGGTTCTTTGGTCATCTCCTTGTCTGAATGGGCCACATCGCTGGCACTCTCGTGCGTCTCACTTCCTGTCTCAGACCCCCGTTGACGTCGCCGTTTCGGGATCTCTTCATATTCGGATCCTTCACTCCGCGTCTCGCTGGTGTTGCGAGGACGGAAATTGGAGCCGGGCCCCGTAGATTTACCAGGCCCATCATCAAGTCGATAGAAGGGCTCACGGTAGCTACGGAACTCTCGGCTTCTTCCCCGGCCACCTCGACCACGGCCACTGTAAGCACCTCGGAAGCCCCGTCCTCGGGCAAAATACTCTCCTCGCCCCCTTGCCCGGCCACGGCCAGCATAGCCACCACGCTCGTAAGGGCCTTCTCGTCGCCGCCGGTTTGGCGACAGTGTGCCCTGTTGCTGCTGCTGCTGCTCTTTGGGGGGCATCACTGTTCCACCGTTGACCACTGGCTTGGCTTTGTTCTCCTTGCCCGGTTTTGGAGACTCTTTAGATAGTTCTGGCTTACTACTCACTGCCTCTCCACTCTCCTTGGCCTTTCCTCCAGTACGCGCATCGTCAGCTTCATCTTTTATCTCCTTAGGGGGTGGCGGTTTCTTAATGGGTCCAGCTCGGCGTGGAGTCTTGTCTCCAGAAATGTCTTCAATTTTTCGGCTGCTGCCAGGACGAGGACCCCAACGTGTCTCTGTTTTGGGCTCACGCCGTGGCTGCTTATGGAATTCATGCTGCTGCCGCGGGGTCTTTTCAACCCGCCGTATGATTTCTTCTTTGACCGGGGTCTCCTCTTTTGGCTGTTCAGGAGGAGGCTTTTTAGCTACTATGGGACGAATGACCAGAGGCTCCACCGATTTGACCTCTTCTGGGAGGTCACGATGGAGCAACTGTGGTTCATCTTCACTTTTGCGAGGCGTCTGGATTTGGGGCTCTGGGCGTCCATTTCTGTTCACTTCTGCCGGTGATGCCAGAGGCATGCTAGCTTGCCAGGGCCCTCCTGGCCGTGGGGACTCGTCCATGGGGAAGCGATGCAATGGTGTAGGGTTGCCATTTTCTGAGAAACCCTGGTAGTTCCCCATGTATGGCTGAGGGGTGACAGCATCACGGAGGCGAACAGGCGGTGTCTCACTCCTGAAAAAGTCATCAAGTACATGTTCTATTACAGAAGTCAATTAAGTGGTTGATTTCTGTAATAAAAGCAGCATATTCAGTAGTACACGAGAAACTGCTCTAAGCTCGATTGTAAAAAACCTCAATTTTTGTCACTGAATTGTCTGGAATGTCTTGCCTGAGTCAGCTGTCCCAGCCATTAACTTCCAGAGTTTCAATTATAGCTTAATTTCTGCGGACCTCACTCCAGGTTTAGAAGGCGTGTATAAGCGCACTAGTGTGCCTCTTGTCTCTGTCACGTTTTGAATTTCTTATTTTGTTTGTTCAAATTTATAATTTCTGTTTTGACAAATAATTTTTTTTTTTAAAAAAGGAGCGGCCTCAAGCCGGGCCATCTGCCTTCTCCTCATCAACTCTCCTGTTTCATGCAAGAGGTGTAAGGAAGAGGAATGGAGATTCAAAAACTGATGTCTTTGGGGATGAGGCATACAAGTGTGAATTTCCTTCATTTCCCGATGTGGTTCCAATAACAAAAAAAATCAAGTTACTGTACAAGGCAGGATTATTAATTTATCTGCCTCCCTCATTCCTGCATCCAAGCAGCCCCCCCCCAAAATCTTCTCAAGGTTCCTCACCTTAACCCTTTCTCCTCTTCATCCTGTTGTCGAAGTGATCCTGCCGGAGACCGTGAGTCGACGCTAGGAGGGGCATTGGTGAAGACATCTCCAGCCCAGGCTAGTTTGGGATCAACAGGTGGCGTTCCACGCTCGCGAAGGATGGGAGGATGGCGGTCAAACTGCTCTGAGTTGGAGCCCCCGCTGTCTGATCGCTCACGGGGCAGAAGACCTGAGGGGAGAGAAAGGGCAGCAGCTGTACACAAGTCAGATCTAATTCCACGTGTAGTCTTCTAAATCAGCGGTCTCCAACCTTTCCGGCTTTGACAGCTGGTGGGCGGGGGGGATTCCACGTGGGTGGTGGGTTGAGCTCGTGCACCTCCTTTTGTGCAAGTGGCGGGAACCTGTGCCTGCAGCTCACGCAAATGGAGCCCCGTGCGCATGCTCACCTGCTGTTGTGGCCCCGACCCGAGCCTGTCCTAACCGAGGAAGAGGACTCTGAGGATGATGGGGAGGAACTGGCAAGGCCTCCCTCTCCAGGACCCTCCCCCCTGGCAAGGCCTCCCTCTCCAGGGCCCTCCTCTCTGGCAAGGCCTCCGTCTCCAACTGAAGGCCGACAGGAGCAGCCTGTAATTAGCCAGGCTGGGAATGAGCCCGAACAGCTGCAGCAGATACAGACTAGCGAAGATGAATCATGGCTAGACCCCCGAGAAAGATGCAGGGCCAAGTGTATACAGCAGCGTAGGAAGAGTAGGAGGGCCAGGGATTAGCTGAGTCACTGAGCCACACCCCACAAGGTACAAAAGGGTGTGTGGTTGCTCTCAGAACTTTGTGACGAACAATAATTCAAACAGCTTCTGGTCACGTCTTTGAACCTCAAGTCGGATTTTTCTACCTGTGTGAAACCCTGGTCTGGATTTGTGACAACGCATATTCACTTCTGCTTTTGGTTTGCTTGCCTGGACTTCCTTGGATTAATTGTTTGGCAGTTATCTCATTTCAGCGAACGTTTGAGATAACTAGCTTATTTTTGGCTGAATGGGTATCTTGCTGCCAAGGCTTTATCGGACAGCAATTATATTGTATTATAAAGAATTAACCCTTGTGAATCGTGTCTGTTTGTAGCTTGAGGGAGGGGGAACAGAACACCTGCTATATGTGCAAGTGGACCTGTACGTATACGTACCCGTTGCTTCTGTGGCCCGATAGCGAACTGCAGCCTGGGGGTTGGGGACTCCCCGTTTTAAATCCAATCACTGCACCACGATCCGTGTGGCGCAGTGGTTAGAATGCAGTACTGTGGGCTACTTCGGCTGACTGCCGGCTGACTGCAGCTTGGCAGTTCCGATTCTCACCAGCTCAGGGTTGACTCAGCCTTCCATCCTTCCGTGGTGGGTAAAATGAGGACCCAGGATGCTGAGGGGCGATAAGCTGACTCTGTAAACCGCTTAAAGAGGGCCGTAAAGCACTGTGAAGCGGTATATAAGGCTAAGTGCTATCTTCCATCGGATTTAGCTTACCCACAAATCAACTTTGGTCGCACTGGTACATACCAGAGGGGTGTACACCAGGAGGATAAAAATCCATAGGGGGACGGCCCTGCATCATGCGTGGGTCCATGTAAGGTGGGATCATCATCCAGCGAGGGTCAAAGTTTATCTGAGGCATTGGCGGAGGCCGTCCAATGGAGCCTGGGTAGATGCCTTTGGGTGGAGCCTGCTGTGCCTGAGGGGGTGCCGACGGCTGCTGCTGCTGTCCAGGTGGCCCCGCCTGAGGATGAACGTTGCCCGAGGGGCCCATAGGGGCCAGAGGAACACCTGATGCCTGCTGCTGGGTAGAGGAAGACAATGGAGGCTGGACCTGGCTTTGCTGTTGCTGCTGCTGCTGCTGCCACTGCTGCTGCTGTTTCAGCAACTGCTCCTGGGAGGGTAATGAAAGCATCTTTTAATACATGGCCCTCAACAGCTGCTCCTAACCAGAGCCTGTCAGACCTGCCGTCAAACCGCTTTGCTTCACTTTGATGGCAGCCTCCCATAAACTGTGGGGCGAGTTGGGAGGATACAGGAAGGGGGAATGACAGGAGCCGGAGGTGCCAACCAGACACACCAAGGATGCCAGCCTGGGAAAGGCATGCGAACGCCCATGAAAGAGGTGCCAAAATGTGGAATTGTTACCAAAACACCTAGTCTGAACTTTACTGGGTACCACCAAGATGACCAGGGCGGGGGGGGGGGGCAGAGGAGGGGGTGGTGGACCTGGGAGAAGTGAAAATCACCGGGTTTATGCTGGATTTCCTTTAGGTCTGGCTTCGCTAGGCTGTAACTGCTCAGCTTTGGTAAAAGTATATCTTCGGCTACAAGTGGAGGTGAGGTTTCTTTTTTCCCCCTTCCTAAATGCCCAAGTTGGGACAGGTCTGATAGAGCTCCTACTTGGACAAGCAACTGCTAGTAGCTGTGAGGACATCAGCAGGCACCAGATCCTTAATCAGAGCTCCACCTAACAAGCTCTGCTGGCTGTTTCTTCTCCGGCATCTCACACTCTACCTGCTGTTGGCGCTGGAATCGAGGTGGCAAGGACTTCTGATATTTCGAGTAGCCGAGGGTCTGGGCCGGGATGGGCTGGCGCGCTGGGAGAACCACCTCTCCCTTGGGCTCCACCTTGGCAGCAATGGGCACTGCTGGAAGGACAGGTCCAGGTAAGGCTGGCTGCTCTTCCCTCACTTCTGGAACTTCCTTGGGAGGAGGGGGTGGAGTCACAGGGGGCTCAGCTGTGGTGGGACAAGATGGGAAAGACAGGAACAAGTCGGTTGCAGAGTCCCACACACACTGACCTGTAACCAGTGATGGGGAATGTATGACTCGCATCATGGATGATCACGCCGTGTCGTTTTGGGTGACACGACCCACGCCTCTGGATTCTCTGGAAGCCATGCAAGAGGGCCCTGCTCTTGAGCGGCCTCTGGAGCCTCCCCCCCAAAAAGTGCTTTCCTGCTTCTTTTGGAGTTACAAGGTCAACTCAACAGCATTCTCCAGCTTCCAGGCCTCCTGACGCCTTAGACAGGCATTTTGAAAAAAATTTTTTACAGCTATGTAAGAATTTATTTAATAAATTTAAATAATTTAATTCCAAGTTGCTATTCTGTTATGAATTGGTGCTCTCTTATGGAGTGAGTAAGTGTGTGTGTGTGTGTGTGACACACCAGCAGACTCAAGTTAAGCATTTTCTGAGTTTTTGATTGCTGAGCTCAAAAGGTTCATCGTCACTGATTTATCATCATCATCATCATCATCTTAGCCATAGTCTATCCACTGCAAGATGATGGCCTCTTCCGCATGTTTCCAATCAATGCCACTGACCCATAAGGTCCTTAACTTTTCAACATAAGTTTCTCACTTGTTAAAAAATAAATAAAATAAGATTTTTCCCCCCTGTATTGGTATTAAGGTGAGCTTTCCTACTCCTGCATTGTTATTCAATGAAGCCTTGGTGGAGCAGTGGGCTAATGCCTCCTTAAGTAACACCAGCTGCCTGCAATTAGTGCAGGTTCGAGTCCCACCAGGCTCAAGGTTGACTCAGCCTTCCATCCTTCAGAGGTAGGTAAAATGAGGACCCAGATTGTTGGGGGCAATTAAGCTGACTTTGTAATAATGCCGCTTGGGGGTGTGTGAAAGCCCTAATAAGCAGGCATATACATAGAATGAAGGCTACTGCTAAGCTTGTAATCCGCCCTGAGTCTTCAGAGAAGGGCGGGATATAAATGGAATTAAAATAAATTTAAAAAAATATATTCATTTAAATCTTTCTTGATCATTATCGAGAGGTTTGCAAACTGGCCGTTTGATGTTACTTTTTTTAAATTCAAAACCTCGTGATGCAGGATGGCTTGTGAGATATCCCAATTGAGTAAAATGTCCAAATTAAGTAAAATATAATCCTGTTCCCTCAGACCAGGGAACCAGCCCAGCGTTGCCAGAAACAGGTCATACATTGGATTTGGGAGAGGTCTTTTTTAAAAAAAAATTGGAGAGAATTCATATGCAGTCAGTGAGAGTATTAGGAAGAAAAAGCAAGACCTTGCTCCTCAAATCAGCTATGCATCGGCTATCAAAATCTGAGAGACCTTTCCTATTTCTTTTCTCCGCTTCTGAGCACAAAGCTAAAAGACTGATTGATAATGCCTTCTGTCATGTCCTTTACTAACTAGCATCTCCATTGCATTGCAAAAGATTTTGAGGGTTTCTTCTACAAGCAGTCTTAGCCAACCTCTATGTGCATTTAAAAACCAAAAGCAGAGTCTTACTAGCTGGGAACGATGGAGAATTGTAGTCTTAACACACTAAAAGATGCCACTTTGTGAATGGCTGCTCTGGAAAATGCTTGTTGCCAATACTCTCCGGCAAGAGTGGGAGCTGCTGTGAAGAAGGGGGTCAGGGAGGCAACGAGATCCTGCGCTATTGGTGGGCAACTAAGGGGGCGAAAGAAAACCCCCGAAGGAGGAGGAAGGAGAATGATCCTTGCTCTACTCTAGGGGTGTCAAACTCAATTTCATTGAGGGCCGCATCAGCATTGCGGTTGCCCTCAGGGGGCCGGGTGGGCGTGGCCTACTGGGTGGGCGTGGCTAGAGTGCGTATGGCCTACTGGGTGGGCGTGGCCAGCTATACATCGTTCGCATCAAGGGTGCCTATGGGGGCCTGGGCAGGAGTGGGACAGATCTGAGGGTCTCTGGCAGAAGGAGGGTCTCTGGGCCAGGGCCAAGGCAGTGGGGGCCATTCCCTCACTGTTTCCAGGATGGCTTCCCGGGCCACATGAAACCACTTTGCGGGCTGGATCCGGCCCCCGGGCCTTGTATTTGACATGTCTGCTCTACTCACTCTGCCCGGATTTTACTTAATCTGAAATTTATATCAAGCCAAATATTCCAAATTTTATTTCTACTGATTCAAACCAGGACTGCTGGAATATGATCCTTGTTTCCAATTTGGAAAAAAAGAACACTTCCCCCCACCCCAAAGATTAAAATACAAAACACCAAAATATGTTAAAAAATGATCCCCCCCCGAAAAAGACATTAACAAAACAAAAGTGTATTTTTTAAAAAAAAAAAACCTAACACATATACACATAACATCCTCCCTAGTTGAATGCATATTAGTATAATACAGCCATGTTGGTTTTCCCACCCCTTGCCAGACAGGCCAAAAATACTTTTAAACAGTTAAAACTACTAAATCTACAATTTACAATCTGTTATACCCTATAAACTATATTATTAATTAAGTGGTTAACAGGAAAAAAACCTCCAATAATAACAAAGATTGTTACATAAAAAATATAAAAGCAATAAAAATTGTGAACAGTGATAAGAGAAAGACGGGGTAGAAATTCCAAAACCCTGTTATCACTTCCCCCCCCCATTTTGCCACACACTGTATACATCTTGATGGCAATTCCAGTGACCCTTTGCCTAGCCCAGGGCTAGGCAACCTTGGCTCTTTTATGACTCGTGGACTTCAACTCCCAGAATTCCTGAGCCAGCCATGCTGAGGGGAAAGGGAGAGGTTTCCAAGCTGAGCCATGCTGGCTCAGGAATTCTGGGAGTTGAAGTCCACGAGTCATAAAAGAGGCAAGGTTGCCTACCCATGGCCTAGCCCACAGGTCGGCAACCCTCAGCTCTGGAGCCGCATGCGGCTCTTTCAGCCTTTTCCCTGCGGCTCCCAGTCCTCCTCTGCCATTTGCATGGGGGAGAGAGAGAGAGAGAGAGAGAGAGAGAGAGAGAGAGAGAGAGAGAGAGAGAAACTCGCGCTTCCCTTCTCTCTCTGTGTGTGTAAAAAAGAGTTGCCTCATGCTGTTCTTGGAGAAGCTGACAAGTTTACTGGGTGGGGCTCCTGCCTTTGCTGCGTCTCCACAGGAAGCAGCAGAAAGCAGGGCAAGAGAGCCAGCCCAATGTGTGTCAGCTTGCCAGGTGAGCAGAAAATCAGAGAGGAGGAGGGGGGGGGGAGAGAGAGAGAGAGAGAGGGAGGGAGGGGGAGGGAGGGAGAGAAAGAGAGAACGCCCACGGGCTTTGCGGCTCCCAGTGTTTTTTTTTCTTCCTGTGGGAAACAGGTCCAAGTGGCTCTTTGAGTGTTTAAGGCTGCCGAACCCTGGCCTAGCCTCTCAGATATGCTTTTCTAACACTGACAGGAAGAAAAAGGTTACCAAGAGCAGCCGAGTCCAAGTTGATCCCATTGCTGCTGTTGCCGGCCCCGTCGCTGAAACCGGCAGCAGCGTTGTGAGGCTTGTTAGCCAGAACCAGCTCCTCTTTTTTTTCTTCCGGGGAGACTGGGGCAGCCAGTGGACTGGGGGGCACCGGGGTGGGAGGGGCCGGAGGAGCAGGAGACTCTTTGGGAGGCTCCGGCTTCAGACGCTTGTCAGGAGTGCCAAATTTCTCGTCCAGGCGCTTGAGCTTCTCGGCACAGGCAGCTCGCCGTTCCTCTTGCATGCGCCGTTCCTCCTCCTCCCTCCGACGTCGGGCACGCTCCACCGCGGCAGAAATCTCCGTCGAGGACTGCTTTCGGCGCTGGCGCCAAGCTTCGTCTTCATCCTCAGGAGGAAGTGGCCGCAGTGGGCGGTCCTGGAGGGAAGAAACTACCTTAAGACTCAAAAGCTGCTCCCTCAATTAAACTGTGTGTGTGTGTGTGGGGGGGTTTGGGGGGTGGGGAAGGAAAGGGATCATTCCCGATTAAGCACCGCAGTGGAAATTCAAATGAGAGGTTTTGACGCGCAGGTCCCTTAAGCCACGGCTTTTCAACGAGTGGTACGGGTACATGTGGTACATTGGCACCTGGCAGATGGTAAACGACCATCCTAGAAAAGTGGTAGCAGGGGAGGGGAACGAGCCGAACCGGCAGCAGCACCGCACAAGCCTGAGCAGTCACTAATCAAACAGTTGTAACTCGAGGACTACCTGTACATCACTTTTTTCCCTTTTTTTTGGTCATCAGGTTTTTGACACCTTGCTAGGCAACTGGTGCTACTCGGATGTTGCCATATCTTAAAACTGGCACAATGGGTGAAAAGGTTGAAAAGCCCTGCCTTAAGCCCCTTGTGCCTCTGTTTATGAAAAAGCAGCCCTTGCCTTGTTGCACAATAAAGCAGCAACAAACTATGACCCTGGTTGCTTAGTGACTGAAATTACGATGCATCCCCAAAAACTCGGATTCGAATTTCTGATGGCTGCCCCCCCCTCTGGTCACGTGACTGCATTTTGGGTGCTTAGAAAACAGTCATCCTGCGGTCATCAGGCTGCAATTCACGGGGTTTGGTGGAAACAGGTTTACGTCCAGTTTTCAGCGGGAAAAAAAAAAGTCCATTGTGAACAATAGGTTTGCTTTACAATTGTGTTCACTTAATGATAAAGAAGTTCTAAAATTGGGTGTGATCACGTGATAACCACACCTAATAACGGCACGACTTAATAGCATAATTCTAGGCTCAATTACAGTTGTAAGTCGAGGACTATGTAGAGCAGGAGTGTCAAACTCAATTTCATTGAGGGCCGCATCAGCATTGCAGTTACTCTTGAGGGGCCAGGGTGGGCGTGGCCTACTGGTTGGGCATGGCCAGCTCTACATTGTTCGTGTTAAGGGTGCCTATGGGGGCTGGGCAGGAGTGGGACAGATCTGAGGATCTCTGGCAGAAGGAGATGGGACTGGGGCAAGTGCCGAGGCATGGTCCACTGGAGGAGCCTCACTGATCCTCTCAGGCCATGCGGGGGGGGGGGGGGGGGAAGAGGCTGGATGGTGATGCGGAGGTCAAATGCCCAGCCTAGCCCTCAAGCACCCGCAGCACTAAGCCCACCCCCACCTCCCCAAGAGGGTGCCCAGCTGCTGTGCTTGCTCTCCTTAGTCAGGTTGCTCATGATGGGTCCTCTCCATGTGAGGAGACCTGGCTTTGTATCCAAAGCTTCCTTAGCAATAGGATGGAAGACCACCCAGGTTAAGCCAGGAGGAGGGGGCAAGGGGATGGTGAAAGGGCAGCAGGGAAGGACGAAGGCAGGACTTCCCTCAGACCTTCCCTCTCCTTCCTTCCTTCCTAAGAACAGTGATAAGAAAATATTTGAGATGAGGGAGGGAGAAAAACAGGAAAGAAATGCAGCTGGGGAAGTGTCATCCTTCATGAGGAATGAAGAAATATACCATTGCCTGGAAGTGGCCAGCACATGACCCTCTCCTCACAGCACTGAGAGGCTGAGCCAGTGGCACAAGCCTGAAGAGAAGCACAACACTGCCCAGCCCCTAGCCTGCCCGAAGAAGGCAGGGCCATGTGCTGGCCACTTCCAGGCGATGGTGCATTTCTTCATTCGTCACAAAGGGTGATACCTCCCTAGCGTGCACCCAGGGGGCGGGGCCGATGCGGTAGGGGCCGGTCCCTCACTGTTTCCAGATGGCCTTGTGGAGCTAAGACTGAATGTGTTTCAGCATAGATGACCACCACAAAATTGTACCTTGGCTCCTGGCCGGCCTGGGCTGGAGCCAAGGCAGCGGGGGCCGTTCCCTCACTGTTTCCAGGATGGCTTCACGGGCCACATGAAACCACTTCGCGGGCCGGATCTGATGTAGAGCAAGGGGCGTCACAACTGCCAGCCCGCGGGCCAGTTTCGTCATACCGTAGCCGCGCTCGCCCCATTGCCGGCAATGCAAAAAAGAGTCGCGGCACATCACGTGATGTGGTGAGTTTGACACCCGTGGTGTAGAGCTTTGTCTCCTTAGTCCTTTCCCCACACATTACACCCTTCGGTTTAAGACAGAAGCACAATCCGGTCTACGTTCTTAATCCCTGGAGAGGCAATGGACGACCCTCCACTGACTCACCGGGAAATCGTTGGGCTGTCCCCAGCTGCCCCTGTTTGGGGGTGGAGGGGGCGGAGGAGGCGGTGGACGGACGGCAGGGGAAGGGGGCGGCAAGTCTTTGGCGCCCTCCGCAGGACGCGTGTTTTCAGTCCAGGCTGTTTTCACAACAGATTGATCCTCTTTTGGAGTTCCAGCTTTCTTTGCCTCGGCGCCCGAGGACTGGGTTTCAGGACCAGAAGTTTCATCATGACTACAAAGAGATAAGAGGGAACAGTAAAACAGAGCTCTGGAGATGGTGTGCACACCGGGCATGCCCAGTTTAGTGAAAAGGAGGAGCAAGGGGAGGGGGGGGCACGATGGGATGGCAGTGTTCATATCCGGGAGGCTGCCGCAAAGAATTGGGGGGGTGGGGTGTTGTCGATCTATTCTCCAAAGCGACCGAAGGCAGGACAAGAAGCACTGGAGGGAAACTAATCAAGGAGAGGAGCAACCTAGATACAGGTAGTCCTCGATTTACAACACTCCACTCAGTGACCATTTGAAGTTACAACGGCACTGGAAAAAGTGGCGTATGACCCATTTTTTCACACTTACGACCGGTGGCAGCATCCCCAGGGTCGCGTGATACAAAATTCAAATGCTTGACAACCGACTCATATTTATGACGGTTGCAGTGTCCTGGGGGGGTCCTGTGATCCCCTTTTCTGACCGGATTCACTTAACAACCGTCTTTTACTAATTTTAGCAGCTGCAGTCATTCACTTAACAAAATGTGGCAAGAAAAGCCGTAAGCTGGGGCAACGCTCAACCAATTTCTCACGCAGCAACGTACATTTTGGGCTCAATTGTGGTCATAAGTCGAGGACTGCCTGTATGAGGAGAAATTTTCTGACAGTGAGGACAATTCATCAGTGGAACGGCCTGCCTTCAGAAGCTGTGGGTGCTCCATCACTGGAGGTTTTTAAAAGAGACTGGACAACCACTTGGTCTGAAATTTGTATAGGGCATGGGTCGGCAACTCTGGAGCCACATGCGGCTCTTTCAGTCTTCTCCTGTGGCTCCCAGCCATTTGAAGAGACAGAGGGGTGGTTACACTTCCCTTCTCTCTCTGTGTGTGTAACTCACACCGTTCTCCGAGAAGCTGACAAGCTTATTGGGTGGGGCTCCTGCCTTTGCTGCGTCTCCACAGGAAGCAGCAGAAAGCAAGGCAGGAGAGCCAGCCCAATAAGAATGTGTCTCAGCTTGTCCGAGAACAGCGGGAAGCCAGCTTGCCAGGTGAGCAGAAGATCGCAGAGAGGGGGAAGAGAAAGAGGGAGGGAGAGAACTCATGCACAGCAGCCTCTATTTATTTTTAATTAAACTCTTCAATCAAGTTTCCCCCCTCGCGTGCGGGTGCGTGAGTTCTGCGGCTCACAGTGTTCCCCCCCTCTGGGACATGGGTCCAAGTGGCTCTTTTGAGTATTTAAGGTTTCCAACCCTTGGTATATAGGGCCATGGTGGCAAACCTGTAGCACGCAGAGCCCTCTCTCTGGGCATGCACCCCATCGCCCCAGTCCTAGGCCATCAGCTGGGTTTTATAAAACGTTTTCGCTTTAGGCCTCTGCTGCTGTGTGCAAAAAAAAAAAGTTCAATCAATTTTAACTTCTCGTGGGGAAAAAAAAAGATCTCGCAAAGTTGGAATTGATTGAACTTTTTAGTCCCACCCAGTCTGCCATTACCCCGCAGTCACGCCCACCCAATGGGCCACACAACGGGCCACTCCCACCCGGCACCTGACGATACATAAGAGGGTTTTGGGTTGCACTCGGTCTCTAAAAGGTTCGCCATCACTGGTGTAGGGTTTCCTGCTTGAACAGAGGGTTGGACTAGAAGACCTCCAAGGTCCCTCCCCACTCTCGTTATTCTGTTATTCTCTTTGCAGCTGGGGCAACCAGGTGCTGGTGATGACCTATAAAGCCCTAAATGGCTTGGGTCCGGGTTATCTGAGGGAACACCTGCTGCCGGCATCAAGCTCCCTTCGTCCAGTGCGCTCACACAGGGAGGGTCTTCTCAGGGTGCAGCCGGTAAGAGACTGCCGGCGGACAACACCCAGGGATAGGGCCTTCTCAGTGGGTGCGCCTGCCCTTTGGAACCAGCTGCCAGTGGAGCTGAGGACCGCCCCCGACCTCCGTTCGTTCCGCCGGGACCTGAAGACCTGGCTCTTCGAGCTCTCTGGCCCAGGCTGAGAATTTTAATTTTAATTTTAACTGGGGTTTTATTTGTTCAGGGACGGATATAATTTTTTTAAATCTGTTTTTAACTTTTGTATTTTTTGTTTTAACCACCCTGTAAACCGCCCTGAGTCCTTCGGGAAAGGGCGGTATATAAATATAATAAAATAAATAAATAAATAAATACAAGAAGAGTTTTGACTCAAGTAAGTCTTCAGATGCAGCCACCTTGGACCGATTTTCCTTGGATCTCACACACGGCCGAGGGCTGCATCTCCAGTGTCAAATATGAGTAGAGGTACTTAAAAAAAGACAAGCCACCACCTTCTTTCCTACAGAACTGATAGCCCAGGGGACCAGTTCATGGGGAAACCCATGCCATCGGTTACCGCACTGCCCAATTTTTACCGGCTTTCAGTAATTTCTTCATCGGACTCTTTTCCGTCTTCTTCGTCACTGAATTTTAGCTTCTCAGTGTAGTCCACTTCTTCGTGGGCTCCTGGCGAGAGAGGAGGGGAGAGAGAATGAGACCGAAATGCCAGCGCGCCCCTGGAGGGTTGGAAACAAAAAAAGGCCTAATCCAGCAACCGTTATGTGATCCTTCCCTCCAGTTTACCTGCCCAGCCCTCATCGTTTTCCTGGTCCAACTCATCAAATTCTTTTAGGTCGTCCTGCTTGAGGACGGGGGGCCGGTTTACAGGTTCTGGGGTGCGCGACGGAGGTTGTGCGGGGCGAGGCCCTGGGAGCCGCTGGAACCTGAGAAGGGAAGAAACCGCACGAGAATTTAAGTGCCGCTTCTGCTTTCTGCTAGCAAAAGACATTTGAAACCCAGGAGAAAGATCAAAAGAGTCAATGGTTATCCAAAAGGAGGGGTAGGCAACCTCGGCTCTTTTACGACTCGTGGACTTCAACTCCCAGAATTCCTGAGCCAGCCCGGCTGGCTCAGGAATTCTGGGAGTTGAAGTCCACGAGTCGTAAAAGAGCCGAGGTTGCTTACCCCTGTCCAAAAGCATCTTGAGTATCAGATGTTCTCCCCGCCCATGTAGCGGAGAGGCAACCTTATTTATCGCTAGTGCCTGAGCCACCCCCCCACATTGTAGCTCACGTTTCAAGCCAGACTGTGAATAGACCTGTGAATTCGACCAATTTAGAATTTACCTGCGATACCCATTTAAGTGTTGCTCAATCAGCTGTGTAATTCTTTTATCTGAATACTGGGAGCAAAGTAAGCAATTAGAGAAGTGTGTTTCCTTAACTCAATCATGTCTTTTCCTAGAACTATGTGGCTGCCGCATGAGCCCACAAAAGGGGCAGCTCATTTAAGAAAGCACCCACAGATCGAACAAGTGGCCTCGGGGGGGCCCCCCCTCTGAAACGCGCCCCCCCTTTTCATTGCGGCTCTCAATAGCTGCACACCCCTTTCACTTCTCTGTTAAACAACCCAATCTGGCTTTCTTTTGTTTAAACGATACAACCTTTCTCGGAGTATCTTCATCTGCCTTAACTAGTCTGGAAATTTAAAACAAGTACTTTGATCAAATGGTCCGAACAGTTTCAGAGTCCCCCTTTATTAGACCGTAAGGTTATGCCACGAAGATTTCAAGCATCTCGCTTTTGCTTCTGCCAGAGAGCAAATATCCCCCTCAAGCCACATTCCAAATTCCCTTTACACATAACCCTCCCAACATTCCTGATTTACCTCTGTGCCTCTGCTGTGGGGTAGCGGTAAGGTCCCTGTGGCCCATATGGAGTTGGGAACGGGAGATATGGGGGATACATCTGCAATTGGGTAAAGAAGGAATTCATTACTGGAAAATTCCTCAAACAACCCCCCCCCCCCGAAAAAAATAAAAAATCTTTCTAATGAAGCAAAAAGGCTCAACTTCCACAATATACTTACAAATGGCGGCATCATCCCCCGATAGGGAGGGAATTGAGGCGGGATGCTGGGCTGCATGCTGACACCAGCCCGTCCATCCTCAGGCACCAGTTCCCCGTCGGTGCCCCGCCCACCTCCATCCCGCCAGCTGGTTGCATCTGCAAGAGATTTATCAGAGGAGGGGAAGTAAATGGGAAGAATGGGGGGGGGGGGGGGGGGAAAGAGCCCTTTTCAATGGGTTTACCCGGAAGTAGATGCCTCTTTGCTCCAGACCTCAGAAGCCGCTGTCACTTACTCTGGGGGCGGAGGTTTGGTCCGGGCCCATACGACGCATCGGTAGTGTCCTTTTCTTTGCCAGGTTTGTCCTGGTCGCCAGCCGCCTGCAGGGTCGGAAATTCCTCGCGAGAGAATCGCGACAGTAGGCTTGATCCCTTTCCACCTTGACACCAGGGAAAGAAAAAGATGGTAAGAGACACTCTTGGCGAAATAGCTCCATCCCACAAAAAACGGGGGGGGGGGGGGAGGGTGTGTGTGCGCGCACGCTTTACTTGTATGAGTCGGGGCGTGACTTACCATCGCCTTGTGCTCCATGGGTAACGCTGGCCTGTGCCCAGGACTTTACCCCGCTTGCTACAGTAGGGGAATTCTGAAAGAAGGGGACAGGATGAGAAACACAAACTGAAAACAAAATCTTGATGGCTTCCAATTATCCAGGGGTCTTAACAGTGTAGAGCAGTGGGCTAATGCCTCCTTAAGTAACACCAGCTGCCTGCAATTAGTGCAGGTTCGCATCCCACCAGGCTCAAGGTTGACTCAGCCTTCCATCCTTCCCAGGTAGGTAAAATGAGGACCCAGATTGTTGGGGGCAATTAAGCTGACTTTGTAATAATGTTGTGTGTGTGTGTGTGTGTGTGTGTGTGTGAAAGCCCTAATAAGCAGGCATATACATAGAATGAAGGCTACTGCTAAGCTTGTAAGCTGCCCTGAGTCTTCGGAGAAGGGCGGGATATAAATGGAATTAATTTTTTTTTTTAAAAATCCCAGGGTGTAGATCAGGGGTGTCAAACTCAATTTCATTGAGGGCCGCATCAGCATTGCGGTTGCCCTTAGGGGGCCGGGTGGGTATGGCCAGGGTGGGCGTGGCCTACTGGGTGGGTGTGGCTAGAGTGCGTATGGCCTACTGGGTGGGCGTGGCCAGCTCTACATCGTTCGCATCAAGGGTGCCTATGGGGGCCTGGGCAGGAGTGGGGCAGCTCTAAGGGTCTCTGGCAGGAGGAGGGTCTCTGGGCCAGGGCCAAGGCAGTGGGGGCCGTTCCCTCACTGTTTCCAGGATGGCTTCGTGGGCCACATGAAACCACTTCGCGGGTTGCATCTGGCCCCCGGGCCTTGTGTTTGACATGTCTGGTGTAGATCATAGTTCCTCAACCTTTCTGGCTTTGCGAACTAGCGGAAGGAGGGGGGGGAAAGAAGAGGGGTTGGTTCCGAGCGAGCTGTCAGCAAGCATGTGTACACCCGCAGCTTCATTTGTGCTAGCAGCGTGCGTGCGTGCATGCTCGCTGCTCCATTAAAATGTCAATTTAATGATGGACATACAGGAGCTAGCATGGGATTTCGAGAGTTCAGGATTCATTTGGTTGGGAAAGACTGATCTAGTAGATCACACTGCTTCCTTCAAGAGAATAAATTTTCTAACATCAGGGTTAAGCGTAAAACTGATGTGCTAAAAAAATGTTTTTGGAAAGCAGAAGGGTGAAGGTTAGAATTCTCCAGGAGTTATTACTCAAGCATTCTTGCATCTTGCAATGGCTACTGAGAAACTCAGAGGAATGAATGTGGTTTAGACACAACACTAAACTATGTTCACTTTAACAAAAGATTCAGGCTCATGAGCAACTCCTCGCACTTTGGGGCACACACAGATCAGAAGCCTTGGTTTAGCAAATCCTAGGCGTGCGTTTATATATAACCAGGCACTAAAATGTTTTTTGATTGTATGAGGTGCAAACTGGCTCATTATTGCTCACTACTACACAGGGTGAATCAGGTTGCTACAGTTTGTCCACGTCACCCCGCACACCCGCCCCCCCCCCTGTATAAATTACTGAAACGTGTTCTACGTGGGGCTGCCTCTGAAGCGTACTCAGCAGCTGCAGTTGGGGACTAAATGGTGCAGCTCATCTTTTGGCAGGTAACACTTGCTACATGCACCCCAAGTGGGACTGCAGTTCTCTCTACTGGTTGCCGACAGGCTTCCAGGCCCAAGCCAAAGTACTGATTTTGATTTTACAGCTTACAGGAGGCTTACGTACATGCCCTGCGGGAGATTTGGGAATCAAGAGAGAGAAAGAGGCTGTGGGAAAATATCTCTGCCCAGGTAGTGCCTTTGCTTCTGACCTTTTGGACAGCTGCTGTAACGTAGCTAGCTCAGACAGCTTTGAGGGGTTAACTCTGTTTATTGTGTGCATAACCACAACGATGATGTTGTTTGGATTATGAATTTAACACTAATCCATGAACTGATGACCTTAATGGAAAACAGCACGGACCTTCTTGCTGCATGATACCATTCAGGTATTTGAAATGTACTCTCTAGACACCCTTTTCACCTGTCTGTTCAAAGCAAAACTTTCTCATTTTTAAACATCTCTCTTCATAGAGAAGATCATCTTCACAAAACAGCCTCCCAGGAGTTAAGTGGCCACTGTTTTTGCATTGCTGCCGAGCAATTACATGGACTTGTTCATGTAGTCACCAGAAGCCAAGGTTCTTTGGAAAGAGGGTTTATTTTTACCCATCTCGAGATTCTTTTCGCACATAAAACTACACAGTCCCCCTTACCATTGCTCTGGATTTATTAAAATCCCACTTTTCTGAAATTCGGAATACATTTTGGAATAGCTTTAGCTTCAGTTAAAATCAAGAACTTCAGCATTAGTCACTTCCCTCACTTACCCTCTACTACCTGCTCTTTCCTTGTCTGTCTTTTTGAAACAGAGTTAAACCATCATTTATTTCAAAAAAGAGTTTGATGCAGTAGTGTGACTCGTGAACAACGCTAAGCCATAGCCATATATTGCAATTCACAATGTGTGTGTTGGTGAACATGCTATGCTATACTATGCCAAGCCAAGCCACACTTAATGTTATCCTTACTGCAATTAATAAGGCTCGAAAATAAGCAAGTTTAAACTGATACGATCACAGTTTCTATCAGACTTTCAATCCTTCAAAACTCCCCTTGAATGAACTGAAAATGATGCCTGTAACAACTGAAAAGTTCCAGCACCCTCAAATTAAAAAAAAATCACCCTTTCATAAAATCCCAAAATTGGGTGGTTTATTTTGCCTGCTACACTGAAGTCTAAATACAATTATTTATTCAAGAATAAGCCTGCACAGAAAGCAACCTGTACAGTTCAAATGGAGCGAAGAACAGCCTGCCTTGCTTACATTTTCACTGTAATCAGAGCAGGGTGCAACAAAGAAGTCCTGCTGAAAGATTGCCACCTTCTATCAAGCTCCAATACGTTTTGTCGTTGTTAGTTGCAAAGTCGTGTCTGACCCATCGCGACCCCATGGACACCGCTCCTCCAAGCCTTCCTGTCCTCCACCATCTTCTGGAGTCCATTTAAGCTCACGCCCACTGCTTCAGTGACTCCATCCAGCCACCTCATTCTCTGTCGTCCCCTTCTTCTCCTGCCCTCAACCTTTCCCAGCATGAGGCTCCAATACATAATGGCCGTGAAAAGAAGTGCAAAATCTATGCTGCCTGCACTCTTGCTATTCCTCTTAGTAATAGTAGTAGTAGTCACACCTGGAAAATGCTTTCCAAGACCAGCTGGACTTTCTATCTACTTGTTCTGCAGGATTCTAGTCATCAGTAAAGAAATGCAAATCTACTGATCCAACTTTTTTTTTTCAATTGCCAATTTTCTCCACCTCTGCTCCTGCTGCTTTATTAGGAATGCTACATTCTTTGCAAAAATTGGAATAACTTTTAGGTATTCCCTTCACATTCAAAGCTCCTCAGATTCCTTTAACCTTTTGGCAGGTAAAAAACAGAGGAGAAAGCACCTCTCGAGGCAAAAAATAAATAAATAAAAATTGAAGTTTAAAAAAAAAAAAAAGCAACCCTGATCTTCCTTGCAATTGCACCATGAGCAAGGGAAGAAATGATCTCTTAAGTTCACACATATAATGACAATGAATTGTTCCAATAGCCCACAGGTCTGCAACCCGCGGCTCTGTAGCCACATGCGGCTCTTTCAGCCGTCTCCTGCGGCTCCCAGTCCTCTGCATGTGCAGTCCAAAAAAAAAAAAAAAAGTGGGACTAAAATAGTTCAACCAATCAATTAAAATATGCAGGGTAGGTGCATATCTCGCCTTGTCTCCACTCTTCAGTCAAACCCTGTTTTGCACATGCGCGCACATTTTTTGCGGCTCCCAGTTTTTCCTTTTGTGAGGGAACCGGTTCCGAGTGGCTCTTTCACTGTTTCAGGTTGCTGACCCCTGCAATAGCCCCTGCATGGCAACATGAAAACTCACTGACTGGGAACAACACATGTTGAGAAGAACTCCAGAACATTCTGTTGCCTCTCTGGGCTAAGCAATACCGTGCAGCTCTAAAAATTATCTCTCAAACTGGATACAGTTTTGAGGTGTGCTTGATACTGTGCTCAGAAGGGAACAAGCCTGTCAGTTGGATCAGCAGTTGCTTCCAGTTTAGACAATTTACTTCCAGAAATTCCCCTCCCCCAACACCACCACAGAGAATAGCATAATCTGGAGGAGATCACACAGGCCATAGGGGAGGAAAACAAAGATTGGAGAAATCTTAATTTTCCAGGTTAGGTTCCTAAACCGGTCAATTTGGCACATTCCTTGCGTTGCATTACCTCTCCGGTCAGTTATAGCAGACCCAGTTTTCTGAGACAAAAAAGACCTAACCCCTATCTAAATCTTCTATAGGCCCCGAGGGCTGGCTGAGAATTGATGCCCAAGAGAGAGCTGGTGTAAAATGATCACCTAGGTAGAGCGTGGATGTGCACGCCTGTTCAAATTTATATTCAGTCTTTAGGGAGGCAGAAATTGCAGGAACTGTTTTCAATCGGGTCTTGGCCCAAGTCTTTTTTTTTTCCTGACAAATAACTGCTTCCCAAGGGAGGAAGGGAAAAGTAGTTTACATGGTGGACCAGCGAACGATAAAAAGAGGGAGAGCGGATATATCAAAGATGGACAGAGGGAGGAATAATGAGTAAGAGAGAAGAGGCTACAGTTAGAAATCCCAGATTATTTTTTTTTTTGCCAAATATAGGTTACAACTTAGACAGACATCCCGAGTGCCGCGTAGCAGAGTGAGCGCGTTACTCGTCCCAGCTCCTGCCAACCTAGCAGTTCGAAAGCACGTAAAAATGCAAGTAGAAAAATAGGGACCACTCTGGTGGGAAGGTAACAGCGTTCCGTGCGCCTTTGGCGTCTAGTCATGCCGGCCACATGACCACGGAGACGTTCTCGGACAAGCGCTGGCTCTTCGGCTTTGAAACGGAGATGAGCACCGGCCCCTAGAGTCGGAAACGACTAGCACGCATGTGCGGGGGAACCTTTACCTTTACCTTAGATAGACATAACAGTCCTGGGGAAAAAAAAAGAATCTGGCTGAGTGCTTCCAACCTCCCATTCTTGCCCCAAATTTACCTCGGGGGTTGTTGGGGGTCGTTTCGGTTGGTTTGAGGCAGACGTCTGTGTAGCCGGCGGCGACTGCGATTCCGGCGGCTGAGCTGTCGAGGCATCGGTACTAGAGGGGGGAAAAAAAAGAGGCCCAGAAACAATAATTTTTTTAAAAAAAAGTTAAAACGGTGTAAGCTTGAAAATGGGTACAGACGCCCCAACGGCTTGTGTCTTGTCTTACCTCTTTGGGTCTGGCTGTTCCTGCTTGCTTGCCCATCCTGTCCCGTCTTTCGGCACTAGTGAGACGTTGGGGTCATTGCCTTTGTTCTCCGCTTTTAAGCTCGGCAGATTCGCAGGGGGTGGCATGCGTCGGGCAATGGCAACCTTACCGAGACTCTGCAAGCCATGGCGGGGGGTTACTGCAGGGAAGAGGATTTCAAAGGTTAAAGGCAGCCCCGAGACATCTTTGAGCAGCCGACTGTCCTGATTCACGCCGATTGTCAACCGGACTTTGGTCAATCCCCCAGAGTTAACTGGTTACGGTAAGGGACAGCTGCTCAGGGCGCTGCGAGTACCACATCAGAGCATCAGAGATAAGACCAAGTTCATCATGGCAGCTGCCTCCTCCGTTGAGAGCAGGACTGGGAAGAAGATAACACCCTGGCCGTTTTACCTGTGGGTTTCTGGATCTCTAAGGACTTGCCCTTGTATGTATCAAACAGGTTGAGCGACGAATACTTTTTTCCATCCTTCCCCTTTGCTGTTTGCCCCAAACGATCTGACATTGCGCTGTAAGGTCATTGAGTACGATGGTTCCTCCTGGCTCCCCGCGAAACGTGCCTAGGTTGGACCAGGAAGAAAGGAGACTGAGAGGAAGAAAACCCCATCAACCAGCGGCTATTAAATTTAGTAGCCAGTTGGCACAAGCAGTGCCAGCTTTAGGCTAAGGCCAAATTAAAAAAAAAAAAAGGCTGAGGACACCAAAGCTTAAAAAAGGACACCAATGCTGCCCTTCCTTCTGAAATCATTCTAAAAGGCAGAACCATCCCTTGAACTGGCACTTGATACGAGGCTTTCCCTTACCCAACGCTGAGGCTTGTCACTACAATGTCCAATTTTTGATATCCCTTTGAGGGAAATATAACTTAAAACACTTTTACGTGATTGCCCATCTCACTGAACATGACTAGGTGGTGTATAATTTAACAATTAAAACAACGTCACAACTATCGGAACGCTTCACAAGTAAACAAGACGGTGGGAGAAGATCCAATCTAAACGTAATACAGCCGTCATGTAGGTTCCCCAAGGGATCCCCAAGGTTGCTGGAAGAATCACATTGTGAGGGCCATCTGAGAGGCTAAAAGGGATGGGGTTAACTCATCCTGGAAGGGAGAGGTGGGAACCACAGCAATAAAAGTACATTGTCTCGCCTTGCCAGATGGAACTCCTTAGCAGACAAGAATCACAACAAATTCTTCCTGCTCCACTTGATGAGGATGAGGCAGGGAGATGTGATCGCTGGTCCTTTAAGTAATGAGGACCTGTAGGTCAGAACCAGCATCTTGAATTGCACCTAGCAGCATATTGGCAGCCGATGCAGCTCACAGAACGTAGGTGTGACTTGTGCTGTCTCTAAAGGCATACAAGTGTGCAGCCACATTCTGTACCAGTTGAAGCTCCTGAATACTCTTCAATGGCAGCCACATGTATCGTGTTTCTCTGAAAATAAGACCGGGTCTTAAATTATTATTATTTGCCTCCAAAAGAGGCACCAGGTCTTATTTTTGGGGTAGGCCTTACCTCACCTCTGGCACAGACAGCCTCACATAGCTGGGCCACTTCTTCTGGGGCCTAAGTTCTGCAGCTGCATTCGGCTCTGCATTTTGCAGTAAGGCCTTTCCAGAAAGCCTAAGCAGCTGAGTACCGAGCTATGGATTCAATCCATAGCTTGGTGCTCAGCTGCTGAGGTCTTGCAGAACCGAGCTATAGATTCAATGCATACCTCGGTTTTTGGTTGCACAGGCCTTTCGGAAAGCCCTGTGACTGAGAAATGCAGGCCTGGCTGCAGAAGAGGCCTCAGAAGAAGTGGGCCGGCAAGGAGAGGCCTGGCTGCAAGGTAAGTGGGTGTGGGGTGGGTGGGACAGCTCCACACCCCCACTCCAGCTTGATTTTTAGGTGTGTGCCTTTCCCCAAAACTAGGCTTATTTTTGGGACAGGGCTTATATTAGCCCCCCCCCCCAAATCAAGCTAGGGCTTACTGTTAGTGTAGGCCTTATTTTCGGGGAAACACAATAGTTTGCATTATAGCAATCCACTTTGGAGGTGACTAGGGTGCGAGTGACTGTGAGCAGAACCCCATGGTCCAGGAAAGAGTGAAACTGGTACACAACCTAACGTCAGAATTGCCACCTACTCCTTGAGCAGGAGTCACAAGTCTAGAAAGACACAGGTAGTCCTCAACGTACAACGTCGATTAGAACCAGAATTTCCATCACTAAGCAACACAGTCGTAGAGTGTGACCATATTACTCAACTGACGGCAATCCTTGCAGTCCCAGTTGCTGTTAGCACAGTCATCATGTGGGGCAACTTCCTGCCAGCTTCCCACAACCATGTTAGTGGGGAAGCTGGTAGTAAGTTGTGTCAAGTGGTTTGGAAAGAGGATGGCAGGCAAGAGGCTGCTGCCAGGCAAGGATAGTGCAAGGGTGCCTGGCAAGGTTGAGGGATGGTGTGTTGGAGGAGCCTCGTGTGTGTGTGTGTGCGTGCGTGCGGAGTGTGTGTGAATGGCCAGTGCAAGTGCAGAGAGGCTGGGGAAGGATATGCGGGTAGGGGAGGCTTAGCTCAAGTGACCTTCCCTGTTGGCTTCCCCAGCACTTCCTGGTCAATGAACAAAATGATTTTAACTTGAGGACAACCAGTAATGAACGAAGGCAAATAGACATGTCCCAGGATGAGGTTGCAAGATCCAATCTGGGTCTGTCACTGGGACGAGAGTCACTGAGTCTTCTGAGCTTTCGGACTCATTGCTGGAGCCCCCATCCTCGGGGAGCTTCCCTCTAGCACACACTACTTCAACAGGCACCGTATAAATCCCACACACAGAACGGCACACACTCTGCTAGAGGGATGTTCCCTGAGGATGGGGGCTCCAGCACGAGTCCGAAAGCTTGGAAGACAAAACTTCCAGTCCCGGTGACCGACCCAGATTAGATCCTGGAACCACCGGTAATTTCTTTGGTATCCCATTCCTCCACCTATGTGCCTTATCAAAGAAAATTCTAGTCAAGAAAATTTCACTTAAAGAATAAAATAAGCATTGTTGTGTGGCCAAATCCTAAACCCCACCCCACCCCAGGGCAACCACATTCCTTCACTAATCTCCTCTCTGGCTCCGTTCTCCGCATGCAGGGCAACAAAGTTTGTGGGACTAAAACAAAACCAAACCAAACCAATCCAACTTTCCAACTTCTTGTGAAAAAAAAAATCTCTCAAAGTTGGAAGGTCAGATTGAACTTTTTTTTTTTTACTGGTAGTCCCACAGGCTTCTGTTGCTGCCCTGCATGCAGTGGCGGAGAATGAGCCGGAAAGCAGGTTGGTGAAGGGATTCTTTGGGGAAGCGAGGAGAGATGGGGAAGGGGCTGCTCCGGCCGCCACCTCACTCCACCAGCATCAAGGCTTTGCAGGCCGGGCGGCCAAGGATACTGTTGGGGCTTTGTCCTCCATTTCCCCCCCACACTAAGCCTCACTTAGTGGCCGCAGCACGGGTGCATCGCTCAGCCTCCTGCTTTGTTGCGACGGCAAGTAAGGAGGAGAATCAGCTTCGTCCTCCCCCTCCCCACCACCTCGCTTAGTGGCCGCGGCACAGGCGCACTGCTCAGCCTCCTGCTTTGTTGCGGTGGTAAGGAGAAGCGAGCTGGTGATCCTGCATTGGGCTGCTGGAGACGCCGTGGCAAGGCCAGGAAGTTGTCAGCATGTTGATGCAGGGCCCTCTGTCAGCCGGTCCGGGGCGTGTGGGGCAGCACCGCACTCCCCTGCCTCACTTCATCCTCAACCCCCCCCTCCACCTCACGTCAGCAGGAAGCAGAAAGAATGGGCGGGCGGGCGGCCAGCTGCACAGACTCTTAAGTAGGGCTTACTTTCGAGGCAGGGCTTATATTGGCACTGGTGTGAAAATTGGGCTAGGGCTTATTTTCGGGCTAGGTCCTGTTTTCCGAGAAACACGGTATAAGAGATAGGAGCTGCAACTCAGCCCACCAGTTATGCTGTGATGCCACTAAGAAGGGCACCACATATTTCTTCAGCCAATATTTTTGGCTGAGAAGATTAGGATACCAATGAGAATGGGCTCACTCCAAAAGACAAACCTGTTCTGTACCAGCCTGCTACCGGCCCTGCAGAAAAGGCAGGGACAACCCCTTTACAACTGGCAAGAGGCTGGAATACGCCTGCCAAATTTATAGCTACAAAAACAAACAAGACACGAACCCAGAAACCGGAGCTTTAAGAAGCATGAACCATCCGAGCGGTTGCCTTCAGCAAACCAGCCCTCCCAGACATTCCCCTTATATAGAGTTCAGGGCGTGGCTTCTCTCTGCCTCCTTCCGAGAAGCCCCATTGCCTTCCTCTGTTTACTCCTAATTGACTGCCTCCTGCGTCGGGCGTCCTTGAACAGGGCCAGCTGTGGGTCATCTTCATCCACACTGTCAGGCTCACACAGCTGGGTCTCCGTGGTGACCAAGTGGGAGGGGCCTGGCTGAGGGCTATCATCAGCAAGATCTTCAACCCCATCAGCAAGGTCTTCAACACCCCCCTCCTCCTCTGAGTCGTCCGACCCAACTGCCGAACCCACAGGCTGACCCTGAATCACAACAAAACCATTCTATTGTGGTTTTCAAACCACTGTCAAACAAACGGGTCTAAAAATGTATCCTTTTACTGTAAAACTTCAGTGGTGTCATTGTGGGATGCCAGATGACTGCATTCAGCCAATGGATTGCCCATCTCTTGTTTGAAATGAACGGAATCAATTTTCCCCCAAACACCTATTACCTAATTATTTAGCTGTTTTCCTGAACTACACTAATCAAACAAAGGCAATGGATTCAGACCTTTTTGGTTCAGCACCACTGTGGCACTTGGCTCATAAAACTCTTGAGAAGATTCAGACCTGAAACTGATTTTGGAAATCATCTAATCCAAACCTGTCAATGCTACAAACCCATCATTTTTTTCCTATGTGTACAGGCTACACAGGAGCCTGGAAGGTATTCTATGAACATGATTGGAAACTTCTATTTACCTCTGTGGGAAAAACCAGAGTTTGCAAACTAACCAATTACCTTATCTTGCATTCCACACTGGACTCTTTTCCATAGGCCACTGGTCCCCAAGCTTTTGGGCGTCAGGAACCATTTCTATGGAAAAATTGTTCCACCAGAGGAAAAACCACCAGAGGTGGTTTTGCACACTACCTAGATAGATCCCATGCACATGCAGATAAAACTTTGTTCATTTGCTCATTTACTACTCAAAATAGCTACTTTATTCAGATAAGAACAATAATGATTTATAAGTTAAACGGTTTATTACACCTAGTAACATTCTTGCCTTCTGATATTTTATTACAATATTTTTCATTATGGTGGAAGTTCCTAAGAATATGAAATATTCAGCTGTGCGATTGTTAGATTTGCTAATATTTGTTACTAACTAATTAAAGTGATTAGGAGCTTGTAAGTAAACTTTGACTGGCATCCCAAGGCCATTTCAAAACCAGTTTTCCTGGCTGCAAACCATACATTCTCATTCTGTAAACCTCTTTTAACACTGTCATGTTAACAATGGTGCCTTTACACAAAATATTCAGAGAATCTAATTTCTTGAATGAGAGAGACAGCAAATCATATATGATAGTATTTGTATGGTCATACTCTACTGCTAAGCTTGTAAGCCGCCCTGAGTCTTTGGAGAAGGGCAGGATATAAATGGAATTAAAATAAATAAATAAATTGTAATTATCATTATTTCTCCAACTAGACAATGGTTCGGTATTCAAGTGAAGTTCCATGTTCCATGCATGTAAATTCAAATTGCTAAAAATATGACAAAAAGGATTGCTATCACATTTAGTAACTAATTAAATATTACCATCTCATACATATAAAGTTTTTTAACACAGAATATTCTCAATCTCATTCTTCATTTTAAACCAGTTATGCGAATCCTGGCTTTTACAAACAACTCTACTTACAAGCAATCAAAATTATTTAAATTTGCATTTAGATTTATTATTAAACCTTTAAAATCTAAAGTTAAATTTTAACAAAACATGCAACCCATCAATTCCACAGAATCTAGCAATTGAGAAGCAATCAAGTAAAAATTCTATACCATATTTGATTGGAAAATATCTTAGGCACTGCTGTGCCTACAATGCTACATAACACAGTGGTTTAGCACAATATCTAAATCCATCTCTCTTTCTATAGTTTGTCTTATTATAATAAAGGTAATTTGCCTTACAGGCAAAATGTATGATACAATGTCTGCATTGCATCCGTACATATATCCCTTTGTAAAATTCATTTAATTCTAGATTTCTGTTGAGAATCACAAAACTATTTATTTTTCTGCAAATTATATGCTGCTCAGTTCCTTTTTTGGACAATAATATAAATGGGGGGAAAAAGGAAAAAAAAAACTGGAATCAATGACATTTATACTGCATTTCCTCAAATGATTTCCTCCTCCACCATCATAAATCAGCCGAGAATTTGGCACATCTATTTTATTAATCTGTACAAATTCCAAATCTTCATTTTAAACAACAAAGCTAAATTGGTGCTGTACAGTTGCATGCAAACATAATTTAAGAAAAAAACCCCCACAAACAATACTGACTTGCACTTATCCTAACCCTAACCCACAGCATTTGAGGTAGCTGAGTCCAAGTATCTCTTAAGTTGCTTGGTGGCACAATGGCGCAACCCTTGGTTAGTTCTCTGAAGTCAAGATCAGCAGACTTGACATGAATTGATGTGGAAGAACTCAGTGACAGGTGCTGGATTGAGGGCAGAGAAGGACAGAGGAGCCTGTCCAGGACACCCAAAACATTTGAACTTTCACTTGGCAGGAAGCAGCAATAAAACAAGTTCAACAGCAACAATACTACTCAGCAGTAAATTCAGCATGGACAATAACAATCTCAGTGAGAAAGAAACAGGGTAGGGATAATTGGCCTTCAGGTAGTCCTTGACTTATGAACACAACTGGAGTCTGGAATTTCAGTTGTAAATTGAGGCACTATGTGATCAGACTTGATTTTACAACCATTTTCATAAATCTATCCTTCCAAATTGATGGGGTGTCCCCCCACCCCCCGGAAACTGGCAAAAAACATGACTGTAGAATGTCGCAACCAGTTATAAATGTGAGCCAGGTGCCAACTGTCTGATACGCAACCACATGGCTATGGGGAGTCAATCGTAACTTCGAGGACTGATTGCAAGTTAGCTTTTAAAAATTCCATCATAATTTTGGCCATAAATTGAGGACTTACTAGTATTACACTGGCTTATGTAGAGTCAGATGATCCAGCTGGTGAAATTCAACTACAGATAATCCTTGGCATACAACAGTTTGTTTAGTGACTGTTCAAAGTTACAACGGCACCGGAAAAAGTGACCTATGATTGTTTTTCACACTTACAACCATTACAGCATCCCCATGGTCATGTAATCAAAACTCAGATGCTTGGCAACTGACTCATATTTATGACGGTTTTGCAGTGTCCTGGAGTCATGTGATCACCTTTTGCAACCTTCTGACAAGCAAAGTCAATGAGGAAGCGAGATTCACTTAACAACCATATTACTAATTTAACAAGTGCAGTGATTCACTTAACAACTCTGGCAAGAAAAGTCGCAAAATGGGGCAAAACTCACTTAACAAATGTCTCGCTTAGCAACATAAACTTTGGGCTCAATTGTGGTCACAAGACAAGGACTACTAGTAATACAACTCACAGTGGCCCTTCCAACTTGCTGCAGGTAGTCTTCGACGTACGACCAAAATTTCTGTTGTTAAATGAGATATTTGTTAAGTGAGTTTCGCCCCATTTTACCACCTTCCTTGTGGCAGTGAATCACTGTAGTTGATAAGTTAGTAACCTGGTTGTTAAGTGAATCTGGTTTCCCCAGCGACTTCTGCTCATCAGAAAGCTGCAATAGGTGATCACCTGACCTTGGGACACAGCAACGGTCGTAAGTACGAACCAGTTGCCAAGCGGCTGAATTTGGACCGCATGACCATGGGGATGCTGCAAAGGTCAAAACTGTGAAATGCGGTCGTAAGTCACTTTTTCCCCAGTGCCGTTGTAACTTTGAATGGTCACTAAGTGAACCGTTGTAAGTTGGGGACTACCTGAATGTGGATTTCAATCCTAATGTAAGGTATTGTTTTGCGGGGTGGTGGTGGTAATGCAACCAGTTCCCTAGCCCAGGGATGATTACTGTCCACGGAAGCGGCTCAAAGGCAGGTTATTTCAGCTTACAAATCTCTACTTAGATAAGCTAGGACTGAACTAGGGATCACCGGTAGGTAAACAGGTTCTTTCTCTTAAGAGCTGTCATCCTATTTCTGCAAGGATGATGAGGGGAGGGAGAGCGAGCGCTTCAGAAGGCCAGGGTACCAGGAAGGGGGCAACAACGCAAGGGAGAGTTGGTAGGACCCAAATCAGCTGACCAACCCACACAGTTCCAAACAACATCAAGTTACATACCTCCTTCAAATTTAAGAGGAATGTAACCTGATAAGATTGGACCGTATTCTATTTTTGCAACTGAAAGCAAAATAAACAAAACTACCCCCTAAAGGAAATACACTGTTCATCGACATGAAAGCCTCCTCACATTAGCAGCTACACTTGGCAGTCACAAGACAAATTAGCCACGGCAGCTATTCTAACTAGATTTTCAGCTTTACATTTATGGACTATGAATTTCTGGTTTGAGCAGATAGATACAAAGGATTTCGCACAGAATGGCAGCTGCCATGAGTGCAAATAAAACTCAAGAAGAGCCATTGTTCTTGCTGTAGCTGAGTATCTTTCCTCTTTGGTTTCCCATGTTAAAAACTGGATTTCTCCAAATGCTGAAGCTTCATTACCTACCGTATTTTCCGGCGTATAAGACGACTTTTTAAGCCATGAAAATCACCTCAAAAGTTGGGGGGGGGGTCGTCTTATACGCCGGAAAATACGGTAAGTAACTTCTTAGCACTTGTGGTGATTTGACAATTTGAAAATAATGACCAGCTTCACAAAGCTCCCTTCTTTTTCAAGATCCTTTACATTCTCTTTTAAGTTGCTCTATTTTGGCTGCTGTTACAGGAATTAACTCAAGTATTCTACATAGTAAGCAAACTGTGTATGTTTGAAATGTTAATTCTCACCACTGCATCCTGTAAATAGCACAAATTAACTTTTTATTCTTCTACCACCTGCTAATTTGGTGGTGATGGGGTTAGCTTATCTTCTGCAAATAAAAATGATGTTATAAATGAGTTAGGGGAAAAAGGCAGCATATTGGAAAGCACTGCTGCAAAAAAAAAATGGAAAGATAAAAGCATAGGTGACTGGTATAATGAGATTACTGTTTTGAAGGTGCACAACTGTGAAAAATATAAGTGTGGGTGGGCAGAGGAAGCAAAATAATTTAACGTTCTTACATGGCATCTCAAATACTAGGGTTTCTAATTGTCATTCGAACATCACAAGCATGAAAGCATAGCCCTGTTGGATCAGAATAAAACTGAAAACTAGATTTAATCCAGCATTTGTTTTGGTACTGCCCTCCAGTCACAATAGTGCAAGAATATTCACGTGCTCTATGGCAACTTAAATGGGATTTGTATTGCTTTTTATACTGGAGATAGTACAAAAACACCATCTGTAGCCCAATCATTCTGGATCTTGCTTTGTTCTTGTTAGCTGCGAAGTCGTGTCCGACCCATCGCGATCCCATGGATGTTCCTCCAGGCCTTCCTGTCCTCTACCATCTTCTGGAGTCCATTTAGGCTCACGCCTACTGCTTCAGTGACTCCATCCAGCCACCTCATTCTCTGACGTCCCCTTCTTCTCTTGCCCTCAACCTTTCCCACCATTAGGCTCTTCTCCAGTGAGTCCTTCCTTCTCATTAGGCAGCCAAAGTATTTGAGTTTCAGCTTCAGGATCTGACCTTCTAAAGAGCAGTCAGGGTTGATCTCCTCTAGGACTGACCGGTTTGATCGCCTTGCAGTCCAAGGGACTCGCAGGAGTCTTCTCCAGCACCATAGTTCAAAGGCTTCAATTCTTTGGCGCTCAGCCTTTCTTATGGTCCAGCTTTCACTGCCATACATTGCAACTGGGAAGACCATAGACTATAAGCACTTTTGTTGACAGGGTAACGTCTCTGCTCTTTAGTGTGCTGTCTAGATTTGCCATGGCTTTCCTCCCGAGGAGCAAGCGTCTTTTAATTTCTTGGCTACAGTCCCCATCTGCAGTGATCTTGGAGCCCAGGAAAATAAAATCGGTCACTACCTCCATTTCTTCCCCATCTACTTGCCAGGAATTGAGAGGGCCGGATGCCATGATCTTGATTTTCTTAATGTTAAGTTTCAAGGATCTTGCTTAATAACCCTTTTAAAACTATCCAAGTTGGTGGCCCTCATTCTTCCTATGACCATGTGGAAAGCAATTCTTCCTTTTCATCTGTTCCAAATCTCCTACCAATTACCCCCATGGGATGACCCAGGTTTCTAGAGCAGGGGACCCCAACCCCTGGGCCGTGGCATGCCAGCAACCAGTCCGCACAAACAAACAAAGCCCCATCTGTGGGATGCAGGCAGCACACAAAACCATGCACTTCCGGTCCACGGAAAAATCCTCTCTCCACTGAACTGATCCCTGGTGCCCAAAAGGTTGGGGACGTCTGTTCTAGAATACAGTAGTCCTTGACTTACAAGAGTTTGTTTAGTGACCGTTCAAAGTTACAATGGCACTAAAAAAGTGACTTATGACCATTTGTCACATGATCATTGCAGCATTCCCCATGGTCATGTGATTTACATTCGGGTGCCTGACAACTGGTTCATATTTATGACACAGTGGATTTGATTTAAATCACCTGTCAAAAGGCTTGATTTAAATCATAATTTTCAAAAAGCAACTGTCATCTCTGTCCCGTAGCGGCTCCTCCTCTGACCCGCTGTTGACTCACCGACAGTCCCATTCACTTTAATGGGACAGCTGGTGATGCGGCAGTGACACAACAAGGTGAGGAACGTGGCGGGCAGCAGGTGAGTGGATGCCCACTAACAGGCACTTCCATGATGAATCTGGAATGACAGGTGCTCTTTCAATGTAAGGACATTCTTGCTGGTGGTCAGAATCTTTAATATTATTTGCGAACAAAATGAAGGTTTCCTAATTAGAATAATAAGCTGTCAGGTTAGTAAAACAGCGATATTAGAACCGATTTCAGGTTAATAGATTAATCACACATAGTTGGAGAACTACTCAAATTCTTTTTTTTTTAATTAAAACACTTAGAGCCTGGTACAGATGCATTTCTCTTCAAGCAATCATACAGTTTGTAGTGTACATAGATTTGCAAAACAATGGGATAAAAGAATATTCCTGAATATTTCTGATTTAAATTTTAAAAAATCCACTTTTTTTTTTAAAAAAATCATTGATTCTTATCCACCCTGATTTATGACAATTGCAGTGTCTTGGGGTCACTTGTGACCTTCTGACGAGCAATATCAATGGGAAAGCCAGATTCACTTAACAATGTTACTAATTTAACAATTGCAGTGATTCACTTAACAAATGTGGCAAGAAAAATCGTAAAATGGGGAAAACTCACTTAACAATTTTCTCACTTAGCAACATACATTTTGGGTTCAATGGTCATCATAACCTGAGGACTACCAGTATATTTTTTTCCCAACTCAATAATATCCTGTCTAAGATATGACATCAGTATTATTTTCAATATTCAAGCTATGTTTGCTTGTACCCATTACTTCCTCTGAAAGCATTATTACTTTGGCAGCTTTATTTGCCATTTGTTTTCTGGAGGCTTTTTATTTTGGAACTTGTTTTTCTCCTAACCACCACATACATTTAATTATTTTCCAATCTAGACATCTGTCATAACTTCAATACTTTCCCTTCCTAGGCAGTCTATGCTAGCTTAGATTCCTTTCAGAATTATCTGCATTAAAGATTTTTGAGGGGGCGCAGAAATGTGTATTTTACTTTTGCTTTTGTTGAACTAAAGCTATCATTTCAGAGATTGTATTATTTTATTTAATCTATTTTTTTCTCACAACAAAATTTGTAGACCTCTTCATAAAGGTGACAGAAAATTAGAAATGTAAAAAATTTACACATCTTTTTTTAATTTTTATAATGCATCCTTCAGGTAGAACAGATCCGTTTGGTTCCATCCATCTAGAATTATTTGGTGTTTTCAACAAATGTCTCTCCTTGAGACATCTTGTCTCAGTCCTTTGCAAGAACTGGTTATTTAGTTCTACCGGTAGTTCTTGACTGACAACTGTTCATTTAGTGACCTTTCGAAGTTACAATAGCAACTGAAAAATAGAGATATGACCAGTTTTCACACTTACAACTGTTGCCACATCCCCATGGTCATGTGATTAAAATTCAGATGCCTGGCAAATGGTTCATATTTATGACAACTGGAGTATCCTGGGGTCATCATGTGATCACTCACCCTTTGCAATCTTTTGATAAGCAATGTCATTGGAGGCCAGATTCACTTAACAACCATGTTACTAATTTAACAAGTGCAGTGAGTCACTTAACAACCGTGGCAAGAGAGGTTGTAAAAATGGGGCAAAACTCACTGAACAAATGTCTCGCTTAGCAACAGAAAACCTGGGCTCAGTGGTGGCCCAGGACTATACCTCCTTGACTAATCACTGGCTCATAAGAAAATTCCTTTTTGTTTTTCATCTGCTGAGTTTATAGGAGACACGTGAGGGAATCTTTATCAGAACCATTTTGAAAGTTGCGCTTCCTAGATCACCCAGCCTAGGAAATCACATTTAATTATGGTGAGGTAATTGTACCAATAAAAGGGACGCGGTGGCTCAGTGGGTTAGGACGCTGAGCTTGTCGATCAGAAGGTCGGCAGTTTGGCAGGTCGAATCCCGAGTGCTGCGTAACAGAGTGAGCGCCTGTAACTCGTCCCAGCTTCTGCCAACCTAGCAGTTCGAAAGCAGGTAAAAATGCAAGTAGAAAAATAGGGACCACTACGGTGGGAAGGTAACAGCATTCCGTGCGCCTTTGGCGTCTAGTCATGCCGACCACATGACCACGGAGACGTCCTCGGACAAACGATGGCTCTTCGGCTATGAAACAGAGATGAGCACCGTCCCCTAGAGTCGGAAACGACTAGCACGCATGTGCGGGGGAACCTTTACCTTTTAATTGTACCAATGTTCGGTTACACATCAACATATAAACTAGACTCAATCCAGAAAGATGGAAAAATTACAATGTTTCACAGAATATGTAATTTTCTAATCATAGTTTATATTATTACTATTTTTACCTCTTAAATCAAAACTTAAAGACTTTAAATTTTAAATGAAAACGTGTACCTATACTCATCCCAGACTGAACCTAAGCCACAGAAAAAATATATTGAAGGTATAAATCTGCTAGCATTTTTTTAAAAAAACTTAAAACGACTCCCCTCCATTCATTCCTTCAGTTTCTGCTGAGTTAAGACTTCCCTAATGTTGCACTCCTCTAATATGCAGTGAAGGCGAGTGGAGACTTCCAATCTCAGTTTGCAAAATCTTGCCAGAATTTAGCAAACTTCAGGTTTTTATTTTTAATCTAGTCTGTCCACAAGCCAAGGCCAAAGCGTAGTCCTACATAACTGAATACTGCGAAAAATTTTTATAAAAGCAAAGCCAAGATAAATTGCTTACAGAATAAGCATCTATATCTAGTCTGGTTTTTCTTTATATCAGATATGTCAAACTCGCAACGACATGTGATGTCGTGCAACGTATCAGAGCATTTTCTCCATTGCCAGCAATGGGGTGGGCGCGGTTTCCTGATGACGCATCCGGCCCATGGGCCCGGCAGTTTGACACCCCTGCTTTATATTAAGGAAAATGGGGCTCTTTGCGATATAGCTCATCCTCATTTAGTAATCACACAACTGGGAATGGTAACTCAGCCATTAACTGAAACAGTCCCTAAGTGAAAACACAACTGTGCTTATGGTCTTATTTCAGGTTTCCTTTGCTTTAAAGGTAAAGGTAAAGGTTCCCACGCACATGCGTGCTAGTCGTTTCCGACTCTAGGGGCCGGTGCTCATCTCCGTTTCAAAGCCGAAGAGCCAGCGGTTGTCCGAGGACGTCTCCGTGGTCATGTGTCCGGCATGACTAGACGCCAAAGGCGCACGGAACGCTGTTACCTTCCCACCATAGTGGTCCCTATTTTTCTACTTGCATTTTTACGTGCTTTTGAACTGCTAGGTTGGCAGGAGCTGGGACGAGTAACAGGCGCTCACTCTGTTACGCGGCACTTGGGATTCGACCCGCCAAACTGCCGACCTTCTGATCGACAAGCTCAGCGTCCTAACCCACTGAGCCACCAGACCTGCAAGTTTTACATGTAAGGATTGGTCATAAAGCTGCTTTTTCATCACTGTTGAAACTATAATGACTGTTAAATGAGACAGTCACTAAATGAGGGCTATCTGTATTGCTGTCCCATCAATTCTCAAAGCTCGCATATTGATTTTTTAGCAGAATGAGAAATAGCATTTTTTCTCTCAATTAAAAAACAGCAAAATTAAATTACAGCATAGTGCAGACCACTGAATTAAACTCAAGTCACTGCAGATCATAAACAATGGCATAACATTTTATCATCCATTGCTAATCATTCTGCTGCTGTATTTTGTACCAACTAGTTTGCGTTTGTGTGCCATACTACTTTTTTTTTAAATGATGCTGAGGTAAAATGAATATAAATCACTCACATTTTTATCTCACATTTCAAAACTTCTGTTTTGGTCATAGAATCAAAATATAAGAATGCTGAACTTTTATATTGCTGGATCAATTTATTTTAGCCAAGTTTTCATTAGTATTATTAAATTTATTTGCCCCCCATCTTGTGGTTTGAGGTGCCTCTAAGTGGCTAAGAAGCTGGCATAAAACATCTGATTTTTGATAGAATCTCTGCTTGTGTAGAAGTGTATCCAGTGTACAAAAACACTCAGGCAAGTATAGAAGAAAATACATCAATTGCATAGGTCTTTCTCACAAAATCAGGCACAAAGAAAATTCTACTACTTCAGGGAGAAAAAAAGATGTAAATTTGCATGTGGCAGCACTATAAAATTATGTATAGTACTTCTTATCAGCACTAAACAAAAGGAGTTCCCACGCAGCAAGGTATTGAAAGCTAGCTAAATGGGACCACACACTGAGCTTCACTGGCCATCATATATCTAAGCTACTGCCAAAAATGAACTATGCTGGTGGCATCATTGACAAATTGTTTCAACATCCAAACTGCAGCCTATAACATCTTCCTGTGCAACAGTAAACTACATGAAATGTGTTCCTCAATCAAAATTCACAGGGTAGAAATTTGGCAGTGTATTTTTCATACATTTCACCCCTTCAAATGCCAACCTTGAAAATATTAAATTATTGGAAAGTGAGATGGAAGAGAGAAAAAGAACCAAATATTTCATTTTATGTTAATTTATAGCAGAATATTTCAGTGGTGATTAATCCAATATCAGGCACATGTTCCAATCAAGGCCTATAACATCTAAATCCCAATTATATATTTAAGCATACTTCTAAAGTGTTGCTATAGTGATAACTAAAGCTAAAGAATACTATATGACCAAGATACATTCTAAGCACTGTCAATTAATTACCAGTGGTATAGTCTACTCTAGGTCACCAACATTCACATTGATTAATGAATATTATTTAGGACTTTAAGATACTTTGAGACATGGCTCTTCAAGAAAAATAGATCTAAACAAAATGATAGCCAAATATTAAAATAGATAAAATGTTGAATGAAATGCTTTAAAGGGTGGTCTATTTCTCTCTACTCATATGTTTAATATCATTTACCTTATTTAATGCTGCAGAAAATGTAAGACTGTATTTTCTGTTACTTCAAAGTTTTTATCATGCACTCAAGTAATTGTCAATAGCACTTATTTAAAGGGAAAAAAGGAATCAAAAGCCAGCCCTCCTGAGATATAATTGATCACCATTATTGCTAATATCTATCCACAGTTGGATTAAACCTTGAAGTGCTGCAGAGCAGCTGCTGGACTGTAGGGATACGCACAAAAACTATCATGGCAAGTATCTGCAAATGATTTAACATGTAGATTAATATTATATTAACTCACTATGCAAAGTACCCAATATTTGTACTAAGAAATGCATCTCCTGGAAATTACTTCAGCTACTACTTTATGCCAAAAGAGCACAATTTTACATTTCAGCCATATGAACTAAGTATTTAAGTATTGTTTCTTCTTTTAGCAGATTCTAATGGTAATATTACATTTATGTTTCAACAAGATTGTGTCATGCTGCTTAATCTTCTGAAAGGATATCTAACACCACAGCCCTCATTGTGTTTTCACTACATAATGCATAGCTAAGATGTTCAATTCCCCCAGCACTGCACAACCAGATACAATAATGGCACCTGAGTGAAAACAAGCCAATGGAGATTTTAAAAATAGCACTCCTACTAGTAGCAGCTGATAATTTTTATCCATTCCCATACTATTTAACTTTATTCAAGGTTATTTTGAATATTGGCTAGTCATGTATCATAAATCAGCTGGATATTCATTTATTAGAAAACTACATGTTTAGGTAAGCTTATAATTCTGGACATTTAATAATTCAAGTGATAAAAACTCAAATTAATAATAGCTTAACTGTCTGTTGGAAGGAGAAAAAACATTGTTTCAAAGGCACCCTGATACCGAATCAGCTATCATTAATTATTAATATATTCAATTTATCTGCAGAATCTCAAAACTGCACTAGAGGAATATGTTTTAAAGAAACCATTCACTACTAGCATCATGATAAATGATATTTAATTAGTACCCTTCCTCTACAACAAATAAATAAAAAAAACCTGATCTGAAAGTAGATGCAATTTCAACAAAAGAAGGAATAATCTAAATTCCATTTCCAGAACAGAAAAGCATTGGATAAAAATGTCTTTCTGCAACAACCATTTTGCTTATGAACCAAACGGAGGAGAAACAAATAGCCACCGCCTCATCTTAAACCCTTCCTTTGCATTTAATTCCAAAACATAATATGTAAATACTGAAATTCAAGACTATGGGGGAAAGGGGAGGGAGAAACCGACCACAATCTTACTCTTCCTCACAACTTAGCATGAGAAACTGTTTGAAAATTTGCATTAAAAGGATTTGAAATTCAGACATGCAAATAATATCAAATCCCAGTTGCCCTGAAATACAAGATTTGTATGTTTCACATTTTCAAATATTTCACTGAAATCATGTATTTTAATTTTCTGAGCACAGTAAACTTAACAAGGATTGTCAAGACATTAATCAAAAAGCTACTGTTAGGCTTAACCATGATCCAATATTTTGGAGACACGCTTGCTTCACAAACACACCCTTTATTTTGGAAAACACCTCACTCAGAGAATCACAGTTCAAAAATGTAAGGAAGCCATATTAGCTCTTTTTGTGTCAGAATACACCCTCAAATTACCATCACCCACCCCTCTAGCCACACTGATGGGAAATTCAAATTTAGCATTTAAGCTAAATTAATTCTGGCTGTGGCACTAAAAAAATACCCTCCAAATGGAATACACATACCACAAGGACCCATTAATATTTACTAACCACAGATGACAAGGGAATTCTCCCCCTCAAACAATTGATTTTGTGTTTAGAATGCAATAAAAAATGGAAGACTTAGATTAACTAGCCACTTTCCCCAAAGGCACACCCCTCATTTTAAGTTCTCCCCCACCCCCAAAGTAATATATATATATCCTCCTTAAACAGATTCTTCATTAACTAGATTTAAGGAAATGTATACTTGCATTCCAATACTAACACGCAGTTGTTTAGTGTCAGCCCAGTACAGCATGAAGAATTGTAGCACCAGGTTTTAAAACATTCAGATTTTTTAACTGCAATAAAACAGGCTTTTATGTAAACCCAGCAGCCCATCTCACAATTAACATGGCTGTAACTTCACGATTATCTCGAGACTATCTTCAATTAAGGGGACCGGCTCTGAACAAACTAAAAGGCACCATTCCCCCCCCCCACACACACACACTATTTACAGCGATATTAAAGCAGGCAATGGAAAAGCTGGCCGGTTGATCTTCTTCAAATATTAGCCCTGCCTAAATAATTATTAAAACACCTGCCACACCTCCTCCTCCTCGCCATTCCTCCATATTTTAAACGGTAGAGATATCTGAAATATCCAGATTCAAAATAATAAGACGATTTAGCCTGCATCCCTTGCAGAGGAACAGCAACGATCAAGCTTTTTTTAAAAAAAAATATAAAAAAATAAAATTAAATTTAAAAAAATCGAGGGTGTTTTTTTTAAAAAAAAAAAACCACGAATCCAGCTATCCTTCCCATTCGGTTGTCTCGATTTTCTAGCAGCTTCTGATTTATTTTATTTTTTTTGGCTTCTTTAAGAAAAACAGGCAAAAGGCCCCGGCCGATCCCCAATCTCCTGTTACAGCAGCATCTCAGCTCCTGAATGTCACTGAAGATATGCCTTCTTTTTTTTTTTTTTGGAAGGGGGGAGAGAGAGAGAAGAGAGAGAGGAGAGGTGTCGTATAAAGAAGCGATTCCTCTCCTTTGGATCCCCCCCAGCGGCATTTTGGACTTCAAGAATCCACCTTTTTTTTTTCCTTTTTCTTCCCCCCCCCACACTCCCCTGCAAAAGGGTTGTGGAAATAAAGGTTACAAAAGGGAGCCCCCAAGCACATCATCCTCCACCGCCAGCAGCACAGATTCTTCCCCTCCCTCCCTCCTTTCTTTCCTTCCTTCCTTCCTTCCTTCCTTCCTTCCTTCCTTCCTTCCTTCCTTCCTTCCTTCCTTCCAGGGGGCTGCTTCCTCGAGAAATAACAGCAAGGCAAGGCAATAAATAAATAAATAAACAAATAAATAAAGCAAAGCCTTTTTTTTTTCTTTTTTCCTTCTTTCCCCCCTCTCTCTTTTTCTCTCCCAAACACACCACCCACCCCCCGTTTTTTTTTCTTTTTCTTTTTCTTGTTTTTTTTAAAGCCCTCCTCCGTCTTCGGAGAAGGGCGGGATAGAAAGGTAATAAAAAAATAAATAAATAAAAAAATAAAATAAAAATAAATAAATAAATAAAAGCCAAGCTCGGTTTTCCAGGGCTTTTTTTTTTTTAAAAAAAAAAAAATAGGGCCAGGAGGAGCCTTTTTTTTTTTTTTTTTGGTCAACTAAAACCAAGCCCCAGGGGGCTGCTGCGGCCGTCTCGATTCCACAGGCCGACCTTGTCGTTTTTTTCTCCCCACATACCCCCCACACAGACGCCCCGCCCCTCCCCCCCCAACGAAGCCCCTCAGGACCCCACAACGACGGCTAACTGAGTCTTCGGAGAAGGGCGGGATATAAATGGGATGAAAATAAATAAATAAATAAATAAATAACCGGACGATGAAAGGAGGAGTAGGCAGAGTCCTCTGTGGTTCTCTCCCCCCAACAGCCGCCCCGGGGAAGAGACCCCTGGGCCCTTCTCACCCTCCCCTCAAGTCCCTTCAAAGCCCGCCCCGTAAAATGGAGCACGGCGTGTGTGTGTGTGGGTGTCTTAAAAGCGGGTCGTAACCGACCTCTCTCTACCTCGAAGGCTGAAGCTGGTCAAAGGCCCCGCGCTCGGCCTTTCTGAGCGACGCCCGCGCCCACCCGCGGATTTTCGCCGGAGGGAGGGAGGGAGGGAGGGGACCGTTTCAGGGGGTTGGGAAGAAGGCCTTTTTTTTTTTTGTGGTTTGGTTTGGCGAGCATCCTTTCTTCCTTCTCCCTTTAAGGAGGCTGCTCCGCTGGGGAGAGCCAAGTCCGCGCCCAGCTGCCCTCCGAGAGGCCAAATACCCACCCGCGGCCGCAAGGGCCAACGCTCCGGGAAGGGCAAGGCCGGTTCAGGAGAAAAAGGAGAGCGAGGCCCCGAGAGGCGGATGGCTGCGGATTCAAGTTCGGTGAAGAGTTTCTCGAGAAGCAGGGGACAAGATGGCGGAGGCCTGAACGTTCTACCGGCTCAAACCCCGAACCTATTCTCTCCTCTCGCAACCGGTCCCGCTTTCTAGGAACTGGGACACAGGCTTGCTGAGAACCAACCAGGCCAAAATACCCACCTCGTCGGATCGGGCTCGGTCCGCTCTTTCCGGATACGAGCTTCCCGGGGGCGGAAGGGAGTCCAAAGCGGAGGATGGAGGCCGATTAACGCTAACCCCCTCCCCCCGGCTTTGTAATTTGTCCAAGGCCCGATGTGGCAGCCTCGGCGTCTAAGCACCGACTAAACGGCCATCCGGGTCTCCGGCCCCGGCGGCAGCGCGAAGCCACGCCCCTCTACGCTGTGTCAGAGGAGGGGCTACGGGGAGAAAACCCGGAGGAGTGGATTGGAGAAGCGGATTGTGGAGTTTGCCTTTAAGTCGTGGACGTGGGTTAATGGCGTGGCAGGATCCGTGTCAGAACGTAACAGCCTGCGGCGCACGGAGGGTTCTTTTCCTTCTTGACTGCAAAAAAATATATATATATTTGCAAACGAAATTTAACGGGAGACATTGTAAGAAGAGAGACGTGTTAGTCAATGGTGGGGAGAAAAAAAAATCAGGAGTGAAGTCCAGAAGCACCTTTTTTTTTTTACTGCAAGTTAGTCCTTGACTCAAGAAATTAAAAGACGCTTGCTCCTTGGGAGGAAAGCCATGGCAAATCTAGACAGCACACTAAAAAGCAGAGACATCACCCTGACAACAAAAGTGCGTATAGTCAAGGCAATGGTCTTCCCAGTTGCAATGTATGGCAGTGAAAGTTGGACCGTAAGAAAGGCTGAGCGCCAAAGAATTGAGGCCTTTGAACTATGGTGCTGGAGAAGACTCCTGCGAGTCCCTTGGACTGCAAGGCGATCAAACCGGTCAGTCCTAGAGGAGATCAACCCTGACTGCTCTTTAGAAGGCCAGATCCTGAAGCTGAAACTCAAATACTTTGGCCACCTAATGAGAAGGAAGGACTCACTGGAGAAGAGCCTAATGCTGGGAAAGGTTGAGGGCAAGAGAAGAAGGGGACGACAGAGAATGAGGTGGCTGGATGGAGTCACTGAAGCAGTAGGCGTGAGCTTAAATGGACTCCAGAAGATGGTAGAGGACAGGAAGGCCTGGAGGAACGTTGTCCATAGGGTCGCGATGGGTCGGACACGACTTCGCAATTAACAACAACAAGTTAGTCCTTGACTTGCGACCACAACTGAACCCAAAATTTCTGTTGCTTAGTGAGACAGTTCTTAAGTGAATTTTGCCCCGTTTTCTGAGCTTTCCTGCTACGGTTGTAAAGGGAATCGCTGCAGTTGTTTAGTCACGTGGTTGCTAAGTGAATCTGGCTTCCCAATTGACTTTGCCGGTCAGATGTGCAAAAGGTGATCACATGACCCCAGGACACTGCAACCGCCAGTTGCCAAGTGTCTGAATTTTGATCACAGGACCATGGGGATGCTGCAATGGTCGTGTGAAAAACTGTCATAAGTCACACTTTTCAGGGCTTTTGTAATTTTGAACGGTCATTAAATGAACTGCCAAGTTGAGGACTACCTGTATAGTAAACCACTTGATTGAAAGGTAGAAATTTATCATCTCTATAAAGCTTGTCTTTTAATCGAAGGTGTTAGTTGAAGAAGTTGCTACCAGACTCCTGATTTTTTTTACCTAACAGGAGATAGCTTCAATTCCAGCATGATTAACGCTTGATATGGAGCTGACTATTTACTCTGCAAGGAAGCGATCCTTTTACAAAAAAAAGTTCTCTTGTTTATTCATGAAGGACTTACTTTCTAATAGTGTAAAGGTAAAGGTAAAGGTTCCCTCGCACACGCGTGCTAGTCGTTTCCAACGCTAGGGGCCGGTGCTCATCTCCGTTTCAAAGCCGAAGAGCTAGCGCTTGTCTGAGGACGTCTCTGTGGTCATGTGGCTGGCATGACTAGACGCCAAAGGCGCATGGAACGCTGTTACCTTCCCACCGTAGTGGTCCCTATTTTTCTACTTGCATTTTTACGTGCTTTCGAACTGCTAGGTTGGCAGAAGCTGGAATGAGTAACAGGCGCTCACTCTGTTACGCGGCACTCGGGATTCGACCCGGCAATCTCTACATGGGGCTGCCCTTGAGGACCACTCGGAGGCTTCAACTGGTGCAGAATGCAGCCGCGCGAGTTGTTTTGGGGGTCTCCCGATACTCCCATGTTACACCTCTGCTCCGCGAGCTGCATTGGCTTCCAGTTGCCCTCCGGGTGAGATTCAAGGTGCTGGTGATGACCTATAAAGCCCTACATGGCATGGGTCCGGATTACCTACGGCAGCACCTGCTGCCGCCGTCAACCTCCCTTTGTCCAGTGCGCTCCCACAGAGAGGGCCTCCTCCGGGTGCCTCCGATCAGAGAATGTCGACTGGTGGCCCCCAGGGGGAGAGCGTTCTCTCTGGGCGCGCCAGACCTATGGAACCGCTTGCCGGTTGAGCTCCGGATGGCCCCCGACCTTCGCTCCTTCTGACGTGATCTAAAAACTTATTTATTTGAACAAACCGGCCTGGTCTGATGGGTTCAGGGTTTGGGTTTGGGTTTTAACATAGCTTTTAACTATTATATCGGGCATAATTATTTAATCTTTTTTAACTTTTGTATTTTGTATTTTGATATTTATTGCCCTGTACACCGCCCTGAGTCCTTCGGGAGAAGGGCAGTATAAAAATTTAATAAATATAAATATATAAATATAAATATAATCTGCCGACTTTCTGATCGACAAGCTCAGCATCCTAACCCACTGAGCCAATAGTGTATTGCATGCTAAAAGAAGGGGGGCTGTGTTTTCATGCTTATAAGTGCTACGTGCTTGGAGTGTTAGAGACCCCACACCCACCCACTTTACGGTCTGTTTCTGTTGGTCCCCCTCTAGGAGGAGATTTTGAAGTATTTCTAGCAGGACTGACTGCCCAATTCTGTAAGACAGAGGTCCCCATCCTTTTGAGCACCAGGGACCGGTTCTGTGGAGAGAGGTTTTTCTGCAGACCGGAGGGGGCTTGGTTTCATGTATTGCTTGCATCCCATGGATGGAGCTTTGCTTGTTTGCGCAGACTGGTTTCTGGCATGCCATAGCCCAGTGCTGGTCCATGGACCGGGGGTTGGGGACCCCTCCTGTAACAACTTTGTTCCCTATGCCATCTGTCTGGTAAATTCACAAGATTCGTTTTTCTCGCCATGCACATGTATATATAATCCAGACTAGAAGGTATTGTTTCTCTGTGTCATATAATATATGTGGGTATAGGCATAACTTTACTGATTGATTGATTGAAATGTATTTGAATATTATTGGGATGACAATTGGCCCATATTTGGATGGCAATTGGGCTGTTGGTTTGATCTCCGAGCTTGGCGATTTGGCTGCAAATGTTTTGTCTCTGTTTGGTGGGGACACTTTCAGTGCACTTTGAATTGTGACACAATTCAAAGTGGTCTGACGATCCCCCCCCCAAACAGAGACAAAATGTTTGCAGCCAAATCGCTAAGCTTGGAGATCAAACCAACAGCCCAATTATTTATTTTTGTCATATTTATATATAGTGTATATCAAAGGTGGTGACCCTTTGAGAACCGTATACAATGAAATTTCATTTTAATGTATGCCGATTAGTATACATTCAAAGTGACAATAAAGTTGTTATTCTATCCTATCCTATCCAACTTGGGCCATCTGAGGCATGGTTAGATATTTGAAATGGTTAAAGGTAAAGGTAAAGGTTCCCCCGCACATGCGTGCTAGTCGTTTCCGACTCTAGGGGCCGGTGCTCATCTCTGTTTCAAAGCCGAAGAGGAGGGAAGAGGGAGGGGGGAAGGGGGGAGGTAAGGGGGGAGGGAAGAGGTAGGGGGGAGGTAGGGAGGGGAGGGTGGAGGGGGATGGGGGTTTTTAATGGAAAATTGTATTGTAAAACTTTTCAATAAAAAAAAAAAAATAAAATAAAAAAAAAGCCGAAGAGGATGTCCGAGGATGTCTCCGTGGTCATGTGGCTGGCATGACTAGACGCCAAAGGCACACGGAACGCTGTTACCTTCCCACCGGAGTGGTCCCTATTTTTCTACTTGCATTTTTACCTGCTTTCGAACTGCTAGGTTGGCAGAAGCTGGGACAAGTAACAGGCGCTCACTCTGTTACGCGGCACTCGGGATTCAACCCGCCATACTGCCCACCTTCTGATTGACAAGCTCAGCGTCCTAACCCACTGAGCCACCGCCTTAATATGTTTCTTCCAAAGCAGTGAAAGGAATCAGACATCTCTACAAGCAAACAAGCAAGCTCCGACAGCACCAAGGACTCCACGGTTAATATTCAACCCAAGGAGGTGTTTCAATAATTTGGTTTCCAATATATTTCTATTCACTGGGCAATGTTGACAACAATGTCAACAATAACTCTGTTTGCTCAGGCCCAGCTCCTGCTGTGGTAGTGGAAGGGGCTCAAGTGGATATTTTGCTGCCAAGTTGCTTCCTGCAATAAGCCCTGAATTCTGAATAAAGATGTTACGGTGTTGTGTCAAGTGAAGAGAAGATGGTTGGAAATAATAGTAGAGCTTGACTTTTTTTCTCAGTGCGAGCCAAGTTTAAAATCCTTGATTTGCTTTATGTGTGAACCCCAACTAATGCTCCTGGCTGTCAATTTTTAGAGGACCTGGGCTGTATTTATGCACAGTGCATACTAGCCAGTTTAGAGGAAACGACAGTGGCGTAGCGTGGGTTGGCAGCACCCGGGGCAAGGCAAGTAATTTGCGCCCCCTAACCTGTGGATTTTAGCACTCGAGTCTCTTCCACTAGCTCAGGAATTCTGGGAGTTGAAGTCCATGAGTCATAAAAGAGCCAAGGTTGCCTACCCCTGAGTTAGGTTCAAGGCAAAAAAGGGTCTCTGGAGAAGAGGGAAAATGCTAGTTTAAAACTGAAACAAGGCAACTTTAAGGTGCCTCAGCTGTGATTTAGGATGAGACAAAGAGAGGACATGGCGTTGAAAATGGTTAATGGGGCATGTTTGTTCCACTCTTAGTGGACGTCAGGATAAACCCCACGAGAGAATGACCTTACAACAGATGTGAATAGGCTTGGACTACGTTTGTAGATTGAGTGCATACATCACATGGAGCGATGATGGGCTTCATCAAGATTTATGATCCCACAATTGGCTAGTTTTCTCCATCTTGTCCTAAACCCTGGATACCAACCACGGTTTATGGCTTAGCATGTGGCGTGGGGTTGACCCAACATGTTAGGCGACAAACAATGACTTCCAACTTACAATGCCTCAGCTTCCCAAGGTTATTCCAAAGCCGGAAAAGCCAACCAACCCACCCTGCAGCTTTGCCTGCTTAGGCTGAACCCCAAGAGTTCATACTTGCTGCGGCGCCGGACCTATTTTCTGCCCAGACGCTGCTTATCCAAGCCAAGCCGCCTCCTTCTCTTTGGCACCTCACCCCAAACAGAAACTGAGATTGAAGGCAGAAGAAGAGTTCAAGCTTTTAATGGGGGGGGGGGGCGAGGGCTGCTTTTCTGCATTCCAGCAGGACTTATTTTTATTTTTATTTTTTAAAAAAAAAACGCGTTTTGCAGAACAGAGACAGAATGGGCGCGCCCACAAACACACACACACACGCACACGCACCCGACCACGTCCTCTCGCCCCCAAAGTCTGCATGCACGGTTGGATCGGCAACCTGCCGACGCAGCTTTCGTTCCAGAGCAAGGACCCCCGGAGAGACGCTGCAGCGATCCTCCCCCCGCGGGAAATCCACCCTCTTTCAAGCCCCGCCGCGCCCCCCCCGCCTTTGGCAACCCCGGGAGCGCCTTGGGGAGAGCCTCCGCAGCGGAGCCCCGGGCTTGCAGGAGGGCCGCGCTCTGTGCACGCTCAGGAGCCGCCTTCTCCTTTGCGGGGGGGGGAGGAGGGAGAGAAGGCTTCCGTCCAGCACCGGCGGCCAGAGCGAAGGCGGAGCGGCCCGAAGGAGGAGTCACGCTGTGTGGTTGTGTGTTTGTGTGTGTGTGTGTGTGTGTGGCGCGCCGTGGGGCGTCAGGCCCTTCCCGGCTGGGGCTCCGGTGCCTCCGCCCTGCCGGATCCCGGCGCTGTCGAGCGCGCCCCCCCAGATGTTGCGCCCGGTGCGGCCGGCCCCCCCTGCACCCCCCACGCTACGCCACTGGGAAACGACTAGTGATAGTGTTCCAGTATTTGAGGGGCTGCCACAAAGAAGACCGGCGGGGTGGGAGTGGGGGTGGGTGGTCAACTTATTTTCCAAAGCACCAAAAGGCAAGACAAGAAACAATGGATGGAAACTAATTAAGGAGAGAAGCAACCTGAAATTAAAGAGAAACTAGCAATTAATCAGTGGAACAGCTTTGCCTTGAGAAGTTGTAAGGTGCTTCATCACCAGAGGTTTTTAAGAAAAGACTGGACAACCATCTAGTCTCCTGCATGAGCAGGGGGTTGGACTAGAAGACCTCCAAGGTCCCTTCCAGCTCTGTTCTGATTGATTGATAGCCAGCCACATGGTTACTAGGTGTATTGTGCAAATTCAAAAAGTTAATTGGGTTGGTCAGTGGTGCATTTAATAGGAATAGGTTAACTGGGCTGGGCATAGTGTGCTTTGCATCCTTGTTGAATTTAGCATTGGCATCCTCCAATGTCTTAGCTTTCGATACAGATGTAGGAGATGGCCAGGCTGAGCCCGAGGGAGGGTTCAAAATGCGTCATCAGTCTCGAATCCCTTCATGCCCCCAAGTCCAGCCCACCTTGAATTCCATTGGCTCTTATCTACTGCCGATTTGCTTTGACACTTCGTAGTTCAGAATCTTGTAGGGAGCTTAAGCTTGCAATAAATCCTTTTATGCATTTGAACTGCCTGGATTTTTGGATTTTCCTGGTGCATGACAACAGGGACTCCGTGATTTACAGTCGGAGAAATTTCCTCACAGTTAGAACAATTAACCAGTGGAACAACCTGCCTCCAGAAGCGGTGAATGCTCCAACACTGGAGGTTTTTAAGAAGAGACTGGACAGCCATTTGCCTGAAATGGTATAGGGTTTCCTGCCTGAGCAGGTGGTTAGACTAGATGACCTCCAAGGTCCCTTCCAACAACTACTACTACTACTACTACTTCTACTTCTTCTTCTTCTTCTTCTTCTTCTTCTTCTTCTTCTTCTTCTTCTTCTTCTTCTTCTTCTTCTTCTTCTCCTCATTATTATTTATTATTATTATTATTATTATTATTATTATTATTATTATTATTATTATTATTATTATTATTATTATTACCACCATCACCACCACCACCACCACCACCACCACAATTGAACCTGAAATTTGGCCATAAGTTGTTGACATTATTAAGTGGGTCACTGGGTGACCTGACTTGATTTTATGACCATTTTTAGCAAATCACCATGGTCATTAAGCAATTCACATGGTGCCAAGTGAACTGTGTGCTCGTTAAGCGAGCGCAGCATAGCCAGTGTCTTAAGCAGGTCACCGTATGACCTGACTTGATTTTATGACCATTTTAAACAAGTCCCCACGGAGTCACTAAGCCACTGAGAAGTGAAATGTTTTCAAGGAAAAAAACCAAGAAAGTCCAGTTGTCTTTTGGAAAAAGCACCTTTGGGACAGCCACGACCTGAGTGATTGAGAATCTAACAGAATAACACAGCTGGAAGGGACCTTAGAGGTCTTCTACCCCAAACTTTGCTCAGTCGGGACACCCTATACCAGGGGTCCCCAATCCCGGGTCTGTGGACCGGCAGCGGGCTGTGGCATGCCAGAAACCAAGCCACACAAACAAGCGAAGCCCCATCCACAGGGTGCAGGCAGCATGCAAAACCGCCCTTCCTTCCAGTCCAAGGGAAAACCTCTGTCCACGGAACCAGTCCCTGGGGTCCCCCAAAGGTTGGGGGCTGCTGCCCTGAACCCTTCCAGACAAAGTGGCTGTCCAATCTCTTCTTAAAAACCTCCAGAGGAGCACCCACAAATTTTGGAGGTTCCACCAATTAATTATTCTCACTGACAGGAAATGTCGCCTTAGTTTTAGGTTGATTCTCTCCATGATCCAGATGTCTCCATAGATGTCTGGTGTAATTTTGAACTGGTCGTAAATCAAGGTCTACCTGGACTTGGAACTTGCTGTTGTGTTGGGGGGGGGGAGGGAAATAAAAGTTTAACAAATGTGTCACAGGTACCAGGCTGGGAAAGACTCTGATGAATTAGCCAGGAAGTAAAAGTTTATTCCCCTGGCATCAGAATGGGGAACTTAGCCCAATAAAAAGAGAAAAGATCAGACTCCTAGGAGAGAAAGGAACAAAGCTTTGCTTTGGCGGAAGAGAATAAAAAGACAATGTCAGAGACATTATTTATTTTTTAAAATGTGCAATAATTGCATTTGCCTCCACACCCCGCCCCCCACTTCCAGGCCTTTGCTGGTACAGGCAGTCCTTAACTTAATGACCAGAACTGAGCCCCAAATTTCTGTTGCTATGCGAGACATTTTTGTTAAGCAAATTTGGCAGTTGGTCAGTTAGTAACATAGTTGTTAAGTGAATCTGGCTTCCCCGTTGACTTTGCTCGTCGGAAGGTCACAAAAGGAGATCGCGTGACCCCGGGACACTGCAACCGTCATAAATACGAGTCAGTTGCCAAGCCTCTGAATTTCGATCACGTGACCGTGGGGATTCTGCAACTGTTGTTAAGTGTGAAAGACGATCCTAGGCCACTTGTTTCATTCAGTGCCATTGTAACTTCGAACGGTCACTAAATGAACTGTTGGAAGTCGAGGACTACCTGTATAGTCTCTGTGTGTGTGCGGGTGTGAGTGTGATAATATGTGAGTCTTCTTTCTTCTCTTCTTGGGGGATGGTTAAGGAAGCTCTCCCACCGTTTTCTTTGGAGCAGGACCAGTTGGAAGCTCTTCCTTCTCTCTCATTTTCTCGTACATTAGAATTCTGCAGCGAGGCAGGAAAAAAAAAAGAATTTACAGAAGATCCTTTTCATTTTCCCCGAGTTTATTTATTTATTTATTTATTTATTAATTTAATTTGTATACCGCCCTTCTCCCGAAGGACTCAGGGCGGTGAACAGGGCAATACATAAAAACAAGATACAAAAATTAAAAATTATTAAAAAGTAATTAAACAGTGCCCATAATAAATTACCGGTAATACAGATTAACAGTTAAAATCCATTTATAAAATCCAACCCCGTCCCATCAGGCCAGGCCAGCTTGTTCAAAGAGATGGGTTTTAAGATCGCGCCGGAAGGAGCGGAGATCAGGCGCCATCCGGAGCTCGACTGGAAGATGATTCCATAAATCCGGTGCGCCCACAGAGAACGCCCTCCCCCTGGGGGCCACCAGTCGGCATTCTTTGACCGGTGGCACCCTGAGGAGGCCCTCTCTGTGGGAGCGTACTGGGCGGAGGGAAGTTGACGCCGGCCGCAGGTGCTCCCCAAGTTAATGTCTTTTCCTCTTCGAAACTTGGTTGTTACAACTTTATTACAAAAGGAATAATATTGGTGTGTGTGTGTGTGTGTGTGTGAAATAGCTAGAATCAGAGAATCCTTGCTACCCTGTTCAACTTGGAGATCTATACGCAGATCTCTAACTTCTGCAGAGACTTGTTTTTAAACTTGCTCTACTTTTTTTGCCAGTCCAAATGCTTAGCCTGGTAGAAATCAGGACAGCTTGAGAAAGGTCTGGGCCTCTCTCGAAGTTGCTGGACTACAACTCCCATCAGTCCTAGCCATGATGATCCGCAGCGAGTTGTAGTTTAACAAAAAATTGAAATCCCTAGGTTGATGAGTTTCTCATCTAAATAGTTTATGTAGTCGGTCTAAAACAGAACATTGGGGAACTCCACTGCTTACTTCTGTTGTGATTCAGGGTCAGCCTGTGGGTTCGGCAGTTGGGTCGGACGATTCAGAGGAGGAGGAGGGGGGTGTTGGAGAGGTTGCTGAGGGTGTTGGAGAGCTTGCTGATGAGAGCCCTCAGCCAGGCCCCTCCCACCTGGTTACGACGTAGACCCAGCTGTGTGAGCCTGACAGCGTGGATGAAGATGACCCACAGCTGGCCCTGTTCAAGGACGCCCGACACAGGAGGCAGTCAATCAGGAGTAAACAGAGGAAGGCAATGGGGCACCTCGGAAGGAGGCAGAGAGAAGCCACGCCCTGAACTGTTTAAAAGGGGAATGCGTGGGAGGGCTGGTTTGCTGAAGGCAACCGTTTGAATAGCTCCTGTTTCATGGTTTGTGTTTGCTCTCTTTGCTCTGTTTATGTTTTTATGTTAATAAATTTGGCAGGCTTAGTTCCAGCCTCTTGCCTTCTTGTAAAAGGGGTTGTCCCTGCCTTTTCTGCAGGGCCGGTAGCAAGCTGGTACAGAACAACTTCCCTCTGTGTTGATGTAGGTTCATTAAGGACTACACATTTTCAGTTTGTCAGCCAGTTACGAATGCATCTGGTGGTGATGCTGTCTATCTCACATTTTTCTAACTTAGTAAGAAGTAAGTTTGCAGTCCACCTTGTCAAATTCCTTTCTGAAATCCAAGTACACTATGTCCACAGCACTTCTCTGCTTCACCTATGTCATATTGTGAATCGCCCAGAGTTACCTTATGATAAAAATGAGTGGTTAATGCATTTAATAAATAAATACTTGCATTTTAAGGATAGCTGATCGCTTTCCCAGCATCACAGCGACAAAGTCACGGTAATTGATGGTTTCTCTCATCCCTCCTGTGGCGTCAGTGATCATTTTTTTCAGTTCTAGGTGGGTCTTGGCTGCACCCAACTTTTCCAACATCCGCTTCAGAGCCATGATATCTTGAGGGAACAGGAGGAACAAGAATGCACCACGATAAAAAGAAAGATAAAAGGCATACAAAATGCACCAGCTTCTAAGAATATAGGATAAGGGGTAGGGTAGAGTAGGGTAGGATAGGATAGGATTAGGGTGGGATAGGGTAGGGTAGAATAGGTTAGGATAGGATAGGATTAGAATAGGATAGGGGAGGATAGGATTAGGGTAGGGTAGGATAGGATAGGATTAGGGTAGGATAGGGTAGGGTAGGGTAGAATAGGTTAGGATACGATTAGGATAGGATAGGGTAGGATAGGATTAGGGGAGGATTGGGTAGGATAGGATAGGATTAGGGGAGGATAGGGAAGGGAAGGGCAGGGAAGGGAAGGGTACGGTAGGGTAGGGTAGGGTACAATTTATTTGGCCAAGTATGATTAGACATACAAGGAACTTCTCCAGTGCATAAGCTCTCAATGTACATACAAAGCAACAGAGTAAAAATAATAATCAATGACACCAATAAGGAGATAGTAGAGAAGATGAAAAGGATAATAATAATAATAATAATAATAATACTACAGCCATACAACATGGGTGAATATAGTTAGCCATAAGACGGTACTGTGGGGATTAGGTGTTCATCAGAGTGAGGGCATGAGAGGAAAAAAAAACTATTCTTGTGTCTGGTTGTTTTGGGATGCAATATAGCAGTGTCCCGAGGGAAGGAGTTAAAATAATTTATGTCTAGGACTATGGTTTACAGTATGTCCATGACTATGGTGATCCACCTAACGGCCACAGCAAAGAAAGTCATAAAATTGGGTCAGACATGTGACAATCCACTTAACCATCAGCAAGACTTGGAAGGGTGAGGAAAATTCCCAGGGATGACTCACACCCTGGTCGGTACCTTTTTACTCTCCTACCATCAGGTAGGAGATACAGGAGTATAGCCAGCTGTACCAACAGGCTGAAGAACAGCTTTTATCCATGGGCTGTCAGGCTCCTGAATGGGAAACAACTTTATGTATGATTGACTTGCAAGGCCGGTGTGTTGTGTGCAATTAGCTCACATGGTGTAACAAGATGGCGGGTTTGTTGTCACTGTGGGTTGGGGTGGTGGTGGGCAGGAAGGGAGGCTCAGCCGATCTCAATGCATACATGTTGTACTTTGACAAGGTTTGTTCGTTCATTCATTCATTCATTCATTCATTCATTCATTCATACATACATACATTCATTCACACTGTAATTCTGGGCTCAGTTAGGTCATAACTAGCTGAGGATTACCTGTAAAGGTTAGAAGAATTGGTTGAACTAATATACAAGCTCCACCTAGATCAGGGGTGTCAAACTGCTGGCCCATAGGCTAGATGCATCACACGGAAGCTGTGTCCACCTCCCCTCCCTAGCTCCGGCAAGGGGAAAAAAGTTGCGATACATCGCGACACATCGCCGGACACGGCGAGTTTGACACCCCTGACCTAGATGAATTGAGTCCAAAAGGCAGCCCTCTGGTTTCCCAGCACAGCTTGTGTTTTCAAACGTTTTCATCCAAATGAGATCTTTTTTTAAAAAATGGCAAATTAAGCTTCAACTCTCACGAATCGGTAAAGGGTGACTAGACCAGAAGGCAAGGAAGAACTGCTTTAGTTAATTTCCGGGGTGGTGAACACTTACTAGGGAAGCTATTTATTCAGTACACACTGGAGAATGAAGTCAGTGAAATGAACATATATTTGTTTAGTGGCCATAGTTACAATGACACTGGGGGGAAAAAAGGGACTTATGACTGGTTTTCACACTTAACGGCCATTGCAGCATCCCCAGGGTTCGCGTGATCAAAATTAAAACATTCGGCAACTGGCCTGCACCTCTGATGGTTGCAGTGTCCCAGGGTCACCACCTGTAACCCTCTGACTTTTATAATGATAAAATGGCATAATAATATTGGTTGATATGGTAGATTCCTGGCTGCTCTTTCGCTTTGTTTCTACACCTGGCCAGAGTCGTTGGATATGAGAAGGGTGGCAAATAAAATAAAATAAAATAAAATAAAATAATAATAAAATAAAATAAAATAAAATAAAATAATAAAATAAAATAAAATAAAATAATAAAATAAAAATAAAATAAAATAATAAAATAAAATAAAATAAAATAAAATAAAATAAAATAAAATAAAATAATAAAATAATATAAAATAAAATAAATATAGCTGCATGAGGAATGCCCCATGCCACCCCCCTCTTTCTCTCTCTCTCTCTCTCTCTCTCTCTCTCTCTCTCTCTCTCTCTCTCTCTCTCTCTCCCTCTCCCTCCCTCTCTCTCTCTCTCTCTCTGTGTATGTGTGTGTACATAGGGATATGAATGTATGTTTCTAGACTACTGCATCCAGTTTTGGTCACCACGATGTACAAAAGATGTTGAGACTCTAGAAAGGGTACAGAGAAGAGCAACAAAGATGATTGGGGGACTGGAGGCTAAAACATATAGGGAACGGTTGCTGGAATTGGGTATGTGTAGTTTAACGAAGAGAAGAGTGAGGGGTGACATGATAGCAGTGTTCCAATATCTCAGGGGCTACCACAAAGAAGAGGGAGCCAAGCTATTCTTCAAAGCATCTGAAGGCAGGACAAGAAGCAACGGATGGAAACTAGTCAAGGAGAGAAGCAACCTAGAACTAAGGAGAAACTTCCTGACAGTTACAACAATTAACCAGTGGAACAACTGCCTCCAGAGGTTGTGAATGCTCCAACACTGGAAGTTTTTAAGAAGAGACAGGACAGCCATTTGTCCGAAATGGTATAGGGTTTCCTGCCTGAGCAGGGGGTTGGACTAGATGACCTCCAAGGTCCCTTCTGACATTATTATTATTATTATTATTATTATTATTATTATTATTATTATTATTATTATTATTATTATTATTATTATTATTATATCTGTGACACTGTGTCTTCTCCTTTAAAAATGGCCTCTCTACAAATAGCTACGTATAACTGGTATGTATAGCTATATTATTCCACTTCAGATAAATCTGTTAATCTCACCTTTTCTTCAGAAGTTACAAAGGGCTTATAGGAGGTGTTCCTTTCATTTTAGCCCTCTAATAATGGCTCTGTGAAATTAGCTCCAAAATCATTCAATTTTCCATGGGTGACAGACAGTGGATTTAAATCTGGGTCTCCCCAGTCTTAAACCAGCATTTTAAGCACTGCACTGCACTGCACTCATGCACAAATTTATGAACACTTAATATTTTGACATGGTATTTTTCTTTCAGGCCTTTCCATTTTTTTTGCCTTGTTAATCTTAATAGTCTCAACTTCTGATATGATTATTATTTTTTTACTGATTTTAATTCTTTGGCTTTTATTTTGTTACATTTGTATACTTGTCTTGCAGACTTTTGTAGTTTAAACAATTTGGCTTTTGAAAGCAAGATGTTTTGTTTCTTTAGTTTTTTTCTCTTGAATGATATTATTTTTAATTGTATGATGCTCGCAGACTCTCCATGTGTGTGTGTGTGTGTGTGTGTGTGTGTGTGTGTGTATAATATTGCTAGAAAAAATTGTCATGAATACAAACATGGAAGTTATTAGGAATCAAGCTTCACACGGAGGAAGCATTATTTTACTGTGGTATTTTATTAGTAATTGGAACAATCAATAAAGCAGGATAATTGATGATTTTATTCTTTTAAATTTTTTAAATAAACTTTATTGGAAGTTTGAAACAATAAAAACTAACAAGAAGTAATATTTAGAATGAAAATAGAGGGAAAAAAGAAAAAGAATAAAGACAAGAATGCAGTAATGAAAGAAAGGAAAAATTATAAAAAAATGACTTTCAATATTTTTTTTCAGCAGATAAGTATAAATATAAGAACCCATTCTTTTAAAATTGTGATAGAAATGGATTTGATCCAACCCATATTTCCTGAATAAAGATTTGGATTAGAATACAGTTTCCTTTCTAATTGTACACCTCCAGATTTAGTAACCAAGGGCCTCATTCAAATAGCAGACCAACATGCCTATTCATATGTATATTTTAATGATTTTAGAAATGTTTACTTTGAGAGCACATATATTTGGCTTTAAATATTCTAAACTGAAGATGCAAGGGCTGTTTTTACAAAACAGCAGATTGATGCAGAAATAATATCGAATGGAAATTGCAAAGATTGACCAGTTCGTTTTTACACTTAAATTCTAAATCCATATTTTTATGGATAATGTGTCAATTTCATTTTAAAAACTGTGATTAACTTTAAATATGTTGGCTGAGAGCTGGAGGAGTTGTTGGGAGTGTAGGAGGTAAAACAATCTTAGCATATTTCTGTGTGATTATTTATGGTCTGTATTATTGTCGGAGAAGAAAGATTATGGATGCTTAGGAGCAGAGCCTAATGCTGGGAAAGATTGAGGGCAAGAGAAGAATGGGACAACAGAGAATGAGGTGGCTGGATGGAGTCACTGAAGCAGTAGGCGTGAGCTTAAATGGACTCCAAAAGATGGTATTGGACAGGAAGGCTTGGGGGAACGTTGTCCATGGGGTCACAATGGGTTGGACATGACCGCAACTAACAACAACAAAAAAATAGAAAAATATTTCTGCGCCCATTTGTGGGAATCTCATCTACCAATAACACTTACCTATATCACCTTGTGCGTTGAGATCAAATTCCATGTACTTCTCTGCAAAAGAAAGCAGGTTAGCAGAACATTTTAAGTTTATCGAATCCACCATAAGTTCCAACAGCAACTGCTCAGATGATCCTCTGAAGCCGAGATCCAGTCTTCAGATTTAGTTGTATACCCGCACATATATTTAGAGATTTAATCCTCTCTCGTGCTAATTTGACTCTTCTGTGTTTGGATGCGCTAGGACACAGGTCTGCAACCCGTGGCTCCGGAGCCGCATGCGGCTCTTTCAGCCATCTCCTGCGGCTCCCAGTCCTCTGCCATGTGCAGTCCAAAAAAAAAAGGTGAGACTAAAAAAGTTCAACCAATCAATTCAAATATGCAGGGTAGGTGCATATCTTGCCTTGGTTCCACTCTTCAGTCAAACCCTGTTCTGCGCATGCGTGCATGTACGTGCATGTGCACACATTTTTTGCGGCTCCCAGTTTTTCCCTTTTGTGAGGGAACTGGTTCCGAGTGGCTCTTTCACTGTTTCAGGTTGCTGACCCCTGCGCTAGGAAGAGGGATCACGAATCAATGTAATCCTATCTATCTATCAGCCATCTTTCTATCTATGATTTAACTCCTCTTAATACCATAACGGGGCCTAGAGAGCTGTTGGAGGTCTAGCCGATCCAAACCCGACCGGTTGCGGTTAAGAACCTATATTAGGTCTTATCTCGCAGCGATGAGGGTGGCGAGGTGTAATTACTTCTCCACCCTCATCGCGTCCGCAGATAATCGCCCGGCCGCCCTGTTTAGGGTGACTCGCTCACTTCTTAATCAGGAGATGAGGGAGGATTCCTTGCAGGGTCGTGCCGAGGAATTTAGTCATCATCTGTCGGATAAAATCGCTCGGATTCGGACCGGTTTGGACTCCAACTGGGCAGAGTCTGGCGATCAGGACACAGGCGGTCTTGTCAATGTTACCTGGGAAGAGTTTGATTCTGTGACCCCTGATGAAGTGGACAGGATTATGGGGAGGCTGAGCTCCTCCACATGTTTGTTGGACCCGTGCCCTTCCTGGCTGGTTTATGCAGCTAGGGAGAGGACACGAGGCTGGCTCCAGGCGGTTATATCTGCTTCCTTGAGTGAGGGTTATTTCCCCACCGTCTTGAAGGAGGCGGTGGTGAGACCTCTCCTCAAGAAGCCTGCCTTGGACCCAGCTGTATTGAACAACTTTCGTCCAGTCTCCAACCTTCGCTTTCTTGCGAAGGTTGTCGAGAGTGTGGTGGCGCATCAGCTCCCTCTGGTCCTGGATGAAGCGGATTATTTGGACCCCTACCAATCGGGTTTCAGGCCCGGGTACAGCACGGAGACAGCATTGGTCGCTCTGGTGAATGATCTCTGGAGGGCTCGGGATAGGGGATATTCCTCTGTCCTAGTCCTATTAGACCTCTCGGCGGCTTTCGATACCATCGACCATGGTATCTTGCTGCGGCGTCTCAGGGGATTGGGAGTGGGAGGCACAGTTCTTCAGTGGTTCTCCTCCTATCTCCTGGGACGCTCGCAGTCGGTGTTGGCAGGGGGGCAGAGATCGGCCCCTAGGTCTCTCGTTTGTGGAGTTCCTCAGGGGTCGGTTCTCTCGCCTCTCCTGTTCAACATCTACATGAAACCGCTGGGTGAGATCATTCGTGGTTTTGGAGTTGGGTATCATCAATATGCCGATGATACCCAACTTTTCTTTTCGACCCCAAACCACCCCAGTGATGCCCTCGCTGTGATGTCCCGTTGCCTGGAGGCGGTTCGGGTCTGGATGGGGAGGAACAGACTTCAACTCAATCCTGACAAGACTGAGTGGCTGTACATCCCGGCATTCCGGGACATTCAAAATGTTCCATCTCTTTCTATGGGGGGTGAGCTCTTACCCCCCATGGATAGGGCTCGCAACTTGGGAGTCCTCCTAGATTCACGGCTTACCCTGGAAGATCATATAGTGGCCGTGACTAGGGGGGCTTTCGCCCAGGTTCGCCTGGTGCGCCAGTTGCGGCCCTATCTGGACCGGGATGCCCTGTGTACGGTCACTCATGCGCTCGTGACCTCTCGCCTTGACTACTGTAATGCTCTCTACATGGGGCTTCCCTTGAAGACCACTCGGAGGCTCCAACTGGTACAGAATGCAGCCGCGAGAGTTGTCTTGGGAGTTTCCCGGTACTCCCATGTTACACCTTTGCTCCGCGAGCTGCATTGGCTACCAGTTGTCTTCCGGGTGAGGTTCAAGGTCTTGGTTATGATCTTTAAGTCCTTACATGGCATGGGTCCGGGTTACCTCAGGGACCACCTGCTGCCGGCGTCAACTTCCCTCCGCCCAGTACGTGCCCACAGAGAGGGCCTCCTCAGGGTGCCTCCGGTCAGGGAATGCCGACTGGTGGCCCCCAGGGGGAGGGCCTTCTCTGTGGGCGCTCCGGCATTATGGAACCAACTGCCGGTGGAGCTCCGGATGACATCAGACCTCCGAACCTTCCGTTGCGGCCTGAAGACCCACTTATTTGAATTAGCTGGTCTGGCCTGATGGGGGATTATGGGTTTTTAAATTGGTGTTTTTAGTATTGTATTATTGTTTTTTAACTGGGCACTGGTTTAATTTCCTTTTAACTTTTGTATCGTTATTTATATATGCCCTGTGAACCGCCCTGAGTCCCTAGGGAGAAGGGCGGTATACAAATCAAATAAAACAAAAACAAACATAAACATAAACATAATACAGCAGCATGATATTGAATAAATGGAACTTTGGCGTAATATGAAGATGTAGGGTTAAAAGAAAGGAGTAGCCATAAAGGATAAGGAAAGAGATCCATTGATATACCAAACAAAAAGGGGAACAACCCGTACAATTGATTTGAGAATTCCTGATTAACTTAAAGATGCTTTTTAAAAATGCATCCAGATATGAATCATGCACTGCATACAGGTAGTCCTTGACTTATGACCACAATTGAATCCAAATTTTTTGTTGCTAAGTGAGACATTTGTTAGGTGGTCTTGCCCCATTTTACAACTTTTCTTGCCACTCTGGTTAAGTGGATCGCTGCAGTTTTGTTAAGATAGTGACACGGTTGTTAAGTGAATCTGGCTTTCCCATTGACTTTGCTTCTCAGGGGAACATGGCCCCAGGACACCGCAACGGTCATAACTATGAGTCAGTTGCCAAATGTCTGAATTTTGATCACGTGACCAAGGTCAATGGTCGTAAGTGTTGAAAAACGGTCATAAGTCACTTTTTTTCAGCGCCGCTGTAACTTTGAATGGTCACCAAAAGAAAAGTTGTAAGTTGAGGACTACCTGTAGTTGTTACTCAGTGTGCAAATCAGACAACTAAAGGTCCTTGGGATTATCCTCTTTCCCCCCCAAAAATCCCTCAAATGAAGAAAATAAAACCGTTCTCTCCTCACCTCCTAAATTAGGCGAATGAAGATTGAAAAAACTTTCAGGACATGGAGTGCTGCTTGTTGGAATGCAACAATCTCCATTCAAGTTGTTTATGCAACACCTGGATTGGCTTGACATTCCTGATTATTATTTATTATTATTATTTCAGCACCTGAGCTGCTTTATTTCAGGATCAGATGCCAGGAATTGCTTCTGGGTTGAGGAAGAAAGGCTGGGGAGTTGGAGATGGGCCATTTCTCCCTCGAAATAACCTAGTTCCTGAGCATCAGCTGTGCTGGCAGGTCCTTTAATGGGCAGGTCGGCTTGCCAGCTTTTCATCTCCCCCTCCGAAGGCCGGGCAAAGCCAGCAGGGCTGAATATGGATAAGATCCTGGTAATTTCCTCCTCTGTTTTGGCAGGGAAGCTACACTGGCCTGAAAATTGCGGTTCCCCATAGGTTCCTCTTATTCTATCTCTAGAACGAGGATTGTGGAGCTGTTGTCCTTGCATGAGAGAAGCTACGTTCTCCAAAAGCCCAGAGATAATGGGCAGAGAAACAGAGAAGGATCTACCTGGCAGACAGTTGGCAGTGGAAGAAGGAAGCAGGCAAACAAGGAGAACAATGAAGGTTGAGATTGGCATGGTTGGAAGTGGCAGTAGGCCATTCATTACTGTTAAGGCTTGGGAGTAGCTAACCATGGATAAATTATTATTATTATTATTTATTAAATTTATATGCTGCCCTTCTCCCTAAGGACTCAGGGCGGCTCACAACAATAAAAAATTAAAAAAACATAGAATACAAAGATTAAAAAAGAATTAAACAATAAATAAGGAAATAAAGGACAATTTAAACCAATAAAAACCAAATTTAAAAACCATGATCAGTCCAGGCCCGCTTGTTGGAACAACCAGGTCTTCAGGTCACGGTGGGAGGACCGAAGGTCAGGGGCCGTCCGCAGCTCCGGAGGCAGTTCATTCCAGAGGGTCGGCGCGCCCACAGAGAAGGCTCTCCCCCGGGGGTTGCCAGCCGGCATTGCCTGGCCGATGGCACCCTGAGGAGGCCGACTCTGTGGGAGCGAACTGGGCGATGGGAGGTTGACATTGGCAGCAGGTGGTCTCGCAAGTAAATGTAGTTTGACCCCTCTTTCTAATCCTCTCATCATCTAAGACAGGGGCCTTCAACCTGGCTGAGGAATTCTGGGAGTTTAATTTAATTTAATTTAATTTAATAACATTTATATACCGCCCTTCTCCCTGAGGACTCAGGGCGGTTCACAGGGCAGAATAAAAAAACCAATACAAACATTAAAAACAGATTAAACAATTGCCCTAGTTAAAAACAATATAAATACAACGCTAAAAACCCCCAGAAAAATTAAAAAACAAAAGATAAAACAACCCCAACACTCCCCCTCAGGCTAGGCCGGCTTGTACAAACAAAAATGTCTTGAGATCGCGGCGAAAGGAGCGAAGATCGGGCGCCATCCGGAGCTCAACCGGTAGCTGATTCCACAGCTCCGGAGCGCCCACAGAGAAGGATCTCCCCCTGGGGGCCACCAATCGACATTCTCTGATCGGTGGCACCCTGAGGAGGCCCTCTCTGTGGGAACGCACAGGGCGCAGGGAGCTTGATGCCGGCAGCAGATGTTCCCTGAGGTACTCCGGCCCCATGCCATGGAGTGCTTTGAATACCGTTACCAGTACCTTGAATCTCACCCGGAAGACAACTGGCAACCAATGCAGCTCACGGAGCAGAGGTGTAACGTGGGAGTATCGGGAGACTCCCAACACCACTCTCGCGGCTGCATTCTGTACCAGTTGGAGCTTCCGAGTGGTCCTCAAGGGCAGCCCCATGTAGAGAGCGTTGCAGTAGTCCAGACGAGAGGACACGAGCGCATGAGTGACCGTGCACAGATCATCCCGGCTAAGATAGGGCCGCAACTGACGCACCAGGCGAACCTGTGCAAAGGCCCCCCTAGTCACGGCTCCTATATGATCTTCCAAGGTGAGCCGTGAATCTAGGAGGACCCCCAAGTTGCGAGCCCTATCTACGGGGGGTAATAATTCACCCCCCATAGTTAGAGGTGGAATGTCCGAATAAACCCGGGATGAAGATATGCAAAGCCACTCAGTCTTGTCGGGGTTGAGCTGGAGTCTGTTCCTCCCCATCCAGACCCGAACCGCCTCCAGGCAACGGGACATCACGTCGAGGGCATCACTGGGGTGGTTTGGGGTCGAAAAGAAAAGTTGGGTATCATCAGCGTACTGATGATACCCAACTCCAAAGCCACGAATGATCTCACCCAGCGGCTTCATGTAGATGTTGAACAGGAGAGGCGAGAGGACCGACCCCTGAGGAACTCCACAAATGAGAGACCTCGCGGTCGACCTCTGCCCCCCTGCCAACACCGACTGCGAACGTCCCAAGAGATAGGAGGAGAACCACCGTAAAACTGTGCCTCCCACTCCCAATCCCCTGAGACGCCGCAGCAAGATACCATGGTCGATGGTATCGAAAGCCGCCGAGAGGTCTAATAGGACTAGGACAGAGGAATGCCCCCTGTCCCGAGCCCTCCAGAGATCATTCACCAGCGCGACCAATGCCGTCTCCGTGCTGTGCCCGGGCCTGAAACCCGATTGGTACGGGTCTAGATAATCCGCTTCATCCAGGACCAGAGGGAGCTGATGCGCCACCACACTCTCAACAACCTTCGCAAGAAAGCGAAGGTTGGAGACAGGACGAAAGTTATTCAATACAGCCGGGTCCAGGGCAGGCTTCTTGAGGAGAGGCCTCACCACCGCCTCCTTCAAGACGGCGGGGAAGATACCCTCACTCAAAGAAGCCGATATAACTGCCTGGAACCAGCTGCGTGTCCTCTCCCGGGCTGCATAAACCAGCCAGGAAGGGCACGGGTCCAATAAACATGTGGTGGTGCTCAGCCTCCCCATGATCCTGTCCACTTCCTCCGGAGTCACAGAATCAAACTCCTCCCAGATGATATCGACAAGACCACCCGTGTCCTGATCGTCAGACTCTGCCCAGTCAGAGTCCAGACCGGTCCGAATCCGAGCGATTTTGTCCGACAGATGTTGGTTAAACTCCTCGGCACGGCCCTGCAAGGGATCCTCCCTCACCTCCTGATTTAGGAGGGAGCGAGTCACCCTAAACAGGGCGGCCGGGCGATTATCTGCGGACGCGATAAGGGTGGCGAAGTGGTTAGACCTCGCCTCCCTTATCGCAGCGAGATAAGACCTAATGTAGGCTCTTAGTCGCAATCGGTCGGATTCGGATCGGCTGGACCTCCAACCGCTCTCTAGGCCCCGTCTCCGACGCTTCATCTCCCGAAGCTCCGCAGAGAACCATGGAGCTCGACGGGATCTGCACCGGGTCAGGGGCCGCAGGGGTACAACTCGGTCAAGAGCCTCAGTGGCCGTCCTTTCCCAGGCTTCCACTAAGGCATCTGCCGAGCTGTGAGCAAGGGAGGCAGGTGGGGACCCCAGAGCTGTCTGGAACCTCTGGGGATCCATTAAGCGTCTGGGGCGGTACCATTTAATTGGTTCCAAACACCCACGGCGGGGGGTGGCAAAACGGAAGACCAGCCGCAGGAGATGATGATCGGTCCATGACAGGGGCATAATAATTGGAGAGCCCCCACCAAGATCATCTAACCACCGTCCAGATAAGAAAACTAGGTCAAGGGTGTGGCCTCCCTCATGAGTCGGTCCCGAAATTACCTGCGTCAGGTCCATGGCCGTCATGGAAGCCATGAACTCCCGGGCCAACTCAGATGATCCTCCCAGCGATGGTAGGTTGAAATCCCCCAAAACTATAAGTTTCGGGAACTCAACCACCAGCGCAGAGAGGACATCGAGCAGCTCAGGCAGGGCTGCTGCTGCATGACTAGGCGAAAGGTACACCAGCAGCAAGCCCAACTGCGCACCAGGGCCGCATCTCAAAAAGAGAGACTCACACCCGACTATCTGAGGAACAGTGGCCTCCCGCGGACACAAGGTCTCCCTTATAACAACAGCCACACCCCCACCCCTACCCTGAGCCCGAGGCCGGTGCAGCACCCGGAAACCTGGTGGGCAAAGATCAACCAGAGGAATCCCGCCCTCTGGGCCCAACCAAGTCTCCGTGATGCAAGCCAGGTCCGCCTGCTCACCCTCGACCAGATCACGAACGAGAGGAGCCTTATTAGCGACGGACCTGGCGTTCAAATACACCAGCCGGAGCTCAGGGGGCTGCACACCCTCACTCCCGGGACCTTGGGGTAGAGCCAGAGGGTCGGAGTGCCTCACCGCTTGTAAGTAGCGGAGAGGCCTTCCCTGAGATCGATACGGCCCTCTGCTCCTCCATCTGCTGCCATTCCCTGATGTCGTGGGAATAGGTAGCCCCACGACCAGCCCTGGAGCCCCGGAGGTGACCGACCCCCGCTCCTCCCCCCAGCGATCTCCATCGGCCCTAGCCAGAACAGCGGTAGTTGGATAGCCCCCCTTATCCAAACAACCAAAAGAACCCTCCCGCCTCCCTAACCCCCTAAAAAATTTTGAAAGAAAAATAATCAGGGGCCTCTTATTAGGTCTACGTCGAAGGCCCCTACCCGTGCCCAGCCAACTCTCAGGGTCCCAATAAATGGGCCCTTCCTCGAGGTTATAATCGGCTGGCAAGGCGGGTCGCACCCAGGAGGGGGGAGCACCCCTGAGGTCCACAAGTCATAAAAGGGCCAGGTCTGAAGGGCCACCCCTGCTTTAAGAAATTTGGAGTAGATCTGTTCTACTCTGTTAAACTGCAATGCCCCATTCCACCCTTTCCATTATTTCAAGTCCGTCACCAAGGTCACTCACTTTTAAATAGTTCTAGTTTTTCAGCGAGGTCTTCATCTGTGCTGTATTTTGGGCTCTCCAAGAATTCCTGTAGAAGTGGGGAGGGGGAAACGGGGGAGGAGTTCAGAATGGGAAAAGCAAGGATTACATCCCAACAGAAAGTAAACAGGCAGTCTGAGGGTGAGAATAGCATTCCAAATGTCCTAATGGGGAAATAGTGGCCCATCTTAAGACCCATCCAGTATTTGAGGGGCCACCAGAAAGAGGAGGGGATCATCAACTTATTTTCCAGAGCACCAGAGGGCAGGGCAAGAAACAATGTATGGAAACCAATCAAGGAGAGAAGCAACCTGGAATTAAGGAGAAATTTCCTAAGTGAAGTCAATTAACCAGTGGAAAAAGCTTTGCCTTCAAATGTTGTGGGTGCTTCATCACTGGAGGTTTTTAAGAAGAGCCTAGACCAGGGGTAGCCAACCTCGGCTCTTTTATGACTTGTGGACTTCAACTCCCAGAATTCCTGAGCCAGCCATGCTGGCTCAGGAATTCTGGGAGTTGAAGTCCAGGAGTCATAAAAGAGCCGAGGTTGCCTACCCCTGGCCTAGACAGCCACCTGTCTGAAATGGTATGGGTTCTCCTGCTTGAGCAAGGGGTTGGATTAGAAGACCTCCAAGGTCCCTTTGAGCTCTATTCCCATTGATTGAACCTGTTAGGACCATTAAGACCCAATTCCATTCATACTTAGTTGGGAGTCATTTTGATTGAACTCTGAATAGTACTCTGATTCAGTGTTCCTCAACCTTGCTAGCTTTAAGCTGTGCGGACTTCAACTCCCAGCATGCTGGCTGGGAGAATTCTGGGAGCTGATGTCCACAAAGCTTAAAGCTGTGAAGACTGAGAAATGCTGGTGGGTTGGCTATGTTTCTTAGGCACGACCACCCTTTTTGCATTCTGAATGAAGTTGAATAAATACTGAGCAAAAATGGAACGTGGCTGAGGGTTGTAGAGTTGTAACCTGAGGGTTTAAATGTGTTTTTCTGCTTCAAAATGGTGTGGATTCATTTTACTCAGATTAAGGCCGAGTGATGGTCTCCTCATCAAAGTTTCTATTAGATTGAAGCCTTTCATATGAAGAAGAAAGATTCACCTTCCGAATTTTCCATGATATCGGGTGTATGTATTTTATTTTTAAATTTATTTTTAAGCAGAATGGGATCATTTTTGACTACATTTTAACCAGGAAAGCTATTATTTGATTCAGTTGAAAATACAGCAAGTGCCTGGTTCTAATTTCAATCAGTTACTTTTCTTGATTTAATTGCAGCAAGATATATTGGAAAGACTTCGGGGTTAAGGCTTAAATTTGATCCTGGTTCCCACGAGAACCCCAATCCTTTGTGAGTACAGTAATTTAAGAATGGCAGATAAAAGACTTTTCGGTTAGAACCTAGGCAGTAAAAAGAATTAATATTTAAGTCAACTGGTCATTAAAAATTCTTTTGAAGTTTTGCGAGGCTTCAGGAAGAATTTAGATTGCCTAAAAATTGTCAGTCGCAATCTGTCCAATTAAAACATTGTTGATATTCCAATGCAGCTAGCTGCATTGCCAGCAGCTGAAATTACTGACTGTGTTAAGAAAGGTCTTGGTCGTGTTTAAATGTATAGGGGAGGGTCATCTGGGACAGGGATGTGTGTTATGTGTAGGACAACTCGCTGTGGCCAACTCACCAGGGGATAAGAGTTACACTAATATTGAAGAAATGGTGGAATAAAATCGCTAAAAAAAGGATGCGAAAGGAAGGATAAAATGAGATGTGAATGACAAAGGTGAAAATATTTTTTTTTAATTACTTTAAATAATGGAATTGAATTGTTGAACTGTCTTAAGATATGCTATCCCACGGTGAGTTGGCCACGGTGAGTTATCCCGTAGCAAGTTGTCCCACTCTGGGGACAAAAAAGTAAAGATGGTCAGTGTGATCTTATAATGAAAGCCTTGGGGCTTGAATCACAGGGTCACAGCTGCCATCTTAAATTTTTGACTCCTTTGAATATAAAATTGCTTTATTACATACATTGAGATGTAACTTGGTCTACTGTATTTTAACTTTAATCTCTCTCTCTCTCTCTCTCTTATCTGTCTGTCCATCTGTCCGTCCATCCATCCATCCATCCATCCATCCATCCATCCATCCATCCATCCAGTGAAGGCAGTACATTAGAACAGGGCTTTTCAACCAGTGGTACGCAACCATCCTAGAAAAGTGGTAGCGGGGGAGGGGAATAAGCTGAACTGGTGGCAGCACCGCACAAGCCTGAGCGAGAGAGGGCTGGAGCTGCAGGGCTGTCGGGGCTCAGCGGAAGCGCCATGCTCCAGCTGGAGCTCGGCACTGATCCTGGCGCTTCTGCTGAGCCCAGAAGAAGCGCCGATCAGCTGGAATGTTGCAGCATCCCCAGGGTCTTGTGATTTACATCCAGATGCTTGGCAACTGATTCATATTTATGACGGTCACAGTGTCCCAGGATCATGTGAAATGACCAAAACCTGCTGCAACCACCCAGCAGATGGGGGGAATAAAAACCAAACACCCCCCACCCCAACCCCACTGTCAATCCTCAACAGAAATGCACACAACAGACAGGAGGAAGAGCACCGCCGGGCAGGCAGGCAGGTGTTTTGCTCAGCTGTGGCTTGGGGGGCACTTTTTTCAGTGTCGTTGTAACTTCGAACAGTCACTAAGCGAACTGTTGTAAGTCGAGGACTGCCTGTACTTCATCACTTTTTTCCTTTTTTGGGGGTGGGGGGGGGTCATCAAGTTTTAGACACCTTGCTAGGCGACTGGTGGTACTCGGATGTTGCCATATCCTAAAAGTGGTACAATGGGTGAAAAGGTTGAAAAGCCCTGCAATAGAAGTTCTGTCAGTATTGAAGGCAGCAAAGAATCTAATAAGACAATCTCTCTGAAATGATGACCCAACCGCTCACGGGTTGTCTGATACTGTAATCTAATTTAGCAGTAGGGGGCAGCTAAACTATAGGGTTAGGTAGTATTTTGGACCAGACACAAACGAGAATTTCAACAGTGTTGGCTGGTTGCTTTCACAATACAGTTATGGTTTATATAACAACTTTGAGGTGAAAAAACCCAGCCTGCTTTTTAAAAATGTAACATATCTTCCAGAAAATTCAGATGTACAGCGGGAGACTCAACTGCCTCCCTTATACAATCAGGAGGAGTTAACAGAGGCATAAAACCAAGATCATGTGAAGTGTTAGTACCACTTTATAATGCCTCGGTAGGACCACACTTGAAACATTGCATCCATTTTTGGTCGCCACAACATAAAAAACATTGAGATTCTAGAAAGACTGCAGAGAAGAGCAACAAAGATGACTAGGAGACTGAAGATTAAAACACACTAAGAATGGTTGCAGGAATTGAGTATGTCTAGTTTAATGAAAAAGAAGTTGTGGGCGCTCCAACACTGGAGGTTTTTAAGAAGAGATGAGATTTTTCAGAAATGGTGTAGGGTCTCCTGGTTAAGCAGGGGGTTGGACTAGAAGACCTTCAAGATCCCTTCCAACTCTGTTATTCTGAGTTTCATAGTTTTCCAGCTAACAAATTTTATTGCAAGGCAAGCTTTTGTGATCTAAGCTTGTAAGCCGCCCTGAGTCTTCGGAGAAGGGCGGGATATAAATGGAATTAAAATAAAAATAAAATAAAAAAATTTCACCCGGTGACATGGAGCGACTAGACCAGGGGTCTTCAATCTCTGGCCTTTTATGACTTGTGGACTTCAACTCCCAGAATTCCTCAGCCAGCATGCCTGGCTGAGGAATTCTGGGAGTTGAAGTCCACAAGTCATAAAAGAGCCGAGTTTGAAGACCCCTGGACTAGACTCATGTGGGAATGGAAGACAGAAAATAACCATCTTAGACATCTGTCAATAGACAAAACCGCCTAGATTTACATTACATTACATTATTTAATTTATTTCCTGACTCCAGCAATCACCTTCAATCTAGCCTCACATGATTGCTTATCCCTTTCTGTGGTGAGATTTGGTTTTATTGCTATCATATATCCTCGAAAATAAAAATTTACTTATTTATTTTATGGAAAAATGTTGCAGTTGAAGAGTCAGTCTTTCTAACGCTGGAGAAAGACATCTCATAGAGACCTAGGCCTAAACAGTGGCGTAGCGTGGGTTGTCAGCACTTGGGGCAAGGCAAGTAATTTGCGCTCCCTAACCCGCTGGGCAGCCGCTGCACTGTCCCTCCCCCAGATAGTCCCTCGCTCTCTCTCCGCACCGCACCGCACGCCTGGCACCCCCCCTCCACAGTGGGCGGCGACCCGGCAGCTCGGATCGGATTCGCACAGCCAGCACTGCAGTGAGAGAGAGTGAGTGAGCCAGGCAGGGGCAGAGAGCTGCGAGTGCGAGCGCGCCCCCCAGATGTTGCGCCCGGTGCGGCCGGCCCCCCCTGCACCCCCCACGCTATGCCACTGGGCCTAAATACATCTTTTTTTGCAGGTTTTCACTCTAATCTTTGTCACCAAAAAAGTTAAACAGTATGTCTGTCTTTCCCTCCCATGTCTTCCTGTCCAATTGTCCATATCCTCCTTTGCCTGTTCAGATATCTGTTAGCTCTAGTCCAGGGGTGCCAAACTGCTGGCCCGCAGGCTGGATGCCTCTTAGTGAAACTGCACCCACCCCATTGCCAGTGATGGGGGAAAAAGTCGGCATACGTCGCAACACGTCACATGACGTTGTGAGTTTGACACCCCTGCTCTAGTCTCATTTCTAGCTGCAAAACCAACTTTGTCCCAAAGATGATTTTTCAAAAGGCGGCTGGACTTTCTTTTTCCTGGAAGACGTTTCGCTTCTCATCCGAGAAGCTTCAGTCAGAACTGAAGAAGCTCCTCGGACGAGAAGCGAAATGTCTTCCAGGAAAAAACAAAGTCCAGTTGCCTTTTGAAAAATTGCCTTTGGGACAACCATGTTCTGGATGACTGAGAATCTCCACAGGCAAAACCAACTTGTTATTCGCCAACTTATCCCAGTTTAAATCCTCCATCGTTCTGACTTGTTGTAAAAGCTGTTGTCAGATTTCTCCTGATTCTCAGCTCCCACAGACTACTGTAACACAGCTCTTCTCCTACAATGTTGTTAACCTTACAGAAAATCTTCAGTCGTATTCATACTGTAAAATGAAATCGGGTAATGACATGATGGTTGATAAAGATCTTTATATGCTGATCATTGTGGTTTGCAGAAATTGAGACTTTGGCAACAGAGTTTCTTGGTTGGTAATCTGTTATTTGAATCTCTCTGCTCATGTATTTACTAATGGGATTATTTCACCAGTAATTGAAATGCAACATGAGACCTAAGGATGACCTTCGTTTCCCCTATGTTTTAATCCAATGCTGCAACTTTTGGCATAAGATAACTGGATGGAATCCACAGCCTCTGGTTTGCTAAAATTTAGAAAATAGGTTATCTCCAGATTATATTATGTGTGACTGTGTGCCAATAAATGAATATAGAACAGAGATGAGAATCTGTACCTGAGGTTGCTGAAGCAATATAGCTTTATGGTAAATATTCAGATATACAATAAATTGGAGTAAGTCAAATAGAGTGCCGATTGGCAAAAAGCTTTTGATACTGGTAGATGTAGGCAAAAAACTAATCTTTGTTTATTGATTGGAACTTCTTAATTATCATCCTGTTTAGTGGAAAAGAACAGTTCAATATGTATCACCTGGATAAAACAGAGTGTTAAAAGATAGATGAAAATAATCTTAAATTTGTGGGGAAGAACTAATGTAATAAAAATGAATTTTGCATCAAGACTGATACGTATTTATTTGGGGATCAGAATCTGTTTGGACTGGGCCAAAGTCTTCCAGGCAGCTTGAGTGGCTGGCTGAGGGGATTAGAACCCAGGTCTTTTTACTCCTAGTTCAACACCTTCACCACTAGACCTTGGGCCAGTCCCCTGTCTCAGGCCAAGAATCACTTTCATGACTAAGGATAGACTTGAAGCCTTTGTTAATCAAGGATAAAGGTAAAAAGTAAAGGTTCCCCCGCACATGCGTGCTAGTCGTTTCCGACTCTAGGGGCCAGAGCTCATCTCCGTTTCAAAACCGAAGAGCCAGCGTTTGTCCAAGGACGTCTCCGTGGTCATGTGGCCGGCATGATTAAATGCCAAAGGCGCATGGAACGCTGTTACCTTCCCACTGTAGTGGTCCCTATTTTTCTACTTGCATTTTTACGTGCTTTCGAACTGCTAGGTTGGCAGAAGCTGGGACGAGTAACAGGCGCTCACTCTGCTACGTGGCACTCAACACGCCAAACTGCCGACCTTCTGATCGACGAGCTCAGCGTCCTAACCCAGTGAGCCACTGCATCCCTTTAACCAAGGCTATTCCTCAGTTAACTTTGTTTCCTAGGTTCACATACAGGTAAGCATCTCTCACGAGGCTCAAAAATGGTGTTTCTCAACCTTGGCACCTTTAAGATGTGTGGGCATGCTGGCTGAGGAATTCCGGGAGTTGAAGTCCACACATCATAAAGTTGTCAAGGTTGAGAAACACTGCTCAAAAATGATTTGTTTATGTATCCAGGTGCAGGCATCTGCATAGCAGCAGCCACCAGGGGGCGTTGGCCTGGATGGTTTTGGCGGGAAACCCAGTTTCAGCGGGAAACCTAGGGCCGACCCCATTGGCTAGCCGCCTACCTGGCCAGGTATATAAGGAGGCCAGGTAGCCCTTGTTCTCAAGTACGTTCCCCCCCCAATAAAGAGCTGAACACGTACTCCGGCTGGCGTCTCTTCCTTGCGTCAGGCCCACTACATTACAGATTGGTCGACAGTGTGTGGTGTTAACACAGCTCTGAGTCTTACCTTGTTGATGGAATCTAACAGTTCCTCCTGCTGGACCTTCAACGCCCGAAAGGCCTTTCCTCCTAAGGGAGGGAGAAAATATTAACAGCCATGCAAAGTTGTCCGTGTATCTCTCCTTTCCTTCCCTCATGTTCCTCTGTACTTTATCCAGTATTTACAGTTCCTCTTTTAGTTGCAGTTTCTTGATGAGAAAGGAGATGAGAAGTTCCTTTGCTTGGGTTTTGGTTTGCTGTAAATCTTGGGCAATCAAAGAGGAACTAAACCAAATATTCTGACTCTGTGTTTTTCTGTCGCTCTTCTCCACCCCCTCACCCCCCCCCCATGGCAAAGAGGAAAAGCGAAAGCTGAAAAGCAGCTACTGGTAGTCCTCGACTTACGAACACAATTTAGCCCCAAATCTTTTGTTGTTAAGGGAGACATTTGTCATGTGAGTTTTTCCACACTTTATGACATTTCTTGCCACAGCTGTTAAGTGAATCACCGTAGTTCTTAGTAACTCGGTTGTTAAGTGAACCTGGCTTCCCCCTTGACTTTGCTTGTCAGAAGATCGCAAAAGGGGATCACATGACCCCGGGACACAGCAAGCGTCATACATATGAACCGGTTGCCAAGCATCTGAATTTTCATCACATAACCATGGGGTTGCTGCAAAGGTTCTGACTGTGAAAAATAGTCATAAGTCACTTTATTCAGTGCCATGGTAACTTTGAATGGTCACTAAACGAGCTGTTGTAAGTCAAGGATCACCTATAAAAGACTACGGCTACGGTGGAAATCTGACATTGCAAAGTTGGCCAGGGAAGGAAAGATTCAGGTCTTGCCAAAAAATAATGTATCAGCTTAAAGGCTTTTTGTGTGTGGTAAGAATGGCAGACTTCCACATTCACAAGTAATTTGTGTTGTTTTGAAATATCTGCCCATAATAAGAAAGGAGGTAGTGGTGACTGGCATGTCCGTCAGTCCTTAGAGGTAGCCCAGAGAAGCACCAACCATGAGTGCTCACACTACCTTCGTTGTGAGATTAGATTAACAGAATCTTGCCAGTTTGAAAGTACATCTTCTTCCCCTTTATCTTTATAATCCAAGAGACGAAGGAAGGTCTTCTTCTGAAACAGAATGGGACAACTCGCTGCAGCCAACTCTACACAGGACAATTCGCCGTGGGACAATTCAACTTAATCATTTAAAATTATTTTAAAAATTATTTTAACTTCTGTCATTCACATTTAATTTTGTCCCTCCTTTTGCATCCTTTCTTTAATTATTCCATTCCACCATTTCTTCATTATCAGTGTAACTCTTGTCCTGCGGTGAGTTTTTTTTGTAACTGTTGTCCTGCGGTGAGTTTTTTTTTAATCCCATTTCTATCCCGCCCTTCACCGAAGACTCAGGGTGGCTTACAATTTAAAGCACAAATCAATGTGCTTAGCAATAGCCTTCATTCTATGTACATGCCTGCTTATTAGGGCTTTGTCCCCCCCAAGCGGCATTATTACAAAGTCAGCTTATTGCCCCCAACAATCTGGGTCCTCATTTTACCTGCCTTGGAAGGACGGAAGGCTGAGTCAACCTTGAGCCTGGTGGGATGCGAACCTGCACTAATTGCAGGCAACTGGTGTTAGTTAAGGAGGCATTAGCCCACTGCTTCACCAAGGCTCTTGAGTTGTCCCAGGGCAAGTTGTCCTATGACGAGTTGGCAGCAGACGAGTTGGCCATAGCAAGTTGGCTGTGATGAGTTGTCCTAGAACTCTTCTGAAATGTTTGCCACACCCATGCTGCTTCTCTGGGCTCAGCTGCCTCTTATCTGATTGCTGCCTAGTCTGCTCCTCCTCCTCCTCCTCCTCCTCCTCCTCCTCCTCCTCCTCCTCCTCCTCCTCCTCCTCCTCCTCCTCCTCTTCTTCTTCTTCTTCTTCTTCTTCTTCTTCTTCTTCTTCTTCTTCTTCTTCTTCTTCTTCTTCTTCTTCTTCTACCTTCTGTTAAGCAGAGTCAATGGGGAAGCCAAGTTCACTTAACAACCGTGTTACTATCTTAACACCTGCAGTGATTCACTTAACAACTGTGGCCAGAAAAGTCATAAAATGGTGCAAAACTTGCTAAGCAAGCGTCTCATGTAGCAACAGAAATTTTGGGCTCAACTGTGGTCAAACGTCAAGGACTACCGATACCTATCACTCCTGCCTTGAGATGATATGCTGAAAAGCAAAATAAAAGAGGCCCTTTCTTTCTTTCTTCCTTCCTTCCTTCCTTCCTTCCTTCCTTCCTTCCTTCCTTCCTTCCTTCCTTCCTTCCTTCCACTCCACTCCACTCCACTCCATTAAACTGAGGCCCTCTGCATGGACTTCTTCAAGGAAGGGTAATCTCATGTCAAGTCATCCTGAGCAAATTATGGAAGTGCTGACTTTGATGGTTTATAACTTGAATGTGAACTTAAATGCTGACCATTGGATTATTTGTTTTATTTTTAGTTTAGCTCAATATCATTTAGATTCAAAATGATTTAAATTCAAGTTTGTGTGATCGGCATGATGACCTGTGGATGCACATGACATCAACGGGGCCACTGCTGTTATTTTTTTTTCCTTTTCACTGTGTCAAACCCCTTTCAGATCATCGCCTGCTTTAGGGCAGGACATTCATTTTCAGCAATTGCCCCACTAAAATTTGGGGATACGTTCAAAGGAAACTTTGAGCCTCCAGAAGGAAACTTGGGGGGAAAAAAACACGACCTCTTTAGGGTGATGGCTTGGCTATCCACCCCATATAAACAATAAATGAGAGAAGGCAAAAGCTAGGAAGAGTTTTGCGCTAAGGCAGAAACAGAAATTACAGACACCTAATTAAAGAGCAACCCAATCAAGATATCTAAAAATAAGTCAATATGTGCAAAATTAAGCTTCATTCCTCTCCTTGACCCACCTTCTCCTTTTGATAGAGCATGCTTGCTGGCCTGCCACCCAACAGACAGTGCTGGAATACTTGAGCCCCCATGATTGTAAGGCTTCCTGTTTCCAAGACTACCCAAAAAAGTCAAGTTGACAGCCGCAACAGTGCCATTGAAGTTCTGTCGACTGACATGTTGACTTTTTTGACCACATCCTGCAGATCCCCCTGCTTCCTGCTTTTCAAGCTGGAACTGTCGCTGTGCCTCGGTCGGGAGGCCTCAAGCTGTATATTTTTCTAAGAGGATGTCACTGCCAGCTTATCAGCTGAGTTCCCAGGAAAGATCCAAAGATTTATAATAAACCTGGAAGGGAGGGCTTCTAGTCAAACCCCCTGCTCAAGCAGGAGACCCTATACAATTTGAGATAAGGGGCTGTCCAGTCTCTTAAAAACCTCCATTGATGGAGCACCCACAACTTCTGGAGGCAAGCCCTTCCACTAGATGATTGTTCTCACTGTTAGGAAGTTTCTCTTCAGTTCTAGGTTGCTTCTCTCCATGATGAATTTTCATCCATTGTTTCTTGTCTTGCCCTCTGGTGCTTTGGAAAATAAGTTGACGCTCCCTCTTCTTTGTGGCAGCCCCTCAAGTACAGGAACACTGCTGCCATGTCACTCCTAGTCCTTCTTTTCTCTAGAGTAGCCAGTGCTTTTTTTTGTAAAAGAAAAAGGTGCCGGAACTCACACATGTCATACAACCCGCCTTGCCTACCCTACAATATTCCATCCAAAAAAGGTGCCGGAACTCCGTTCTGAGCGTTCTATGAGAAAAAAAGCCCTGAGAGTAGCCATACCCAAATCTTGCAACCGCTCTTCAACTTGTAAGCCCATGCTTGCAAAAATATCCGTTCATCAGATCAAGGAGTTGATAAGAAACTCCAGCCCTTGCTCAGCTAAAGTTCTGCGGGCCAGTTGGGTGCCCTCCTTAGCCCTTAGGGTATTCTGTTAGTCTCCTTTCACAACCCAAAGTTGTTTTCTCCCGTGGTTCTACCCGGCAAAGCCTATCCAAATCCTCTTTCTGCCCCGTTTACGGTGTCTTTCACTCCTTCCCTTTCCCCTTGGTCCCTCTGGTTCTCTTGCTGTTAATAATTTCCCAACGCTAGTCTCTTTCTCAACTTTTAAGTTGAAAAAGACACATTCCCAAACAGCTGTTACCTTGCGGATTCATCGGCTCACTTGTGCCTTTGCCTTGTCTTCCAAAGGGTCCCCTGGATTCCCACACACGGCTCTGCTCTGCTCAGCACTGCCACTCCGCTCTGCTGTCTCCTACTCGATTGTCCTCTTTGGATAGACAGCACGGTCTGCATGCATGTATGTGTGAAGTGGCCACTTCCTTTTTTTTCTGCTCAGAGAAACCACAGTTCATTGGCGCACATCCGTTGCATGGGTAGAAGTAGGCTTAATGTTTCGGGAAGCCTCGTGCTGCAGGGAACCGTGTGTGTGTGGGGGGGGGAGGAGGCTGGAAATGACAGGCCCACCCTTTGTGCAGAAGGAGCAGGTGGAAACTCCAGGCAAGGCTGGGGTGAAGGAGGGTTGAGGGAGGGATGGGGGGGGCAACGTTCCTAGCAGCTGCAAAGCTTAACAGATATTTTCAGATTTGCAGCATCTCAAGTTATTGTGCTGTTGAAATATGTATTAGCTCATTCTTACTCACTGTTTTGGTGTGGGGAGAACTGCATTGCATGTTTTAAAGTAAGAGTACAGTCACTCACCCCACCCCACCCCACATGGCCCATGGAGCCCTACAAGGCACTGCCAAAACATGATGACAAATTGACGCGTTTTCAGCTGTTCCGAGTTTCACTCACTTTAAGGTGGGTTGGTATAGTATGGGAATGGGAGCCTAAGGCCTCACTGTGGCAAGATTCAGGTCATCCCCGACTTACAACAGTCCCTTTAGTGACTGTTCAAAGTTACAACAGCACTGAAAAAAGTGACTTGTGAACAGTTTTCACACTTATGACAGCATCCCCATGGTCACATGATCAAAATTCGGACGTTTGGCAATGAGTTCATATTTACGATGGTCGCAGTGTCCTGGGGTCATGTGATCACCTTTTGCAACCTTCTGACAAGCAAAGTCAATGGGCAAGCCAGATTCAACTCAACAACCGTGTTACTAACTTAACAACTGCAGTGATTCACGTTTACAACTGTGGCATGAAAGGTTGTAAAATGGGGCAAAATTCACTTAGCAACTGTCTTGCTTAGGAACAGAAATTTTGGGGTCAATTGTAAGTTGAGGACTACCTATATTATGGGGTAGCTATAAGTTAAGCTATAAGTTCGCTCGCTTCCCCACCCTTAAAGGGATGCAGTGGCTCAGTGGGTTAGGGCGCTGAGCTTGTCGATCAGAAGATCAGCAGTTTGGCGGGTTGAATCCCGAGTGCCGCGTAGCAGAGTGAGCGCCTGTTACTTGTCCCAGCTTCTGCCAACCTAGCAGTGCGAAAGCACGTAAAAAGGCAAGTAGAAAAATAGGGACCACTCCGGTGGGAAGGTAACAGCATTCCGTGCGCCTTTGGCGTCTAGTCATGCCGGCCACATGACCATGGAGTCGTCCTCGGACAAACGCTGGCTCTTCAGCTTTGAAACAGATATGAGCACCGGCCCCTAGAGTTGGAAACGACTAGCACGCATGTGCGGGGGAACCTTTACCTTTACCTTTTATAAGTTAATACTGACTTGGCATATAACCAACCAACCAACTAAACAACCAACCATATTATTAGCATCCAGTCATATATTTTATGATTTCTCCCTTTGTAACAAGACCAGCCATGGAGATCAGCAGGCTCCTCCTGCTTATTTGGCTGGAATGAAGAAAACAACCCTTTGGGACACACAGACATGCACACACAACAACAACAACAACAACATTATAGCAATACAAAAATAGGGATAAGGCTCATTTGAATCCCAGCAGACCTGCTGTTGCATGCAGAACAGTGTTTATCCAAGCATCTGGACCTGGTTTTGATAAGTCCGTCGAAGTATGGCTGATTCATCAAGACTTGTGAGTGGAAGCATTTGACCGGGTTCCCTTGATGGTTGTTTTGGCTTTGTAGCCATTGAATGGATTTGAGTCCCAGTGTTACATGCTTCTATATGTATTGTTATTTTTATGAACCGTGGTCGCTACTGTTTTATTGCAATATGTGTCTACACTGCTCAGAGTGGGCATTGATTGGAGCAGCTTAGAAGCCCAATAAAAGAAATAAAAAGAATTGAATTTTTTTAAAAAATCATTTTGAAAGCCATTCCAAAGGTCTCCAAGATACTCATGAAGCTTTACACCGGGCATTTTTGGTATGCTTACTAAATTGTCCTAGAATTAGCTGTATTTGGATAGAGCCTGACACAGCTCAAGACTTGGGAGTGAGGTTTTGACCCATGGGTGTGTGGTGGACTTTTGCCCTCTGTCTAGGGACCATGGACTTTGGTTACATTTCTAGCTTGCAGAAATCAAGGCTCCACATTTGCTGTTGCCAAACTTTACCTTTAATGATGGTGATAGCCTTTCCAGCAGCATCCAGGAAGCAGAAGGGAATCTGTTCTTAATGTAGTTCACACATGTAAACAAACTATAAACTCTCATAGGGATTCCCACCCCTTCCCTGACCTCTGCTGTGGAGAGGTAATCCCATCTGCAGCTGTTACCCAGTATGTTAGTATGTGGGTACTAACACATGTTCTCTGCTTAAAGGTTGTGCAGCACAGCTGTGCTTTGTCTGTTTTTGGTGCCTTTGAGGCTGTCTTGACTCTGGGTGACTTGCCTGGAAAAGTCCCTGCAGTTTTCTTGGGATGAGTTTGGAAGCAGTTTACTCCTGATTGGCCCAAGGTCACCCAGCTGGCCGAAGGTTGGACTAGAACTTGATCCCTAGCTTGGTGCCTTAGCCACTACACCAAATTGTGCCAACTCTGCCTGGTTTGGCTTGGCACCTCACAGGCATCCTGCCATCAAACGAAGGGGGGGGGAGGGAGGATCAAAGGGAGAAGAAAGGAGAAAGGATGAAAGGGCAATAAAGCTTTGTGTGTACATGGTAGGAAATTGGGAGGGGGGGAATGACAGGTGAGAAGCATCAGAGCAGCCAGATCCTGTTTGTGCCAGCACCCCATAGCCAGGCACTCTGAGAAATATGCAGATTACCCCCAAACATCTCAGAGTTCTTAAAATACGTTGGCAAGCTCTGGTTGGCTGGAAACGAACTGGTCATGGGGAGAGGGATGGGTTGTGGGCAAACCTACACCTTACTTTTTGTATCTAGTGAGCGTGGTAGATTTCAGAGCTGGCTTGGCTTTACTGCAACCAAGATCCTGAGTAAAAGAGCCCTTTGCTTTAACCAAATGGAGTCAAAGGCTTTTCTTTCCTAAGGGATAAGATTGGGGTAAATTGTCTCTGTTGTATTTCATCTAAAGGTAAAGGTAAAGGTAAAGGTTCCCCCACACATGCGTGCTAGTCATTTCCAACTCTAGGGGCCGGTGCTCATCTCCGTTTCAAAGCCGTTTGTCCAAGGACATCTCCGTGGTCATGTGGCCGGCATGACTAGACGCCAAAGGCCTTGGTGGAGCAGTGGGCTAATGCCTCCTTAAGTAACTCCAGCTGCCTGCAATTAGTGCAGGTTTGAGTCCCACCAGGCTCAAGGTTGACTCAGCCTTCCATCCTTCCGAGGTAGGTAAAATGAGGACCCAGATTGTTGGGGGCAATAAGCTGACTTTGTAAAAATGCCACTGGGGGGGGCAAAAGCCCTAATAATCAGGCATATACATAGAATGAAGGCTATTGTTAAGCACATTGATTGGTGCTTCTTAGATTGTAAGCCGCCGTGAGTCTTCGGAGAAGGGCGGGATATAAATGGGATTAAATAAATAAATAAATAAATAAGGCGCACGGAACGCTGTTACCTTCCCACCTTAGTGGTCCCTATTTTTCTACTTGCATTTTTACGTGCTTTCGTACTGCTAGGTTGGCAGAAGCTGGGACGCGTAACAGGCACTCACTCTGCTACGCGGCACTCGGGATTCGACCCGCCAAACTGCCAACCTTCTGATCGACAAGCTCAGCGTCCTGACCCACTGAGCCACCACGTCGTTTTTCATCTACCAGGAGTTTAATAGTGGCTCCATTCAGGAAGAACCCTGCAAAGTGAAACTTCTGTTTCTATAGATTTGAGATGGCTTCAGTGTGGAGAGCACGCTGATGCTAATAATTATAAATAGGCCGAGTCGGTAAGAAATTCCATTTGGAAAACACTGTCACCGAACTCTGTTGTGTCAACTATAGTGGGAGCTTTGGTCGCCATGTTGCAGGGTGGGGTCCTCTGGGATTTGCCTGATTCTACCAGATTTGCTTGAGACAGCTGCCTCCTCTCTATAGGAGAAAGATAAAAATATTTTTTTTGTTCACCTGGGCACTTTGGATGGATGGAGAAGGGTTGTTTCCCCACAAATAGGGATGAAGAAAGAGCGGGAGGAGGAGGGGGGGAAGGAGGAGGAGGGGAAGGAGAAGAAAAAGGAAGGAGAAGGAGAAAGAAGAGGAGGAGAAGGAAGAAGAAGGAGGAGGAGGAGAAGAAGAACGATCATTGATTTAATTTGAAATTTAATTAAATTAAAATTACTGTAAAGCAATTACAGATACCCACGTATCTGAAAATATTTCTGCACACTTTTAGAACTTAAAAGTTGGCGTCAGTTTCTGGAGGAATAGGCTAGACCAGTGATGGTGAACCTTTTAGAGACCGAGTGCCCAAACTGCAACCCCAAACCCACTTATGTATCATTGGGTGCCAGGTGGGCGTGGCCCATTGGGTGGGCGTGGCCCATTGGGTGGGCGTGGCTGCGGTGCTAACAACAGACTGGGTGAGACTAAAAAGTTCAATCAATCAATTCCAACTTTGCGAGATCTTTTTTTTTCCCTGCGAGAAGTTAAAATTGACTGATTGAACCTTTTTTTTTTCACACAGTGGTGGAGGCCTAAAGCGAAAAGGTTTTATAAAACCCAGCTGAAGGCCTAGGACTGGGGCAATGGCGCGCGTGCCCACAGAGAGGGCTCTGCATGCCACTTGTGGCACACGGGCCATAGGTTTGCCACCACGGGGCTAGACTGTCCCTTCTGAAGCAGTTTAGGTTCCTCAACACTGGTTCAGTTCTGCTCATTGAATCGACTGATGTGCAGATCAATTTATACTACTATCAGATCTGTTATTATTTATTTATTTATTTATTTATTTAGTTAGTTACATTTATATACCGCCCTTTCCCTGAGGACTCAGGGCGGTTTACAGGGAATTAAAAAATCCACCATACAAAAGTTAAAAAACCAAATTAAAAAATATTAAATTGACCCTGTACACTTAAAACCCCAATTAAAAATTTCTCCTCAGCCTGGGCCCGAGAGCTCAAAGAGCCAGGTCTTCAGGCCCCGGCGGAATGATCGGAGGTCGGGGGCAGTTCTCAGCTCCACCGGCAGCTGGTTCCAGAGGGCAGGCACTCCCACTGAGAAGGCCCTATCCCTGGGTGTCACCCGCCGGCAATCTCTTACCGGCGGAACCCTGAGCAGACCCTCCCTGTGGGAGCGCACTGGGCGAAGGGCGTTTGATGCCGGCAGCAGGTGTTCCCTCAAATAGCCCGGACCCAACATGCATATGTTGACATTTCTTTTATTGGGCTCTGGGTGTAAAAAAAATAGCTTATGTGGTCAGAGTATTTACATCCAGGCCTTTGGCCTCTGGACAATACTATCTTCTTAGAATCAATAGTATGAAGAACCTAGGGGAAACCCCCCCCCCATATTTCGGGATCTACTCGTGGTTCAGCAGGACTGCCAGGGGAGAGGGAAAGAAAAGGGCAGAGACATCTCTGCATGATAAAAAAAAGCCATTTCCCGACCTCCTCAGATCCTGCTATGCTGCTTCACTCTGGCAGAGTGGAGATGGGAGGGATGAGCAAAGAACCCTGAGGGTGGATGCGAAGAGTAAGGTGTGAAGGTCACTTCAGCTGTCCAGTGAAAGTAAGCAGGCACCTCCAGGTGAGCAGCAGCAATATAAGAAGATGCCGGAGGCAGATGATCACCTGTGCGAGAAAGGGCAAAGGCACCCTCTGACACCGCTCAGGAGAAGGACTGATAAAACTGCTCCCGTTGTCTACTAAGAAAACCAGATGGATAGACAAGATAAAGCGATTATTGGCATAGTGCTGGACGGATGACTTGGTCCTCAGGTTGGATAGTATTCAAAGTGCTATTGAAGAAGATCGGAAGATCTCTCGGAGTACCGATGGTGCTCATGATGGATTCAGCCTTCTGGACATCTAGTGGCTGGTAGAATTGCAGTGGGATCGTGAAAGGAAGCATGAAATGGAAAAAAAAAAGGTTGATGAAACTTAATATTATATGGCGAAAGCAGGAATAACCCTGATTAATTTTAGTGTGAAGACAGAACTAATTCTATAATGTAGAAAATCATTCAAGAGAAATGTGTCTGTCTGTCTGTCTGTCTGTCTGTCTCAGGGGTAGGCAACCTTGGCTCTTTTATGACTCGTGGATTTCAACTCCCAGAATTCCTGAGCCAGCCTGGCTCAAGAATTCTGGGAGCTGAAGTCCACGAGTCATAAAAGAGCCAAGGTACCTGTTGTGTACTGGGTTCGTTGCGCAGGAATGAAGACGAGGAGAGTGAGTTCAGCAAAGATCATGGTTTATTGCTTGCAGGATCTGAACTGGAGAACAGGGCTGCAGATGCAGTAATTTATACCCCTGGCCCCTAGGAGGCTGCCAATAGGTTTGAAGCAACCTATTGCCGCCCTAGGGGCAACCAATAGCAGCACTGGAGACGGGTTGTCTGAGGAGCTGGGAGCTGTTAGCTAGCTTCCCTGCTCAAACAGCCTTCCAGCAATTACCACGTGGTGTTCTCTTAACAAAGCAAGCCCAATACATTACAGTACCCCTGGTCTGTCTGTCTGTCTGTCTGTCTGTCTGTCTGTCTGTCTGTCTGTCTATCTATCTATCTATCTATCTATCTATCTATCTATCTATCTATCTATCTATCTATCTATCTATCTATCCGTTCCCTCACTGTTTCCAGGATGGCTTTGTGGGCCACATGAAACCACTTCGCAGGCCAGCTCCGGCTCCCGGGCCTTGTGTTTGACATGTCTGATCTATTCTGTCCATCTATCCATTCATTGCTGGTGGGGAGGGGTTTGGGGGAACACCTCATTCCAAAACACCTCGCACCAACAATCAACATCCAGAGAAGCATAAATGAATGTCAGATCAACAATCAAGAAATAAACAATATCCCAATCAAGGAACCAAAGAAGCCAACAGCAAACAGCCCAGCCAAAGAACCTCCAGGACCACCCTCACCAACATCGACAGGACAAGCCACTAGAGAATATAAACTGAGAGCAAACTGCACTCCTTACTAGCCCTGATGATGTTATCTAGTCTGGGTAATGAAATGTCTGCAAGAAAACAAGCAAGGTCAGAGAGCACCAAGGACCCCCTCATTCCAACCCTGAGCTTCAAATATTCGCCTTGATTAATCAAAGAATTGTCAAACGAGCTAACAGGAAACAGCCCAGCCAAAGAGCCTCTAAGACCATTCTAAGACTAGGGCAATCTGTTGTTGTTAGTTGCGAAGTCGTGTCCGACCCATCGCGACCCCATGGACAACGTTCCTCCAGGCCTTCCTGTCCTCTACCATCTTCTGGAGTCCATTTAAGCTCACCTCTACTGCTTCAGTGACTCCATCCAGCCACCTCATTCTCTGTCGTCCCATTCTTCTCTTGCCCTCAACCTTTCCCAGCATTAGACTCTTCTCTGGTCAGTCCTTCCTTCTCACTATGTTTCCACTTTAATTAGGTGGCCAAAGTATTTGAGTTTCAACTTCAGGATCTGGCCTTCTAAAGAACAGTCAGGGTTGATCTCCTCTAGGACTGACCAATTTGATCACCTTGCAGTCCAGGGGACTCGCAGGAGTCTTCTCCAGCACCATAGTTCAAAGGCCTCAATTCTTTGGCGCTCAGCCTTTCTTATGGTCCAGCTTTCACTGCCATACATTGCAACTGGGAAGACCATAGCCTTGACTATAGGCACTTTTGTTGACAGGGTGATGTCTCTGCTTTTTAGTGTGCTGTCTAGATTTGCCATGGCTTTCCTCCCCAGGAGCAAGCATCTTTTAATTTCTTGGCTACAGTCCCCATCTGCAGTGATCTTGGAGCCCAGGAAAATAAAATCGGTCACTACCTCCATTTCCCCCCCATCTATTTGCCAGGAATTGAGAGGGCCGCATGCCATGATCTTGGTTTTCTTAATGTTAAGTTTCAACCCAAGTTTTGCACTCTCCTTCTTCACCCGCAACAAGAGGCTCTTTAGTTCTTCTTCACTTTCTGCCATTAGAGCAATCCACTAGAATATAAATTGAGTGCAAACCCCATCAAGCACTGATGTTGCCTAATTTTGGGTAATGAAATGTTTGCCAAGAAAACAACCAAGTTCAGAAAGCACCAAGGACCGGTCTGTCTGTCTGTCTGTCTCCTATCTATCTATCTATCTATCTATCTGAAGTAGCCAAGGACCACTCGGGACGACAGGCTAGTAACAACAGATTTATTTAAGAGCAAAGGCAAACATAGAATAACTCGTCCGGCTTTTATAGCCGGCAGCTGGTAGTGAGGACCAATCAGCGGTGTTCATTTTGGCGCCCTGTCAGGCAGGGACCAATCCGCGTCGTCTTTTGTTGACAGCTCCGGCTTCCGCGTGTCTTGGTGTTTTGACAGCCGCGAGCTGTCAGTGGTTGCGCCTGCGCTGTACGGTGGACGCTTTGACAGCTCAGGCTTCTTCGTAGTCCGGCGTTTGACAGCCGCGAGCTGTCAGTGGTGGCGCCTGCGCGGTGCGGGGAACTTTGACAGCTGTCAAAGTTCCCGCGTGTTTTCTTGTCAGGCTGCTTTTAGTTTATACGCTTGCTGCTGCCGTATTATTTGAACAGTTAACATATATACATCTCTCTCAGGGGATTGTTTACGTATATAACACACCCCTTACCCCTCCCCTGGTGCGTTTCCGTCTTCTTGGATGTTTGAACCTGCCCACTGATAGTCTTTTAGGTAGGTGGGTGGTCTTCGATTCCTGTTTGAGTGGCGAAGGGGTGGAGGGTGGTGAGGTTCCGGGTCTTCGTTTTGGTGTTCTTCTTCCTGGTTTGGAATAGGCAGCATTTCCGGTGGGAGCTGTATGCTGGCATTGGTTGGTTGCCCAGAATTGTGTGGTGGTTGTCTGGGTCTGAGCTGATCAATATGGCGGCGTATGTTGCCCTGTGCTTGCGTAGCTATAAGGTATGAGATGGGCCCTGTTTGTTTTATTACTGTTCCTTGGACCCACTTGTTTTTATCTGTGTATGATCGTGCCCAAATCAATTGACCTGGGTTGAGTGTGCGGGTAGGGTGGGGGTGTGGTTCTTTTTCTGGATACGTGTCAGGGTGCAGTCTGTCCAGACGTGTTATTAGCCTTCTCCCCCATCTTAATTCTGCTGGTGATTTGCCGGTCGTAGAGCATGGTGTTGTGTGTTGTGCTAAGAGGAACTGGCTGAGGCGCCTCTGCCAGTTTCCTTTAACGAATTTTTTTTAATGCTTCTTTCGTGGATCGTACCATAATTTCAGCCATTCCGTTTGACGAAGGGTGGAACGGCGCCGACGTGACCAGCCTAATACAATTCTTCATAGCGAAGATCTGAAATTCACGAGAGGTGAATTGAGGCCCGTTGTCAGAGACTATGGTGTCAGGTAAGCCGTGCGTAGCGAATATTTTTCGTAAAGCTTGAATAGTGGCTTGGGACGTTATTGTTCTAAGGGGGGTGACTTCCAGCCATTTTGAGTGGCTGTCTACTACAATTAAGAAACTTTGGCCTTGGATGGGTCCCGCAAAATCTACATGTATACGTGACCAAGGGTTTCTTGTTGTCTCCCATTTATGGATTGGAGCCTGGGGTGGTTCATTCCTGGTCTCTTGACAGGTATAACACCCACCTACGTACTTTTCTATTTGTTTATCTATGCCTGGCCACCACACATAACTTCTAGCCATCGCCTTCATTTTTACAATTCCAGGGTGTCCTTCGTGTAAAATTTGTAATGTTTGGTCTATGTTTCTCTCTGGTATGATGACCCTATTTCCCCACAGCAGGCATCCTCTATGTGTTGAGATCTCATTTTTTCTGTTATAATAAGGTTGGAATTGAGGTTGTGGATTTTGAGCTGGCCATCCTGTTGTGGCCCATTTGAGGATTCTGGCAAGTATTTTATCTTTGGCAGAATTATTAGCTATGATGTTTGCAGTCAGGGGGCATTCTGGAAGTTGGGAGATTGCTAAAATCTGGCTGGCTGGGGCTGGGTCTGGGTCCCTGGTTTGTATGGGCAGTCTGCTGAGGCAGTCAGCATGACCCAATTCTTTACCTGGTTTATGTATTAGTTGATAGGAATAGGCTGCTAAGAAGGTTGACCATCTTAGCATTCTCGGGGAGAGAATTTGTGGAGTAGTTTTGTTCCACGTGAATATGCCTAGCAGGGGTTTGTGATCTGTAATTATAGTAAATGGTCTTCCATACAGGTAATCGTGAAATTTTTTGACCCCTGCTACTATTGCTAGGGCTTCCCTGTCGATTTGGGCGTAGTTTCTTTCAGCTTTGGTTAGAGTGCGTGAATAGAAGGCTATGGGTCTTTGTGTGCCGTCCTTGAATATGTGACTTAAGACAGCCCCGATTCCATAGGGAGAGGCATCGCAAGCGATGCATATTGGGGTGTCCTCCCTGAAAAGGGTGATCGTTGAACTGTGACAGATAATCTTTTTTAATGATTGGAAGCTATTCTCATGTTCTTTGGTCCAGGACCAAGTTGTACCCTTGTCTAGGAGTCTGTGCAGAGGCTCCGCAATAGTGGCCTTATGGGGGATGAAGGCATGGTAAAAATTTAACAATCCTAAAAAGGATTGCAGCTCTTGCTTATTCCTAGGACTGGGTGCGGTTTGAATAGCCTGTAGTTTTTCTGAGGTGGGGTGGATGCCCTGGCTATCTATTTTGTACCCTAGGAATTCAGTGGATGTGACTCCAATAGAGCACTTTTCCCGCTTAAGTTTGAGGCCGGCTTCTCTGAGCCGGCTTAGCACAGCTGACAGCCTGTCAGCTAAGTTCGCTTCGTTTTCTCCGGCGATGAGAACATCGTCGAAGTAGGGGCAGACCCCGGGTATTCCTTTCAGGGTCTTCTCCATGATACCCTGAAATATACCCGGGGCCGCCGATATGCCAAATTGGAGCCTCTTTACCTTAAAGGCACCGCGGTGGGTGACAATTGTCTGGGCCTCCGCAGTGTCCTCAGTGACAGGTAGCTGTAAGTACGCCTGAGCGAGATCGAGCTTGGCGAAAAGGGTGCCCGAGCGGATGGAAGCAAATACGTCCCTTACCGCTGGCACCGGGTAGGCATGGGGGCTGAGGGCTAAGTTGACTGTCGCCTTATAATCAGCGCACAGTCTCACTTCCCCATTAGGTTTGATTGGGGTGACGATAGGGGTCTCCCAGGTTCCCCCTTCTGTGGGCTCAAGCACCCCTAGTCCTACGAGGCGATCAAGTTCGTTTTCGATTTTTTCCTTAAGGGCAAAAGGTACCCTCCTGGCTCTTATCTTAACTGGTTGGATTGCAGGGTCTAACTGTAAGGAGATGGGGGGACCCGTGTATTTCCCTAAAGTGCCATCGAAAACATCGGCGAACTTATCGCAAACGGCTTCTAGGCTGGGTGTTAGGATGGTGTTAACCCCAGTTAAAGCGATACCTAATGGACTGAACCAGTTTAGTCCTATCAAATCGGTGCGGTTCCCTGGTGTGACTAAAACCTCCAGGGGCCCCTTGAACCCCTTGTACTGCACTACGACCCTGGCTTTTCCTTCCACCGGAATGGGGGTTTTCTGGAAGTCAGCTAGGTGTACCTGAGTTTGTTTCAGGGGGATTTGTCCTCGGCCCTTCTGACAGATCTCCTGATAGGTTGTTAGAGAAATTAAGGAAACTGCCGACCCGGAATCTACTTCCATGTGGCAGGGCACCCCCTGAATCCTGACCCAGATCTTAACCTTGGAGCTTATGCTGTTTACCCTGTCCACAATCTCTACCAGGGGCCCTGGGTGGGGTTCTCTGCTGGCCTGGGCAGCTGGCCTACCTGGGGGTTTTGCCTCCACCTCATTGATGTTGTCCCGGCCCTTGCTGCGGCACACCGGCTTGATGTGGCCGGTCTTCCCGCAATTGTGGCATTTCGCGTTCCTAAAACGGCAACCTCCTCGGGCATGATTGCCCCCGCAGCTGGCACAGGCGGCTCGTTGCTCATAACGCGGTGGCGGTGGAGGGTTCCTGGCTCCCCGGCGGTCCGACGTCTTTCCCCTTCTCGGCTGTCGGTGCTCCATTCGGCGTTGTAGGGCTTCTCCGTCGGTGAAATCTACCGACTCTCCGCTGTCGCTGAAGGCTGCGCTTTCCTGGTAGACGGTCGCGGGGGTCTCTGGGGTCGTGTTGGTCGGCTTCTTCTTGTGGCTGTGTTCGTATGCCATGATCTCCCTGGTCAGCTCGGCCAGGTTCATGTCGGGTTTGGACGTCAGTTTTTTTTGTAGCTTCTCGTCCCTCAGACCGATCACCACCTGGTCTCTGATGCGGTCTTCCAGGTCGGGGAAGCAGCAGTTCCTTGCGGCATGCCTGACCCCGGCGATGAATTCGTTGGCGGGCTCGTCCTGCCGTTGTTTCTTTTGCGCGAATTGCACCCGCCAGTATAGTTCTGATCGAGCCGGCATGTAGTATTTGCTCAGCTGGTCCACCAAGTCCGCATAGGAGACTTCAGTGATGGGCACTGGGCTGAACAACCCGACGGCTGCATCGTACACCGGGGGCCCGCTGATGTACAGCAGAGCGGCGGCCTTTGCTCGGTCGTCAGTGATCTTACTGACGAGGAGGAATCCCTCGACTTGGCCGAGGTGTGATTGCCATCTCTCGGGATGGCGGGTATCAAACTCCCTCACACGGCCGAAGTTTGCCATGTCGTCCGGTCCTGGGTTGCTCCGATGGAAGTTAAAACTTCCGTGACAGCTCTTGCCGGGAACTCCCTTCCTCGGCCGTGACTTCAGCTCCGGAGCGATCCCATCCTCGTCGCCAGTGAAGTAGCCAAGGACCACTCGGGACGACAGGCTAGTAACAACAGATTTATTTAAGAGCAAAGGCAAACATAGAATAACTCGTCCGGCTTTTATAGCCGGCAGCTGGTAGTGAGGACCAATCAGCGGTGTTCATTTTGGCGCCCTGTCAGGCAGGGACCAATCCGCGTCGTCTTTTGTTGACAGCTCCGGCTTCCGCGTGTCTTGGTGTTTTGACAGCCGCGAGCTGTCAGTGGTTGCGCCTGCGCTGTACGGTGGACGCTTTGACAGCTCAGGCTTCTTCGTAGTCCGGCGTTTGACAGCCGCGAGCTGTCAGTGGTGGCGCCTGCGCGGTGCGGGGAACTTTGACAGCTGTCAAAGTTCCCGCGTGTTTTCTTGTCAGGCTGCTTTTAGTTTATACGCTTGCTGCTGCCGTATTATTTGAACAGTTAACATATATACATCTCTCTCAGGGGATTGTTTACGTATATAACACATATCTATCTATCTATCTATCTATCTATCTATCTATCTATCTACCTTCCTTCCTTCCTTCCTTCCTTCCTTCCTTCCTTCCTTCCTTCCTTCCTTCCTTCCTTCCTTCCTTCCTTCCTTCCTTCCTTTCTTTCTTTCTTTCTTTCTTTCTTTCTTTCTTTCTTTCTTTCTTTCTTTCTTTCTTTCTTTCCCATTTCTCTTCCAAAGTGACTCTGGGCAGTTTACAGCATTAAAATATAAAAGCATCCATAGTATGGGCAAAATAAGATACGGTTCCCAAATTCTTGGGAGCTAAATCACCATGCCTGAAATATCCTTTAATCAAAGTTTTGTGTCTTTTTGTCAGAGGGTGGTAGGAAATCGCAGCGTGAAGGAGATGAAAAGTGGTTCCAAAATGCCAAAGAAACTTGACACTTGAGTAGACCAGATGCAGAATTTTTACTCAAATCTTAATTTCTCGCCCTAATCTAAAACCACACAGTTAATGTAACAGAGATCATATTTCAGTACAGATGGTTGAAATACCAAATTATAAATAACTCCAGTATTGACCATATGCTAGTTACTGTAATATATTAGGCACTCAGTAATGTCAGCAGAGAATAAGAAAATGAATATTAAGCAGGTTGTGATCATCTGAACTAATAAACCCAGGGAATTCCACTGCAAGCTGTTTTGCCTCAGTAATCCAAAGATCTGGTTTATAGGGCAAAATGGCAGCCAGTTTGTTAATTCCAACCACAAGGAACCAACATTTTAAAGTGTATATCTAGAACAATGTTTTCCAAAGGAAGGAATGTATATATTTATTTATATATATATTTAACATTGTAAGCTGCCCAGAGTCAGTTTGGACAGTGAGATAGGTGACATATAAATTTAATAAATAGATAATTAATTATTCTTGGTTTTATCAGTGATCTTTTCTAGATAACTCAGAATTTTACATCTTATACATAAAGGTGCCTAACTACTATAGCAGGGGTCTCCATCCTTAGCAACTTTAAGACTTGTGGACTTCAACTGATGGGAACATCAGATCTGGGAGGTAAGTACCTTTTGTGGGGAGGGGGGACTCCGACATAACTCCAAATGCCAAGTGACCTGTTTTCAATTGAGGACTACCTGCAAACATCTGGAGGAACACAGGGTGTCGTAAGAGGGTTAGACATTTGCAGCTTGGATCTCATGGCCGTGGGAACAGGATGATGGGTCCTGGAATCCAAATCTTAAGAAGGGGGTATTGTGTAGTGGGTCCGACGCAAGGAAGAGACGCCAGCCGGAGTACGTGTTCAGCTCTTTATTGGAAGGGGATTAGCGTACTGGGGAATGGGGGTTACCTGGCCTCCTTAAATACCTAGCCAGGTAAGCGGACAGCCAATGGGGTTGGCCCTAGGTTTCCCGCCGAAACTGGGTTTCCCGCCAAAACCGTTCAGGCCAACGCCCCCTGGTGGCTGTTGCTATGCAGGTGCCTGCATACATAAAAGGGGGAATGGGAGTTGCTAGCGATGCTCAGCTTTGAGGAAAGATGACACTAAAAGTTGAGGATCTTTCCTGTGTGTTACAGCATGAGGACTAGGGCTCTGAGCCTTTTTAATTTTTAAATTAAAGAATTGGGGGAGTTTGCTGCGGATGCCCTGATATCCGCAGATCCTATATTGTTAATTGTTGTGATATAGAAAAAAAAACAGGTAAGTTTTTAATGCAGTCTTCTGCAACCTACCTTCTGGTGCTGGTTGGGAATTTTAGGATCTTTTATCCCAATTATTTTGGAAGGTGCCAGGTGAAGGCTACCTTAAGCATCTTCAGTTATCTGATTCCAAATATGGCACCTTCAGAAATTCAAGTCTTTTATCCAAAGAAGAGCATATGTTTAACTTTGTTTCTCTTTGGAAATTGCTTCCGGATTTTGAGCTCGGCAATGAAAAAAAACAAACAAACCATGAAACTTTGATGTTGTCTTTGCTAATTAGATAGATTTGTTGTTATAGAAATGGCTAGTACCTACAGCTGGGTAAAAGTAAATAGTTGAGGTTATAATGTCATCTTCTGCTGTGCTAAAGAGAATTGGAAGTTGATGCCTTTTCCCTCTTTACACCGTGTTTCCCCCCCACCTTTTGCATCCCCCTCCTCCTAGATTTTTATTACTTTTTTTGAATTTCTCTTTGTATTTCACATTGTGATAAACTAATAAAACATGCGGTAGGGAAAAAAAAGAAAAGAAAGAAACTCAAGTGTGTCAGAACTCACAAGGCTGGGGCGGGAGGCTGTGTGTTGTAATCCACGGTGAAATTGTTCATGTTGCCATTCTGGTCACTGATCAGGATCTCGGCTAAAGGAGAACAGCAGCTTGACCTAGAGAGGAGATAAAGAAAGGAGAGGGCTAAACAGGAGATGGTAAAGGGGCCTGGGAAACAGAAAAAGAGCTTTCCGAAAGACTGGCAAAGTCAGAGTGAAGGACTTGAAGTTGGAATTAGGAAAGTTTGTTAATGGAATTGCTGAGGCAGAAAGTTGCAGCTGCGATGAGCCCAACAACTGGTGGGGACACAGCTGCTTAGCAACAAGAAAGTTACAAGTCAGAAGTTCATACTAGAAGGATGCTAGCTAAGGCATGTAGATATTTATATATATACATCTTGGCAACCTCTAGCTTATTATAATACCCCTGTTTCCCTGCAAATAAGATCCAACCTGAAAATAAGCCTTAGCGTGATTTTTCAGGATGCATATAAGCCCCACCCCCCAAAATAAGCCCCAGTTAAGATTGTCAGCCAGAGGGATGCATTGAGTACCGTATTTCCCTGAAAATAAGACCTAATTGGAAAATAAGCCCTAACGTGTCTTTTGGAACAAAAATTAATATAAGACCCATTGGGTGTTATTACAGATTGTGATACTAAAGAAATTAACTTGATGTTGAATTTGATAACAGCTGCAAGGTTATTGGTAGGGCAATATTGGAAGAAGGATTGCCTGCCTACTATAGAGGAATGGACGCTTAAAGTGTCAAATCTAGCAGAAATGGCCAAGATTTCTGCTTATTTGAAGGATCATTCACAAGAAAGATACATTTCGGTTTGGAGAAGATGGATAGATTATATTCAGAAAAAATATGGGACTAAAAAGTTCCATTTAGCTTATGAGTAAATTTTAGATTGTTATAATTTATTATACTGGAAATTTTTCTTTTTTCTTTTTTATTATTAGTTATAATAATATATATATTATACGGTATTATTATTGTATTAGTGTAAGTTGGATACTTTTAGATTGTAATTATGTTATAGGTGGGTTAAAGTGCATTATGTATTTGGTTATTTATATAGTTGGTTAATGTTAGTTAGATTATGATTATTTTGTATTTGTAACCCTGTAATCAGCTTTGGGAAGTGGGGGAGGGGGGTTTAGGGGTGGGTTGGGGATGGGATAATATTGTAACTTTTATAAAACTTTTCAATAAAAAAAAATTAATATAAGACCCGATCTTATTTTCGGGGAAATACAGGTAGTAAAAGACACACCTCTTTTGATAAGAAAGATTATTAATGCAGACATGCGATGTATGAAGAAGGAGGGTAAAGTAGAAGAATCCAATCAAAAGAAACATGTGTCAAGGAACCAATGAGTGATTCTTAGGAGCTTGACTTCCTTAATCATAAGTATACAAAATTTGGGCTTGTGCATTGTTCAAGATCTTGGCTCCTTTAGCTGCTGAGAACCTTTTGCTGGAATACTCCAATAAAAGAAATGCCATTCCTCATGTCTGGTGGTCTTTATTGGCTTTGGCACCAGGCGGTGAGGACCCATCTGGGGGACAACAAGGGGGTCATGGTGTTCCAAAGCACAGAAGCGTGATCCAAAAAACTCCTTTTCTGGGTCCTCCAAGCTGATATTCTGGGAATTGGCGTGTGTTCCTCCTGTTGGACCTGATGAAGCACACAGAAGCAAGTGGAGAAACATGGTCCTTCAGATATATTGGCCCCACGCCATGAAGGTGGTAGCACCTTAATTCCACCCAGAAGCATATGGAAGCCAGTGAAACTTGCAGAAAGAGTGTGAAACACAAACATAATGTGATGTGTCCATAAACTGCTCATGTCCCCACAAACTGGATCAGTTGCAGCTTTCAGCTAGTCTTCAAGGGAACTCCCATGCAGGTCTCATGTAGTAGTGTAGAGAAAGAATGTTGCTCAGTGGAGTTGCATGCAGAGGTTCCCCACTCAAATCCCTAGTATCTCATTATCTAGGTAGCTGGGAAAGACCCTTATTTCAAACCATACAACGGCCACAGTAAATGACAAGGTGATTCAAACAGCAACCCTCGATCTAATTTTGGAAGATCTCTGCAAACAACTTGAACTCAAGCAAGGGATGGAAAGGGAAAGGGAGAAGCAGAAGAAGAATGGGCAGGGAAGAGAAAAAGAAACATTTCAAAAAGAGAGGAAAAAAAGGTGAATACTCCTGTCTGGGATCTTCCGCCATAATACCGTATTTCCGGCGTATAAGACGACTGGGCGTATAAGACGACCCCCCAACTTTTGAGATGATTTTCATGGGTTAAAAAGTCGTCTTATACGCCGGAAAATACGGTAGTTTCACAACTCTCTACCAATAGCATATAAAACTCAAAATTACCTCCAAGACAGAATAACAGAATATTCTGTTGGAAGGGACCTTGGAGGTCTTCTAGTCCAATCCCCTGCTCAGGGAGAAAACCTTATACAATTTCAGACAGATGGCTGCACAACCTCTTCTTAAAAGCCTTAGTGTTGGAGCACCCACAACTACTGGAGGCAAGTTGTTCTACTGATTAATTGTTCTGTCGGGAAATTTCTCCTTAGTTCTAGGTTGTTTTTCTCCTTGATTAGTTTCCATTCACAGGCAATTGATGTGTTTCAGCCTTTGTCTGAAAAATGTTCATCTCACTAGACCAGGGGTAGGCAACCTTGGCTCTTTTATGACTCATGGACTTCAACTCCCAGAATTCCCGAGCCAGCCATTCTGGGAGTTGAATTCCATAAAAGAGCCAAGGTTGCCTACCCCTGCACTAGACCGGTGTTTCTCAAAGTTGGCAAGTTTAAGACAAGCATTCGGGCTAGGGCATTCTGGGAGTTGAAATCCAGGTGATTTAAAGTTGCTAAGTTTGAAAAATGCAGCACTAGAGCAAGCTGGGGCATTCTAACCACTGCCCCACCAAATTGTGGGTCCCATCCCCTAAGGCACAGGTCTGTAACCCGCGGCTCCGGGGCCGCATGCGGCTCTTTCAGCCGTCTCCTGCGGCTCCCAGTCCTCTGCCACGTGCAGTCCCCCCCAAAAAAAAAGTGGGAGTAAAAAAGTTCAACCAATCAATTCAAATATGCAGGATAGGTGCATATCTCGCCTTGGCGCCACTCTTCAGTCAAACCCTGTTCTGCGCATGTGCGCATGTACGCACATGCGCACACATTTTTTGCAGCTCCCAGTTTTTCCTTTTGTGAGGGAACTGGTTCCGAGTGGCTCTTTCACTGTTTCAGGTTGCTGACCCCTGCCCTAAGGAGATACATCTGTCGGGACCCAGAAAAAGGGCCTTCTCTGTGGTGGCTCCCTCTCTCTGGAACGTTATCCATGAAGGAATTAGACTGGCTTCCACTTTGGCAGTCTTTCAGAAGGCCCTGAAGATGTGGTTTTGCCAGCCAGCCTGAGGATCCAAGAGTGCCAGTGAGCCCATCAGATGGCTTATTTAATTGTGTACTGTGGCTGGGGGTGGGTGTGTGGATGGTGGATTATTGTTTTTTATCTTTTTAATTTTTTTTTTACTTTGTGTTTTTTTTACTGTTTGTAGGCCGCCTAGAGCAGGGCTTTTCAACCTTTTCACCCATTGTACCACTTTTAGGATATGGCAACATCTGAGTACCACCAGTCGCCTAGCAAGGTGTCAAAAACCTGATGACCAAAAAAAAAAAAAGGAAGTACAGGTAGTCCTTGACTTACAACAGTTCGCTTAGTGACTGTCCGAAGTTACAATGGCACTGAAAAAAGTGACCCCCAAGCCACAGCCGAGGAAGACACCTGCCTGCCCTCCCGGTGGCGCTCTTCCTCCTGTCCAAGGTTTTCATTGTTGTGAGCATTTCTGTTGAGGATTGGCAGCAGGGGTGGGGTGGGGTCGGGTGTTTGGTTTTTATTGCCCCCCCCATCTGCTGGGTGGTTGCAGCAGGTTTTGGTCACTTCACAGGACCCTGGGACACTGTGACTGTCATAAATATGAATCAGTTGCCAAGCATCTGGATGTAAATCACAAGACCCTGGAGATGCTGCAACATTCCAGCTGATCGGCGCTTCTTCTGGGCTCAGCAGAAGTGCCAGGATCAGCGCCGAGCTACAGCTGGAGCCTGGCGCTGATCCTGGCGCTTCCGCTGAGCCCTGACAGCCCTGCATCTCCAGCCATCTCTCGCTCACGCTTGTGCAGTGCTGCCACCAGTTCAGCTCATTCCCCTCCCCCGCTGCCACTTTTCTAGGATGGTCGTGTACCACCAGCCAGGTGCCAATGTACCACAGGTGGTACCTGTACCACTGGTTGAAAAGCACTGGCCTAGTCACTGTGAGTGAGTAGGCGGCTAGCTAAATGTTCTAAATAAATAAATAAAATAAATATTGCTCAAGTACATCTGGAGAGCAGCAGGTTAATGACTGTACATTCTGTAACACAGATGTTTAGAAAATAGAGGTACAAACTTGTAATCACAGATAAGCTTCTTATCACTGCCCTCCTCTTCTGAATGACAAGATAAAGCACGGGGATCCGGGCTGATCTGGACACTAACAGCAGTTTCAGCATCCTCAGCAGAAAATGTCATGTTCCAGATGTGTTCAGAGCAGTTGGGTCTGTGCTGGTTGTCAGCTCCACAAGGCATGTAGAAATGGAGAAGGTGATAGACTGGTTGGTTTTCTTCAGTTTCCTGAAGGAAGAGCACATATTTATTAACCCTCCTGACCAGCGGCTCCCAACCTTTTCATTACCCCGTGCCCCTGGAATGCTTCTTATATATTCTCGCACCCCTTACAAAAGTTCAAAATAACGGCAACGAATTATGAATATACACTATAATTTTGAAAGCCCAAGTTTTCGCACCTCCTGGAATATCATCTTGCACCCCCAGGGGGTGCGAGCACCCTCGGTTGGGAACCCCTGGAGTAGACATTTGTGCCTGACTGAATAGCAACACTAATCCAGATGGATCTTGACAGACTTGAACACTGGGCCCTGTAATGTATTGGGATTTTACCTGAACTGTGTTCACGTGTCTTTCGAATGCTGCTTAAGGTTGCTCAATTGAGGTGTCTGTGTAACGGTCGCTGACATGCAGTCTCCAAGAAGATCATTGGATGATTTGGGGCGGGAATGGGTTCCTTTAAACCTATTGGCTGCCACCTAGTGGCCAACCGTATAAGTAGCTGCGCAGAAGCCTCTGATTCAGTTCTGTTCCTGTTTGCCTCAATAAAGAAATGTTCCTGTTTGAAACCTCTCGTCTTGCTTCCTGCCTCCAAAGAACTCACTACACAACAGGCCCTATCTAACAAAATGAAATTCAATGTAGAGAAAAGTAAAGTCTTACACTTAGGCAAGAAAAACCAAAAGTACACATATAGATTGAAAGTAGGCTTAATAGCAGCAACTGTGAGAGGGATCTTGGAGTCTTAATGGACAATCAATTAAATATGAGCCAATACTGTGTGGCAGCAGCCAAAAAAGCTAATGCAATCCTAAGTTGCATTAACAGAGGGATTCAGTCAAGATCGTGTGAGGGTACTAATACCACTCTACAGTATAAAGCCTTAGTAAGACCACACCTAGAATACTGCAACCAGTTTTGGTCTCCAGACTATAAAAAGATGTTGAGACTCTAGAAAAAGTGCAGAGAAGAACAACAAAGATGATTAGGGGACTGGAGACTAAAACATATGAAGAACGGTTACAGGAACTGGGTGTGGCTAGTCTAGTGAAGAGAAGGACCAGGGATGACATGATAGCAGTCTTCCAATATTTGAGGGGCTGTCACAGAGAGGAGGGGTCAACCTGTTTTCCAAAGCACTTGAAGGCCAGACAAGGAATAACGGATGGAAACTGAGCAAGGAGAGATTCAACCTAGAAATAAGGAGAAATTTTCTGACAGTGAGAACAATCAACCAATGGAATAGTTTTGCCTTTAGATGTTGTGGGAGTTTCATCACTGGAAGCTTTCAAGAAAAAACTGGACTGCCATTTGTCAGAAATGGTGTAGGGACTCCTGCTTGGGCGGGGGGGTTGGACTAGATGACCTACAACAGGCATGTCAAGCTTGCGACGTCATGTGACATTGCGCAACATATCGGGACTTTTTCCCTATTGTCGGCAATGGGGTGGACACGGTTTCAGCATGACGTATCCGGCCCACGGGCCGGCAGTTTGACATGCCTGACCTACAAGGTCCCTTTCACCTCTGTTATTGTGATTCTGATTCTAATCCCATATAGCTGAGCTCAATAAGCAAATCAAAGATGGATGTGAAGGCAACCAGATATCTGAGGACCGTGATTAGACTTGGAAGTTGAAACCCCATCTTGGAAAAGGGTGAGGGCTAGTTACTTCTGCACTGTTGCCAAGAAAAATGAAATGGGGATGTCCATGTTGGCTGGGGAATTCTGGGAGTTGAAGTTCAAACATCCTAGTTACCTAGTTTGAGAAACAGTAGGCTAGAGAAAGATTCTCTTACTGCTTTTCCCTTAAATCAAGTAAACCAAAAGTAGCAGGAATATGCTCCTGGACCGTGAGCTATTGTCTGCAAGTTGAGAAGCCTTCATCCCAATCTTTTCATTTAAATTTAGCTAACTTAAAAACAAAGTGGCTCCATTTAAGTCTGTGCTTGTATCTTCTCTTGCTTTTTGGAGGAGCAAGAGCTGTTTCACCTCAGATATTGGTCTGGATCGTGAGAAGGCAGAGAACCAAAACTGGTGCTGCAAAACCAAGAAAAACAAACAAGATTGCAGATTATGATGTTCTCCTTGGCTGAGGAATTCTGGGAATTGAAGTCTGCATATCTTAAAGTTGCTAAGGTTGAGAAAGACTGCACTATAGAACACATGGACAAATTTTCAGAAGTTTAGCAATAATTTGGAAACCGTCTGAGTAAATGAGACTCACCCAGGCTGTTTTGGGAATGACAATGACGGGCAGAGTCAGGTAATTTTGCAATGAACTGGCTGTCGCTGTAAATGTTGCAAGACTGAAAGAGAAGTTAATGATGATTGTTAATAATGCAGGCATATCTTTGGAAGGGGTCTAAGCCAACTTGCTGTGGCCAACTCACCCTGGGACAACTTGCCGTGGCCAACTAGTCGCAGGACAACTTGCTGTGGGAGAAGAATTACATAACATCAAAGAAATTTGTGGAATAGAATCATTAAAGAAAGGACGCCAAAGGAGGGACAAAATGAAATGCAATGACAAAAATTAAAATATTTTTTTAAGTATGGTAAATAATTAAATTGAATTATTGAATTGTCCTGCAGCAGGTTGCCGCTTGGTGAGTCAGCCATGGCGAATTGCTCTACAGCCTGTTGGCCATGGTGAGTTGACCCATTCCTCTTTGGAAAGGTGATATGAAAAGCCTCCCACATTTCAGACAATCCAGTGCTCACATTACTATTCAGGACTGGCTCTGACCCAATTTCAAATTTACAGTAATTGAAAGAAGTTAGAAAATTACAAACCGTGGCTTTCAGACTATCTGTCTCCCTCCAAGATTAAGTCCTGGAACTGCAATCCTATCTGCTTTGAGATTCCTTCTAAGGAATCCTTCCTTTTAATCCAAAGTTGTAGATAAATGTACAATAGAAGGTTGCTTAAAGATGGCATGAATGATTTGAGTCAGGAAGTGGTTTTCTAACAACTGGGTTTGTATATTGCACTAAAACAAAACGCCATTGCTTGGCTTTTGGCTTCGTGTGCTGCCCAAACCCAGACAAACTGGATTCAGTAGAAGGAGGGGAAAGCTACTTTTATACCGATACTGGTAGTCCTTGACTTATGACCACAATTGAGCCCAACCTTTCTGTTGCTAAGAGAGACAGTTAAGTGAATTTTGCCCCATTTCCTGCCACGGTTGTTAAGTGAATCACCGCAGTTGTTAAGTTAGCAATACGATGTCAAACCTGCTCCAGCTTAGACATTTAGGAAAAAAAGACCCTTGACTCCATTTGATTGAAGTGATAGGTTCTTTTACTAAAGTTAAGTGGTTGCAGTGAAAGTAAAGCTAGATCTGAATATTCTCATGCAAAGGTTACACTTTCACTCCTTTTCCTGGCCCTCCCCACTTGACCAGTCCATCAGTGTCCAATAAGATGCCTTTTGGATGTTTTGGGAATGGCTCAGATGTTTGGCGCCTCTCACTGCAGTTTTGCATTCTGTTGCTAGGCCAGGTTACTTGGAGGCTGGTTTATTCCGGTTTGGCACCTCTCATCAACATGTCACCCCTCCCCGTTTGTCTTCTCAATCCCAGGCCCACATATTACTGCCACAAATTCCCCCTCCCCCTCCCTTGCAGTTTATGGCAAGGATGCCAGCAAAGCGAAGACGCTGAAGATGGCAGACCTGACACACGATTTCTAAAACGTTAGCATTGCTATCCTACCTTGAGGCAAAGTTGGAGCTCTTGGCAGGTGCCACAAAAGTTGCCGTGAGAATGGTGCTCTCTCCTTTCCTCAGGAAACCTTGTGTAGGTCTAAAGGTCTGCGTGAAACCCAGGTCATCGCGGACATTAAAGGTGAATGTTGCAGCAGATCCATCGTTCACCACCTGGACAGACAACTCTGTGCTCCCACCGGGCAACAAGGTACCTTGGAAATACAACAGGGCACACTGAAGAAGGGGATAACTTGCAATGAAAGGTGACTTTGAGCTGTCACATAATGGAGGTCCCCACCGTTTGGTCCCGATGGCTCCGCTGAACCCGCTGAGGAGCTGTTAAAGGTAAAAGGTAAAGGTTCCCCCGCACATGCGTGCTAGTCGTTTCCGACTCTAGGGGCCGGTGCTCATCTCCGTTTCAAAGCCGAAGAGCCAACGCTTAGCCAAGGACGTATCCGTGGTCATGTGGCCGGCATGACTAGATGCCAAAGGCGCACGGAACGCTGTTACCTTCGCACCGTAGTGGTCCCTATTTTTCTACCTGCATTTTTACCTGCTTTCGAACTGCTAGGTTGGCAGAAGCTGGGACGAGTAACAGGTGCTCACTCTGCTACACGGCACTCGGGATTCAACCCGCCAAACTGCCAACCTTCTGATCGGCAAGCTCAGTGTCCTAACCCACTGAGCCACCGCGTCCCTGAGGAGCTGTTACAGGTGCTGAAAGACGATGGTTATCATGGGGGAAGAATAACCTTAGACCCAAATGACTGCTATGGGAATGAGTGATTAGTCTCAAAACTACCATTTATCGGATGGCATTTGTTGAAAGCCAGATTCATTTATTAGAAGGCAACCCTTCCCGAGTTCTTCATCCTTACAGGTTCCTCTCCATCCTCCTGTCCCTTACAGAGGACAGGTAGGATGGAGAGAATCCTGAAAGGATGAAGAACTTGGGAAGGTTTGCCTTCCCAAGAAGGGACAGGTGGTCCTTGACTTACGACCACAAAGGAGCCCAAAATTTCTATTGTTAAGTGAGACATTGGTTAAGTGAGTTTTGCCCCATTTTATGACCTTTCTTGCCACAGTTGTTAAGTGAATCATTACAGTTGTTAAGTGAATCATTACAGTGGTTAACTTAGTTACATGGCTAATCTGGTTTCATAATAATCATAATAGTAACGTTGGAAGGGACCTTGGAGGTCATCTACTCCAACCCCCTGCTCAGGCAGGAAACCCTATACCAGGGGTCAGCAACCTGAAACAGTGAAAGAGCCACTCGGAACCGGTTCCCTCCCAAAAGGAAAAACTGGGAGCCGCAAAAAATGTGTGCGCATGCGCGTACATGCGCGCATGCGCAGAACAGGGTTTGACTGAAGAGTGGAGCCAAGGCGAGATATGCACCTACCCTGCATATTTGAATTGATTGGTTGAACTTTTTTAGTCCCACTTTTTTTTTGTTTTTGGACTGCACATGGCAGAGGACTGGGAGCCGCAGGAGACGGCTGAAAGAGCCGCATGCGGCTCCGGAGCTGCGGGTTGCAGACCTGTGCCCCTATACCATTTCAGACAAATAGTTGTCCAATCTCTTCTTAAAAACTTCCAGTGTTGGAGCATTCACAGCTTCTGGAGGCAGGTTGTTCCACTGGTTAGTTGTTCTAACTGTCAGGAAGTTTCTCCTTAGTTCTAGGTTGCTTCTCTCCTTGATTAGTTTCCATCCGTTGCTTCTTGTCCTGCTTTCAGGTGCTTTGGAGAATAGCCTGACTCCCTTTCCTCATTGACTTTGTCAGAAGGTCGCAAAAGAAGATCACATGACCTTGGGACACAGCAATGGTCATAAGTATGAACCAGTTGCCAATTATCTGAGTTTTGATCAAGTGATGATGGGGATGCTGCAAAGGTCGTAACTGTGAAAAGCGGTCATAAGTCATTTTTCCCAGTGCCATTGTAACATTGTAAGTGAATGGTTGTAAGTCGAGGACTGCCTATAGTCCTCACTTAACAACCTGTTGCTTAGTGACCATTTGATATTACAATGGATCTCCACAGAGGGCTTTTGACCTGATTTTGAGGTTACAATGGCTGCCCCGCCCTCCCAGATAGTCATATGATCACATTTGCGGCACTTGCCAACCAGCTCACGTTTATGGCCATTTGCAGCATCCTGCAGTCACATGACCGTGTTTTTTTGGCAGCTTTTTGGGGGGCAGTTTCCAGCATTTCTGGTTTCCAGCAAAAAAAAGTGCCCATTTGAGAAATGGGTTTGTTTAATGATTGCCGTGTTTGCTTATCGACCGCTACAAAAAAAAAGAGCCTTGGTGGAGCAGTGGGCTAATGCCTCCTTACGTAACACCAGCTGCCTGCAATTAGTGCAGGTTCGCATCCCACCAGGCTCAAGGTTGACTCAGCCTTCCATCCTTCCGAGGTAGGTAAAATGAGGACCCAGATTGTTGGGGGCAATTAAGCTGACTTTGTAATAATGCCGCTTGGGGTGTGTGTGAAAGCCCTAATAAGCAGGCATATACATAGAATGAAGGCTACTGCTAAGCTTGTAAGCCGCCCTGAGTCTTCGGAGAAGGGCGGGATATAAATGGAATTAAAATAAAATAAATAAATAAATAAAAAAGGTTGTGAAATCAGGCATAGTCACGTGGTGGCCTGCTTAACAACCACCACGACTTACACCTGAAGTTCCAGGTTCCATTTTCAGTCATAAGTCAAGGATTACTGTACTTTTTTTTTGTTTTTCTGAGAAGATGGGTCACATTTTACTGGGCATTCATAATATTTATTTTCTAAGACTGACTTGCAGGTTTTCATGGAGCTGAAATACTGTCGGAAACAAAGCAGATATTAGAGGCTGGGAACATGTTTTACAGCATGCTGACTTCCTTTTTCGTTCTGTTTCAATAACTGCTAAGAAAGGAAAAGGAAAAAGAAAGCGAGCTTTTTGGTTCCCGAATAGCAAACAGATGTGGATGTCCAGGTGTCTTCAGGCACTGCATTTATATTAGCAGTTTTGCCTGCTTTGAATAGTAAAATGGAGAATATTCCTGCTTTTTTTTAAAAAAAAAATATTGTTTAAAGACTACTCCATTTTTTTTTCTGGGATGAGAATTAATGGGCATCTTCAGGGGTGGCTGGATAGGGAATTCTGGGGGTTGAAGTCCACATGTCTTAAAGTTTGAAAAATGTGGTTCTACAGTTTCTTTCAACGTTGATGTCCCAAAGGTGCTTTTTCAAAAGGCAACTGGACTTCCTTTGTTTTGCTTGAAGACGTTTTGCTTCTCATCCAAGAAGCTTCTTCGGTTCTGACTGAAGTCAGAACTGATAAACCTCCAAGCGGCTTCAACGACTCTCAGAGAGAGTGCTAACGAGCAGATGACTGGAAAGAGAACAAAAATCTTTCCATTCTGCACCGTTCAGTTAGAACTGAAGAAGCTTCTTGGATGAGAAGTAAAACATCTTCAAGCAAGAACCTTGGTGGAACAGTGGGCTAATTTTTTTTAAAAAAATCCCATTTATATCCCGTCCTTCTCCAAAGACTCAGGGCGGCTTACAATTTAAAGCACAAATCAATGTGCTTAGCAATAGCCTTCATTCTATGTATATGCCTGCTTATTAGGGCTTTCGGGGGCCCCCAAGCGGCATTTTTACAAAGTCAGCTTATTGCCCCCAACAATCTGGGTCCTCATTTTACCTACCTCGGAAGGATGGAAGGCTGAGTCAACCTTGAGCCTGGTGGGATGCGAACCTGCACTAATTGCAGGCAGCTGGTGTTACTTAAGGAGGCATTAGCCCACTGCTCCACCAAGGCTCTTAATGCCTCCTTAAGTCCACCAGCTGCCTGCAATTAGTGCAGGTTCGAGTCCCACCAGGCTCAAGGTTGACTCAGCCTTCCGAGGTAGATAAAATGAGGACCCAGATTGTTGGGGGCAATAAGCTGACTTTGTAAAAATGCCACTTGGGGGGAGGGGCGAAAGCCCTAATAAGCAGGCATATACATAGAATGAAGGCTATTGCTAACCACATTGATTTGTGCTTTAGATTGTAAGCCGCCCTGAATCTTCGGAGAAGGGCAGGATGTAAATGGGATTAAAAAATAAAATAAAATAACAAAGAAAGTCCAGTTGCCTTTTGAAAAATCACTTTTGGGACAACCATGACCTGGATGACTGAGAATCTCCGTAGACTTTCAACGTTCTTCTTAGTGGTATCTATGGATTCTGAAGGGAAGGTAGGTAGATGTAGTACTAAGAGAAGAGAATCTATGTAGCTTATGGGTTGAACTGTGGAGTCCTTGAAGTTTTCTGTGCTTGGTTGTTTGCTTGCAGAAGTTTTGGTCCCTGATTAAGTAAGATCTAATTACTTAGTTGTAACATCTCTTATCTAACTGGGGAAAAAATATCTTCCAGCAAACAACCAAGTTCAGAGAGAACCAAGGGTTCCATAGGTAGTTACTGTATAGGTCCATTAGATCTGTCTATAGAGATTCTTAATAGTCTAGATCAGGGGTAGGCAACCTCGGCTCTTTTATGACTCATGGATTTCAACTTCCAGAATTCCTGAGCCAGCTGGCTCAGGAATTCTGGGAGTTGAAGTCCACGAGTCATAAAAGAGCTGAGGTTGCCTACCCCTGGTCTAGATCATGGTTGTCCCAAAGCTGCTTTTTCCAAAAGACAACTGGACTTTCTTGGGTTTTTTCCTTAACGTTTCGCTTCTCATCCAAGAAGCTTCTTCAGTTCTGAATATCTATGGAGATTCTTAGTCATCCAGGTCATACTTGTCCCAAAGATGCTTTTTCACGAGGCAACTGGATTTCTTGTTTTTCCTTTGAAGATGTTTCACTTCTCATCCAAGAAGCTTCTTCAGCTCTGTCTGGATTCATTTCCCACCATACAGTCAGAGCTGAAGAAGCTTCTTGGATGAGAAGTTTCCTGTTGCCTCGTGAAAAAGCACCTTTGGGACTTCAGTTCTGAAGTGAAGAAGAACTGAAGAAGCTTCTTGGATGAGAAGCAAAATGTTAAGGATAAAACCAAGAAAGTTGTCTTTTGGAAAACCCACCTTTGGGTCTACTAGATCTGACTTGCAAAAATTCAAATGACCAGTAAGTGGCAGCAAACTCTTATATATTGGTTTCTCTGTCCCTTTGCTGCCATCTGGTGGACATTTGTTTTTTTGCTCACAGATCTGGTAGTCTTAGATCAGAGGTCCCAACCTTTTGGGCACCAAGGACTGGTTCTGTGGAGAAAGGTTTTTTCCCCACAGACCGGACAGCGTGTGGTTTTGTGTGCTGCTTGCATCCCACAGATGGGGCTTTGCTTGTTTGTGCGGACCGGTTGTTGGCATGCCATAGCCTGGTACCGGTCCACGGACCGGGGGTTGGGGACTGCTGTCTTAGATGGATCAAAATGGCAAAGGAAGTTTTCACACCGCTGCCAGGGACTTACCATCTTGGTCTGCCAGGGGTAGAATCCTCACTGACGCCACATGGATAGGATTGATGTTAAGACGTGAGAAGGGCAGGTTGCCGGGAGACAGACCTTCTAATTTCAGCATCGGAGACTGGAAGGTAAAAAGGGAATTAATGGATTTTACATTGTCTGTCTCTTGCATCTTGAATAGAGAAGAGATTATTCCAATCTGTCTGCTGTTCCGGGCAGCTACTGTACTTAGATGCCGAGAAGCTGCCTTTTAAATAAAGATGAGCAAAGTTCTTAAAAGCTTAAGAAATTATAGCTATCGTCATTTTTGCAGTAACAGTAATAGCTGGCTACAGAAGAAAACCTTGACTCTGCTTTTTTGTTCTTTTCTTTTCGTTTTGGGTATTTGTCTTAATCCTTTGTATGAATAGTTCTAACTGGAGCAATCTGGATTTTGTTTTTAATGCTGCTGTTTTATACTGTGATTGCATTTCTTTGGTTGATTATGTATTTATTATGTTTAACTCCCTCGCCCAGGGGGATTTTTGTGAAAGGGGACTATAACCTGGGTTCCCCCGGCTTCTAGTTGAGCACCACTGCGCCATACCAGCTCATATTCTCATAACACAGGAGGTATTTGTTGTGTAGTGGGTTTCTTGGAAGCAGGAGGCGAGACGAGAGGGTTCAAACAGGAACACTGCTTTATTGTAGTAACAGGAACAGAACTGAGAACAGAGGCTTCTATGCAGCTACTTATACAGTTGGCCACTAGGCAGCGGCCAATAGGTTTAAAGGAACCCATTCCCGCCCCAGAGCCAACCAATGATCCTCCTGGAGACTGCATGTCTGGGCAGCCAGCGACCGTTACACAGACCCCCTGATTAAGCAATCTCAAGCAGCATTCAAAGACACGTGAAAACAGTTCAAGTGAAAGTCCCAATATGTTACAGTATTTATTTATTTATTTATTAAATTTATATGCCACCCATCTCGTCAAGATGGCTTGCAACCCTGTAAAAACAACAGGATAACATTAAAATATTAAAATAAGAAATGTTAACATTGATATGGACACTAAAGGATATTATGATAATCAGGAATGGCTTCTTATTTATTATACTCATTTTAAAGGTAATTTGGTCCTTTTTGATACTTTAGGTCCAATCTGATGCTTGTAAAGTTTGTAACTTAGTACAGATACAGGAAGTCCTCGACCTATGATCGCAATTGAGCCCAAAATTTCTGTTGCTAAGCGAGACACTTGTTACATGAGTTTTGCCCCATTTTATGACAATTCTTGCCGCAGTTGTTAAGCGAATTGCTGCAGCTGCTAAGTTAGTAATATGGTTGTTCAATGAATCTGGCTCCCCTATTGACTTTGCTTGTCAGAAAGTCGCAAAAAGGGATCACATGACCCCGGGACACTGCAACCGTCATAAATATGAGCCAGTTGCCAAGAGTCCAAATTTTGATCACATGACCACGGGGATGCTGCAATGGTTGTAAGTCTGAAAAACACTCATAAGTCACTTTTTTCTAGTGCTGTTGTAACTTTGAATGATCACTAAATGAATAAGTCAAGAACCACCTGTATAGTTCTGCTGGTTTTGATTTATTGTACCCCATTTGGTCATTACTTTCAATGGAAAGCTGGTAAAGGCTAGTAGAAATGAGGATATTAATAAATATTGGCACTGCTTCTCTTTTTCTTTTTTTTAAAAAAGGTGCCGGAACTCACACATGTCATACAACCTATCTTGCCTATCCTACAAGGCTCCATCCAAAAAAAGGTGCCGGAACTCCATTCTGGGCGTTCTGTGACAAAAAAAAAGCCCTGAATATCGGCACCCTCTTCCTCTGGATGAACTTGAGGTACAGACCAAAAGGTTTTCCTACTCTGTGACTCCCCAGATTGGCTGTGAAGAGCAGCTGAGCGACTGAGCAATTAGATCTTCAAAAGTAGGATTCCTTTAACTTGATAAAGCTAGACATTGAACGCTTTACGGTTCAGTGGGTATGTTTGGCATTTGCGGAACAAGCTGTTGTGATTCAGGGTCAGCCTGTGGGTTCGGCAGTTGGGTCGGACGACTCAGAGGAGGAGGGGGGTGTTGAAGACCTTGCTGAGGGGGTTGAAGATCTTGCTGATGATAGCCCTCAGGCAGGCCCCTCCCACTTGGTCACCATGGAGACCCCGCTATGTGAGCCTGACAGTGTGGATGAAGATGACCCACAGCTGGCCCTGTTCAAGGACGCCCGACGCAGGAGGCAGTCAAGTAGGAGTAAACAGAGGAAGGCTGTGGGGCTTCTCGGAAGGAGGCAGAGAGAGGCCACGCCCTGAACTCTTTATAAAGGGAATGTTTGGGGAGGGCTGGTTTGCTGAAAGCAACCGCTCAGATAGTGTTTCAAAGCTCCTGTATCTTGGTACGTGTCTTGTTTGTTTTTTGTAGTAATAAATTTGGCAGACGTCATTCCAGCCTCTTGCCGTTTATAAAGGGGTTGCCTTTTCTGCAGGGCCGGTAGCAGGCTGGTACAGAACACAAGCTGTGGATGTCCAAAATGGCTCCCACTGAGAAGCTTGCAGATTTGGATTGAATTGAACTGAATACCTTACTTGGCTAAGTCTGATTAGACACACAAAGAATTTGTCTTTGGTACAGAAGCAGTCTTCTGTACACGCAAAGCAACAGAGAATAATAGCAATACAGGTAGTCCTCAATTTACAACCCCAACAGAGCCCCAAATTTATGTTGCTAAGTGAGTTTTGCCCCATTTTACAACCTTTCTTGCTATGTTTGCTAAGTGAATCCCTGCAGTTGTTAAGTGAATCTGCCTTCCCCATTAACTTTGCTTGTCAGAAATTCGCAAAACACCACAGCCCATCTTAAATATGAGTCAATTGCCAAACTTCTAAATTTTGATCATGTGACAAGGGGGATCGTAAGGGTGGAAAATCGGTCGTAAGCCATTTTTATCAGTGTCACTAAGGGAATTGTTGTAAATCAAGGACTACTTGTACCCATAAAAGAGGGAAGTAAAGAAGATAATAAGAAGGATAAATACGAATATTACAGTCACATTATAGAGTTAATATATATAGACATTAGAAAGAACATTCTCCTGGTAACCATGGGAGTTGTAACCAACCATGCAACTTGGAGTCAGATCAAAAAAATAACCGTGGTTCATACCAATGAATCCAGATGAATCGGAGCAAGGGCCAAGCTATTGCCAAGGGCGTCAGAAGTTTGGTTTAAAACGATGGAGTGAATAGGACCTTCTAGTCTATCAGAAATGATCAGACGCTGCATCTGGGCACCTCCGACTGGCCCCAGCATCTTTAAAGAGATGGTATAGTTTGATCCTGAGAAAGATGAAGAAAGTTAGCAGAGCACTCCTCCAGAATCCTCTCTCATCCTCAATACTCCTTTCTTCTGAAATGGATTTTTCTTGGCACTTAAAACCCTTTCCTGACTTTTTTTTTAGCACAGATGTTGGTAATGGGGGATTTAACCCCAGGGTTGCAACAGGATATTCCACCACCTCTTACAACGGATGGAAACTAGTCAAGGAGAGAAGCAACCTAGAACTAAGGAGAAACTTCCTGACAGTTAGAACAACTAACCAGTGGAACAACCTGCCTCCAGAAGTGGTGAATGCTCCAACACTGGAAGTTTTTAAGAAGAGACTGGACAGCCATTTGTCTGAAATGGTATAGGGTTTCCTGCCTTAGCAGGGGTTTGGACTAGATGACCTCCAAGGTCCCTTCCAATATTATTATTATTATTATTATTATTATTATTATTATTATTATTATTATTATTATTATTATTATTATTATTATTATACAACACAGTATCAACAGTAGAGACCTTCAGTGTCTATTATCTCCCAGGACCCATTAATATTAGAACCATCCTTAAAAAGGCACAACAAAGAATGTTCTTCCTTCGTCAACTCAGAAAGCTGGGATTGCCCGAGGATCTGCTGATACAGTTCTACAGAGGAATGGTTGAGTCTGTCATTTGTATCTCAGGAACTGTCGGGTTTGGCACGGCAACCAAACAGGACAGGTACAGATTTCAACCGATAGTTTGGACTGCAGAAAAAAACCATTGCAACCAGCCTGCCTTCCATTGAGGACTTTTATACTGCGCGAATCAGAAAGAGGGCTGAGAAAATATTTACAGGCTCCTCACATGCCCCATTTTAGAATTGAGGCCTTTGAACTGTGGTGCTGGAGAAGACTCCTGCGAGTCCCTCGGACTGCAAGGTGATCAAACCGGTCAGTCCTAGAAGAGATCAACCCTGACTGCTCTTTAGAAGGCCAGATCCTGAAGCTAAAACTCAAATACTTTGGCCACCTAATGAGAAGGAAGGACTCACTGGAGAAGAGCCTAATGCTGGGAAAGGTTGAGGGCAAGAGAGAGAGAGAGAGAATGAGGTGGCTGGATGGAGTCACTGAAGCAGTAGGCGTGAGCTTAAATGGACTCCAGAAGATGGTAGAGGACAGGAAGGCCTGGAGGAACGTTGTCCATAGGGTCACGATGGGTTGGACACGACTTTGCAGCTAACAACAACAACACATGCTGGACATAAAGTGTTTCAACCTCACCCCTCAGGATGCCGCTATAGGGCATTGCATGCCAAAACAACTAGATACAAAGGTATCTGCAGCAGAACATCCAGATTCTGTCACAATTTTGTTCCATATAGCATTAACCTTGTGAACTCTCAAGCTTTGTCTTTCCACTATGTATTCAAATGTACAGTGATTAATACTGTGTGTGTGTGTGTGTGTGTGTCTGTCTGTCTGTCTGTCTGTCTGTGTCTCTGTGTGTCTCTGTGTGTCTGTGCCTATGTCTCTGCGTCTGTCTCTCTCTGTGTGTGTATGTATGAGTGTAGGTACTTATATATGGATGTATGAGGGCAATTCGGAAATAAACTTCTGTTTTGTTATCAGTGACAGACACTCGCAGATACAGACCTATCACCTGGTTGTTTGTATGTATACTGAGAGCTTATGCACTGGAGACAAATTCCTTGTGTCCAATCACGCTTGTTCCAATAAAGAATTCTATTGACAATTGACTAGAATAGAATAGAGCTGGAAGGGACCTTGGAGGTCTTCTAGTCCAGCCCCCTATACCATTTCAGATACGTGACTGTCTTGTCTCTTTTTAAAAATCTCCCTTGATGGAATGCCCACAATTTCTGAAGGCAAATTGTTTCACCGGTTAATTGTCCTCTCTGTTAGGAAGTTTCTCCTTAGTTCCAGGTTGCTTCTCTTTTTGATTAGTTTCCAGCCATTATTTCTTGTCTTGCCTTCTGGTGCTTTGGAGAATAGTTTGACACTTCTTCTTGTGGCAGCCCCTCCAATACTGGAATACTGCTATCAAGTCGCCCCTGTTTCTTTTTTTCTTTAGACTAGCCAAACCCAAGTCCTGCCACCGTTCTTCATATGTTTTAGTCTCCAGGCCTTGGATCATCTTAGTTGCTCTCCTCTGAACTTTTTCAAAAGTCTCAACATCTTTTTTGTAGTATGGTGACCAAAACTGGTTGCAGTATTCCAGGCGTGGTCTTACTAGGTTTTTATAAAACGGTACTAATACTTCGTGTGATCTTGATTCTATGCCTCTGTTTGTACAACCCAGGATTGTATTAGCTTTTTTGGCGGCTGCTGCACACTCAAAACTTACCTTTCGTAGGCTGTCCTTGGATTGGAAGCATGTAGCCATTCTGCTTTTCCATTATCCGGTAGGTAAAGTCAAGCAAACTCTTGCCTCTAATCTCTACCTCGTAAGAGCCCCTGGGAGTCACAGACACGGCCCACCGACCTTGCTGAGGGATAGGAGATATCTTCACGACTTTGTGATTGCTTGTGTCAATCAACATTCGAGGTTTTGTGAATGGGTCACCTATTGCGGAACGTCACAAAAAGGAATGAATTGCGTTACAGGGGGTCCTCGCCTTACGACCACAATCGAGTCCACCATTTCTGTTGCTAAGTGAAACATTTGCTAAGTGACTTTTGCCCTGTTTTATGACTTTTCTTGCCACAGTTGTTAAGTGAATCACTGCAGTTGGTAAATTAGTAACACGGTCTTTAAGGGAAGTCAGTCAGTCCCACTGTCAGTCAGTGGTGTCCCCACTGACTTTGCTTGTTCAGAAGGTCACGAAAGGGGAATGACATGACCAGTGCTTTTTTTGTAAAAAAGAAAAAGGTGCCAGAACTCACACATGCCATACAACCCACCTTGCCTACCCTACAAGGTTCCATCCAAAAAAGGTGCCGGAACTCCGTTCTGAGCGTTCTATGACAAAAAAAAGCCCTGGACATGACATTTATGCAACCGTCATAAATGTGAGTCGGCTGCCAAGTGTCTGAATTTTGATCATGTGACCGTGGGGAGGCTGCAATGGCCGTAAGTGTTAAAAACCGCCCTGAGTCACTTTTTTAGTGATGTCGTAGCTTTGAATGGTCACTAAACGAACTGTTGTGAGTCGAGGACTACCTGTACTCACAGAGGTTAAAATGCCCAGTATTATGGCTTCCTCCAAGTCAGGGCATCCGTGATCGTGCAATTGAAGCCCCGCCCCCTTTTTTTTTACATGCAGACAAGGGAAAGTGTTTGCTTGCACAGCTTGCAGCCCTTTGGGACCTTTTGTATACTCACATTTCTCCTCTCTTCAATTACCTGAAGGTTGCAAGACATTAAAGTTGAACCTCTCATGCCTTAAAGTCTTGACTGAGACTGATATTTCGGAGAGAGATTCATCCACAGGGAAGGAGAACTGAGAGCCATCCACACGATTATGGGCTATTTTAACCGGAGCGGCATTCAGGGACATTTCCAGTAGGCCAAGAGCCTTAGAAAGTTGTTTTTTCTTCACGTTTACAGAGTAGCCACCAGAAAAGGATGCCAATTCTTCATAGACGTTGCCGTAAGCTCTTTGAGAGGCTCTAGGTTTCCTCTTAACAGGCTCTGCCAAAATTAAAAACACATTTTTAGGGGGCTGGAGGCTAAAACATATAGGGAACGGTTGCTGGAATTGGGTATGTGTAGTTTAATGAAGAGAAGGACGTGGGATGACATGATAGCAGTGTTCCAATATCTCAGGGGCTGCCACAAAGAAGAGGGAGTCAAGCTATTCTCCAAAGCACCTGAAGGCAGGACAAGAAGCAACGGATGGAAACTAGTCAAGGAGAGAAGAAACCTAGAACTAAGGAGAAACTTCCTGATAGTTAGAACAATTAACCAGTGGAACAACCTGCCTCCAGAGGTAGTGAATGCTCCAACACTGGAGGTTTTTAAGAAGAGACTGGACAGCCATTTGCCTGAAATAGTATAGGGTTTCCTGCCTGAGCAGGGGGTTGGACTAGATGACCACCAAGGTCCCTTCCAACTTTATATATTATTATTATTATTATTTATTATTATTATTATTATTATTATTATTATTATTATTATTATTATTATTATTATTATTATTATTTCTTCCTTCAAGTGGCTCCTCCTGAGTTTACCAAAGAGAGGCACATGGTTTTAGGAAAGTGCCCTTTTGTCCCTCTAAAGCAGGGCTTTTCAACCTTTTCACCCATTGTGCCACTTTTAGGATATGGCAACATCCGAGTACCACCAGTCGCCTAGCAAGGTGTTAAAAACTTGATGACCAAAAAAAAGAGGAAAAAAGGAAGAAGTACAGGTAATCCTCGACCTACAACAGTTCGCTTAGTGACTGTTCGAAGTTACAATGGCACTGAAAAAAAGTCCACCCCCCCAAGCCACAGCTGAGCAAGACACCTGCCTGCCCGCCCGGCGGCACTCTTCCTCCTGTCCGAGGTTTTCATTGTTGTGAGCATTTCTGTTGAGGATTGGCAGCAGGGTTGGGTGGGGGGTGGGGTGTTTGGTTTTTATTCCCCCCATCTGCTGAGTGGTTGCAGCAGGTTTGGGTCACTTCACATGACCCTGGGACACTGTGACCGTCATAAATATGAATCAGTTGCCAAGCATCTGAATGTAAATCACAAGACCCTGGAGATGCTGCAGCATTCCAGCTGATCGGCGCTTCTTCTGGGCTCAGAAGCGCCAGGATCAGCGCCGACCTCCAGCTGGAGCCTGGCGCTGATCCTGGTGCTTCTGCTGAGCCCTGACAGCCCTGCAGCTCCAGCCGTCTCTCGCTCTGGCTTGTGCGGTGCTGCCACCAGTTCAGCTCATTCTCCTCCCCCGCTACTACTTTTCTAGGATGGTCATGTACCACCTGCCAGGTGCCAATGTACCACAGGTGGTACCCATACCACTGGTTCAAAAGCCCTGCTCTAAAGGTAGTCCTTGACTTACGACCACAATTGAGCCCAGAATCTATGTTGCTAAGGGAGAAATTTGTTAAGGGAGTTTGGCCCCCTTTTAGGACTTTTCCTGCCACAGTTATGAAGTGAATCGCTGCAGTTGTTAAATTAGTAACACGGTTGTTAAGTGAATCTGGTTTCCCCATTGACTTTGTCAGAAAGTCACAAAAGGGGATCCCCGGGACACTGCAACCGTCATAAATATGAACCAGTAGTCAATCCTCTGAATTTTGATCACATGACCATAGGGATTCTGCAGTGGTCATAAGTGTGGAAAACAATCATAACTCACTTTTTTTCAGTGCCGTTGTAACTTTGAATGTTCACTGTTGTAAATCGAGGATTACCTGCACCTGCTATTTATCATTTTTATTTAATGTGGTTTTATACATTGGGACCAGGGCTTATATGACATGCTAGCTGAAGCCGACTCTAAGCGAGACCGTTATTAAGTAAGTTTTGCCCCATTTTTACAACCCTTCTTGCCACATGTAAATGAATCCCTGCAGCTGCTAAGTTACTAACACTGTTGTTAAAGGAATCTGGCTTCCCCACTGAAGTTGCTTGTCAGGCGGTCATAAAAGGAAGGCAATCACAAGATCTTGGGACACTGCAAACCATCATGAATATAAGCCAAACATCTGAATTTGGAAAGAAAGAAGGAAGGAAGGGAGGGAGGGAGGGAGGGAAGCAAGGAAGGAAGGAAGGAAGGAAGGAAGGAAGGAAGGAAGGAAGGAAGGAAGGAAGGAAGGAAGGAAGGAAGGCAGGCAGGCAGGCAGGCAGGCAGGCCCATAGAACCATTTTTTGTAAGCAGATTTCACTGCCCAGGGTGAAATGAGGGAGACTGGCAGCCTAGAAACACAATTAATGAATTAATAAATTAATAAACAAATTTCAGCTGGCCTGCTCACTCTGTCTAGAACAGACATGTCAAACGCAAGGCCTGGGGGCCGGATCCGGCCCGCAAAGTGGTTTCATGCGGCCCATGAAGCCATCCTGGAAACAGTGAGGGAACGGCCCCCACTGCCTTGGCCCTGGCCCAGAGACCCTCCTTCTGCCAGAGACCCTCAGATCTGTCCCACTCCTGCCCAGGCCCCCATAGGCACCCTTGATGCGAACGATGTACAGCTGGCCACGCCCACCCAGTAAGTCATATGCACTCTACCCACGCCCACCCAGTAGGCCACGCCCACCCAGACCATACCCACCCAGCCCCTTGAGGGCAATCTCAATGCTGATGCGGCCCTCAATGAAATTGAGTTTGACACCCCTGGTCTAGAAGGATATGCTTTGGGTACCTTCAACATGGGAAATAAAATGAGCAGAGGTCCAGAAGCAATGTACCTCCATCGCTTCCTCAGCCCTCTGGACTAAGCTCCCTCTGAGATCTGGATTTCACTCTAACCATTTTTCCAGAAAGTGGTTAAAACCTGGCTATCCCACTGGCCTCTGTGACGGCCTCCAAAATGTAGTTTATAGTCCTGGAATTCCACAGTTGTCTCCCATCTAAATAATATCTAAGCCCAACTTTACTTAGTTTTTGAACTCAAACAATGTCAACAGATTTCTTTTTCTAAACACAATATTTCTTTACCTTGGGAATTGGAAGAGACGGGAACTTCTAGTCCCAGAATTTGAACTTTGTTGGCTGGTGAATTCTGGGAGTTGAAGTCCATCCCTCTTCAAGTTATCAAGGTTGAGAAATACTACTTGAGCCTCCTCCAAAAACATATCTCAGCCTGTCCTTCTGGTGACCTCACTGCAATGCATCATCCCCATCTCTCCTGTCCTTCTCAGAAGACGTACCTCTTTTTATACAGATAGTCCTCGACTTACAACCGTTCATTTAGTAATGGTTCGAAGTTACAATGGCACTGAAAAAAGTGACTTATGGCCATTTTTCACATTTACGACCATTGCAACATCACGTGTCCAAATTCAGATGTTTGGCAACTGACTCATATTTATGACAGTTGCAGTGTCCCGGGGCCATGTGATCCCCTTTTGCAACCTTCTGATAAGCAAAGTCAGTGAGGAAGCCAGATTCACTTAACAAAACATTGTTACTAACTTAACCACTGTAGTGGTTCTCTTAACAACTCTGGCCTGAGAGATTGTAAAAGGGGTCAACATTCACTTAACAACTGTCCCATTTAACAACAGAAAATTTTGGGCTCAATTGTGGTCGTAAGTTGAGGACTACTTGTATACGGTTCCCTGATCAATGAAATACGCCTGTGGCTGGGGACATCTGCATCTTCCTGAGAGCCCATGGAAATGTCACTCAGGGCGCCATGCCCTCAGCACCATCCAATGAGGTATAAAAGGGGCGGAGTTTGAATCTTGACCTCATGATGCGCCCTTCCACGTTTGCCCTTCCTGCTTCTCCCCACTAATACTCATGGCTGTTAGCGTGGTTTTCTTCAGTGACCATAGATGTCAGAAAGATAGCAAGGCTTTTCTTCAGGATGTTTCAGATCCCCAGGGATTCTGTCTTACCATCTCGTACAAAAAATTTTTTTGCGGCTTCAGTGGCCATTTCAGGAACTTCCTTGTGCAAATAGGAGTGAGAGGAGAGCAGGGCATCAGTCGCCTCTTTATTGTTTCCCCCAGGAGCGGAGGGGTCTTGGGTCACCTCATTTTTCCCACCGTGTCCACATTTGTCTGCATGGGGGGAAAAAAACATAATAAAAATGCACATTAAAAAAGGGGAGGGTTTTGACTGCGTAGTTGCGGTGGCTGTTGTTTTTTTTTACTTTTTAAAACACTTACGGAGGCATCCATCTTTCAACCAATTCCGTTGGCTCCCAATCAAAAATTAAAAGACACTTAAAATTACGGGTAGTCCTCGACTCACAACATTTCATTTAGCGACCCATCGAAGTTACAACGGCACTGGAAAAAGTGACTTATGACCGTTTTTCATACTTACAACCATTGCAGCATCCCCCCGGTGACGTGATCAGAATTCAAGTGCTGTTGAATTAGTATCAAGTCAATCACAGGTCACGTTTTGGGAATAGCTGCTTTTTTACTTAGCTGCCTTCTCCCAAATCATTACAGATACAGGTAGTCCTCAAGTTACGACAGCCTCAGAAAAAGTGATTTATGACCTGTCCTTGCACTTATGACCATACAGCTTCACTCCTGCAGTCACGTGGCTGCAGTTACAACTGGTTGCGGCATCCTGTAACCCATTACATTCAATTCTACAAATTATGTACTTTTCTTATAATTCTGGAGACTTGGTTGAGAGTTTAAACTTTTCAAACAGTACAACTATTCAAATTATTTAGATTCTTTTAATTTGGAAAACTGTCTCACTTTTCCCTAACAGGACAAACTTTCTATATAGAGATATTCCAGTGCTGTTAGCACAGCTGGTAGACCAGATCAGGAAATCAACTCCAGAGGAAGGCTAAAATTATTTTTTTATTGAGATTGACTATAATAATAGTGTCTTGCAAGCCTCATTGATCTGTATCATTCTCCTCTCTTATGTACTCAGGGAGGTGTCTGTCTGGGCCTCTGCTGAATGTTATCTGTTTATTATGGACTTGAGATATTTTCCCCCCTCTTCTTTTTGATAATGGAGTTTGTGTATCTCCCTCAAAGACATCTTTTTTACTCTCTACATAGGTAAAGGTAAAGGTAAAGGTTCCCCTGCACATGCGTGCTAGTCATTTCCAACTCTAGGGGCTGGTGCTCATCTCCGTTTCAAAGCCGAAGAGCTGGCGCTTGTCCGAGGACATCTCCGTGGTCATGTGGCCGGCATGACTAGACGCCAAAGGTGCACGGAACGCTGTTACCTTCCCACCGTAGTGGTCCCTATTTTTCTACTTGCATTTTTTACGTGCTTTCGAACTGCTAGGTTGGCAGAAGCTGGGACGAGTAACAGGCGCTCACTCTGCTATGCGGCACTCGGGATTCGACCCGCCAAACTGCCGACCTTCTGATCGACAAGCTCAGCGTCCTAACCCACCGAGCCACCGCGTCCCTTAGTACTCTCTACATTGTTGTCCCCAATTCAGGTCTGAACCTGGTGCCAAAGCCGATGAAGAACAACAGGCATGAGGTGCAGGTTTTGTTTCCTTTAATTGAAGCGCTCCAAGAAAAGGGGCCCTGGTCAGAAAATGCCTAGGAACCCTGAACCATAGAATTAAGAAAGGTTTATACATTTTCACTAAAGCAGAAGGAGGGGATAAGGTGGGATAGATAAGAAATATCTAGAAATGTGAAATTTACACAGGCCCAAAACTTAAGAGAGAATTTTTATAAAATGTTTTATAGGTGGCATCTAGACCCTAAAAAATTAGCAAGTATGTATCTGAACTGCCAGCCCAAATGTTGGAGGTGTGGCTGTGAGGATGCAACGTATTTTCATATATGGTGGACTTGTAAAAAGGTTAAAGCTTTTTGGATTAAAATTTGGTGGAATATGCAAAAGATATTTAAGAAAAGGATAAAGTTTTCTCCGCAATTGTTTTTATTGGGTATTATTACAGATACTACTGTTATAGATACAAAGTTAATGTTGAATTTAGTAACGGCAGCGAGACTTTTAGTAGCACAATATTGGAAGAAGGAAGAACTGCCGACTATAGAAGAGTGGACTTTGAAAGTTTCTAACTTGGCGGAAATGGCAAAGATTTCAGCATATTTGAAAGATCAATCCCAACAGAGATACATTGTGGAATGGAGAAGATGGATTGAATATATTCAGAATAAATATGGGACTAAAAAGTATCATTTAGCATTTGAATAAGTAGCGGATTTTTATGACGTATATGTAGTTAGTAGTTACTTTATTAATATTTTGACTATGGAGAGTTAAAGTGTGATAGAATTTAATGTTTTATTATTGTTGTTAGCTTATTTTAGATTATGCTTGTTTGTATTATTATACCCTGTATTCAGCTCTGGGAAGTCGGGGAGAGGGGAGGGGAGGGGAGGGTTGGGGGGGGTTGGGGAGAGGGGAGGGGGAGGAGGGGGCTTTCTGTATTCAAAATGTATTGTAAAACTTTTCAATAAAAAATATCGTCTAATAAACATTTTGATAATGATCTAACAATTATTCCAAGCCTTGGTTAATGAATGCTTCAGGAGTTATCTAATACACGTTCTATTTTGCTCCAGGCCATCCCTATTCCTAGCTTCTAGCTGAGCTATGCAAGATGCCTAACTCCAGGGCTTTTTTTCTCATAGAACGCTCAGAACGGAGTTCCGGCACCTTTTTTGGATGGAACCTTGTAGGGTAGGCAAGGCAGGTTGTATGACATGTGTGAGTTCCGGCACCTTTTTTTCTTTTACGAAAAAAAAGCACTGCCTAATTCTTTGTTACATTTATCAGATTTCTTACAACCCAGAATTGTTACAAGCTTTTACACGTGCATAAGCTTTATACGTGTGAATAAGCATTCTTTGTTCTTGCCAGACAGACTCACAATTACAGGCTTTCCCGTCTCCTGTCTCCTGTCTGCTTTGTTTTAGCAGCCAGTGCATCAATATCTCTGTTAAAGTTGTCATGAATGTAGAAAAACAAAGAAATGGATCCCTTACATGTTTGCGCCTACCATATTTTTACTTTATTTTTTTAAAATGTTTCATTTCTTTGTTTGATTGTTGCAATCTGCCTGGAGTTGTTGAGAATCAGGTGGCATGTAAGTTAATATATTCTTATTAATGTTTTGAATTATTCTTAGCCTGGCTGAGATCCTAGGATCAATAGAAGGCATGTAGACAGCAGATTTTCTTTGAGTTGGTTACAAACAGAAAGCATCGCTTTATGTTCTCTAGCCAAAATGTACATCAAATGTGTACATCAAGTCTCAAAAACAATGAAAAATTACTGATTTCTTTTTCTAGAGGTGCAGCTCCAGAGAATGTTTGTGAGCAGATGATTGCCATGGAGGCAAAGGGAACAAAAAATTATAGGCCAAGTAAATGGTCATAAAGCCCCCATTGTTCCTGGCCAGATATTACAGACAAAAGAACTTCAAATATTGCAGCTGAAATAGCTGTTGCTAAGAGACATTTAAATCCCAGCAACCCAGAAGCTGTAGAAAATCTTAAATCCCTGACCAATAAGGGCAAACCTTATGCTTTCCCTTAACACAGAAGCCTATCATGAAATCTCAACTCTGAAGATACCTCAGTTTCCTCTAAACTAGCATTTCATGATCTTGGCAATTTCACGATGTGTTACTGGGGAATTTTGGGAGCTGAAATGCACCTCTCTTCAAGTTGCCAAAGTTGAGAAACATTGATCTAAATGCTGTCACTGCATTCTAAGTCAGGTACAGTAGTTCTCAACTCACAACTACAAAGGAGTGCAAAAGTTGGGTTGTTAAGATATTTGCTAAGTGAGTTTTGCCCTCATGCCGCAACCTTCCTTGCCACCATTGTTAAGTGAATCACTGCAGTTGTTAAGTTAGTAACATGGTTGTTAAGAGAATCTGGCTTCCCAACTGACTTTGCAAAAAGTTATCATGTGACCCTGCAATTGTCATACATTTGAGTCCATTGTCAAGAGTCTGAATTTTGATCACACGACCATGGGAGATGTTGCAATGGTCATAAGTGAAAAATGGTCATAAGTCATTTTTTTCAGTGCCATCGTAACTTCGAACAGTCGCTAAATGAATGGCTGTAAGTCGAGGACTACTTATATAACACAGCCAACCACCTGTCAAGTCCTAAGTGCATTGTTGCTGGTCTGACAATTATTGCTTCTTAGCTTGCCAACGAACGTAGGGGGAGGGAAAGGGATTGAAATGCAGATTTCAAAAGATGAAGAAAGCAGACCGTGAGACCCAAGAACAATTCACCAGGTGTCTGGCCAGACCCAGAGACACTTTCTCATAACAATATCTTTCCACCTAATTGGGCAACGTGACCTGACCAAGGAGGAGGAGGAGGGGGGAATTCTATACTTTTTGCAAATGCATGCTGAAAAAACTTTACTCAGTAAAGTTTTACATTAAGAGTTCGGAAAGCCTCGAAGGTGTTTACTTGGTTGGGTTTGTCATTCGGAATCCTGACACCACCCATCCATCTATTCCCCAATCTCACTTAATCATAGCTATGTTGGCTAGAGAGAGGTGTGGAAAGGAAGATGCTGGAAGATCAACAGTAGGGCAGATTGGCCCCTTGGATGTGCCCTCCCTGCATTCAAGGGTGGCAGCGCAAGGCACCTGTGACAGGTCTAAACATCTTACCTGAGCTCAGTTGCTTTCTTGGAGGTGTTTCATTATCCAAATTAGATAACATCATCAGGGCTAATGGACTAGCACTGAAGATGTTACCTAGTTTGGATAATGAAATGTGTGCAAGAAAGCAACCAAGCTCAGAGAGCACCAAGGACCCATCATTTCAAGCCAGAGCCAAAAAATATTCTCCTTTATTGAAACAACTTACTTATTCTCTTGCCACTTTACCAGCACTTTACTTCTCATTTCCATCTCTTCTTTCTTTCTTTCTTTCTTTCTTTCTTTCTTTCTTTCTTTCTTTCTTTCTTTCTTTCTTTCTTTCTTTCTTTCTTTCTTTCTTTCTTTCTTTCTTTCTTTTTTCACTCTGCCCAGAACACTTTTGCGGGAACATGTTCCTGGCTGGACTAAACACGCCTACTTCAGTCTGGACTTAGAACTATCTCTAACTGGCTGGTCTACATGTGAATGTTTTCATTTTTCTAGAAGGGACTTTTGGGGAGACTCCCGATACTGAATATTAGCTTTTGGTCTTCATCGGAAGTGGCAAAAGTTAGAACTTGGCAGAAGTTCATATATTTTGCTTGGAATGTGCGTTCCCGCCTTCCCCAGGGTTCCTAGCCTCAGTTCTGTTTATTCATGAATAGGGAAGAAAATGATGATTTTTTTGTCAGTCAGCCATGTTTGTGAAGACAAATCAGTAATGAAAATTTGGTGACATTCTCCTGAATGGGCACCATATGAAACAAAATGTCTCCCTGATGCCTTGTACAGGCTGACTACCTTTTGATTTTGCTGACTTTTTGGGGGAAAAATATAATAAACACAATGTCGCTGAAATTTAGCAGTTAAAAACTAGGAGGGAGAACATTTTTACCTCAGAAAAACTGGTTTAGTTATATGTGAGTTGCACGGTCTGCTGAAACGTAATCATTAAGCAATGTCTTCTTTTGTTTTTGTAGAGCACGTGCTGCTGGTCTGACCCAGAACTGGAGAAAGAGAGAAGAGGGAACGGTTGCTGGAATTGGGTATGTCTAGTTTAACGAAGAGAAGGGTGAGGGGTGACATGATAGCAGTGTTCCAATATCTCCGGGGCTGCCACAAAGAAGAGGGAGTCAAGCTATTCTCCAAAGCACCTGAAAGCAGGACAAGAAGCAACGGATGGAAACTAGTCAAGGAGAGAAGCAACCTAGAACTAAGGAGAAACTTCCTGACAGTTAGAACAATTAACCGGTGGAACAACCTGCCTCCAGAGGTGGTGAATGCTCCAACACTGGAGGTTTTTAAGAAGAGACTGGACAGCCATTTGCCTGAAATGGTATAGGGTTTCCTGCCTGAGCAGGGGGTTGGACTAGATGACCTCCAAGGTCCCTTCCAACTTTATATTATTATTATTATTATTATTATTATTATTATTATTATTATTATTATTATTATTATTATTATTATTATTAATATTATGAGAGAAAAAGATGGGGAAAAACACAGAAAGAAAATAAGAGCTGCACAGATTGTTTTAGAAGGGAAGAGCTGGAGAGAAAAGGGAGAAAAAGCTGCAGAGCAAAGTTGATATGAGTGTGAAGAGCAGTTGAGAGAACATAGAATAATAGAGTTGGAAGAAGTTCTCAGCTGTTTCTCAGTTGGAGAAGAAAACTCTATGGTAGCTTCTCTGAAGGGAGAGAACCAAAGTCCTGGAAAGGTATCTTCAACCAAGAGAAGAAAGAGGGAGAAGGTGGCTGTGGGCAGAAGGTCTTTAATAAAGCCCTAGTCTCTGGGGAAGAACTGGCAGAAGACTCCCAAGAGAGGTCCTTCTCCCAACAGAGAAGACACAAAAGGGGATCCAAGGAAAAGAGATGAGCAGTGCTGAGCACATTCATTTGTGAATCCAGCACATTCCCCCCTTCTACGCTTTCTTCACAATCCTGGAAATGGGAGAAGAAGATGTAGTGAAGTATGGGGAGGAAATGAAGCATTCAGGAGGAGCGTTAGAGGGCAATAGACCAGACATGTCAAACACAAGGCCCGGGGGCCGGATCCGGCCCGCGAAGTGGTTTTGTGTGGCCCGCGAAGCCATCCTGGAAACAGTGAGGGAACGGCCCCCACTGCCTTGGCCCTGGCCCAGAGACCCTCCTTCTGCCAGAGACCCTCAGATCTGTCCCACTCCTGCCCAGGCCCCCATAGGCACCCTTGATGTGAACGATGTAGAGCTGGCTACGCCCACCCAGTAGGCCATATGCACTCTAGCCACGCCTACCCAGTAGGCCACGCCCACCCTGGCCATACCCACCCGGCCCCCTGAGGGCAACCGCAGTGCTGATGCGGCCCTCAATGAAATTGAGTTTGACACCCCTGCAATAGACTCTCGGTGAGAGGCCTAAGAAGAAACCTGACCTTTGTAGAAGCCAGGATTCTGTTGTTAATATCCATTGTAAATAGTTTTGCTATGTACAGTATAGAAGATCCATAAGATCCACCAACTTGGTTCCCTATGTTGGTTACCATCCTCGTAACCTTAACCCACACCTCCAATCATAAAAAGAACCGAGTCACACCATGGCAGATGGAAATAATGGACCTTCTGGGGGTCATATGAAACTTCCTGTTTTTTCAGGATTTCACCGTAGGAAAAATGGAGGATCTATTTGTACCTGGAGGAAAGCAGGACACATCATAGGAAGACCTTCCCACCCACCGGTTACCTTCAAAACAGGCTTTCAACGGTTCAGTGGCATTCTTCTTTTTAAGTGTTCCACCTTTCTTGAGTTGTTTTCCAGGCAAAGGGTTTTTCTCCATGATCGCCTGCATCATCCTCTTTTCTGTGATATTGGCATCGGTGGAGTCACTTGAAGCAAAGCCCTCCAATTCGTGGTTGTGATAAAACCCACTCACAAGTCCCACGCAGAGAAGCAAAGGAAGTTCCCTGGACAACAGCATAGTTTGCGGCTCGACTTGGGCAGGCAGGACAAAACTAAACGAGTTTTCCCCCAGGTCTGCCTCACAACCTCTGCCTGCCTGTCTTGGCTGTGGGAGTTAAATAGCTGAAGTGATACGGGGGTGGGTGGGTGGGTGGGAAAAGGAGCCTCTTGCCAATTGTTCATCTTCTTCTTTTTTTCATATTGAAATTGCCTTTCTAATGAAATCGGGATCATACCCTCCAGCTGCAAGGAGGAAGGTTACAAATTGAGTTTTTGACCAGTTGCCAGACTGGTATTTGCTGAAGCCCCGTGGGTTGCAGTGGGGGAGTATGTGAGTCCTGTTTGTTTAGATCAGTGTTTTGCAACCTTGGCAACTTTAAAGATGTGCATACTTCAACTTTGACATTAAAAACCTTTCACTGTGTTTTTGCTTTGAAAGCATTGTGCTTTAGAGACCTTTGTCACTTTCTACGTTTTTCCGGCACAAGAGCACAATGCAGCCTTCTGATAACAGAATAGTAGAATAACAGAGTCGGAAGGGACCTTGGAGGTCTTCTAGTCCAGGGGTCCCCAACCCCCAGTCTGTGGACCAGTACCGTTCCGTGGCATGCCACAAACAAACAAAGGCCCATTTGTAGGATTACAGGCAGCACACAAAACCACACACTCTCCGGTCTGTGGAAAAACCTTTCTCCACAGAACCGGTTCCTGGTGCCCAAAAGGTTGGGGACGTCTGTTTTTAGTCCATCTCCCTGTTCTAGCAGAAAACCTCAAACCATTTCAGACAAATGGCTGGCCAATCTCTTCTTAAAAAATCTCTAGTGATGGAGCACCTACAACGTCTGGAAGCAAGTCATTCCAATGATTAATTGTTCTCCTTAATTCCAGGTTGCTTCTCTCCTTGATTAGTTTCCATCCATTGTTTCTTGTCCTGCCCTCTGGTGCTCTGGAAAATAAATTGACTCCCTCTTCTTGGTGGCAACCTCTCTCAAATACTGGATGGGTATTAAGATGGGCCACCATTTTCCCATTAGGACATATGGAACGCTATTCTTGCCCTCAAACTGGAGTCTGTGAGGGTCTGGATGGGAGGGAGCAGGTTACATCTCACCCTGGCAAGATGAAGTAACACTGGGTCTTTGGGTCCCCCGGATCTGGTGATTTTTTTTCATCTTTACCTCTTTATGGGATAACATCCCCCCAGACAGAGCTGGTGTGCAGTCTGGGGATCCTCCTGGACTCCTGGCTGCTGCTCAAAAAGAAAGTGGCCAATGTAGTCAAGAGGGCATTGCACAGATTCATCTTTTGCACTAGCTGTAACTGTTTGTGCTCTACGCACTATCACTTCCTGATTGCGGTTACTGCAAGGTAATCTATATGGGGCTGACTTTAAAGAACATTTGAAAGGTGCAATGTTTAAGATGTTGCTTGTTTAAGATGGACGACTGTATAGATTTTCTATAAATAAATAAATACATACATACATACATACATACATACATACATACATACATACGTACATACATACTCTCAACAGACATAGTTACTTCTGAGGTTAGTTTTGTTTGGATCAGCCAGGGAGATGGGGCAAAAGTACTTCAGTTTGGCTGATTATGATCTCAATGTAAGGGGAGCCCAGGGACCAGAAATAAGATCCATTTTGCATCAGGACATTTCTTCAATGTACATCATTTCTGGAGTGAAAGTGAACAAAGGAATCTGCCTGAGAGATGCAAGTTATTTTTCAGCATCTCCATTCCTCAAATCTTATCCATAAGTGTATCTGAAAAATTAGTAGCCCTGGGGAATTCCGGGAGTTGAAGTTCATAGGTCTTAAAATTTCTATGATTGAGAAACATAAGGCTGAAATTCAGCAGGTGCACTTTGAATGCTAGTGCCGAGAAGGGCCAATGGGAGAAGATGCATTTCTTGAATTTATATTGGCCACAAGCTTTTTCAAAAGAAAATCTATTGCTTTCTGGGCTCTTAATCCTTTGTCCTCAGTAACGCTGTCCTTGGTGGACCAGCGCTACAGCAAACAAAATCTATAAGGTGGTTGGAGATGTCCCTTAAAATTGTGTTGTATTCCCCTCAGGAGAGCTCACAAAGTCTATTCGGATAGATCTACACATTTCTCCACGTGATATTGCAAAGTGCGTAGGAAATGAGCAGTGCTTTTGTTGTGATGTTGTTGCACTGCTTGTGTTATTCTCCCACTGTCCCCTGGATCCATCTTAACTTTCTTTGATATAAGCAGGAGGGAGGGAGGCACAGAGGGAAAATGCCATCAGGCTTTCAAGATTCCTTACTTACCGTATCCTGCACTAGTTTTGCTCAACCTCAGCAACTTTAAGATGCATGGGGGAATTCTGGGAATTGATATCCACATACCTTAAAGTTGCTGAGGTTGAAAAACATTGCTCTATATCAATAAAGTAGGCTCCAGGATTTCTGATACAATCTATTCCTTAACCTGGACTTACCTTAAGGGCCTGATAGATACACCTTCCAGATTCATAGTTGACATTTTATTTATTTATTTATTTTTAAATTGCGGTTGTTATTTACACACAGTGTTCCAAATAGTTCTAACTCAGGGGTGTCAAACTCAATTTCATTGAGGGCCGCATCAGCATTGCGGTTGCCCTCAGGGGGCTGGGTGGGTGTGGCCTACTGGGTGGGCGTGGCTAGAGTACGTATGGCCTACTGGGTGGGCAAGGCCAGCTCTACATCGTTCGCATCAAGGGTGCCTATGGGGGCCTGGGCAGGAGTGGGACAGATCTGAGGGTCTTTGTCAGGAGGAGGGTCTCTGGGCCAGGGCCAAGGCAGTGGGGGCTGTTCCCTCAATGTTTCCAGGATGGCTTTGCGGGCCACATGAAACCACTTCGCGGGCCGGATCCGGTCCCCAGGCCTTGTGCTTGACATGTCTGTTCTAACTGGAATACTTTTGGCTATAAAGTCTGGGACCCCTGATTCCCATAGAATTGAAATTTGGCAAATTTTATAAAGCATTTTATGACCTAACACAAAATGTCATTAAAATTTTCCTGTGGTCAACGGGGGTTCCCAATCCCTGAGCTGCAGACTACTACCAGTCCGTGGCCTGTTAGGAACCAGGCTGCACAAGCGAGCAAAGCCTCATTTGCACACGCATGAGATCTAGGTACTGCGTGTAACCATATCCCCCTCTCCGGGCCATGGAAAAATTGTTTTCCAGAGAACCTGTTCCTGGTGCCCAGAAGATTGAGGCCTGCTGCAGTACAGTTCGACACTGACTATTTTCAAGGCAGATACCCTAAATTTTAAAGAACATTTGTAGTGAAAGCAGTGCATTAGACGCCGTGCTATCAAGCGCCAGGTAAATCAGAAAACCCAGGCCATTCAAATGAGTATAAAGGTTTATTGTAAGCTTAAGCTCTCTACAAGAATCTGAGCTACTAAGAGTCAAAGAGTCAAAGGTGAGCTGGACTTAGATCTCTTGTGGTCCCAAAGGGATTCATGACTGATGACACATTTGATCCCTTCCTCGAGCTGAGCCGGGCCATCTCCTACATCTGCCATTCTTGATGACATTGAGGAATCTGGTAAGAAAATATCTCTTATCTTTGACCCAGGCTCACGCGTTGTCTAGTTTTGACTAAAGAGTAGAGGGTAAAATGCTTTAATGAAGACGAGGTGTAGGCGTAGGGTTTCTGTAGCCCATCGTGAAACTGCTTGTGTTTCCATCCTCATCACTGATCAAAACTTCCACAAAAGAATCACAGCAGGTTGACCTACAGAGGGGAGCCAAAATAACGAGGCGGATAAATAACAGGAGAGCGTGAAGGAGGAAGAGTTTGGACAGCTACAAGCTGCATGAGGACTAAAAACCAAGGCGCTAGAATTCAGCAAGCAGTGAAAGATTTAGAGGGTGTGACCAATTCACCAAGGCGGCTCCGCTGCTAACACGTTCCATCAATGCAAAGTACAGGTTGTCCTCTACTTACGACCATTCATTTAGCGACTGTTGAAGTTACAACAAAACTGAAAAAGGTGGCTTGCAATCAGTCCTTGCACTTATGACCTTGCAGCACCCCTAAAGTCATGTGATCAAAAATTCAGACCCTTGGCATGCAGCGTTGTAGTTGCAGCGTGCCAGGGACATGCGATTTGTGGTCTTCCCAGCCAGCCAGCTCCCAACAAGCAAAGTCAGTGGGGGAATCTGGTTTCAACGAATGACTGCGTGACTCATTTAACAATGGCAGTGATTCACTTAACAACAGTGGCAAGAAAGGTCATACAGCTGCCAAAAAAGCCAACACAGGGCTAGGCTGCATTAACAGAGGAATAGAATCAAGATCACGTGAAGTATTAATACCACTTTACAATGCCTTGGTAAGGCCACACTTGGAATACTGCATCCAGTTTTGGTCACCACGATGTAAAATCGATGTTGAGACTCTAGAAAAAGTATAGAGTAGAGCAACAAAGATGATTGGGGGACTGGAGACTAAAACATATAAGGAACGGCTGCTGGAATTGGGTATGTCTAGTTTAATGAAGAGAAGGACTAGGGGTGACATGATAGCAGTGTTCCAATATCTCAGAGCCTGCCACAAAGAAAAGGGAGTCAAACTATTCTCCAAAGCGCCTAAAGGCAGGACAAGAAGCAACGGATGGAAACTAATCAAGGAGAGAAGCAACCTAGAACTAAGGAGAAACTTCCTGACAGTTAGAACAATTAACCAGTGGCACAACCTGCCTCCAGAAGCTGTGAATGCTCCAACACTGGAAGAGACTGGACAGCCATTTGTCTGAAATGGTATAAGGTTTCCTGCCTCAGCAGGGGGTTGGACTAGATGACCTCAAAGGTCCCTTCCAACTTTATTATTATTATTATTTGGGTGAGACTCACTTAAAAACCACTACGCTTAGCAGTAAAAATTGTGGTCCCAATTGTGGTTGAAAGTCGAGAAGGACCTATACTTATTTTCTTATGCTGCACAGTAAGGTGGCATATTTTCCTTGAAATGAAAACATACATTATTTTACTTTGATCTGTGAAGAAAGAAAAGGAACAATTTTGAGAATACGGACTAGCGTTCTGCAAATGCTGTGCAGCTCCTTTTGGGTTGAGGGCTGAAACTGGAGTTTGAACTGGATGCCTTGAAAATAACTAGTCAGGGCATGACTAAAATGAAATTTTGTTCAGATTAAATTTAAATATAGTCGATACAATTATCCGCTACTAATATATTTAATATTTATTCTTTACATTCACAATTATAGTTTAGTAATAACTGGGAATTTAGAATGTCAGTTTTTCTCAAAATAAGGAATTGCTTTAATAAGATGGGGATTTGTAATGTCAGTAATTAGTAATGTTACGTGGATGGAAAGAAATTTATTCTCTTGATGTTAAGGAATGGATTCCATATATGTGTTATGATATTATTGTTATTATTATTATTTGGAATTACGGATCTATTCTAAAAATGAGTAGATGGACCAATATTTTTTTCTAAAGAGTGTAGATCTAATAGGCTTAAGGGCCAAATTAATTTCATATTGAGATTATATAGTCATTTTTTATTTTTCCTATTTTTTTTCTTCCATTATGTTCAGTTTGCTTTAAATCTTTATAACCTATGTAGGGTTTCTATTATATAACTACTGACATTATTTTGATATTAATAAAAAAAATAAAGTCATTGTACTGCTTTGATTTTTTGCATTGCACAGCGAGTTAAAATAAATTTTGTCATAAATTTAAAAACCCTGGGATTTCAAAACAAGAAAAAAATAAAATTAAAACATACTTAATGTATGCGCTGTCCTAAATATTAGCTAATATTAATAATTGTATATTTTGCCTGCTTTAGCACCAACATTTTTTGCTACTGCTTACCTAACAGAGATCTGGCTAAAATCTCTGTAATAGTGGCGAATCTTTGTAATATGGGTTTCAAATTAATAAAATCATTACTCTAATTTTGGATTATTTCCCCCTGGGGAAAAGATATTTCACACCTGGGGATTAAATTAATAAAGAACTGCCTTTTCTATTTTTGCTGGAAACTTTCTAAGCTCAAGAGGGCGCTCTTAGTCTATTTCAAAATAGTTAGAAGCCGGTTGGTTTTCACAAATCCTCGGGAATAAGCACACAACCAGCAGGCAAAACTGTTATCAGTGATTAATTATTCGGCTTGTTCTTTGCATATAACAAGAAGCTCAGCCAATAATAAAGACTGTTGCTAGTGTTGAGGGATGTTGTTGTTAGCTGCGAAGTCGAGTCCAACCCACCGCGACCCTATGGACAACGTTCCTTCAGGCCTTCCTGTCCTCTACCATCTTCTGGAGTCCATTTAAGCTCACGCCTGCTGCTTCAGTGACTCCATCCAGCCACCTCGCTCTCTGTCGTCCCCTTCTTCTATTGCCCTCAGCCTTTCCCAGCATTAGGATCTTCTCCAGTGAGTCCTTCCTTCTCATTAGGTGGCCAAAGTATTTGAGTTTTAGCTTCAGGATCTGGCCTTCTAAAGAGCAGTCAGGGTTGATCTCCTCTAGGACTGACCGGTTTGATCGCCTTGCAGTCCAAGGGACTCGCAGGAGTCTTCTCCAGCACCATAGTTCACAGGCTTCAATTCTTTGGCGCTCAGCCTTTTTTATGGTCCAACTTTCACTGCCATACATTGCAGCTGGGAAGACCATAGCCTTGACTATACACACTTTTGTTGACAGGGTGATATTGTGATATGTTGAGGGATATTGTGTGCTGAAAAGTGGATAGTGCAGATTCGTAAGGCAGGCAAGGGGCAAAACGAGCTTTGGGGTGTCATGTTGTAAAGTCCAGGGCAGAGAAGGCGAACACGGAGATTTATTTGCCCTTACATTTACAAGTAGTCTTCTACTTTCCACCACAACTGAGACCAGAATGTTTGCGGTTAAAGAAAAGGGTGGTTGTTAAACGAGTCATGCCCAATTTTACTCTCTTTTTCCCTATGTTTTTTTTTCCCAGCGAATCACTTCAGTTGAGTGATTCATGTGGTCTTTAAAGCGAATCTGACTTTTCCTATTGATTTGGCTTGTTGGAAGCCAGCTGGGAAGGTTGAAAATGGTTATCACATTATGCCAGGATGCTCCAACCATTGTAAATTCATGCCAGGATACCAAGCAATCAAAATTTTGATCACGTGACCGTGGGGTTGCTTCATCGGTTTTTAAGTGTGAGAAAACCTTATTTTTCAGTGCTGTTGCAACTTTGAACAGTCGCTAAATGAAAGGTTGTAAATGGAGGACTACCTCACCTTAATTATTACTACTTTTATAAATAACTCAAGGCCAAGAGACCTAAGACTCCTTCCTCCTCCTCTTTTCCCCACAACAACCACCCTGTGAGATGAGTTGGGCTGAGAGAGAGAGAGAGAGAGAGAGAGAGAGAGAGAGAGAGAGAGAGAGAGAGAGAGAGAGAGAGAGAGAGAGAGAGACTGGCCCAAAGTCACCCAGCTGGCTTTCATGGCTAAGGCAGAGCTAGAACTCCCAGTCTCCTGGTTTCTAGCTTGGTGTCTTAGCTGCTAGAACAATCTGGCTCTCAATTGGGAATTGGGTATGTGTAGTTTAAAGAAGAGAAGGGCGAGGGGTGACATGATAGCCGTGTTCCAATATCTCAGGGGCTGCCACAAAGAAGAGGGAGTCAAGCTATTCTCCAAAGCACCTGAAAGCAGGACAAGAAGCAACGGATGAAAACTAGTCAAGGAGAGAAGCAACCTAGAACTAAGGAGAAACTTCCTGACAGTTAGAACAATTAACCGGTGGAATAACCTGCCTCCAGAAGCTGTGAATTCTCCAACACTGGAAGTTTTAAAGAAGAGATTGGACAATCATTCATCTGAAATGGTATTGGGTTTCCTGTCTGAGCAGGGGGTTGGACTAGATGACCTCCAAGGTACCTTCCAACTCTGTTATTCTATTCTATTCTATTCCGTTCCGTTCCGTTCCGTTCCATTCCATTCCATTCCATTCCATTCCATTCCATTCCATTCCATTCCATTCCATTCCATTCCATTCCATTCCATTCCATTCTATTCTATTCTATTCTATTCTATTCTATTCTATTCTATTCTATTCTATTCTATTCTATTCTATTCTATTCTATTCCAGAGTAGTCTAGTCTAGTCTAGTGTTCTCCTTAAGCTCCAGATTAAAGGAACTTTCACAGAAAACAAAAGGAAGTTCAAGTAAAATTGAATCAGAAAGATTCAAGATTCACGTTTCTGTTATGTAGACAAGCATTATGTTTAAAACTGCAGGAAAATTAGTTTTTATTTTCAGGGTGGGATGCAATCATTTTAATTTTCTTTGCACCATTTGAAGTAGTCATTGCTAGAGACTAACTGGAGCGGCACCTAGAGGTGAAGATGCTGGCCTCCCACTCAGAAGGTTGAGAGTTCAATCCTAGGCAGCAATAGATATTTCTCTATCAGGGCGCAAAGAGAAAACATCTCCTGCAAACTTCCTTTAGGCATCAGGAAGAGCATCCGGCCAGTAAACACTCAGCTCCATTCAGTTGCCCCGACTCCACCCCAAGCAAGGGATTACAGGATCGTAAAAAGAAAAGAAGAAAAAATAAATGCTGGAGACTAACTGAGATTGTGGGAGTCTTACTTCTTCCCAAAAACCCCAGTTAGTGAGAAGAAGGCTAGATGAGGCTCCTTAGATGAAAGGCAGTGGCTGGAGGGGCTGTCAAATTGTTGAACTGAGGAAAATGGGTTTTATGTTCTTTTCAAACTCCACACCTTCTCAAATTTGCTGGGCAGTCTTGCAAAAGTGTAGAGGTTTGAAACAGAGTTAATCACACGCTTTCCAGAGAATAGAACGAAGCAAGAGAAAGTGATCTTTCAGAAGCTGGTGCCCTCTCAAGCCTGCTGAAATAACTGTGGCCCCATAGCTCTTCTCCTCATTTTTGGCTGGGGGGGAAGTGGGGGGAAAGAATGAACAGTGGTGTAGAAAAAGTGTACTTGAGGACCAGAAAGGAGGACTGAATCCCAGTGGTGCAGTGGTTAGAATGTAGTATTGCAGGCAGACTCCGCTCACTGCCAAGAGTTCGATCCTGACCGGCTCAAGGTTGACTCAGCCTTCCATCCTTCGGAGGTTGGTAAAATGAGGGGCGGGGGATATGCTGACTCTGTAAACCGCTTAGAGAGGGCTGTAAAGCACTGTGAAGTGGTATGTAAGTCTAAGTGCTATTGCAGTTGTTAAAGTGGCCACAGCATAATAGTTGACGAACCATCTTAGACTTTATACCTCTGGAGGCGCAGCAATTTGCACTGGCATAACTCAGGACTCTTTAAGGCTCTCTTGCATGCAGAGGTTGGACAAGACTAGGTGATTGTTGATGCAAATGGGAAAAATATTTTATGACTAATTTCCCCCCCCCAAGAACAATGGATGTATACGAACCTATATTCACACATCACATTCTTCACATCACCTCCTTGTGGGGTGCAAGTGAGACCAGAAGGATTTGCACTGATTTTGACGGTTACAGCACTTTGGTCATCTACTGCAGTGAATGACATTTGCCAAGAATGACGACGGCATTCTGGTACATTTTGGATGTTGCCCCTACATGGCATGACAAATTCTCTGATTTTGTACACAGGTGGGATCTCATCAGTCTCCTGTTGAATAGCAAACGTGTCGGTTAGTAATAAAACTAGCTTGTTGATCAGAAGGTCGGCAGTTTGGCGGGTTGAATCCCGAGTGCCGCGTAACAGAGTGAGCGCCTGTTACTCGTCCCAGCTTCTGCTAACCTAGCAGTTCGAAAGCACGTAAAAATGCAAGTAGAAAAATAGGGACCCCTACGGTGGGAAGGTAACAGCGTTCCATGTGCCTTTGGCGTCTAGTCATGCCGGCCACATGACCACGGAGACGTCCTCGGACAAGCGCTGGCTCTTCGGCTTTGAAACGGAGATGAGCACCGGCCCCTAGAGTTGGAAACGACTAGCATGCATGTGCGGGGGAACCTTTACCTTTACCTTTAGCCATAGTACATGAGTACATTAATTTAAAATGCAAGTACAAGGACATGTAGACATCCTTTTTCCAATATGGCAGACTCTGGCTGGCTGGCTGAGGAATTCTGGGAGTTGAAGTCCACAAGTTATAAAAGGGCCAAGTTTGAAGACACCTGGTCTAAGTAAACTGATTTATTGCTAAAATGCCCAAATGCAGAGGAATCTTCTCAACTAACACTTCACACCTGCTTGGAGCTAAATAAGGGCCAACAGAATCTAAGGGCGGGGGAGGGGCTTGGACTTAGTCTGCTTGTGGCCATGTAGGGATTCAAGGCTGATCCTTCATTTAACTCTGCCCCCAGATTCTGTCACTCCTTCTCTGCAATAGGACTAAATTTCCCAGAATTCTCAGCCAACTTCCTGAGAACCGTAGAACCTGCATTGGTTGGAATGGCACTGACTCTTTAGCTGACTCTTTCTTGAGAGGCTGCCACAAAGAGGAGGGGGGGTGTCAATTTATTTTCCAAAGCACCAGAGGGCAGGACAAGAAACAATAGACGGAAACTAATCAAGGAGAGAAGCAACCTGGACTTATGGAGGAGCTGCCTAACAGCCAGGACAATTAACTAGTGGAACTGCTTGCCTTCAGAGGTTGTTTTTTAGAATCATCTAACCATCATGCCAAAGGAACAGCCCCTCTTTGAGGTAGATGGGTGGTTTAGAAATGTGAAGTAGAAATAATAATAATAATAAAAAACCAGTAACAAGAGAGGGCTTGGGTGATGCTCTGAAGCAGTGTTTCTCAACCTTGGCAACTTGAAGATGTATGGACTTCAATTCCCAGAATTCACCAACCAGCATGGCTGGTTGGAGAATTCTGGGAGTTGAAGTCCACAAGTCTTCAAAGTGCCATGGTTGAGAAATACGGAAGATGTTTAACTTGCATGTGGTTAACCAGCAATGGAGAAATGACTAACATTAGGATACTTCCTTCTACATTTATTTATTTATTTAGATTTATATACCGCCCTTTCCCGAAGGACTCAGGGCGGTTTACAGGGCATTTAAAAAACAGTCAATACAAACATTAAAACATTAAAAGAGATTAAATAGAACCCTGAGAAAATTAAAACCCAGTTAAAATTAAAATTAAAAATATTCTCAGCCTGGGCCAGAGAGCTCAAAGAGCCAGGTCTTCAGGCCCCGGCGGAATGAACGGAGGTCGGGGGCAGTCCTCAGCTCCACTGGCAGCTGGTTCCACAGGGCAGGCGCCCCCACTGAGAAGGCCCTACCCCTGGGTGTTACCCGCCGGCAATCTTTAACCGGCGGCACCGTGAGGAGACCCTCCCTGTGGGAGCGCACTGGATGAAGGGAACTTGATGCTGGCAGCAGGTGTTCCCTCAGATATCCCAGACCCTCGCCATTTAGGGCTTTATAGGTCATCACCAGCACCTTGAATCTCACCCGAAGGGCAACTGGAAGCCAATGCAGCTCGCGGAATAGAGGTGTTACATGGGAGTATCGGGAGACCCCCATCACGACTCGCGCAGCTGCATTCTGCACCAGTTGAAGCCTCCGAGTGGTCCTCAAGGGCAGCCCCATGTAGAGAGCGTTGCAGTAGTCTAAACGGGAGGTCACGAGCGCATGAGTGACTGTGCGTAGGGCATCTGGGTCCAGGTAGGGTCGCAACTGGCTCACCAGGCGAACCTGAGCAAAAGCCCCCCTGGTCACAGCTCCTATATGGTCTTCAAAAGTGAGCTGTGAATCCAGGAGGACGCCCAAGTTGCGAGCCCTATCAACGAGGGGTAACACCTCACCCTCCATCTTTAAAGATGGAATAGTCTGGTTGACCCGAGATGCCGGTATGCACAGCCACTCAGTCTTGGCAGGATTGAGACGAAGCCTGTTTGTACATTTGTAGCCTGATGTATATGTCTGGATGGAAACATGCTTTTCAACTCTCCCTTTGGAAGGGTATACATACAGGTAGTCCTTGACTTACAACCATTGATTTAGTGACAGTTCAAAGTTACAATGGTGCTGGGAAAAGTGACATACAACAGTTTTTCATACTTATGACCATGGCAGTATCCCCATGGTCACGCGATCAAAATTTGGATGTTTGGCAACTGGCATGTATTGATGATGGCTGCACTGACTTGGGGTCATATGATCCCCTTTTCTGACCTTCTGACAAACAAAATCAATGGGGAAGCCCGATTCTCTTAAAAAACTGTGTTACTAACTTAACAACTGCAGTGATTCACTTGGCAACTGTGACAAGGAAGGTCGTAAAATGGGGCTAAACTCACTTAATAACTGTCTCGCTTAGCAACGGAAATTTTGAGCTGAGCTGTGGTCATAAGTCAAGGACTACCTATATAAAAGAGATGGCTTTTTTGATCGATCTCCAAATTGGGCCAGTTTCTGCTACTGTACACTCTTGCTACGGTAAATGCAAGCTTTAAACCTAGCAGAAGAAATTCTCTCAGTTTACAAGATGCTGCAGAAATCAGATTATGAGTCCTTGGTAATAGGGGGTCTTAAGCAGGAAAAGAACAGAATTCTTCCCGGAAGATTAAGTAAGGACTAATCGCTGTGAATAAAATCTCAGGCTTACCAATGCTGTTTCTGGAATAATGCTGATGGGGATTTTCAGGTAGTTCTGAGCAGAACCGCTGTTAGCAGTGAATGTCACAATGCTGGGAAAAAAAACATTTGTGGATTCATTAACAACAAACGATGGTCTCCCTGTTTCTGCAACCCTGCTCCATTCTGCTGCATTAAAGGTAAAGTTTCCCCCGCACATGCGTGCTTGTCGTTTCCGACTCTAGGGGCCGGTGCTCATCTCCGTTTCAAAGCCGAAGAGCCAGCGTTTGTCCGAGGATATCTCCATGGTCATGTGGCCGGCATGACTAGGCGCCAAAGGCGCATGGAACGCTGTTACCTTCCCATTGTAGTGGTCCCTATTTTTCTACTTGCATTTTTATGTGCTTTCGAACTGCTAGGTTGGCAGAAGCTGGGACGAGTAACAGGTGCTCACTCTGTTACGCGGCACTCGGGATTCGACCCACCAAACTGCCGACCTTCTGATCGACAAGCTCAGCATCCTAACCCGCTGAGCCACTGTTTCTGCTGCATTACCATGTTTCAAAAAACTTTTCAAAAGTATGGCTTGCTTGCTCTCATGTTGGAAGTACCGAGATGTTTCTGAGTTGAAAGGATTAGCCTGTGACATCATTGTTGCTCGGGAGGGGGGAAACCCAGCTGGGGGCTCCAATACAGTATGTCCCTATTAACTTGCCCACTGAAGTGGTACCCATATATCTACCCGCTTTCAAACTGCTGAGTCAGCAGGAGCTGGAGCGAGTGACAGGAACTCAACCTGCCATGTGGCAGCAACCAGGTCTCAGACACGAGCCTACCGATCGTCAGCCTTGTGTTCTAACCGCATGAGCCACCGCACTCCATTTCAAACGTATTATACGGGCCATTGTATTAAAGTTCGGTTTTGTGCCTTGTCTCATTAATTAATGAGTTTAATTAATCAGTGGAACGGCTTATCCCCAGAAGTTGTGGGCGCTCCATCACAGGAAATTTTTAAGAAGAGACTAGGCAGCCATTTGTCTGGAAAAGTATAGGACAGTGATGGCGAACCTTTTAGAGACCGAGTGCCCAAACTGCAACCCAAAACCCACTTATGTATCATCGGGTGCTGGGTGGGCGTGGCCCATTGGGTGGGCGTGGCTGCGGTGGTAACAGCAGACTGGGACTAAAAGATTCAATCAATCAATTCCAACTTTGCCAGATTTTTTTTTCCCCCACAAGAAGTTGAAATTGATTGAACCTTTTTTTTTTTTGCACACGGCGGCGGAGCCCTAAAGCGAAAAGGTTTTTATAAAACCCAGCTGAAGGCCTAGGGGTGGGGTGATGGTGTGCATGCCCACAGAGAGGGCTCTGCATGCCATCTGTGGCACGCGTGCCATAGGTTTGCCACCACTGGTATAGGATCTTCTGCTTGAGCAGGAGGATGGAGTAGAAGACCTCCAAGGTTTCCTTCCAACTGTGTGATTCTATTATTCCTGGAGGCTGTCTGAACAAATTCTTGGAGTTTTCTTGGCAAGATTTTTCAGAAGTGGTTTGTCTTCTTCCTGGGGCTGAAAAAGAGGGCGGGGCTCAAAGTCCCCCACCTACTTTTCTGCCTAAGGCAAAACTAGAACTCAGGTCTCTCCTAGTCCAATGCCTTAAAGCATGACACCAAATTGGCTCTCATTCAATTAACAATATTCCTTATCTAGCTAAAGAATACATTCCCCTCTTTATCCAGAAAGCATTTTTCATTCTCCAGGTGACACATAGATTCTCTCTCCGCTTTTTTCTCTTGGCAAACTCCCATCTTTACAAGTTCTTGATATCCACCAGGGCAGTGTTAACCTACCTGGAGACAAAGCTGTTATTTGCAATGGGGGCATTAAAGGTTGCCGTCAGGGTAATATTTTCTCCTGTGTTCAGGAAATGTTCTTTTGGTTGATAGCTGATAATGAAACCTCGATCATCCCAAACTTTAAAAGCATATGTTCTAGCTGCTCCATAGTTGACCACCAGGACAGAGAGTTCCAAGGTCCCACCAGGTGCCATTGTGCCTAGGGAAAAAATAGCAATGTGCTCACAATATAGGTGAAATATTATCGTAGTACTGATCATCCTTGACTTACGACTACCATTGACCCCAAAATTTCTGTTGCTAAGCAAGATAAGTTGTTAAGTGAGTTTTGCCCTAATTTATGACCTTTCTTGCCATAGTTGTTAAGTGCCGTCGTTACATTTGTAATTTGGTTGTTAAATGACTCTGGCTTCCCCATTGCCTTTGCTTGTCAGAAGGTCACAAAAGGGGGAATCACATGACCTCCCAGGACACTGCAACCGTCATAAATATGAACCGGTTGCCAAGCATCCCAATTTTGATCACATGACCACGGGGATGCTGCAGTGTTTGTAAAGTGTGAAAAACAGTCATAAGTCACTTTTTCCAGTGCCGTTGTAACTTTGAATAGTCCCTAGACGAACTGTTGTAAGTAGAGGACTATGGTATCCTGAAATATCAATTTTCTATGAGATGCCATAGAAAAAACCTCTCCTGCATAAATCTTTCTTCAATTTCACTTATTTCAAGATGATGGCTCTCCAACTGAGTCAGACACAAAATATTACTGATGAAAAGTGGTTCGTTTGGTAAAACACTGTGTCCTGTCAAAAATCATAGCTGGTGACAAAGGAGAATTACTCCACATATGTCTGGAGGATCCTGAGTCACCTAAGCAAAACCCACCTACTAGGGCCAGTATTTCTGAAGATCACATCCTCTTCATCAAGCTTCAGAAGTACCAAGTACCAATGCACACACACGCAAGTGAAGCATGCAAAGAATTCCTTCTCTACATGTCCACGTAGATCTCTCTTGGAAGTGTGCTAAATGTCAGCTGTCATCTTATGGTTGCTTATGCTTCGCTACCATGTGCTGACAGTGTGCCTAGATTGCAGGGCTTTTCAACCTTTCCACCCATTGTACCACTTTTAGGATATGGCAACATCCGAGTACCACCACTCGCCTAGCAAGGTGTCAAAAACTTAAAAAAAAAGGAAAAAAGTGATGAAGTACAGGTAGTCCTCGACTTACAACAGTTTGCTTAGTGACTGTTCAAAGTTACAATGGCACTGAAAAAAGTGGCCCTCAAGACACCTGCCTGCCTGCCTGGCGGCATTCTTCCTCCTGTCCGAGGTTTTCATTGTTGTGAGCATTTCTGTTGAGGATTGGCAGCGGGGGTGGGGTGGGGTGGTGTTTGGTTTTTATTCCCCCCCCGTCTGCTGGGTGGTTACAACAGTTTTTGGTCACTTCACATGACCCCGGGACACTGTGACCGTCATAAATATGAATCAGTTGCCAAGCATCTGAATGTAAATCACAAGACCCTGGAAATGCTGCAACATTCCAGCTGATCGGTGCTTCTGGGCTCAGCACAAGTGCCAGGATCAGCGCCGAGCTCCAGCTGGAGCCTGGCGCTGATCCTGGTGCTTCCATTGAGTCCTGACAGCCCTGCAGCTCCAGCCGTCTCTCGTTCTGGCTTGTGCAGTGCTACCACCAGTTCAGCTCATTCCCTTCCTCTGCTACCACTTTTCTAGGATGGTCGCGTACCACCTGCCAGGTGCCAATGTACCACAGGTGGTACCCGTACCACTGGTTGAAAAGCTCTGGCTTAGAATTCTGGGGAGGGTGGATGGGAGGTGGAATGCTTGGGAGAAAACGCAAGTGACTACTTTATCTTCTCAAGAGGCTGCTTCAAGGTCACCCAGCTGGGAGAAGAAGGCAGTTGCATACCAATCTACACTTGAAGTGACCATTCTGAAAACATGTTGCTTGAGCCTGATTGGTCACGGGTGGGGGCAGTGAGGGATGGGAGGCAGTTAAGGGAGGGACAGGTTGAACGAATGGATTTTGGCGTGTAATTCTCTGTTCTGGATATGCACTACTGCAATGTACCTGACTTCTAATAAAACTGTACCTTTCTCAACAAATGGAGCCAAGGATCGTTTCTATTTAGAGGCTTAAGTGGCGACAGGACTAACACTAAATTTGACAGGTAAGAACACAGTGGCAGTAGTCAATGGATGCTACCTTGGATGCTCTTGCAACATCACTCAAGGATGTGGAGAAGGACTGTCTGCTTCCCCTTTCTATTGTCAGAAGAAATCTTGGACCAAGATATAACGGGCCTTTAAAATATTTGGTAGTCCAACCAAATCCCAGCCAAATAAAGTGAGCAGGAAATCCTGGATGAGGGATGTTTGAGATACAGATATATTGTAATACAGATAACCTGCATGCTGCCAAACAGCCACTCAGCCATCAAGTTTTCCTGGAATTCTTGATTTAAATCTAGAAAGCAGAAGCTATTCTAATGATTACAGCTATTGCAGGAGAAGGTAGGAACAGTAAAAAGTGTGTTAACAGTGTGTTAATTAGCCATTCGTCCATTTGGGAAAAGCTGCTGTACAACACGCATGCAAAAAGAAATAATGCTTGGAAAAATCACACTGCCAAAAGCATTAAAAATGCAAGCTTTGAGAGGAAATACACATGAAAATTCCTAAGCAATTTTTCCCTTTTTTTTGACATAGAAAGGTAAAGGTAAAGGTAAAGTTTCCCCTGCACATGCGTGCTAGTAGTTTCCAACTCTAGGGGCCGGTGCTCATTTCCGTTTCAAAGCCAAAGAGCCAGCGCTTGTCCGAGGACGTCTCTACGGTCATGTGGCCGGCATGACTAGACGCCAAAGGCGCACGGAACGCTGTTACCTTCCCACCGTAATGGTCCCTATTTTTCTACTTGCATTTTTACGTGCTTTCGAACTGCTAGGTTGGCAGAAGCTGGTACGCGTAACAGGCGCTCACTCTGTTACGCGGCATTCGGGATTCGACCCGCCAAACTGCCGACCTTCTGATCGACAAGCTCAGCGTCCTAACACACTGAGCCACCGCGTCCCTTGACATATTTATTATTTTATTTATTTATTTATTTATTTATTTATTTATTTATTTATTTATTTATTTATTCATTCCCATTTATATCCTGCCCTTCTCCGAAGACTCAGCTCAGCTTACAATCTAAGCACAAATCAATGTGCTTAGCAATAGCCTTCATTCTATGTATATGCCTGCTTAGTAGGGCTTTCACACACACTCCAAGCGGCAATATTACAAAGTCAGCTTAATTGCCCCCAACAATCTGGGTCCTCATTTTACCTACCTGGGAAGGATGGAAGGCTGAGTCAACCTTGAGCCTGGTGAGAAGCGAACTTGCACTAATTGCAGGCAGCTGGTGTTACTTAAGGAGGCATTAGCCCACTGCTCCACCAAGGCTCTTATAACATAGAAAGACATAGAAAGACCCGGACTAAATAATGAAAAAAAATGCTAGAAAATGAACCAAAAACAAAACTGCTAATTCTGTATTATTGCTTATATATTCCATTCTGCTAGGGACTTACTATTTTGGTCTTCCAGAGGTAGGATCTGCACAGATTCGGTTGTGATGGAATCACCACTGATTCGTACAAAGGAGAAGTTGCCTGGAGAAATTCCCTCCACTTTCAGCAAGGTTTTCTGAAAGGAAAAGATGGAGAAATATTTATTAAAAAATCTTCCACATTCTTCCCGTGCATATTTATGACTTAAATGAGAGACATATTACCGGCAGTGGTCGACTTACAACAGTTCATTTAGTGACTGTTCAAAGTTACAACGGCACTGAAAAAAGTGACATGACTGTTTTTCACAGTTACTAGTTTTCCAGGCTCCCCATGATCGGGTGATCAAAATTCAGATGCTTGGCAACTGATTCATACTTTTGACCATTGCTGTGTCTCAAGGTCATGTGATCCCCTTTTGCAACCTTTTGGCAAGCAAAGCCAATGGGGAAGCCAGATTCACTTAATGTCTAGGTGTCAACATCCAGCTTGAGAATCCTGATAAAACTCCGTCTCATTCCATCTCCAAAAATCTTACTGTTTATTGGATACACTGCATGGGTATGTCGAAGCAAAACTAACTCTGAGTTTCCAAGTCCAATTCATAGAGTTAAACAATAATTTTCCCAGCCAAACCCCCAACATCTTATGTAGTTCATATAAACAAGTTCACTTTGTTATGGGAACCGTCTGCTTCAAATCCACACCTGGTCTGGTGTCCTTGAAAAATATCAACCTCTCATGGTCTTCAGCTAAATCATAAATATTTCGTTTCCCCATCTAATCCACTTGAAAGAAACAACTCCCCCCTTAATCTAAAGGCAAGTTGAAACCCAGAGGCACGTAGATGCCAAAGTTTCATCACTGACACCGGGTTATTAACTTATCAGTTGCATTGGTTCACTTAACATAAAATAAGAGAAACATTTGTTAAGTGAGTTTTGCAAAACTCCCTTAACAAATGTTTCACTTAACAACAGAAATGTTGGGCTTAATTGTGGTCATACATCGAGGACTACCTGTACAAAACTTACAAAGAATCAGATCCTCCTCTCAGAAATTCAGTAGATCTGTAGTAAGACACCTGATATCAAGTTCAAATTCACCTCATTGATCCCAATTTATTGGCTGCAGGAGTGTCTGTCAGGAGGGGACTGTGTCAAAAAAGTCAAGGTGGCGGCCACAATCATGTCATCCAAGCCTTGACGCTTTTTTTACATGTGAGGCATATAAATAACGGGGTGTGGTGGCCTTGATAGTGTCCACCATCTTACTTTTTTGCCTCCCTAGGATATATCATGAGCTTTGACTTTTGAAATTTGGACGCTGAGCTTGTCGATCAGAAGGTCGGCAGTTTGGCCGGTCGAATCCCGAGTGCCGTGTAACAGAGTGAGTGCCTGTTACTCGTCCCAGCTTCTGCCAACCTAGCAGTTCGAAAGCACGTAAAAATGCAAGTAGCAAAATAGGGATCACTACAGTGGGAAGGTAACAGTGTTCCATGCGCCTCTGGCGTCTAGTCATGCCGGCCACATGACCACGGAGACGTCCTCAGACAAGCGCTGGGTCTTCGGCTTTAAAACAGAGATGAGCACCGGCCCCTAGAGTTGGAAACGATAGCATGCGTGTGCGGGGGAACCTTTACCTTTACCTTGGTGCTTCTAAAAGGGAGATTTCTGGTTGGCTACTGATCACCATTTGGGTACATTAAGGTGTATCTCTTCCATCCAGTGCTTTTTATGTAAAAGAAACAGTGCCGGAACTCACACATGTCATACAACCCACCTTGCCTACCCTACAAGGTTCCATCCAAAAAAGGTGCCGGAACTCCGTTCTGAGCGTTCTATGAGAAAAAAAGCCCTGCTTCCATCATTTCTGAACAGTAGCCAGGAGTTAGTCAAATGCAGTGGCTAAATTGTTTGAATGGGATCAGGCACCCTCCGCTTTAAATCCCTGCTCAGTCAGGTTGGTCACTAGCCCACTTTGAACCAGTCTCTACTTTCTCAGTCTTAAAGGGCTCTTGACAGGATACCCTAATTTTAAAAAATGAGCTGTGTTTTACCAAATAACTACCAGGAAAGGATACGTACTGGGCCATGCAAGGAAACAGTTCCAACAGCAAAGAGGTTGCCTAAAGCATCGAAGGATTGATTCAAAGGTATAGGTTCTTGAGGAGTTCCGTCTTCAGAAATAGGCACCAAGCGCAGGACTTGCATGCCTGAAACATCCCCCATCAGCTTCATGGAGACCGTGTAGTTCAACCCTGAAGGAGATGCAGAAGAGTCAAGAAACAGTCCTTCCTTCCTTCCTTCCTTCCTTCCTTCCTTCCTTCCTTCCTTCCTTCCTTCCATAATAATAATAATAATAATAATAATAATAATAATAATAATAATAATAATAATAATAATAATTTGGAAGGGACCTTGGAGGTCATCTAGTCCAACCCCCTGCTCAGGCAAGAAACCCTATACCATTTCAGACAAATGGCTGTCCAGTCTCTTCTTAAAAACTTCCAGTGTTGGAGCATTCACCACTTCTGGAGGCAGGTTGTTCCACTGGTTAATTGTTCTAACTGTCAGGAAGTTTCTTCTTAGTTCTAGGTTGCTTCGCTCCTTGACTAGTTTCCATCCGTTGCTTCTTGTCCTGCTTTCAGGTGCTTTGGAGAATAGCTTGGCTCCCTCTTCTTTGTGGCAGACCCTGAGATATTAGAACACTGCTATCATGTCACCCCTCACCCTTCTCTTCGTTAAACTACACATACCCAATTCCAGCAACCGTTCCCTTCCTTCCTTCCTTCCTTCCTTCCTTCCTTCCTTCCTTCCTTCCTTCCTTCCTTCCTTCCTTCCTTCCTTCCTTCCTTCCTTCTCTCCCTCCCTCCCTCCCTCCCTCCCTCCATTCCTCCCTCCCTCCCTCCCTCCCTCCCTCCCAGATTTCTCCAAACTTACTCAGGCCCTTTAATTTCCTTCTCATTTATACAGGTAGTCCATGACTTATTTATTTATTTATTTATTTATTTTTATTTATTTATTTTATTGAATTTATATACCGCCCTTTCCCGAAGGACTCAGGGTGGTTTACAGGGTACTTAAAACATTGATACAAAAATTAAAAACGATTAAAAAGATTAAATTTAATCCCTGAAAAAAACCCCAATTAAAACTCTCAGCCTGGGCTGGAAAGCTCAAAGAGCCAGGTCTTCAGGTCCCGGCGAAATGAACGAAGGTCGGGGGCAGTCCTATGCTCTGCGGACAGCTGGTTCCAAAGGGCAGGCACACCCACAGAGAAGGCCCTCCCCCTGGGTGTTATCCGCCGGCAATCGTTTACCGGCGGTTCCCTGAGAAGGCCCTCCCTGTGGGAGCGCACTGGACGAAGGGAACTTGATGCCGGCAGCAGGTGTTCCCTCAAATATCCCGGACCCAAGCCATTTAGGGCTTTATAGGTCATCACCAGCACCTTGAATCTCACCCGGAGGGCAACCGGAAGCCAATGCAGCTCGCGGAGTAGAGGTGTTACATGGGAGTGTCAGGAAGCCCCCATCACAACTCGCGCGGCCGCATTCTGCACCAGCTGAAGCCTCCGAGTGGTCCTCAAGGGCAGCCCCATGTAGAGAGCGTTGCAGTAGTCTAAATGGGAGGTCACGAGCGCATGAGTGACTGTGTGTAGGGCATCTCGGTCCAGGTAGGGTCGCAACTGGCGCACCAGGTGAACCTGGGCAAAAGCCCCCCTGGTCACAGCTCCTATGTGGTCTTCAAAATTGAGCCGTGAATCCAGGAGGACGCCCAGGTTGCGAGCCCTATCAACCGGGGGGGGAACACCTCACCCCCCAATGTTAAAGATGGAATAGTCTGGTTAACCCGAGATGCCGGTATGCACAGCCACTCAGTCTTGGCAGGATTGAGATGAAGCCCGTTTCTCCCCATCCAGCCCCGGATTGCCTCCAGGCAACGGGACATCACGGCGAGGGCATCACTGGGTTGGTTCGGGGTGGAGAAAAAAGTTGAGTATCATCAGCATACTGATGATACGCCACCCCGAAACCCCGAATGATCTCGCCCAGCGGCTTCATATAGATGTTGAACAGGAGGGGAGAGAGAACCGACCCCTGAGGGACTCCACAAACGAGAGGCCTCAGAGTGGATCTCTGCCCTCCCGTCAACACTGACTGCGAGCGGCCCAGGAGATAGGAGGAGAACCACCGTAGTACGGTGCCTCCCACTCCCAACCCCCTGAGACGCCGCAGTAGGATACCATGGTCGATGGTATCAAAAGCCACTGAGAGATCTAATAGGACTAGGACAGAGGAACAACCCCTGTCCCAAGCCCGCCAGAGATTATTCACTAGCGCAACCAATGCCGTCTCCGTGCTGTGCCCGGGCCTGAAACCCGATTGGTATGGGTCCAGATAATCAGTTTCCTCCAGGAACAGAGGAAGCTGATGCGCCACCACACTCTCAACAACCTTCGCCAAAAAGCGAAGGTTGGAGACCGGACGATAGTTATTTAAAACAGCCGGGTCCAGGGCAGGCTTCTTGAGGAGGGGTCTCACCACCGCCTCCTTCAAGGCGGCGGGGAAGATACCCTCCTTCAAGGAAGCAGTTATTACTGCCTGGAACCAGCCTTGTGTCTCCTCCCGGGCCGCATAAACCAGCCAGGAGGGGCACGGGTCCAACAAACAGGTGGTGGAGCTCAGCCTCCCCATCATCCTGTCCACATCATCAGGGGAAACAGGATCGAACTCAGTCCAGTTGACATGCTCAAGACCGTCCGATTCCTCCACGTAAGACTCTGCCCAGTCAGAGTCCAAACCGGCCTGGATCTGAGCGATTTTGTCCGTCAGATGATGACTAAACTCCTCGGCCCGTCCCTGTAAGGGATCCTCCCTCACCTCCTGGTTAAGAAGGGAGCGAGTCACCCTAAACAGGGCAGCCGGGTGATTATCTGCGGACGCGATGAGGGCAGTGAAGTAATTAGCCTTCGCCATCCTCATCGCCGCAAGATAAGACCTTATAAAGATTCTTAACTGCAATCGGTCAGATTCGGATCGGCTGGACCTCCAACAGCTCTCTAGACCCCGTCTCCTACGCTTCATCTCCCGGAGCTCCACAGAAAACCATGGAGCCCACCGGGATCTGCGCCGGGTCAGAGGTCGCAAGGGTACAACATGGTCGAGCGCCTTGGTGGCAGCCCTTTCCCAGGCATCCACCAAGGCGTCGGCCGGGCTGTGAGTGAGGGGGGTAGGTATAGACCCAAGCGCCGTCTGGAACCGTTCCAGATCCATTAGGCGCCTGGGGCAAAACCACCTGGTCGGTTCTGCAGCCCAGCAGCGGGGGGTGGCATAATGGAAGACCAACCGCAGGAGGTGATTATCGGACCATGACAGGGGGACAATAGTTGACGAGCCCCCTCCCAGATCATCAGGCCACTGCCCAGATAAGAAAACTAGGTCGAGAGTGTGTCCCCCTCCCATGAGTCAGACCCTGAATTACTTGGGTCAGGTCCATGGCCGTCATGGAGGCCAAGAACTCCCGGGCTAACTCAGATGACCATAACTGAGCCCAAAATTTCTGTTGCTAAATGAAACAGTTGTTAAATAATAAGTAAATAGTTAAATAAATAGTTGTTAAGTGAATCTGGCTTCCCTGTTGACGTCGCTTGTCAGAAAGTCGCAAAAAGGGATCACATGACTCTGGGACATGCAAACATCATAAATATGAGTCAGTTGCCAAGTGTCTGACTTTTGATTGGATGACCATGGAGATGCTGCAACGGCCATAAGTGTGGAAACACGTTCATAAGTCACTTTTCTTAAGGCTGTTATAACTCTGAACTGTTGTAAGTCGAGGACTACCTGTATTTTTACACTGGGCAGATCTGAAGGAAAGAGTAAAGGTACCTTGGACTGGTCGTCCTTGGACTGGAAGCACGTAGTCATCCTCCTTCTGCATAATCTGGTAATTAAAGTCAAGCAAACTTTTGCCTTCAACCTGTATTGTATAAGTGTTTAAGGGCTCCATATTCACGGTCCATGAACCTGGCTCTGGGACAGGAGATATCTTCAAAACCTTCTGGTTGTTGGTGTTGATCAACATGCTCATGGATCCCAACTGAGAACCTGCCACATAAATAGAAACAAGAGCAGGTGTAAACAAAGTGAGAATGTGAGGAAAGTTTCCCCTCCCATTAATTGTCTGCAGCCAATACTGTTATTCTGTTCTCTATGCCTAACTTCCCTGCTAGTGACTTATAACAGGGGTCCCCAATCCTTGGTCTTCGGCCCACTACTGGGCTGCCGCCTATTCAGAACCGGGCTGTGGAAATGGTGGACAAGCGTGCCTGCAACAGCTACACTTGTGGAAGCAGCGGACGAGTGCATGCACGTGAAGCTCCATTTGCGCAAATATATGCGTCTGCCACTCATACGAAACCATCTCCACTCCCCCCCCACCAGTCTGCAAAGCCAGAAAAGATGGGGACAGCTGATTTATAAGGTTTTCAAAGCATTGTTCAGGTTTGGGAAAAGAGGTATAAAGCCTGTCCTCATTTTCTGAGGATTGGATGCCTCTAGAACAGGGGTCAGCAAACTGAAACAGTGAAAGAGCCACTCGGAACCGGTTCCCTCACAAAAGGAAAAACTGGGAGCCGCAAAAAATGTGTGCGCATGCACGTACATGCGCGCATGCGAAGAACAGGGTTTGACTGAAGAGTGGAGCCGAGGCGAGATATGCACCTACCCTGCATATTTGAATTGATTGGTTGAACTTTTTTAGTCCCACTTTTTTTGGGGGGGGACTGCACATGGCAGAGGACTGGGAGCCGCAGGAGACGGCTGAAAGAGCCGCATGTGGCTCCGGAGCCACGGGTTGCAGATTCTAGAAGAATCTCGTCCCATTCATGTCAGAGTTCAAGGCACTTCCCGCTTGAAAGGATGATTAGCCAGTGACATCGCTGTTGCCCGGGTGATGGCCATGGGGGCTTCCTTCATGTGCCCGCAAGGAGCTGGAGAAGTGATGGGAGCTCCCCTCAACACGCAGCAGCACTCGGGTCTCGAACCCGGGCTGGTTAACTTCCAACCCAGTGTTCTAACCACATGAGCCGCTGTGCTCTGTCTAGCAGAGTCTTTCTCAACCTTGGCAACTTGAAGAGGTTCGACTCATGCTGGCTGGCGGTTTCTGGGAGTTAAGTCTACACACCTTCACATTGCCAAAGCTGAGAAACACTGCTTCAGAAGATACTATCGGTAGCTCCTGAGGAAATGCCCTATATATCACACTGCCCCTTACCTGAAGGTTGGAACACATTCATGCTGAATGACGCTGATGCTTTGATAGAGATGGTCACCTCTTTGAGCGTTTCATCCACAGGGAAGGAGAACTGTGAAGTATACATTTGGCCATCCATCAATTTAACAGGAGCAGCATTCAGGGACTTCTCCATTATTCCCAGGACCTGGGAAAGCTGATATTTTGTAGTGAGCACATAGAATCCGCCAGAATAATCTGCCAGTTCTTCATAGCTATTTGCATATGTCTTAGGCTTATACGCAGGAACACCTGTGGAGGAGAATTAAGAGAATGACAGAGTTGGAAGAGATCTTGGAAGTCTTCTAGTCCAATGCCCTGCTCAAGCGGGAGACCAGATACCGTTTCAGACAAAGGGTTGTCCAATCTCTTCTTTAAAAACTCCAGTGTTGGAGCATCCACAATCTCTGGGGGCAACTTGTTCCAATGGTTAATTGTTCTAACTGTCAGGAAGTTTCTCTTTAGTTCTAGGTTGCTTCTCTCCTTGATTAGTTTCCATTATGTACTGGGCTTTTGGAATATCACCACCTGCATTGCTGGAGAACTAACGGCTCTCCAGCAACCCAGACAGGATGTCTCCCGTCCTGCAATTGGTCAACTTTGGGCGGCAAGCATGGCTTCAATCCGATTGGTTAATACCATACGGCCTGGCTATATATTGAAGCAGGGTGACTCCAATCTCTCAGTACAGTTTCTGCTGAAATAAAGTATGAGTTGGTCTGTACTCATCTGCGTGTTCTCGTTCCTGCTCATCAGAGCCCACGACATAATAGTTTCCATCCATTTCTTCCTTGTCCTGCCTTCAGGTGCTTTGGAGAATGGGTGACCCGCTACTACTCTTCGTGGCAGCCCTTTACATATTGGAGGGCTGCTATCGTGTCACCCTTCATCCTACTTTTTTTATTAAGTTATTGAAATTCCCTTTGAAAGCAGCCTCAAAAGTACAATTAATCAGTGGTATGGCTTGTCTCCAGAGGTTGTGGGTGCTTTTTTTTTTTTTTGCTAGATGGCTTTTTGGTTTTTTTAGCAAAACCTTCTCAGCATCTTTACTGAAAATATTTACTAACCCATGGACGAAAGGTGGGCTCCTTTTAAAGAAACCTTAATTTTTTTTGGCTCTTCTGCAGGCAAAGAAAACAACTTTTCAAAGCTGGCACCTGATGTCAGAATGCCCCTGGCCCCCTAAACAATCGGTCTCACACCCTCTGCACACCCTTCTTCAGAAGATGTTTCCCTTGGCTGTGAACTGCTGCCGAGTTCATCATCCCGCAAGGGTTGTATGATCAAGTGGCTATATTTGCTTTCGGTTAAATCCAAAAGTAAATACAAAACTGGCTGCTTGCTTGGAAAATGCTTAGGAACACAAGCCAGCCTGCTGTCATCTTTAAATCAAACCCAGAAAACTTGGCCGCCGTGCCTGATTTTCAAGTTGAGGCAGCGCAGAAACTCAGTTCCTTTGCCTGTTATCTCAAGAATGTGGGAAGCTCTGCCACGTGAATCCCTCAGACGATGCAACCGCTTGGAGGGAAACGCAGACGCGGCTTCATATAATCTGAGTTTAAGGTGCCTCCGAAGCCACAGGGATCAGACACCAACAGGGCTGGCTCACGATATCTTTCTCGCCTGAAGCAAAAAGCAAGATGAGTCTCCTTGATAGATTCCACAGGCAGAAGCTTATTGGGCTTGCTAATGCATCTGCTCTGATGCCAGGAGGTGGGATTAGAGTTGAGAGCAGGCCTCGCCATGGACACAACCCTTCTTTTTCCCTCTTGGCAAGCATGCCCTGCCTCTTGCGCTCTGCTGCCTCAGACAGCAGCCCTGTTGTGCTTATGGAAAGACAGCCCTTGAGTACTGAACTACTTATTTGGCTGGTGTAGGTGATGGGATCCCAGACAGGCAAGGATGTAGAAGTCTCTGCGTGGATCCTGAAAGCAAAGATGGACGGCTCTCTTTTCTTTCTGCTAGCCTGCTTGGCCATGTCTGAATGGCACAGGAAGGGAATTTGTTTCTGTAGGGTTATTCCTCCTCCGACAGCTTATGTGTTTAGAAAAATATTGTCTCTCCCCTTTCCTTCTCCTTCTCTCCTTCTCCTTGCCCCTCCCTCCCTCCCTCCCTCCCTTCCTTCCTTCCTTCTCTTCTTCCTCCTCTTCCTCCTCCTTCTTTGTCCCTTCCTTCCTTCCTTCCTTCCTTCCTTCGTTCCTTCCTTCCTTCCTTCCCTTCTTCCTCCTCTTCCTCCTCCTTCTTTGTCCCTCCCTCCCTCCTTCCCTTCCTTCCTTCCTTCCTTCCTTCTCTTCTTCCTCCTCCTCCTCCTCCTTCTCTTTGTCCCTTCCTTCCTTCCTTCCTTCCTTCCTTCCTTCCTTCCCTTCTTCCTCCTCCTCCTCCTTCTTTGTCCCTCCCTCCCTCCTTCCCTCCCTTCCTCCCTCCCTCCCTCCCTCCCTTCCTTCCTTCCTTCCTTCCTTCCTTCCTTCCTTCCTTCCTTCCTTCTCTTCTTCCTCCTCTTCCTCCTCCTTCTCTTTGTCCCTTCCTTCCTTCCTTCCTTCGTTCCTTCCTTCCTTCCTTCCCTTCTTCCTCCTCTTCCTCCTCCTTCTTTGTCCCTCCCTCCCTCCTTTCCTTCCTTCCTTCCTTCCTTCCTTCCTTCTCTTCTTCCTCCTCCTCCTCCTCCTTCTCTTTGTTCCTTCCTTCCTTCCTTCCTTCCTTCCTTCCTTCCCTTCTTCCTCCTCCTCCTCCTTCTTTGTCCCTCCCTCCCTCCTTCCCTCCCTTCCTCCCTCCCTCCCTCCCTCCCTTCCTTCCTTCCTTCCTTCCTTCCTTCCTTCCTTCCTTCTCTTCTTCCTCCTCTTCCTCCTCCTTCTCTTTGTCCCTTCCTTCCTTCCTTCCTTCGTTCCTTCCTTCCTTCCTTCCCTTCTTCCTCCTCTTCCTCCTCCTTCTTTGTCCCTCCCTCCCTCCTTCCCTTCCTTCCTTCCTTCCTTCCTTCCTTCCTTCCTTCCTTCCCTTCTTCCTCCTCCTCCTCCTTCTTTGTCCCTCCCTCCCTCCTTCCCTCCCTTCCTCCCTCCCTCCCTCCCTCCCTTCCTTCCTTCCTTCCTTCCTTCTCTTCTTCCTCCTCCTCCTCCTCCTTCTCTTTGTCCCTTCCTTCCTTCCTTCCTTCCTTCCTTCCCTTCTTCCTCCTCTTCCTCCTTCTTTGTCCCTCCCTCCCTCCTTCCCTCCCTTCCTCCCTCCCTCCCTCCCTTCCTTCCTTCCTTCTCTTCTTCCTCCTCTTCCTCCTCCTTCTCTTTGTCCCTTCCTTCCTTCCTTCCTTCCTTCCCTTCTTCCTCCTCCTCCTCCTTCTTTGTCCTTCCCTCCCTCCCTCCCTTCCTCCCTCCCTCCCTTCCTTCCTTCCTTCCTTCCTTCTCTTCTTCCTCCTCCTCCTCCTCCTTCTCTTTGTCCCTTCCTTCCTTCCTTCCTTCCTTCCTTCCTTCCTTCCCTTCTTCCTCCTCCTCCTCCTTCTTTGTCCCTCCCTCCCTCCTTCCCTCCCTTCCTCCCTCCCTCCCTCCCTTCCTTCCTTCCTTCCTTCCTTCTCTTCTTCCTCCTCTTCCTCCTCCTTCTCTTTGTCCCTTCCTTCCTTCCTTCCTTCCTTCCCTTCTTCCTCCTCCTCCTCCTTCTTTGTCCTTCCCTCCCTCCCTCCCTTCCTCCCTTCCTTCCTTCCTTCCTTCCTTCCTTCTCTTCTTCCTCCTCTTCCTCTTTGTCCCTTCCTTCCTTCCTTCCTTCCTTCCTCCCTCCCTCCCTTCCTTCCTTCTCTTCTTCCTCCTCTTCCTCTTCCTCCTCCTTCTCTTTGTCCCTTCCTTCCTTCCTTCCTTCCTTCCTTCCTTCCTTCCCTCCCTCCCTCCCTCCCTTCCTTCCTTCCTTCCTTCTCTTCTTCCTCCTCTTCCTCTTCCTCCTCCTTCTCTTTGTCCCTTCCTTCCTTCCTTCCTTCCTTCCTTCCTTCCTTCCTTCCTTCCTTCCTTCCTTCCTTCCTCTACTTATACTGTCTATACTGAAATATATACTAACATACTTTTCGCTGAGGAAGCTGGTTAAACAAAAGATGCAGGCTTGTAACATTTATGGGATTATTTACAAGATTTAATACCAGGCAATTTTCTATTTTTTTTTCTGCCTGAGAAAACATCAGAATATTTTCTTTATTCAGATTGACTTACTTCTGCGTTTCCTACTGGAACAATAGCCTGTGAGGAGATAGTTCACTATGGACTTAGTAGACTCAATCAGAATTTCCACTTCTCCCTTCAGATGCTCATCTTTTGCTCCAGCATCAGTGAAGACAAAGATCTTGGATCTGGAGGGACACAAAGGATTTTAGGAAGTTTGTGCTAGGGGAAAAGTAGCTTGTGTATAGGGTTTGCAAGAAAGTAGCTTACTCTCAGTTGTTGCCTTATACAACTGTGGACTTTAACTTTCAGAATTTTTAAACCTGTGACTGCTAAGTATTTTGGAAATGTAAATCCTGCTATCTGAAAAGCATCCAGTTGGGGAACAGTGGGTGAAACTGATGGAAAAAGGGAGATGAATACGGATTGGCTGAATCACTTTTATAAACAAAAGATGTGTAGGAAAGGCACTGAAAGAACTCAGCCTTAAGCGCTGGACAGCCTCCAATAGGTGAACTATAGATAAACTTTGACTTACAACTATTTAGCGACCATTTGACGTTATGAGAGACCCTCAAAAAGTACTTATGACCCAGATTCGAAGTTCTGATGGCCAGGCGCTTCTGTGGTCATGTGATCATATTTTAGGTGCTCAGCAACCAGCTCACATTTATGGCCGTCCCACTGTCGCATAACACAATTTATAGGGTGGTGGGTTTTTTTTGCTGGAAATTGGCATTTACTTCTGATTTTTGGCAAAACCAGCCTATTGCAGACAATGGGTTTGATTAATAACTGTGGTGTTCACTTAATGACTGTGTCTTTGCTTAATGATCATGATGACCTGCTTAATGACCAGCACAATGTACAACTGTAATAAGGCTCAATTAATGCTGTCAGTCAAGGACTACCTGTAATCTCAGAATCAGATAGCTTTCAGGATTCACAAGCACTGGGAGCTAGCTGCAGAGATGAAAAATGATACAACGGATATGTTTTGATTCTACACTATTATCTGTTCATTCACTATTATCTGTTCATCGGCTTAAGTATGTCAGTCACAGACTTTGCATTGTGACACCACGACACACACATCCTATGTAAGTACAGGTAAGTCCTTGATTTATGATCACAGTTGAGCCCAAGGCAGTTAAGTGAGTTTTGCTCATTTTACGGCCTTTTTTGCAACAGTTGTTAAGTAAATCACTGCAGTTGTTAAGTGAATTACACGGTTGTTAAGTGAATCCAGCCTCCCTTGTTGACTTTGCTTGTTGATAACTGGGAAGGTTACAAATGGTGATCACATGATCCCAGGACAGTACAACTGTCATAAATACATGCCAGTTGCCAGGTGGCTGAATTTTGATCACGTGATCACAGGGATGCTGCAATGGTGGTAAATGTGAAAACAGGTCATGCCACTTTTTCCATGCTGTTGTAACTCTGAACTGTCACTAAATAAATGGCTACCTGTATGGGGCCTGTGAGATGGCTGTATTGTTTGTAAGCTACACTTCCCGATTTTATGGCTGTTTTTAATCGTTTTAACTTGTTTTTAATGTTTTTTATTGTTGTTTTTGGCTATTTAGTTATATGGGTTTGATTGTTCTGTGATTTTTTTTTTATCTCTGTGAACCGCCCAGAGTCACTGTAAAGTCGCGTGCTTCACAGAGAGGCGGACACAGAGCTGGGGTAACGATGAGTTTATTCGTAACAGAACGAACTGGGGAAACAGGGAAGCCTGGTGTCTATTTGTACCTGCCCAGGTGGATGGCATCCAATCAGTTCAAACCTGGGCTTCCTGCCAGTGCAATGGGTGTAGATCCTGGCTTCCCACCAGGCTGACCATGCCTGGGGCTGTCAACAGCTTAAGTCATTAGGCTTATCCTGAGCGAGCAGTTATCGCCCGGAGCTGTCCAACCCCTCTGCTGATCTGCACCATCAGCCTCCTGCTGTGCTGTCCTTTGTGTAGGCTGGGAGGCATACACTGCAGTCACTGCAGTATGTAAGATGATTGGCTATATAAACTAAATAAACAAATAAATAAAAATAAGATTTATCACTGGCTTCCTCTTCCACTTTCTGCAGCTGCCTGCGCCTACATTCCTGGATTATATACGTGATGCTTTAGAAATAAAAAAGGGAAGTAGACTCTGCCTTAAAGTTCCATCTGTTTAAACTTTTTTTAAAAAAAATATTTTTATTATCATTTTTCAATCCTGTAAAAGCAGCGGTCCCCAACCTTTCTGGCATCAGGGACCGGTTTTGTAGAAGACATTTTTTTTTACACAGACTGGAGGGGGGATGCTTTTGTGCACAGCCTAGATCTTGTGCGTGTGCAGATGGAGCCTCCTTGCTTGCCTGCAGCTTGCACAGCCTGGCTCCTAACAGGCCACGGACCGGTCCCAGTCTGTGGCCCGGGGGGGTTTTAGACCCCACAGCCCAGAAGTTGGGGACTCCTGCTTTCAATTTAACAAAATTAAAAGAACAAGAAAAAAACAACACAAGACTATTGGAAATAATAAAAAAAAGAAAAAGAAAAAAAAAACACAGAAATAATAATAATAATAATAATAATAATAATAATAATAATAATAAGAAGAAGAAGAAGAAGAAGAAGAAGTTGGAAGGGACCTTGGAGGTCATCTAGTCCAACCCCCAACCCCCATCTTATTCTTTCCCCTTCCTTGTTGACTCTTTTTAATCCTCAAATCCATAAATTCTCAATTTAGTCTTTTATTCTTTCAGCAAAAAAGATGATAGAAGGTTCCCAATCTTTTTAAAAAAGTCTTTTTTCCCCCCTCCCCTGACCCACCTATCTAAAGTTGGACCCTGAGGCTATGGCGGGAAATGTTGGCTAGACAAAAGAAAAGTACTTCATCAGCACATTACAGACTTCAGAGTGAGAAGACTGACAATTTTGTGTGGGATCTGACAAATTCGAGTGGGAATAAGGTCAATGATAGTTTCAGGCCAGAAAGATTGCCTGCTTCCTCCTAGAGTCAGGAAGATTAAGCGTTCAAATGCTAAAACTCTAGATAGAACATTTAAGGCCTGTTCTACACCGTTAACCTCTTGTGAGAAACAGTTTGCTTGTCTCATTTATATCTGCAAAGACATTTCATTTATAAAGAGGCAGAAGAAAAAACAATGAGACAAATGATTTTAGGAAACCGTTGTTTAAGGGTGTGACACTTGGTTCGCAGACCGAGAAGCTTTTGGGAGACCCTATTGTAAATTGCTTGGGCCCTTCAGATGATTACTCACACCCTAGAGCAGGGGTGTCAAACTCAATTTCATTGAGGGCCGCATCAGCATTGCGGTTGCCCTCAAGGGGCCGGGTGGGTGTTGCCTGGGTGGGCATGGCCTACTGGGTGGACGTGGCTAGAGTGTGTATGGCCTACTGGGTGGGCATGGCCAGCTCTACATCGTTCACATCAAGGGTGCCTATGGGGGCCTGGGCAGGAGTGGGACAGATCTGAGGGTCTCTGGCAGGAGGAGGGTCTCTGGGCCAGGGCCAAGGCAGTGGGGGCCGTTCCCTCACTGTTTCCAGGATGGCTTTGCGGGCCACATGAAACCACATCGCGGGCTGGATCCAGCCCCCGGGCCTTGTATTTGGGTTACTGCAATGCGCCCTACCTGCAAAAAATAGCATGTATGTATCCAAATCAACCACCTAAGTGTTGGAGATGTGAAGAGGCAACTTATTATCATATACGGTGGACATGTAAAAATGTTAAAGCCTTTTGGATAAAAGTATGGTGGATTCTTCAGAAAGTTTTTAAGAAAAAGATAAGATTTACTCCACAGTTATTTTTACTGGGTATTATCTTGGACTGTTCTGCTATAGAAACCAAATTGATGTTACATTTAATAACGGCAGCCAGACTTCTGGTGGCACAATATTGGAAGAAAGAAGATACCTACGATAGAACAATGGACATTTAAAGTAATGGACATGGCTGAAATGGCAAAAGTTTCAGCATATTTGAAAGAGCAATTGCAAGAAAAATATATTTTGGAATGGAGAAGATGGATCGATTATATTCAAAATAAATATGGGACTAAAAAGTTTCAAATAGCTTATGAATAATTTTTAGTTATTAAAAAGATGTGTTATTATTATAGTTTTGTTATAAGGAAGTTAAAGAGTGGAAAGTTTGTTAATGTTTTAATAGATATTTAGCATATGTTTGTATAAGATTGTTATACACAATACCCTGTATTTTGCTTTGGGAAGTTTGGGGGGGGGAGGGGTGATGGGGAGGGGGGTTCAATTTATATGTTTTTTAAATTTTGTAAAACTTTTCAATAAAAAAAGATTCAATTAAGCTCTAAAAAAAGATACTTGGAAGCTGCTGTTGGTGCAGAAAATAACTGCACATGATTGTGCTGCTTTGTGAACTGCGCTGGATGCCAGTTAGTTCCTAGGTGCAATTCAAGGTGTGGTTCTTACCTATAAAAGCCGTTCGTGGCGTTAAGTGAATCTGGCTTTCCCATTGATTTTGCTTGTCTCAAGGTTACAAAAGTTGTTCACAGGACACTGCGACCGTCAAAAATATGAGCAAGTTGCCAAGTGCCTCGTTTTGTTTACCATTGCAAATAAAATCGGGTCTGGTTCTTATTCCAAGCTGGGAGAAAGATGCAAGAGAAATGAATTGGAGGCAGGCTGCAGTTGGAAAGGAGGTCTCCATTTATTTGGTAGCCAGAAACCATAGTGACAACAGCTTATTTCTGGGATGGCTGACCAGTTTGGGGTGGAGAGTAGAATGGGCTTTTTTATATAGCTTTGGGGGCTTCGTAATTGAGATGTCTGTTCCTGTACAAGAATATGTCTTTTAATATTTTAATGGCTGTTACCAGATTCCTATGGGGTCATGTAGGGGTCATGACTGGCTCTAGAGACAAGAGGGAAAATGCAAATCCTAGATGTTTTGTTTGTCTGAGCCAATCTTGTCACTTTCGACTCTTTGCTGCTTATTCGGAGCTGCAGGCTACCCTTTGTTTATGAATGGAGTGGCTTTATGAATAGATTAAAAAATATCCATTCAGAAAGCCTAGCCTCTTCCGGTTTCTGCTTCAGGCTGTTTTCCTATAGCAGAAAGACCGGAGCTGCTCTCTGCCTTTATTAAAGAGATCTTTCTCCTCTTCTCCTTTAGGGGAAATATTCTATTCTGCCTCTTTTAATATCCTGTAGAATATTTTATTCTGGGCGGGGGAGGGGGCTGCCCACATCACATAATCATGGGGATGCTGCAGTGGTTGTAAGTGTGAAAAAGGATCGTAAGCCACTTTTTCAGTGCCGTCGTAACTTCGAACAGTCACTGAACAAATTGTTGTAATTCAAGGACTGTCTGAAGAGTATTGAGAAATATGGAGAAAAAGGGAATTAGAGGCATCATCCTGGACACTTCTCACCTTGGCATGCTGTGTTGCAAAGCCAGTTTCAAGCCAGACATGGACATTTCTGGGCAGTCACCACCTCCAGTAGCAGTCAGGAGAGAGATTGCAGATTCCAATTCGTCCACACTTTGGGTCTTAATGATGGGTCCAAAATCTGCAAAGATAGGTCTAGGTGGGAACTGAGTCATGATAGTATGAAGAAGACCAGCCAAGGGCCACAGTTTCAGACAGAGTCTCTGGGTTTTTTTTATTATGTTAATTCCGTTTTTTGCCTTTCCTGGGGTTCTGAAGAGATTTTTCCAATACTTTCCTTTTAAGTAATTAAAGATGAACATTCTTATCTGTTCCTCAAAATAATAAGACTGGCACTTGATTTCCACATGTCTTGACTCAGATTATTTAGTTTATTCAGCGGTAAACAGTCTAATCGCTGAGAGTTTACCATAATATCAGTTCAGATGTATGCACTAATTCATTTAAGAGAAGTCCTCTTAAAAGGTTTAATTAAAAGCTTCCTCCTTTGACTTCTGGGTCTATAATTGTTTTCTGCACAGAAAGGGCAAGTATCACTGGATTCATCAAATCATAGGGTTGGCAAGGATCTCAGAGGTCAACCAGTCTGACCTCTTTTCTTGGAATAGCACTTGCTAAAGCATTGTGGACAGATGGCTCTCCAGCCTTGGTCTGGAGCTCAGTCAATGACTTTTTCATGTTCAAATGGGATTTTCTACAGCAATGGCAACATTACAAAATGGCATTTGCACCTAATAGAAACTAATATTTACAGCATATCTTCCGAGAGAAGGCAGGAGCCGAGGGATTAAAGGACATTTCAAAGTGACCATCTGAATAGGATACAATTACATGAGCATAGATCAGGAGGAAAACTCAGCTCGCTTAACTGTTCATCAGAAAATGTGGCTTCCAGTCCCTCCACCATCTTGGATATTTGCATCCACGTCATTTTCAGATTGTGAACTAGACACAGCATTCCAAAATACGGGTAGTCCTCGACTTATGACCGCAACCGAGCCCAGCATTTCCATTTCTAAGCAAGACAGTCAATAAGTCGGTTTTGCTGCATTTTTCTTGCCACAGTTGTTAAGTGAATCACTGCAGTTGCTTAATGAATCATGCGGTTCTTAAGTGAATCTGGCTTCCCCATTGACTTTGCTTGTCAGAAGGTCAGAAAAGGTGAACACATGATCCCGGGATACTTGCAACCATCATAAATACATGGCAGTTGCCAAGCGTCTGAATTTTGATCACGGGACCATGGGGTTGCTGCAACAGTTGTAAGTGTGAAACTCGCTTATAAGTGACTTTTTTTTCCAGTGCCACCATAACTTCAAGTGGTCACTAAACAAATGGTTATAAGTCAAGGACTACCTGTAGCTTGAAGTCAGTTTCAGTTCATTCTTACCATTGATTTACAAAACACCTGACCTTAGCTAAAGATCTACTGCGCTTTTCCCTCTTTCAGTTACAAATACAAACATTCTCCAAAAGAGCAGCTTTTAACGTCCCCATTTAAGGGAAAGATTCAAGTTTTTAATCATCCTCCCGATTTATTTCCCTCAGTTTCCTCCTTTGCAGTAAAGCGGTGACAAATAATCACACATCCTGAGAGTTTTGTGAGCTCTTGGTTCACTTTCCACCGAAGGACAATCTGTCACTGTAGCCTGGTCACCCCAGCAGAGATGTAATTCCTCCTGTTTTTACTAAAAAAGAAAACAACAAGAACAACCACCCTGTATTCCCTATTGTTGTTCTGCACCAGCCTGCTACCGGCCCTGCAGAAAAGGCAGGGACAACCCCTTTTTCAAAAAGGCAAGAGGCTAGAATTACGCCTGCCAAATTTATTGCAACAAAAACAAACGGAACAAGACAAACCAAGAAACAGGAGCTTTAAGAAACATGAACTATCCGACGGTTGCCTTCAGCAAACCAGCCCTCCCCACACATTCCCCTTATATAGAGTTCAGGGCGTGGCTTCTCTCTGCCTCTTTCTGAGGTGCCCCATTGCCTTCCTCTGTTTACTCCTGCTTGACTGCCTCCTGCGTCGGGCGTCCTTGAACAGGGCCAGCTGTGGGTCATCTTCATCCACGCTGTCAGGCTCACACAGCTGGGTCTGCGTCGTAACCAGATGGGAGGGGCCTGGCTGAGGGCTCTGCAGAGCCTCAAGGCTATCCTCAGCAAGCTCTCCAACACCCCCCTCCTCCTCCTCTGAATCGTCCAACCCAACTGCCGAACCCACAGGCTGACCCTGAATCACAACAATTGTTAAATCACATAATCCCTTCTAACTGGCCATAACACTGCTTGAATTCTCTGGAAAAAAACAACACACAAACAACCTTGAGCAAAAAAAGGAGGGCAATTCCAGCCTGAAAGGGAGAAATCAGAAGGAATCTCAGCCTTCTATCACCTCCTTACCGGGATCGTTGAAGGGCACAAGGATGTAATTATAAGGTGCATCCGGAGAGCCAGAATACGTTCGGAGGAGCTCAATGCATTTGGTTTTGACTAGATGGATGTCGTCTGACATGCTGCCGGTCGTGTCCACCACAAAAGTGAGGGAATAACCATCCAGGTTGAAAAACTTCTTAAAAATATCGTCTCCCACTTTAGATAAGAGGCCGACACCTGAACAAAGAAGAGAACAAAACGGAGCAACAGAGTTGGAAGAGAACTTGGAAGTCATTTAATCCAGATTTCCCCAACATTTTTGTCTTTGCTGATGTCCAGGGGGGTGGGGTGGGGGGGTGGGGGGGCGGAGAGGGGATGGTTCCATGTGAGTGGCGGGCAAACAGGCACACGTTCGGCCGTTGTTGACTCAAGTGGGGATATGCGTGCACGTTCTCCCCCTCCACTTTTGCAGTCCAATTCCGAACAGCTTAAGGGCTGGAGATGGGCCACAGCCCAGGGGTTGGAGACACTGGTGAGATTCAGCCGGTTCGCACCACTTTGGCAGAACCGGTAGCTATTTTTTTTCTTGCCCAGGCCCAGAATGGACATCTGGAAGTGGCATCCACACAGAGAACCGGTTGTTCACATATTTGAATCCCACCACTGGTTGGGGACCCCTGTTCTAGTCCAATCCCCTGCTATAACAGGAGACAGCACTATACCAGTGATGGCGAACCTTTTAGAGACTGAGTGCCCAAACTGCAACCCAAAACCCACTTATGTATCGTTGGGTGCCGGGTGGGCATGGCCCATTGGGTGGGTGTGGCCCATTGGGTGAGCGTGGCTGCGGTGGTAACGGCAGACTGGGTGGGACTAAAAAGTTCAATCAATCAATTCCAACTTTGCGAGATCTTTTTTCCCCCGTGAGATGATGAAATTGATTGATTGATTGAACCTTTTTTTTTTGCACATGGCAGCAGACGCCTAAACCGAAAAGGTTTTCTAACCTTTTATAACCAGCTGAAGGCCTAGGACTGGGCTGACGGCATGCGTGCCCACAGAGAGGGCTCTGCGTGCCACCTGTGGCACCCGTGCCATAGGTTCGCCACCACAGCCCTGTACCATTTCAGGCCAGCGTTTGTCCAACAGCAGGACTGAGTTATGTCTGTACTACAATATATCTTGTTTCAAATTGTTGTGAGTGGCAACACTTAATATTGCTTGATTTGCAAAGGAAAAGCCACAACGGCATAAATGCCAACTTTTCAAGCCCTGCAGATACATGAGACAGATATTCCAGGCGGTCCTCGACTTACGGCCGCAACTGAGCCCCAAAGTTCTATTGCTAAGTGAGGCATTCCTTAAGTGAGTTTTGCCCCATTTCACGACCTTTCTTGCCACACTTGTCAAGTGAATCGCTGCAGTTGTTAAGTGAGTCACCCGCTGAATCTGGCTTCTCCATTGACTTTGCTTGTCTCAAGGTGATCGCATGACCCGGGGACAGTGCAACCGTCATAAATACGAGTCCATTGCTTAGCATCTGAATTTTGATCACACGACCATGGGGATGCTGTGATGGTGATAAGTGTGAAAAATGGTCGTAGGTCACTTTTTTCCAGTGCTGTTGTAACTTTGAATGTAACTGTTGTAAATTGAGGACTAGCTGTACTAAAGTTCTGTTGACTGAAAATCCAGAGAAGGGCTATCCAACACCTATAAATGGCACCCAGGTTGAGGAAGTATGTCTAGCCTCTTTTTAAATTGGGCAAAACAGTAGAGGAATGTCTATGTAAGGATTGGAGAAATTTTCTAGCCCATCATTCAAACTGAGATGGGTGGTTTACAAATGTGATAACTAAATAAAAATAAGTAAATCTAGGACACAGCCTTACCATCTCCAACGAAAAAGCTCTTGGTGGCTTCGATGGCTAATTCCGCTGCTTTATGATGCAGGCGATAGTGTGGTGAAAGTTCGGGATTAGAGGTCTCCTTGTTGATGCCACCAGTGGTAGGGAACGTATGAGTCACGTCATTTTTCCCACCATGTCCACATTTGCCTTTAATATACAAAAAAGAAGGAAAAGGCACAAATGCCTTGGCTTATCGAAGGCAGATATATAGTCTGTGATAACCTTTGCACTGGAGCATGGTAGCTCCACGTGCTCAGAATGCTGGATTGGAAGTTGGCAAGTCGACATTCAAAATCTGAGAGCTGTTGCTTATTGGGATGAGCTCCTATCACTTGCCCCAGCTACTTGCGGGGACAAAAAAGGAGTTCCCAAGGCTGTTTCCCAAGCAATGGTGATGTCACCAGATAATCCTTTCAACCCAGAAGCTCCTTAAACAGTGTCTCCTACGTGAACGGAATGGGACCCTTACATTTTAATGTCATGTAGGGGCAGTACATGTGACAAGACACACCAACATTTTTCAGCCTTATCCACTTGAAGATGTGTGGGCTTCAGCTCCCCAAATCTCCCAAGCCAGCATGTGGGTGGAGAATTCTAGAGCTGAAGTCCACACATTTGCAAGTTGCTGAGAAACAGGGAGACAGGCCTTCAGGCTAGCATATTGCTGAGATGGTTCTTAAAAAACTGAGTTCAAAATAATTTGAACGGACTTCATTGCCATTTTATACTGCAGGCATTATTGGCTTGATCCAAGGGCTAGCTAAGCATGAAAATTATCCGCTCCCGTCTGCTTGTTTGGAACACAGAAGAAGAATGGATGAAAATATTTAGCAAGGGTAGGTGATATTTACCTAGTGGTTTCTTCCTACAGGAATCTGATACTTTATATCCACTTGTAAGCATGTCTTTCACCAGGAGGTTGTCCTCACACTCAAACTCGGTCCTGTTAAACAAAGACTTTGGTATGTGGGATTCATGAGCTTAAATCTCACCTAAATCAGAAATCTATCCTGAACTGCATTTCATAAACATGCTGAAAATAACAGAAATCATTAATTTCAGATGTGCAATACGGGTGTTTGTAGGCAATGTAACTGAACTGTCCGGTGCCTATCACTAGAGCTGTGCAAATCTTTCAGAAGAGATGTGTCAGAGAAGTGCGTACAGGTAGTTCTCACTTAACCCTGGAAATTGGGGCCGGCGACTCCATCACTAAGCCATGTGGTTGTAAATAGTGATGTCACATGACTGTGCTGACTTATGATGGTAGTTGTGGTCATCCACGACTTATCATCCTTAAAAAAACCCTATGCAGTTGCAGTGGCCTGTAGTCACGTGATCACCATTTGTGACCTCCCGCTGGCTTCCCCATTGACTTTGCTTGTCGGAAGCTGGCAAGGGAGGTTGCAAATGGTGATCATTTGACTGAGGGATGCTGCGATGTCATTATTGTGAGCCAATTGTCAGGCACCCAAATCGTGATCAGATGAGCACAGAGATGCTAAGAGAACTGCAGCTGAGGACTCCATCATTCTGAATGGCCATTCAACAAAAACTACCTGTACATAGTTCTCTCTTTGAACTGTTAGAGTACCTGCCTTTCTTTCTCCTGCAGCTGCTTGCTTAGTTGGTGGTGGCCATTTTCCTGTTGATAACCACATTTTTCTGGGAAAAAAGATGCAGTTGCTTTAATGATCCAAAGCACTCGCCATAAAGTGATTGAGAAACATCACTTAAAAATAATTTGCCCATTATAATAACCCTTACCCAAAAGGTTCTAACTGAAGTTAATAAGGACCGAGAGCAGATTTTTGTCTCTTTTTTTCAAACACTGTATGGGAAAGTGACTCCTGATGGCTTTAAAAATAAATCTATGCAGTTTCATTGGCAACATGTGGTTTGCCATAACTAGCGCCAGGAGACCTGGCTTCAGGGCTAAGGTCTCATAATCTCACAGTTTCTAGCTCAATGTCCAGACCACACTGGCACTCTCTTGGAAAGTATTGGATTAAAAAAAAAAAACTGGAGCTCAGATTCTCAGATGTGGAGTCACTCACTGTCATATTAGCGGACATTACATTCAAAGTTTTTAGTTTTAGTCTTTGAAAATAAATCTCTCTAAGTATTGTATTATATTTAATTGATTTGTATCTTAAGTGTATTTAAGTGTATTTTATGTGTACATATATATATATATATATGAATATTGTAGATAAGAAGGTATGTCAGTCCATTTGTACCGTGTCCAATGTTTTTAAATAATAAATTTAATAAAGTTTTTTAAAAAAGAAAGAAGTACTTAACAACGGTTTTTACTCATGGTTCATTAGAAATTAAATTCATTTCCAGTTACTAGTGTTTCTGCATTATACCCCATTATAATTATTCACATTCGTTTATACTGTTAAATCTTTTTAATATTGCATTTATTGGTTATGATCCAAAGATTCACTGAATCATTTGAATAAAAACCTTTAATTTATCTTTAAAAAAAAGAAAATAAATCTCTCTGAGTTGATCTGCACATACAACAAATTATAAGACCAAAGCAGTGGTGGGATTCAGCCAGTTTGCACTGGTTTGGCAAAACTGGTAGCTACATTTTGCTGAGTTCGGAGAACCGGCTGAATGCACACTGCTTCCAGAAGTCTATTCTAGGCCTGGAGGAGGCCTCCCAGTCCTAGAACGGCCCGCCGTAAGTGCACGGATGCCACTTCCGGAAGTCTGTTCTAGGCCTCGGAGGCCCAGGCCTTCATCCAATAAGAGAACCAGTTGTTCAGGTATTTGAATCCCACCACTGGATCAAAGTCTCATTTGAGACAAAGACTCTGGGTCTTCCTTTAAAAAACAAAACAAAAACTTGCATGTGGAAATGAGAATTTTGGAGAGAAAAATAAGTGAAGTCCCATTCCTTAAATGTAATGCTTTTCCATAGTCACAAAAAAATTGTAGGAAGACCCATTCAGATAAGCAATACAGGTAATCCTCGACTTGCAGCCATTTGTTTAGTGACAGTTTAAAGTTATAATGGCACTGATAAGAGTGACCTATGACTGTTTTTCACGTTTGTGACGGTTGCAGCATCCCCATGGCCAGGTGATCAAAATTCGGATGCATTGTAAACATGAAAAATGGTCAGAGGTCACTCTTATCCGTGCTGTTGTAACTTTGAATGGTCACTAAATGAATGTGGTAAGTCAAGGACTACCTGTAGTTCTTGTTTAGCAACTGGCTTGCTTAGCGACCATTTGCAATTAGGATAGTGATGAAAAGCTAACTTTGTAACCAGTCCTTGCATTTTTGCAGGTCTGTAAAACAAATTAAAGCTGAAGTAAAATCATAGGTGCAGTCTCCGTTTTGGCTAGCACATGCTTTGTTTAAAAACTGAGTTGCCAGTCCTAAGTGTGGTCACTAAACGTGGACTACTTCCACTTGATTTATATACAGATGAAGATCAACCTTTACAACCCATTGTATAAAATAACCCTCTTTTTTTTAGATGAACCCATTTGCGGATTTACCTTGATACTCTTTTACAATTAACACATGTCTTCTTAGAAGCTGGTGCAGTGGGAATGACTGGACTACTTGAATTTACTGAGGGAACATAAAAAGAAGAAAGATTCTCTTTAGATGTAGCTGAACTTCTCTAAAAATCTGAAATTCCTCCAATCCGACATTCGGAATTTTAAAGGTATTGTGAGGGTTCTCCCCAAACGGTGCTGGTGGGGTGGCTGGCCATAAAACACACAATTAGAAGGCAATCTGGGGAAGGTGACATTAATTGGGCCAAGAATAAGGCAGAAAGAAGGTTGGAGCCTCAAAAGCCAGGTCACAAAATTACAACAAGGCCTTTATTTCACAAAACTATTGATGATGCTCAAAAGTGCGTGCGCGCGCACACACACACACACACACACACACACACACACATCCTTTCAAGTGCAAGGCTCAGCTGGAGAAAAGTGTTATTTTTAGGTTTTTGTCAGCTTTGCAAAGCAGATCAGAACTAAGATTAATGCTACAAAGACTAATGCTACTTTTACTGTAAAGCTAGGATAACTGAATTTTGAAAGTCTGAATGTGCTTTCCTTTCCCTCCCTTTCCCTCCATGTGAACCAGGGAGGAGCTTGTCTGAGATGTTTACTCATATTACACTCTTGGTCTAGGCTCAAGCCCCTCTTCTCTGACCATTGCCTTGGTAGTGGCTCTTCCTTTTGTCCTTCAAGGTCATTCCCTCTGCCCTGTATAAATTTATATCCCCACCATTGTACAGCCTAGGGAGAAATCCATCACTCCTTCCTATTTTCTCCAGCACAGCAACTCTGTGAGGTGGGTTGGGCCCCAAGACACCCAATGGGCTTCTGTGCCTAAGGGAGGATGGACACCCGCGGTCTCCTGCTTTCCAGTGTAGCACTTTAACCACTATACCACAGGTCTGCAGCCCGCGGCTCCGGAGCCGCATGCGGCTCTTTTAGCCGTCTCCTGCGGCTCCCAGTCCTCTGCCATGTGCAGTCCAAAAAAAAAAAAAAAAGTGGGACTAAAAATGTTCAACCAATCAATTCAAATATGCAGGGTAGGTGCATATCTCGCCTTGGCTCCACTCTTCAGTCAAACCCTGTTCTGCACATGTGCGCATGTACGCGCATGTGCACACATTTTTTGCAGCTCCCAGTTTTTCCTTTTGTGAGGGAACCGGTTCCGAGTGGCTCTTTCACTGTTTCAGGTTGCTGACCCCTGCACTATACCAAAGCAGATTTCTAATTTCAATTGGCCACGAGGTATTCTTTGAAATAGAACTGATGTAGGCGTGGGAAGTCAGCTTCCCAGAGAAGGAAATATTAAAAGGGCAGAATATATTTCCCTAAAGGATTTTAAAAGCAGAAACCAACCCTGCCCCCAAGTCTCTCTGTCCCAAGCACAAACCAAGTCTGCAGGAATGCCGATGCGATAATCTTGTCAGGAAACTGGGATTAGGAAGAAAGATCTCTAGAGTCAACATCAGCGACAGCCCCAGGGAAGCAGGGGACATAATAGGACATACCCACAACCGTCAAGAATCCTAGAGGGGCACACCTAGGCTCAGGACAGAATACGTGACAAAGGAAATACAAAGCTTGAAACAGGAAATAACTCCAAACGATAGAGTCCAGGGGGTATGAAAACTCACTACCCACATGTGGTCAGTCCTTTTTTTCTGTTGGATCCATCTTTCTGTCTGGCTTTCCTCTGCAATAAACTACAACCTTCTTCCCAAAGCAGTTGCCATGTTTATTCCCCGCTTGGAGGAACCATGATGGAGACTTTTCTTCCTACACAGGAGTCTAGTGATCTTCTGTAGAGCGTGACAGCGACTGCCTGTCACACACAGACATGAACACATAACACAAAACACCTAATTGGAAGTCTCCTTCCAAATAAACTCAACTCCCATTGGCTTTGCAGAGATATTACTGCATTTGTTTTGGCAACAGTATAGAAGTAGTTTGCTGTGCCTTTTTTTCCTAGGATCTGCTTTGTTTCCCTCTGTGTGTGTGTGTGTGTGTGTGTGTGTGTGTGTGTGTGTGTGTAAACGTGCATAGATACAAACATGCAAGAATGTGTGTGAAAAACAGTCAAGCTACACGGCCAGGAAAGCCCATCTGGCATTAACATAGGTATGTATGAAGACATCAACACCAGAAACTTTACACCGGGTACTTCAACCAGAAGTTGACCTAATAAAAAAATTGGAAAGATGGACTACATGCTTCAATAATAAATAAATTAAAATAGAACCAGAGCTTTCTGCAGTTGGTGGGAGGGGAATTGGTACGTACATATTTTTTCCAATAGCAAAAGCACTTAGATTTGTATACCACCCATAGTGCTGTATAGAAAAGTAATTGTAATTGTGACTGTATAGAAAAGTAGAGAAAACTCTACCCCAGATAAGGCATACTAGGGTTATTTGCACTGTGTGTTTGTGTGTGTGTGTATTTATATATATATATAAATCAAGATGCTAGCCATGACCACTTGATTTTGCCCACCACCTTGACTTTTTCAGTCCCCTCCCACCATGGTCAGCTCTAGGCAGCATCCAGTTCTTTGCTTCCGTACTCGTTGCGACTTACACAAGTATTCGTAAGGGCTGTCCTTTCCCATTTCGACCCAGTTGGTGTTGCTGAAGAATTTCTGAATCACGTGAAGACCTCTTCCAGCACTGAGGCGAGCTGCTTCCAAGGCTGCTGAGTCTAATTCCCCTCTCAGACTAGAAAGCATGGAGTCACGCAGAATTTGAATTTGGTTAATACCTGGGAAAAGATAGCATGTAACTTCTGAAGAGCTGAATGTAAACTTAATCATCTAGTCCTACAAACTCTCCAGAACAGGAATTGGTTACTACAGATCCCCCCACACAGGAGGCCATCTTAATTCTGGACCTTTGGTGGAGGAGAATCTGCCTGCCTGCCTGCCTGCCTGCCTGCCTGCCTGTCTATCATCCATCACAAACTAAACTAGAACTCACCATGGCCAACTTGCTGCGGGACAACCTGCCACAGGACAATCCAACAATTCAATTTAATTATTTAAAATAATTTCAAAACGATTTTAATTTTTGTCATACACATTTCACTTTGTCCCCCTTTTTGCATTCTTTCTTTAATGATTCTATTCGACCATTTCTTTGATATTAGTGTAACTCTCGTCCTACAGTTGATTTGTCCTGTGGGCAAGTTGGGCGTGGCGAGTTGTCCCGCGGTGGGTTGGCCACAGCGAGTTGTTTGCAGGAAGTTGGCCATGGCAAGTTGTCCTAGACCAGGGGTAGGCGACCTCGGCTCTTTTATGACTCATGGACTTCTGGGAGTTGAAGTCCATGAGTCATAAAAGAGCCGAGGTTGCCTATACCCCTGTCCTAGACCCCTCTTCTCCAGGATAAATTCACCTCCAACCACAATCCTTGTTACCTTGATTGCCGTCCTCTGGATATGTTCAGTTTGTCTTTCCTCAAATTCTCTCCTTTTTGAATGCTTATATAGTGATATTAGGCCACATAATAGTAAACTAAACTTTGAGCCATGTTCCTTTTTCTGGAATATCTTGAACAGCAGAAGAGCTAGGATCGATCAAGTCTAGCCATGATTGAGCCATCTTTCTACCTTACTGAGATCTTCTGCTACATGGGAGGACCAGCCCTGCAAATATACCCTTGGCCGGTATCCACCAAAGAAAGTTTTCTGTGTGCCAGCCCAGAATGATGGTACCTGTTAGGCCTTGATCAAACTCAGGTTAACAGTAGAATCAAGAAATCCTAAGGAATCTATCTGACTTTTTGCTTGGGTGTGACTTCCAAAAAAAGTTTGCTTTTAGTTATCTTTGGACTTTGATCACTGATACTTCATTTTTTTTTCATCGATGTTAGCATTGCGTTACTATAGCATTTTCTTAAAACATTGATTTATCATATTTATATAGCTACTCAGCTTATAATATATGATTCTGGGCAGCTTCCAATGAAATTGTAAAATAACCATATTAGAATACCATTTCACTGGTCTGCTGTGAAAGTTCTTCCTTTTAAAAACAAATATATAAAAAGAATGCAGTGGTGAAGAGTTTAGCGCAGTGGTGAAGGCCCTGGCCTAGAAACCAGGTGGCTGGGAGTTCTAGTTCTGCTTTAGGAATGAAAGCTGGCTGGATGACTTTGGGCCAGTCCTTGTCTCTCAGCCCAACTCACCCCACAGAGTTGTTGTTGTTGTTGTGGGGAAAATAGGTGGAGTAAGGAATATTAGGTATGTTCCTTGGTTTGAGTTGTTTATGAAAAAAAGGCAAGATAAAAATAAAAAAGACGTACTTTTGTTCATGAGATTAAGTCTCTGCTATATGTAAAGCAAACGTGCCCTCTGCAAATATTGACTTTTATTATTATTATTATTATTATTATTATTATTATTATTATTATTATTATTATTATTATTTATCCCATTTATATCCCGCCCTTCTTCGAAGACTCAGGGTGGCTTACAATTTAAGCACAAACCAATGTGCTTAGCAATAGCCTTCATTCTATGTATATGCCTGCTTATTAGGGCTTTCGGTCCCCCCCAAGCAGCATTATTACAAAGTCAGCTTATTGCCCCCAACAATCTGGGTCCTCATTTTACCTACCTCGGAAGGATGGAAGGCTGAGTCAACCTTGAGCCTGGTGGGATGCGAACCTGCACTAATTGCAGGCAGCTGGTGTTACTTAAGGAGGCATTAGCCCACTGCTCCACCAAGGCTCTTTATCCAAAGCTCTTTCTTTTAAAAAGAACCTGGAGGTCAGTGACAGATGTACACAATAAGAAAGCCACCCCATCCTTTGTATAACTGACAAGCATTAAACCACAAACGTGGTGACAGCAGGAAAGGGAGTGCTGGACAAGTACAACAACTTTATCCACTGTGGCTAAATTAAAGCTGAGCATTTTCAGTTCTGAACTAGGGCAAAAGTAAGAACGGTAGCTTTTTAAACAGAGTTCGAATATGGCCAATAGTGAGGCATGTTGGGAACTGTAGTTCAGCAACATCCGGAATTTCACAGGTTCCCCACCATTGCTGTAGACTAGAGATTGTAGTGAATTGGATCAGCTGTTCCAAGCAGATTGTATGGTTTCTAGTGAATAAATAATGGCATTGGCCCAACCTAAAGCTACTAATTAACCAACCATATTCAACCATAAGTCATGTGAAATCGTGGCAGTTCAGCATAATTTTCATATTTTATATTTCGTTTCCCTTTAATGTGTTGATTTCTTTCTCTCTCTCTCTCTCTCTCTCTCTCTCTCTCTCTCTCTCTCCCTCTCTCTCTCTCTCTCCCTCTCTCTCTCTCTCTCTCTCTCTCTCTCTCTCTCTATATATATATATATATATATATATATATATATATATATATATATATATATATATATATATATATATATCTCCCAGGTCCATAACCTGGACTTAGCTGCACATCTCTGAGTTAAGGTATTTTTACTGGATCAGGCTAGAACAGGGGTAGGCAACCTTGGCTCGTTTATGACTCGTGGACTTCAACTCCCAGAATTCTGGGAGTTGAAGTCAACGAGTCATAAAAGAGACAATGTTGCCTACCCCTGGGCTAGAATGATTGCCTCTTTTAGGATACTGACCATTGACCAGGTTTGTCACCTGCTTCCATTATAACTGAGTTTCCTCTAGTTCCTAATACCACCCTTCGCACCCCTGAACATACCCCTCTTCTAAGCAGCAACAACCATAAATTCTATCTTACTTTTGCTAATCTGTTCACAGTAGAAGTAGTAGTCATTGTTGCCTTTAGACGATTCCACTAGATTATTTCCAGTGACAATTTCCTGGACGGCTTTTGTGAATCGGCTGGGAGAGACATCAGCTGTGTAAAAAAAAAAAGTGGATTAGTTAAAATTATTGTCCTCAGTAGTAACAATAGTAGTATTCTTTTTTTTAAATTCCATTTATATCCCGCCCTTCTCCGAAGACTCAAGGTGGCTTACAAGCTTAGCCTTCTTGATCTTTCAATCTATCTGGCATATTCAATACACATTCTTTGAAAATCTATCATCTTCCTGCCCGCCCACCCGCCCACCCACCCGTCTGTCTGTCTGTCTGTCTGTCTGTCTGTCTCTCTCTCTATCGTATTTTCCGGCGTATAAGACGACTGGGCGTATAAGACGACCCCCGACTTTTGAGAAGATTTTCATGGGTTAAAAAGTTGTCTTTTACACCGGAAAATACGGTATCTATCTATCTATCTATCTATCTATCTATCTATCTATCTATCTATCTATCTATCTATCCCTCAACTTACAACCGCAAGTGAGTCCCAAATCTCCTTTGTAATTGTTAAATGTGCTTTGCTCCATTTTACAACCTTTCTTGCCACAGTTGCTAAGTGAATCATGCAGTCGTTAAGTGAATCTGGCTTCCCCCATTGACTTTGCTTGTTGGGAGGTTGAGAAGGTTACATGACACCGAGACAGTGCAACTTTCATAAATACATGCTAGTTGCCAAGCGCCCAAATCTTGATCACACGACTGTGAGGATGCTGCGACAGTCGTAAGTGTGAAAACTGGTCCTAGGTCACTTTTGTCTGGTGCTGTTGTAACTTCAAACAGTCACTAAATTAATGGTTGCAGAGGACTGCTTATGTGGCTGCCTGTCTCATGTGAAAATGACTCCGGGCTGCTTCTAATTATTAAAATAGAAAACTACGCGTAAAACAATCCAAAACTATTTTAAAACAGTACGGTTAAAAAAAGGCACATGGAACAAGAGAATTTGATGTTTCAGTAAGAAAGAGAGCCATCACTAGGTTTCCCTCATTTCCTAGCCTGATGGCATAGCCGCTTCTTGGGGGATTTGCGCAATGTTAAGGGAGAGGGAGCTAAGCTCACTTCCATGGGGTGGAGGAAAAAAGGTTCCATAAAGTGGGTGCCATGGCAGTAAAGGCTTGTCCAGTGGGACTTACCACATTCCCTAACAAATGGGATCCATAATTTGCCTTCTCAGATACTCTCAGACATCCTGGTCCCTTGCCATGAAGGACTTTAAAGGTGAAATCCGACACCTTGAATTGGACCTGGAAGCAAACTGGCAACCAACACACTTTGCGGAACAGATGTGTAATGCGTACCATTCTAGGGTCAAATGTAACTGCCCGCGTCACTGCATTTCGCACCAGCTGAAGCTTCCAGATACTCTCCGAAGATAGCCCATACAAACCACATGCCAGGAATTCAAATGGGAGGTGACCAGGCTGCAGGTGACAGTGAGCACAGCAGTTGCATCCAGGAAAGAGTGCAACTGATGAACAACACGAACTTGTGCAAAAGCCCTCCTAGCCAAAACTGCTACCTGTTCTTTAAGCAGGAGCCGTGAGACCAGGACCCCCCAGATTGTGCTCTGGGTTTGTATGAGGCATTGTCACCCCATCCAGCACCAAAAATGGCATAGTCCTAGAACTGGGAGCCACTCAGCCTTCCGACGGTTCAGCTGGAGCTGTTGTTGGGGAAAGGTCACCTGGTTGTGATTCAGTCCAAAGCCTCAGAATGGCCCCTTACATCAAACGGCAAACAGGGCTTTGGAGGGAACCATGCATCAGACCAGCAGAATTGGTGAAAAAAGTAAAGTCCTACATTTAGGCAAGAAAAACCAAATGCACAGGTATAGTATAGGTGGTTCCTTGCTCAATGGTAGTAACTGTGAAAGGTGTCCTAGTGGACAATCACTTAGATATGAGCCGGCAGTGTGCTGCAGCTGCCAGAAAAGCCAACACAGTGCTAGGCTGCATTAACAGAGGGAGAGAATCAAGATCACGTGAAGTGTTAATACCACTTTACAATGCCTTGGTAAGGCCACACTTGGAATACTGCATCCAGTTTTGGTCACCAGGATGTAAAAAAGATGTTGAGACTCTGGAAAGAGTACAGAGAAGAGCAACAAAGATGATGAGGGGACTGGAGGCTAAAACGTATGAGGAATAGTTGCTGGAATTGGGAATGTCTAGTCCAGGGGTGTCAAACTCAATTTCATTGAGGGCCGCATCAGCATTGAGATTGCCCTCAAGGGGCCGGGTGGGTATGGTCTGGGTGGGCGTGGCCTACTGGGTGGGTGTGGCTAGAGTGCATATGACTTACTGGGTGGGTGTGGCCAGCTGTACATCGTTCGCATCAAGGGTGCCTATGGGGGCCTGGGCAGGAGTGGGACAGATCTGAGGATCTCTGGCAGAAGGAGGGTCTCTGGGCCAGGGCCAAGGCAGTGGGGGCTGTTCCCTCACTGTTTCCAGGATGGCTTCGCGGGCCGCATGAAACCACTTTGCGGGCCGGATCCGGCCCCCGGGCCTTGTGTTTGACATGTCTGATCTATGCAGTTGTGTTTCTGCCTCCCTTCGTGTTGCATTTGCATGCAATTTTCCGTATGTATACATTGGGAAACTTTGGGTGAATTGCATGCTCTATTCTGAGTCACACAACCAGGAAGGAGGCAGACTTAGAATGATCAGTCAGCAAAATTCCAAGCCACTGCCCAGCTGTTTCCCCCTTTGGGATCCACGGGGATGGGAGGTGGGGTGGGGGGAGAGAGATTTTCTCTGATTTGTTTTTCTCTCTCAGCAACTCCAAGCCAGATCCACCCCCACCTTTGAACATTACCTTTCTTTTATTACATTCTCCCACCATATCAAGTCCATTCCCATTCTGGGATTCCTGCTGATAGACAAGCAGAGGCACAGAACTCCAGCCTTTTTTAAAACATAATTTATTTCTAGCATTCGGTTGGCTTGGAAAAGATAAAAAGGCAGGTTATTGATTTGATTCGATTTGATTTGATTTGATTAAATTTATATGCCGCCCTTCTCTCTGAGGACTCAGGGTGGCTCACAACAATAAAAATTAAAAAACATAGAGTAAAAAATTTAAAAAAGAATTAAACAATAGATGCAATAATTACGAGACAATTTAACCCAGTGAAAAGCCTAATTAAAAACCATAGACAGTCCAGGCCCGCTTGTTGAAACAACCAGGTCTTCAGGTCACGGCAGAAGGACCGAAGGTCAGGGGCCGTCCGCAGCTCTGGGGGCAGTTCATTCTAGAGGGTCGGCGTGCCCACAGAGAAGGCTCTCCCCCTGGGGGTCGCCAGCCGGCATTGCCTGGCCGACGGCACCCTGAGGAGGCCGACTCTGTGGGAGCGAACCAGGTGATGGGAGGTTGACAACGGCAGCAGGTGGTCTCGCAAGTACCCCGGGCCTAAGCCATGTAGGGCTTTAAAGGTTATTACCAACACCTTGAATCGCACTCGGAGGGTAACCGGAAGCAATGCAGCTCGTGCAGGAGTGGTGTAACATGGGAGTACCGAGATCCTCCCATAAGCACCCACGCGGCTGCATTTTGCACCAGTTGAAGCCTCCGGGTGCTCTTCAAGGGCAGCTCCATGTAAAGAGCATTGCAGTAATCCAGGCGAGAAGTGACGAGGGTGTGGGTTTGGGACCCCTGCTCTAGGGTAACCTTTGTCAGCCTGGCCAATTTCCAGATGGGCTGGATGACAACTCTGATCTTCCCAGCTAAGCCCAATCAACGCTGGCTGAGGGTGATGAGGGCTCATGGTCCACAACAGTTGGTTGGCAAAGGCTGAGCTATGCAAAGAAATGGATACAGGTGGTCCTCAACTTGCAACCATTCTTTTAGTGACTGTTCAGCGTTACAACCGCGCTGAAAAAGTGACTGATGTCTGCTTTTCCCACTTGTGACCATTGCAGCATCCCCATGGTCACATAATCAAAATTCAGATGCTTGGGAAGTGAAGTGTCCCAGGGTCATGTGGTCATATTTTACGACCCGCTGACAAGCAAAGTCAATGGGGAAGGCAGAGTCACTTAACCACCATGCTACTAACCTAACAACTGTAGTCATTCGCTTAACCCGTGTCAAGAAAAGTGGCAAAAATGAGGCAAAAGTCACTTTTAACCACTGCCTTGCTTTGCAACAGAACTGTGAGGCACCATTGTGAACATAAGTCGAGGACTATGTGTATGAAGGATACCCAAGGAAAATATTCTGGGTAAAACTGAATTGAAGGAGCTTCTAGGATGAAAAGTGAAACATTTTCAAACAAAAAAGAAAGTCTAGCTTCTTTTTTGAAAACGCATCTTTGGGACAATTCTAAGTGAACGTGTAGGGCATTTCCGAGAGTCCCTGCCAATGGGATCGGACAAAATGGAGTGACAGGGATCAGCAGCTTGGCTGGGTACAAGGAATGCCTGTGCCCTATCTTGTGACTTGCAAGGGAGTATTCCCACAGGGTTAAATAGTTCCATTTCTTGTGTGCCTCTTCTCAAGGTCTTGAAGACAACCACAATTTCATATCTCTCTGCACATTCTCTCCCTTCATTCCTTCTTAAATCCAAGGAGCAGCTGATACAGTCCATGTTCCTGTCAGACTCGATTGACCGCTTCTGTCATTCTGCACCGAACTGCTGTGGTGAATAGATTATTCAGAGCTGACCGCTCTTAAAATTCTGCCTCTGTTAATTACACTTGTTCTCCATTTATATAAGAGGCAAAGCCTATCGTCTGTGAAACGAATCATCAAGGCCAGGCTCACCCGGCACACAATGCTAGAAGCCACGGCTTTGTTGTTGTTAGCTGCGAAGTCGTGTCCGACCCATCGCGATCCCATGGACAACGTTCCTCCAGGCCTTCCTGTCCTCTACCATCTTCTGGAGTCCATTTAAGCTCACGCCTACTGCTTCAGTGACTCCATCCAGCCACCTCATTCTCTGTCGTCCCCTTCTTCTCTTGCCCTTAATCTTTCCCACCATTAGGCTCTTGTCCAATGAGTCCTTCCTTCTCATTAGGCGGCCAATGAGAGAGATGAATTCACTTAATGTTCACATGACTCACTTACCAACTGTAATGATTCACTTAACAACCATAGCAAAAAAAGGTCATAAAATCAGGCATGACCCTCTGACAACAGATATTCTGGTCCCAATTTGTGCTTCTAAGTCAAGGACTCCCAATACATCAGTGCTCACCTCCCAGAATTCCCCAGCCAACACTGGAAGACCTCACATCTTAAAGTTGCTAAAACTGCAATACATCAACAAGATGCTCTGCTTAATTCTTCCCTGAAATCTTAGCTTCCTAAAGAATGATCATCCTTAAAATCAGCTTTCACAGAACCATGTCTCATACTACTGGTTTCCTGTGCTGTATGTGGTTTAGAAATGTGGGGAAAGCTCCCGGATTTTAGATTAAATCCCACCGAAAAGGGGTTTTTTCCCCTCTTTTTTCAGCAGTGTGCCTGGTTAGCAGTTAGGACAACCTATTCACCTGATCTGTGTGGGTTTTTTGAAAGCAAATTCCCATGACATTTGTCCATTTTGGCTTCTGGCTATGTCTTTGTTATGCTTGTCAAACGCCAGAAGAGACTGCTGAAAGAAAAAAAACCTCTTCACATTATTACATTAAGCCATAGTTCATTATTTGTTTTATCTATATTCTTTAGTTAATAGAAGAACAGAGTTGGAAGGGGCCTTGGAGGTCTAGTCCAATCCTCTGGCATACATGGGATAGAAACTCTTGTTTTTAAGGATCTTGAAGTGGGAGGTGTTTTGAGTTAATGCGGATCATAACCATTGAGCATGGCCGGGTTCACATATCACACGAAGCTTTGAACTGTGTAATCATGATTTACTGAAATAAGCACAACTGACAGACTCATGCAACTCCCAGAAACTATGATTTACAAGGCACCATTTGATGACTTACAGTGGTGCGTGCAGACTTTGCTGATTGTGGCTTATAAAGAAATCCACATGTCTGAGTCTGTTGTTTGAACCAAGCCAGGATGTCTTCATTAGAAGTTAATTACAGGTAGTCCTCGACTTAAAACCATTTGTTTAGTGACCGTTTGAAGTTATAACCGCACTGAAAAAAAGTGACTTATGATGGGTTTTTACACAACCACATCTCCACAGTCATGTGTTCAAAACTCAGTTGCTTGTCAACTGGCATGTATTTATGACGGTTGCAGTGTCCCGGAGTCATGTGATCACCATTTGCGACCTTCTGGAAGCGAAGTCAATGGGGAAGCCAGATTCACACAACCATGTTAACTATCTTAACAACAGCAGTGACTCACTCAACAATTGTGGCAAGGCAAGGAGGCAAAACTCACTCAACTATCTTGCTGTTATTCTATTTATAATAGAATTGTACTCTATTCCATCTAAATTCTTCAAGTGACAATAAAGGTTATCCTATCCCAGGGGTAGACAACCTTGGCTCTTTTATGACGTGTGGACTTCAACTCCCAGAATTCCTCAGCCAGCCATGCTGAGGGAAAAGGGCATGGGTCTTCAAGCTTGGCCCTTTTATGACTTGTGGACTTCAACTCCCAGAATATCTCAGCCAGCGTGCCTAGCTGAGGAATTCTGGAAGTTGAAGTCCACAAGTCATAAAAAGGCCAAGTTTGAAGACCCCTGGGAAAGGGAGAGGTTTCCAAGCTGAGCCATGCTGGCTCAGGAATTCTGGGAGTTGAAGTCCACGAGCCATAAAAGAGCCAAGGTTGCCTTACCCCTTGTCCTATCCTGTCCTGCTTAGCAAGGGGAAATGTTGGGCTCAACTGTGGTCTTAAGTTGAGGACTACCTGTACTTTTGCAGGCTCCCTCCCAGAGGTTAGGGGAGAGCAAACGACATCCGACGGCAAACACGAGAGTTGCGGAAAGCGCGGTCTGTGCTGGGGAAACTGACCCGCGAGAGTCGTGGGGAGGCACTAACGGCCTTTTGCAAACCAGCCGCAAACCCGGGGAAAAAAAAAAGAGGTTTGCGCGCGCCTTCCTTGCAAGAAGCCAACCGGGGAAGGGTTGCTCCGAGCCTTTCAAAGGGCGATCCCGACTGGGCTGAGGGGGCAAAAAACACCCGGACTCACAAAGCTGAACATGAGGTAGACCGGGGGGGGGAGGGGGAGGGAGGGAGGGAGGGACTGCGGAGGAGGCGTGACCCATCTTTGCCACGCCCACCGGAACGCGAAGGGAACTTCTGTGTTTTTTTAAACCAGGGGTCTTCAAACTTGGCCCTTTTATGACTTGTGGACTTCAACTCCCAGAATTCCTCAGCCAGCTTTGCTGGCTGAGGAATTCTGGGAGTTGAAGTCCACAAGTCATAAAAGGGCCAAGTTTGAAGACCCGTGTTTTAAACTCTCTGGGCGCGGAGCTCCAGCCACGAAGCTTCATCCTGACGCGCCTTCCAAGATGCGGGGAGCGGATCCGAGAGGCCGAGAGAGGCCGCCGCTTGAGAGAAACAAAGCCCCCGCCTTTCTCCACCCCGGGGATCCCGGCGCCTTCCAGCCGAGCGCGGGAGGAGAGAGACTGTTGCTCCGGTTGCTTTGAACTGATCCGCCGTGCTGGCCGGGCGGGAGTTGTGTCAATCAAGCACCAACGCAACTAGAAGACGCGATTTAGCAAAAGGCCGGAGTAAAACAGGATGAGAAGGGAGGGATAAATACAGGCCTTAGCTTTCTCTTCGCGGTCAGCCGGCCCCGATCTTTAAAAAAAACACACTCCCTGACAATTTAAACAAAACACAAAAAGAACAGGCACCATGAACAGATCATCACAAAGTTAAAAAAAAACAAAAAACCAAAGTTGTTAGTTGATTGGAACCAGGGCGCCTTAGAATCAAAGGGGTTGATTCTGAAATAGTGGTAGATAACTTTTGAGGTACAGTGGAAGATACTACAGGTATTCCTTTACTGACCACAGTTCATTTAGTGACCAAAATTGCAAGGGCCCTGAGAAAAGTGACTTTGGACCGTTTTTCACAATCATTGTGGCATCCCCACATGGTCACGTGATCAAAATTCGGACGCTTGACTCGTGATGGCCGGAGTGTTCCAGGGTCATTGTCGACTGTCCCACTGGTTGAAGTAGCAAAGAAAACTGGGCAGCCATGTTATCACCTTTTGCAACCTTCGGACAAGCAAAGTCAGTGAAGAAGCCAGATTCACTTAAGAACCGTCTTACTATAACTTAGCTGCAGTGATTCGCTTAACAACTGTGGCAAGAAAGGTCGTAGAATGGGGTGAAACTCATCTAACAAATGCCTCACCTAGCAACAGAGATCAATTTTGATCATAAGTCAAGGACTACCTTTGCAGAGAAGTCCTATTGTCTCCCAATGGAACTTGTATAGCTGGGGACTTACATAACCTACACCCTTTAGATTGCATTCATCCAACATGGTGACCTGGTGACTTTTATTAGCTTGTAGTGAGAGGGGAGCTATTGCAGTTTGCAATGATTTACAAATAGTCCGTGAGTTGCAACCATTCATTTAGCAACTGTGGCATTGAAAAAAGAGGCTTATAACCAGTCCTCGCCTTTTAGGATCATTGCAACATCCCTGTAGTTATGTGATCAAAACTTCGGCCCTTGGCAGCCTGCATGAATTTACAACATTTGCAGCATCCTAAAGTTATGTGGTTGCCATTTGTGATCTTCCTGGCTGGCTTTCAACAAGTAAAGTCAGTGGGGGAAGCCAGATTCACTGAATGACTATATGATTCTCTTAACAACTACAGTGATTAACAACCATGATTAAAAAGGAGGCAAAATTTTAAATAACTTTCGTCCTGTCTCCAACAACCTTCGCTTCCTTGCTAAGGTTGTTGAGACAGTGGTGGCTCGGCAGCTCCCTTTGGTCCTGGAGGAAACTGAGTATCTGGACCCGTGCCAATCGGGTTTCAGGCCTGGGTACAGCATGGAGACGGCATTGGTCGTGCTGGTGGATGATCTCTGGCGGGCCCGAGATAGGTGTTATTCTTCTGTCCTGGTCCTATCAGATCTCTCAGCAGCTTTTGATACCATCGACCATGGTATCTTGCTGCGACGTCTTGAGGGGTTGGGAGTGGGAGGCACCGTTTTACGGTGGTTCTCCTCCTACCTCTCGGGCCGTTGGCAGACAGTGTTGGCAGGAGGGCAGAGGTCAACCCCGAGTCCCCTTAGTTGTGGGGTGCCTCAGGGGTCGGTCCTCTCGCCCCTCCTGTTCAACATCTACATGAAGCCACTGAGTGAGATCATCCATGGTTTCGGGGTGAGGTATCATCAATAACAGCGTTCTGTGCGCCTTTGGCGTCTAGTCATGCCGGCCACATGACCACGGAGACGTCCTCGGACAAGCGCTGGCTCTTCGGCTTTGAAACGGAGATGAGCACCGGCCCCTAGAGTCGGAAACGACTAGCACGCATGTGCGGGGGAACCTTTACCTTTACCTTATCATCAATATGCTGATGATACCCAGCTTTTCATCTCCACCCTGAACCAACCCAGCGATGCCCTTGATGTGATGTCCCGTTGCCTGGAAGCGGTACAGATCTGGATGGGGAAGAACAGGCTCCAGCTCAACCCGGCCAAGACTGAGTGGCTTTACGTACCGGCATCTCGTTTAGTCCAAGAGGTTCCGTCTTTGGTTATGGGAGGAGAGGTGTTACCTCCCGTTGATAGGGCGCGCACCTTAGGTGTCCTCCTGCATACACGACTCAGTTTTGAAGATCATATAGGAGTTGTGGCCAGGGGGGCATTTGCCTAGGTTTGCCTGGTGTGCCAGTTGCGCCCCTATCTGGACTGAGATGCCCTACGTACGGTCACTCATGCACTCGTTACCTCCCGTATAGATTACTGCAATGCTCTCTACATGGGGCTGCCCTTGAAGACCACCCGGAGGCTCCAGCTGGTGCAGAATGCGGCCGCGCGGGTAGTGATGGGAGCATCCCGATACTCCCATATTACACCCCTCCTGCGTGAGCTGCATTGGCTACCGGTTGCCCTCCGGGTGAGATTTAAGGTGTTGGTACTTACCTTTAAAGCCCTACATGGCCTAGGCCAGGGATATTTGCAGGACCGTCTACTGCCGGGAATGACTTCCCATCGCCCAGTGCGCTCACACAGGGAAGGCCTCCTCAGGATGCCGTTGGCTAGACAATGTCAGCTGGCGACCCCCAGGGGGAGGGCCTTCTCTGTGGGAGCGCCAGCCCTGTGAAACCAACTTCCCCTTGAGCTCCGGATGGCCCCGGATCTTCGGTCCTTTTGCCGCGGCCTTAAAACATTCCTTTTCCATCAGGCTGACCTGGACTGACAGGGATTTTTAAAATGTTTTTAACTTATTATTGGGGCTGCTAGTTTAATTCTTTTTTAACTTTTGTATTATTGTATTTTTATTGTTGTTAGCCGCCCTGAGTCCTTCGGGAGATAGGGCGGCATATAAGTCCCAAAAATAAATAATAAATAAATAAAATTGGGTGCAATTCACTTAACAAACACCTGTCTTGCCAACAACAGATATTCTGGTTTCAGTTCTGGTTGTAAATCCAGAACTATCTACTATATAGCTTAGAATAACTCAGTCTGATACAGTTTTGTCAATTGTGTTCTGTAATAATGCAGTATGAGTGCACTAGCTGTGAACAAACCATGGCCAGACATTTCTGACCCTAGAGCAGACATGTCAAACTCGCGATGTCATGTGACATCGCGCAACGTATCGGGACGGTTTTGCCATTCCGGCAATGGGGTGGGCGCAGCTTCCGGATGACGCATCCGGCCCACAGGCCATCAGTTTGGCACCCCTGCTCTAGAGGGTGATGCTCATCTTCATTTCTTAGCAGACGGAGCCAACGTGCCCGGAAGACCTTCCCACCGAAGTGGTACCTATTTATCTACTTGCATTTGCATGCTTTCAAACTGCTAGGTGTGCAGAAGCTTGAGCCAAGTAACGGGAGCTCACTCTGATATGCAGCGCATGAGTCTCAAACCTAGGCTGTCAGCTTTCCAGCTGACAAGCTCAGCATCTTTAACCACTGAGGCATCGCATCCCCTACTACGGCCTAAAAAAAAATTCAAGGCTTAATATGTCAGCTGATTTGACTTTCTAGCAAAAGTGGGAAAAACTATCACCCAAGGCCTTGGAAAACGGTTGTTAACATCCAGAGGTGATAGATAAATGCCCATTTTATGGGACTACTACAAATGCCATAACCGTCAACCAGAAATTCAACAGGGGAAGCCTTTTCTGGTTCAGGAATAGCTTTTTGGCCACCCGAATTTCTGCCTGCTAGGCAGCTGCTAAAAACTCTTTACCAGCACATCTCATATACATGAAAAAGTGTCTTTGTGGTTATAAGGGAGGGAACAATCCTATTATCTATCTTTGTCAATTGGTTGTTTAATCAGCAAGCCTTCACTTGTCCAATTACACAACCTCTGACTTCCTCATTCCATAGTCCTAGGGACACAAAATCAAGGCCTATTGTAAGATACAATATTAACAATCATCCCACGATAGTTACTTTTACCTGTTGCAAGTCATTCGGAACTGTAGTGCAATCTGCCTGGTAAAGTTAGCAAAACTTTCTTGAACAAAAGCGTGCTTATTATGAATTGCTTGGCTGCGATTGACAAAGTGCTTTGTCCACCCCCCTGAAGCTTTGCACCGGCTCGCCACAGGGCTGCGTGCTTAGCCCCTACCTGTACTCTTTGTATACATATGACTGCGTATCATCCGACCCATCTACTGCGATAATCAAGTTCGCAGATGATACAACCGTGGTGGGTCTTATTACAGGCGGGGATGAGACAGCATACAGGGCGGAGGTACAAAAACTATCCATATGGTGTTGTAACAACAACTTGCACCTGAACATCGGCAAGACGAAAGAGATGGTGTTAGACTTCCGGAGAAAAAAGGAGGAACCTGCCTCACTTTACATCAGGGAGGACTGTGTGGAGAGAGTTTCCTCCTTTAAATTTCTGGGAGTCTACCTCTGCGAAGATCTGACCTGGAAAGTTAACACAACCCAGGTGGCCAGAAAGGCCCAACAGAGGCTTCACTTTCTCAGGGTCTTGCGGAAGAACAGGGTAGAACAACGGCTAATGACCCTCTTTTACTGGTCTACTATAGAGAGCGTCCTCTCGTATGGTATTGTGGTTTGGTATGCTGGTCTGACAGCCGTGGATAGGAAGGCATTACAGAGGGTGGTGAGCACAGCAGAGGGTGGTGAGCACAGCACAAGACATTGTGGGCTGTCCCCTGACACCACTGGATGACATCGCCATTGCCTTGGAAGAGTGAGGAAGATTCTCAGGGATGACTCACACCCTGGAGGGTTTGTGTCACTGTAAGTTGGGGGTGGGGGCACGAAGGGAGGCTCAGCCAATCTCAATGTATCCATGGTTGTACTTTGACAATAAAGGTTCATTCATTCACAAAGTCATCTGGAATTATGCTGCACCTACCTGTATATAAAAGGTGCAAGTTGGAGGGAAGTCTGCTCTATTAAAAGTGGTTAGTGAGAGTGTCTTACTTCTAATTGGTTGATACTAAAAACAAGGCTTTCTCCTCGTACATTATTCCGGTGATGAAGTGTCTATGGAGCTTCTCAGGCATCCAGGTCATGGTTGTCCCAATTTGGGACGTGGTTTGGGACAACCTTGACCTGGACGACCGAGAATCGCCATAGATATTTAGTTAATGCACTTTGGGATGAATACACCCTTCAAGTGGTGCGGGAGTATGAACGGATTTTCAGACAACAATGCAGACTACAGGAACCATTTGCACTTCAGTTTGAGATGCAGACAACACGGACTCATCCCCGACAGCCTGTGTGCCTGTCTTCACCAGTGAAAGGGACACAGGGCACAAAATATCCTGCAGCCAAAAAGGCTCCACACACCTTTGCACTACTCAGGTGACCCTGAGGACACAGGTAAACCTCCAAGAGTCTCTAAAGCAGGGGTGTCAAACTCAATTTCACTGAGGGCCGCATCAGCATTGCGGTTGCCCTCAGGGGGCCGGGTGGGTATGGCCAGGGTGGGCGTGGCCTACTGGGTGGGCGTGGCTAGAGTGTATATGGCCTACTGGGTAGGCGTGGCCAGCTCTACATCGTTCGCATCAAGGGTGCCTATGGGGGCCTGGGCGGGAGTGGGACAGATCTGAGGGTCTCTGGCAGGAGGAGGGTCTCTGGGCCAGGGCCAAGGCAGTGGGGGCTGTTCCCTCACTGTTTCCAGGATGGCTTCGCGGGCCGCATGAAACCACTTCGCGGGCCGGATCCGGCCCCCGGGCCTTGTGTTTGACATGTCTGCTCTAAAGGAATGCAAATTTCCGCAAGGAATAGAAATCCTTCCATTCCCACCACCCAGTCAGAGCTGACAAAGCTTCTTGGGTAAGAAGGAAAAAAAAATCTCCAAAATAAAACGAGAAAGTCCAGTTGCCTCCTGAAAAAGCACCTTTGGGATTCCGGTGCTAAACAAGAGAATTTGGGAGAATCTAAAGGGAAGAAGAATCTTTGAAACTTCTGGGCCTGGTTGTGGTGTTGTTCACCACCCTTTGCCGTGCATCTGGTGCTTATTCTTATTGAGCCCCCCCCCCCGTTTTTAGCCACAAACTAGTCAGTCCTGTGAGCCTGAACTTTTCTACGCTTGACCAGGTGCAAAAGCCTGCAAAACCAGTTAAACTGGGGGAATCTATTCCACTAGATTACAGGGATGTCAAACTCAATTTCATTGAGGGCCGCATCAGCATTGCGGTTACCCTCAGGGGGCCGGGTGGGTATGGCCTGGGTGGGCGTGGCCTACTGGGTGGGCGTGGCTAGAGTGCATATGGCCTACTGGGTGGGCATGGCCAGCTCTACGTCGTTCGCATCAAGGGTGCCTATGGGGGCATGGGCAGGAGTGGGACAGATCTGAGAGTCTCTGGCAGAAGGAGGGTCTCTGGGCCAGGGCCAAGGCAGTGGGGGCCATTCCCTCACTGTTTCCAGGATGGCTTCGCGGGCCGCATGAAACCACTTCACGGGCCGGATCCGGCCCCCAGGCCTTGTGTTTGACATGTCTGGTCTAGTCTAATTTTATTTATTTATTTATTTTAATTCCATTTATATCCCGCCCTTCTCCGAAGACTCAGGGCGGCTTACAAGCTTAGCAGTAGCCTTCATTCTATGTATATGCCTGCTTATTAGGGCTTTCACACACACCCCAAGCGGCATTATTACAAAGTCAGCTTAATTGCCCCCAACAATCTGGGTCCTCTGGGTCCCCTGGTGGGATGCGAACCTGCACTAATTGCAGGCAGCTGGTGTTACTTAAGGAGGCATTAGCCCACTGCTCCACCAAGGCTAATGAAGAGAAGGACGAGGGACGACATGATAGCAGTGTTGTTGTTGTTGTTATTATTATTAATGAGGGTGGGTGGAGGACAGACCAATCTAGTAAATGGTGGTTCTAGAGAATCCCTTGATAATCAGGGTGTGAGTTAACCTCTCCCATTATTAGATCTCAGGGCCATTGTTCTGACAGGAACATCAGATCCAGTGTTTGGCCCGGGAGATAGGCCCTTGGCTGTCATGGTGGTTATGAACTCCCAAGCCACCTCAGGCCCCAATTTCCTGAGAAAGCAGATTGAAGTCCCCAAAGGCCATACATCTGGGGAACTCCACGGTCAGCCCAGAAATGGAGTCAGTAAGGTCAGGCAGGAAAGCTGTTATGCACCAATCACAACTGATTCTTAGAGCTCAACTCAATGATGCAGTGTCCCTGAAAGTCATAAGACAGTGGTTCTCAACCTGTGGTCCACAGACCCCTGAGGGGCCATGGTGCCATCACAGGGATCCATGAAAGCTTGAAGAAATGTTATGATTTATATCTTGAGTTAAGTCTTGGTGGTCTGTAGCCACAAACTGTATTTAAAAGGGGTCAGTGGTAAAGAAAAGGTTGAGAACCACTGTCATAACAGATTCCCCGATGACATTCATCACACCTCCACCCCTCCCGCAGGATCTCATCTGATGCCACAACTGAAACCTAGCTGGGCATAGCTCTGAAAGGGCTACCCTCATTCTAGATCTAGAAAGGTCTAAGGCTCAAGGAAATGACATTAAAAGATATCTCCTGAAATTGCATTTCTTCTCCAGATGTCTGGGAAATATCGGAATTGGAGCCCAACTCATCCAATTCCACTCAACTCAACAAGGACAATGTATGATAATATGGAAGAAAAGGCTAGAAGAACTATCTAGAATCTGTAAGGATTGATCAATATACAGTACCCCAATGTTCCCTCAGATGATGACTTTTTCATGGTCTGGAGTTGAGATGAAGCACCGATACAGTAATCACAATTAGCTTTCTGGAAAGAGTTGTGCTGGAGAAGAAGTTCAGGTTTGGGAAGAACAATGCAATGTAGTTGTATTTATGACAAAGGGATCCAGTGTCTTAAAACCGAGGGTTAGGACACTGAGCTTTGGACCAAGATGGATCCTTTTGCTTTGGACCCCAGAGCCAGCTCACCTTGGTAATAGGCCTTGAAGAGCCTGATTGCATTCAATGGGACCATGTTTTCTAGCTCCCCGGGCGCCATGGCAGGTCTTCCAGGCAGTGGGTTCCTCTCCATGTACCAGGCTACAGCCCGCAGCGCCCCCAATTCCGTGATGTCAGTGTCTGTGAAGTCATTTGGAGAGATGTCTCCTGATTCATGGTTAGGGCGGAATCCGCTCACAATCCCCGCGCAGAGAAGCAAGGAGAGCAGCATGCTTGGCAACAGAGCAGCCAAATGGTCGAGAAGGAAAGGAGTGTTGCCTTCCCGCTCAGCTTCCTTTGCTCCAGAGCGTGTCCTTCACGCTGCTGGTTAAATAGCTCGAGTGGCACTGGGGAAATCCCCCACCTCTTCAGCCTGCTTCCTCCTTCAGGTAACTAAAGAATCCAGGAAAAGAAATTCACCAGCCTTTCGTCACACGACACGGAGGCCGAGATAAAGGGTCATTAGCAATTGTGTCATCGAGGCTGTCTCTAAAATGGACAGTTTCCTTCTAATAAAACTGCCGGGCCTCTAAAGCAGTGGTGTTTTTTTTTAACACTTGGCAACTTTTAAGTTGGGTGGACTTCAGCTTTCAATCAAGACAGTCCGGTTTCCTCACCTTATTGGAGGGCAGTATAGTAGGTTAGCCTAGGGGGGCCAAACAGCAAGCTAGGTGCTGGTGATGACCTATAAAGCCTTAAATGGCTTGGGTCCAGGATATCTGAGGGAACACCTGCTGCCGGCATCAAGCTCCCTTCGTCCTGTGCGCTCCCACAGGGAGGGTCTTCTCAAGGTACCGCCGGTAAAAGATTGCCGGCGGATAACACCCAGGGGGAGGGCCTTCTCTGTGGGTGTGCCTGCCCTTTGGAACCAGCTGCCCGTAGAGCTTAGGACTGCCCCTGACCTTTGCTCATTCCGCCAGGACCTGAAGACTTGGCTCTTTGAGCTTTCTGGCCTGGACTGAGGGTATTAATTGGGGTTTTAAATTGGATTTTAATTGGGGTTTTATATTGATTCAAGGTTAAATGTAATTATTTTAACTGTTCTTAATTTTTGTAATTGTTGTATTGTTATTTTAAAAAACCTTGTGAACCGCCTTGAGTCCTACGGGAGAAGGGCGGTATATAAGTCTAATAAAGATAAAGATAAAGTTAGTTGAGTATCTGAAGTGGCATGCAGAGATGGTGAGGAGGCAACTGGACTTTTCAGTTCTCAAGCTCTGCTGCCCACACCGAGGAACTGCCTCCCGTCCGTTGTCTGATGATGCCAAGCTGTGCATGGCCCTCCACATTCAGTCTACAACACAGGTCTGCAACCCGCGGCTCCGGAGCCGTAGGCGACTCTTTCAGCCGTCTCCTGCGGCTCCCAGTCCTCTGCCATGTGCAGTCCAAAAAAAAAAAAAGTGGGACTAAAAAATTTCAACCAATCAATTCAAATATGCAGGGTAGGTGCATATCTCGCCTTGGCTCCACTCTTCAGTGAAACCCTGTTCTGCGCATGCGTGCATGTACGCGCATGCGCACACATTTTTTGCGGCTCCCAGTTTTTCCTTTTGTGAGGGAACCGGTTCCGAGTGGCTCTTTCACTGTTTCAGGTTGCTGACCCCTGGTATAGGGTTTCCTGCCTGAGCAGGGGGTTGGAGTAGATGACCCTCATTTTCTTCTTCTGCTTCCTCAGGAGAGAAATGATTATAAGAGAGGAGGAAAGCCCTTTCCTTGCCGGCACCCCCACTTATGGAATTCCCTCCCCGAAAGGTTCCAGTGGAGCCTGCATTAGCATTATTTCAATGGTAGGTGAAGATCTTTCTATTTTCTCATTTTAATCCTGCTTTAATTCATATTGCTCTAGATTTTGCCGACCACCTTGCAGCTGTCTAGTTTACATAGTGTATTTTTGTTTTTTTCCTTTTTATTTTTCATATACAAGTCAAGGCAGCAAACATACCTACTAATCCTTCCTCTTCCTATTTTCCCCACAACAACAACCCTGTGAGGTGGATTGGATTGAAGGAGAGGAACTGGCCCAATGTTGCCCAGCTGGTTTTCCCTGTTATTTTGTATTTTATTTTATTTTATTATTTTATTATATTTTATTTTATTTTATTATTTTATTTTATTTTATTTTATTATTATTTTATTTTATTTTATTTTATTTTATTTTATTTTATTTTATTTTATTATTTTATTTTATTTTATTTTATTTTATTTTATTTTATTATTTTATTTTATTATTTTATTATTTTATTTTATTTTATTTTATTTTATTATCTCATCTCATCTCATCTCATTTCATCTCAACTTGTTTTGTTTTTATTATCATTTTTATTTTATTATCAGATTTTAAATTTAAATTTAAATTTAAATTTTATTTATTTTATTAATTAATTTTGTTTGTTGTTATTTTGCTATCATTTTTAGCTTATTTTATTATTTCGTTTATTATTTTAGAAAAAAATAACAAAAAGAGAGAGGGTCATTGATGTGGGAGTCTTAAGGATTGAACTGAATGAGTTAGAAACTAGAGGACAATCCAGAAGTACAAAAATGCCTCCAGTTGATAGTTGGCCCAAAATAGCTTCACTGCTGGCACTCAACTATAGATTTAATGCTGGGACCTCCAACTTGACTTTTATAGAGATCAAGGCGCTTATAAAATGCTTCTCCTCTCTCAACTTTTGATTATTAAAGGTAAAAAAGGTAAAGGTTCCCCCGCACATGCGTGCTAGTCGTTTCCGACTCTAGGGGCCGGTGCTCATCTCCGTTTCAAAGCCGAAGAGCCAGCGCTTGTCTGAGGACGTCTCCATGGTCATGTGGCCGGCATGACTAGACCACTGCTGTTACCTTCCCACCGCAGTGGTCCCTATTTTTCTACTTGCATTTTTACGTGCTTTCAAACTGCTAGGTTGGCAGAAGCTGGGATGAGTAACAGGCGCTCACTCTGCTACGCGGCACTCAGGATTCGACCCGCCAAACTGCCGACCTTCTGATCGACAAGCTCAGCGTCCTAACCCAAAAATTGGCTTAATTTTAAACAAAATGAAAAAGGAAGTTACAAGTGAAACACTCATTTCCCAAAGCATCTTAATTACCAGATCATATACTGGCTCCATAAATATTATTATTTTTTATTTGTTTATTTATTTAAAGGTAGAGAACAGCTGTGGGCCAGAGCTGTAAATATGTCCATTTGCTCCGAAAGAAAGAAAGTAAAGAGGAAGGGAGAGGGGGGAAAAAGATGGAAAAAAGCCAAAGAAAGGTTGGGATTACATATTTTTGAGGGTGTTTGCAGCGTGTGATAAGAAAACAATCAAGATGGCAGCCATGATGATGCATGCAATCAAAGCTCTGCTTTGTACACAGAAAACAGAGGGAGCTTCAATCCCAGCCTTGTGATTTTTCTGGCTGATGACTTCTCTTGTTTCGACTGGGAACGAGAGGCATGCGAGATCATGAGGCCGTGGCACATAAAAGGTTTACCAGAGCATGTTCAGAAGATATGAGCCAGTATAAAGGGGATTGACCTCAATCTACCTTTGATCTAATGCAACTAGTTTCTTCATTATATTTCTTTGCTTCCACTAATTATGTCAAAATCTGTGAAGATGCTTTAGAGCAGAAATGGGGAATAATGTCCCCTTTATGACTTCTGGACTTCAACATGGCTGGCTCAGGAAATTAATAATAATAATAATAATAATAATAATAATAATAATAATAATAATAATAATAATAATGATGATGATGATGATGTTGGAAGGGACCTTGGAGATCATCTAGTCCAACCCCCTGCTAAGGTAGGAAACCCTATACCATTTCAGGCAAATGGCTGTCCAGTCTCTTCTTAAATACTTCCAGTGTTGGAGCATTCACCACTTCTGGAGGCAGGTTGTTCCACTGGTTAATTGTTCTAACTGTCAGGAAGTTTCTCCTTAGTTCTAGGCTGCTTCTCTCCTTGACTAGTTTCCATCCGTTGCTTCTTGTCCTGCTTTCAGGTGCTTTGGAGAATAGCTTGACTCCCTCTTCTTTGTGGCAATCCCTGAGATATTGGAACACTGCTATCATGTCACCCCTAGTCCTTCTCTTCATTAAACTACACATACCCAGTTCCAGCAACCGTTCCCTATATGTTTTAGCCTCCAGTCCCCCAATCATCTTTGTTGCTCTTCTGGGAGTTGAAGTCCACAAGTCATAAAAGGGCCATCGTTCCCCAACCCTACTCAATAGTCAAGTTCTCTGAGATTTGGGGTAAACTTCAGATTTAGCAAGATTACTTTTTATCCGGCTCCTTGCAACAAATCAGGTGTAAAATCAATTGAAGATGGAAAATAAACTGTAAGAGTGACTTATGAACTGTTTTCACACCTCAGCCGTGGTTTATTTTACTAAGCCTCTCTAAAATAAGAAAGTGAACCACATCACTACCTCTTCCTTCTCCTTTCCTACTTCTGTATTTATTTATTTATTTTGTTCTGTTGGCTAAGTCTTTCATAATTAGAGGCAGATCCAGAATTGTAATTGCTGGTTTTAATATATGCTATCGTCACTTTGTGTGAGATGGGTGGCCATATAAATTTGGCAAAGAATAAAAATGCATTTTTTAAAAGTCTATAATTATCAACTCTCTTCCAGCCTTCTGTCTTCAGATGATTGCAGTCACCTCAATTACATAAGCTCATTTTTTGCTAAGGGTGTGGTGCAGCCATTTTTGTTAATCCCGTGAACTTGATTAATAAATAAATAGTTCAAATAATGACACTAAGGATGGAAAACCCCTGATCTTTCTACTGTACAATTTCCCTTTTTGATGTTAGCTAGGGACTGTTAGTTTTTGTTTTGCTGAAACTTTTCAAGCACCAGGGAAAATCACACCGTAGGCAAGGAAGCTAAGAAGAAAGGCAATGGCAATTTATTAAACATTTACTTCAATTATTCAATTTATGTAGCTGTCCATCCCGCATATGTGACTGTGGGTGGCTCAAAATTAAAACAATAAACACATGCAAATCAATAGCCAAAACAAATAAAATCATTAAAAGCCAATTAAAGCAATGAAAACCATAAAAGATAAACTTTCCTTTTGCACTGTTTCCAAATTTAGGGATAATAATAATAATAATAATAATAATAATAATAATAATAATAATAACAACAACAACAACAACAACAACAACAATAATAATAATAATAATAATAAGAAGAAGAAGAAGAAGTAGTAGTAGTAGTAGTTGGAAGGGACCTTGGAGATCATCTAGTCCAACCCCCTGCTCAGGCAGGAAACCTTATACCATTTCAGGCAAATGGCTGTCCAGTCTCTTCTTAAAAACTTCCAGTGTTGGAGCATTCACTACCTCTGGAGGCAGGTTGTTCCACTGGTTAATTGTTCTAACTGTCAGGAAGTTTCTCCTTAGTTCTACGTTGCTTCTCTCCTTGACTAGTTTCCATCCATTGCTTCTTGTCCAGCTTTCAGGTGCTTTGGAGAATAGCTTGACTCCCTCTTCTTTGTGGTAGCCCCTGAGATATTGGAACACTGCTATCACGTCACCCCTCACCCTTCTCTTTGTTAAACTACACATACCCAATTCCAGCAACCGCTCTTCTCTGTACCTTTTCTAGAGTCTCAACATCTTTGTTACACCGTGGTGACCAAAACTGGATGCAGTATTCCAGGTGTGGCCTTACCAAAGCATTGTAATATGGTATTAGTACTTCACTTGATCTTGATTCTATCTCTCTGTTAATGCAGCCTAGCACTGTGTTGGCTTTTTTGGCAGCTGCAGCACACTGCTGGCTCATATTGAAGTGATTGTCTACAGGACTCCGAGATCCCTCTCACAGTTACTACTATTGAGCACCTATACTATACCTGTGCATTTGATTTTTCCTGCCTAAATGTAGAACCTTACTTTTTTCACCATTGAATTTCATTTTGTTAGATAGTGCCCAGTGTTCGAGTCTGTCCAGATCCTTCTGTATGTTAAGCCTATCTTCTGGAGTATTGGCTATTCCTGCCAGCTTGGTGTCATCTGCAAATTTGATGAGTTCCCCATCTATCCCTTCATCCAAATCGTTGATGAAGATGTTGAAGAGCACTGGGCCCAGAACAGAGCCCTGGGGCACCCCACTACACACTTCCTTCCATGTAGATGCAGTTCCATTGAGGACCACATGCTGAATACGGCCTGTCAGCCAGCTGTGAATCCATCTGGTGGTGATGCTATCTAACCCACATTTTTCTATCTTATCAAGTAGTAGGTTGTGATCTACTTTATCAAATGCCTTACTGAAGTCCAAGTAAATTATATCTACAGCATTCCTCTGGTCCACTAGTTTTGTCACTTGGTCAAAGAATGTAATAAGATTTGTCTGGCATGATCTGTTTTTGACAAACCCATGTTGGCTTTTAGTAATGACTTTGTATGCATCAAGGTGTTTGCTGATTTGTTGTTTGATTATCTTTTCCGGAATCTTCCCAGGTATTGAGGTCAGGCTGATAGGTTTGTAGTTTCCTGGATGTATTTTTTTCCCTTTTTTGAAAGCAGTTTTTTCCCCAAAGCCGTGTGCTGCAGAATTCTAGACTTCTCTGTCAACTTGACCGAGTTCATATTCTGCAATCTGAACAAGTTTGAAAACTCTGCCCTAAAGTCAACTACAACTGAACTCAGAAGATATGTTAATAATATTCAGCTGAGAGTCATACTGTGTTAGCCAGGCAGAGCAGTGTAAGTACATTTTCTAAGTGTAAAGTTAATTTAGGCTAGTGCAAATCTGTGTAATTCTAACACTTCTTTTTTTGAATTTTTTATTAGTTTTATACGGTTGGGGAGAGGGAGGTAAGGGGGTGGGAATTAGGGTTTGCGTACAGGAAAGGTTGTGGGTAAGAGTTGGGTTTACCCCCAATAACATTCAATATTTGGCAAACAGCATATTTTATGGGTAAATATATATAAATAGAAATGGTAAAAGTAATAATTGATAACAATAAGTATAGTAATTCATCATAAACAATACTAAATTTTCAATGTATAGTATTTTTCTTACTCAAGTAAATTCAAAATTACATATCACATTCCTTTCTCTCTAACTCGCTTAGCTAGCCATTGATAAAATTTATTCCAAGTTCTATAGTAAACTGAATGCTCTTTTTCTTTAATCTCTAAAGTTAATCTATCCATTTCTGCACAATCCAATGTTTTCTTAATTAATACTTCTTCAGTCGTTAACTTTTCATTTTTTCCAGTATTGGGCATACGTAATTCTCGCTGCTGTTAATACAGATTTATTTATTTATTATATGCCATCAAATCATTAAACCTTAGTGATCACACTGATAGATTTTCTCCATGATAAGAGAAGCCTTGGTGGAGCAGTGGGCTAATGCCTCCTTAAGTAACACCAGCTGCCTGCAATTAGTGCAGGTTCGCATCCCACCAGGCTCAAGGTTGACTCAGTCTTCCATCCTTCCGAGGTAGGTAAAATGAGGACCCAGATTGTTGGGGGCAATAAGCTGACTTTGTAATAATGCCGCTTGGAGGGTGGGTGAAAGCCCTAATAAAGCAGGCATATACATAGAATGAAGGCTATTGCTAAGCACATTGGTTTGTGCTTAAAATTGTAAGCCGCCCTGAGTCTTCGGAGAAGGGCGGGATATAAATGGGATTAAAATAAAAATAAAAAAATAAAAAAATCTGCCCCTAACCTGGTCCTTCATGTCTTCCAATGGTCCAGCCATCACCATTGTAACTGACTTGATTTGCCTGGCTATTAGTAGTCTTCTTCATCCTTCCACCTTGGCCAGCATCAGAAGCTTCTCTAGCTGGGTCTTTGTATTACATGTCTGAGACAGGGAAATTTGAGTCTGGTCATATGTGCCTTGAGTGAGAATTCTGGGTTGATTTGTTTGATATTCCATCAGCTTGTATCCTGCGGTATCCTCAGATGTGTCTTCTCCAATACCAAAGTTCAAAAGTGTCAACTCTCTTGTCTGTGAAGATTGTACTGTCTCAACTGTCAGTATCTATCCTTCCATTCCCCTCCCCCACCGTTAGAACTGATGAAGCTTCTTGGATGAGAAGCGAAACGTTTTCTTCTTTGTTAAGGAAAAAAAACAGTCCAGTTGCCTTTTGAAAAAAAAAACACCTTTATGTCAATTCTCTTCATATTCTGCTTCCTCAAAGTCCAAATTTTGCTTAGGGGGGAATACCATGGTTTGCAGAATTCTGATATTTGTAGGTACAGCCAGTTTCATTTCATTTCATTTATTATATTTGTATACCGCCCTTCTCCCGAAGGACTCAGGGCGGTGAACAGGGCACATAAAAAATACAGAATACAAAAATTAAAAAAGAATTAAATAAGAGCCCGAGCTAAAAACAGTAGAATAATATTAAAAATCCCCAATAAAAACCCCAGCACATCCCCCATCAGGCCAATGAGAAAGATTAAGCAGTTTCTAATTTTTATCTATCAAGTGATATTCCTTCAGCTGCTGATACAGCTTCCTTCCTTCCTTCCTTCCTTCCTTCCTTCCTTCCTTCCTTCCTTCCTTCCTTCCTTCCTTCCTTCCTTCCTTCCTCCTGCAAATTTTTGGGATCTGGATGAGCCATTGAAGAATTTGCAAGCAAATGAGGCAAGCTTTCACATTCTGAGACAAAATTCATTTATTCTTCCACTGACATCCTTTGGTATGGAAACAATATTGGTTTGCTTTTGCAACCTTGGAAATCCTACTGTCAGTGAACTCACTTTTTTTAAAGATAAAGGTAAAGGTTCCCCCACACATACATGCTAGTCATTTCCAACTGTAGGAACCGGTGCTCATCTCTGCTTCAAAGCCGAAGAGTGAGCGCTTGTCTGAGGACGTCTCCGTGGTCATGTGGCCGGCATGACTAGACGCCAAAGGCGCACGGAACGCTGTTACCTTCCCACTGTGGCGGTCCCTATTTTTCTACTTGCATTTTTACGTGCTTTCGAACTGCTAGGTTGGCAGAAGCTGGGACGAGTAACAGGCGCTCACTCTGTTACACGGCACTAGGGATTCGACCCGCCAAACTGCCGACCTTCTGATCGACAAGCTCAGTGTCCTAACCCACTGAGCCACCGTGTCACTTTTTTAAGGGTAGTATAAATTTAGATAGCCTTAATCTGAACTTGAACTCAGATTGGGAACTGATTTTTGTCTGAGAACAGGAATGAGGAAGTGTTTCTGAAATTCCGAGAAACACTCGGTTCACCAAACTCACGTTGCGAGATAAAAATCTTTTCAAGGTGTCAGCTGCAAGGAGCCCCAGAATAATATGCAGTCACTGATGTCTACTGGGCCATTCTCTTGAGACCCACTTGCCTCCCTTTGTACCTGATCTTTTTCTTAAGCTACCGTAGGACCAATGTCTAGCACACTGTTTCTCCAACTTGGCAACTTTAAATTATTTAAAGAACTGAAGCAGAGTTTCTGGAATTTCTAGAGGTTGAAGCCCACATAGCTTAAAGTTGCCAAGTTTGGCAAGCACTGGTCAAGAAAGTCTTGTACCCTCAGACCTCTCCCTAGAGGATTTTGTGGCTGGCCAAGCATGATATAGCCACTGATATAGTTTTTTGATTAGGCTAGTCTCCTCTTACCACCATTTCGTAAATGTGCCCATGCAGAGAGTCATAGAAATGACCTTGGAGAAAGTATGTAGCAACAAGGACCAAAGCCTGTGTTAAGTTCGGGAAACAGAAAAAATGTGTGAGCTCAAGCTGAATCCATGCTAATTCATTGGGAAAGAAAAGGGAGGCGAGGGATTCATGATTCTGTTACTACATCGATAAAGTAGAGTTCCACTCAAACAGGTGGAGTCTGTTTTCTGACCTGGTCTACCTTGAAGAGTTGACATCAGTCTTGACAGCCTATGTTTCCCATCCTTCCCTCTCAGTGAATTAGGATGTAACCTCCCATGCTTTGTTTGTTTCCCAGACTTAACTCACGCTTTTGTTTCTGCAGCCATTTCTGCATATTTTCTCCAAAGTCTATGGAGATTCTCAATCATCCAGGTCATGGTTGTCCCAAAGGTGCTTTTACTTGTTTTTTCTTTGAAGATGTTACACTTCTCATCCAAAAGCTTCTTCAGTTCTGACTGGATAGTAGAGAATTGAAGGATTTGAAGGGCACAGATAAACCTCCAAGTGGCTTCAATGGCTCTCAGAGAGAGTGCTAATGACCAGATGACTGCAAAGAATATAAATCTTTCCATTCTACACCATTCAGTCAGAACTGAAGAAGCTTCTTGATAAGAAGTGAAACATCTTCAAGGAAAAACAAGAAAGTCTAGCTGCAGTTTGAAAAAGCACCTTTAGGTTTCTCCAAACTCATTTCCGTGGCTCTTGATAGTCCATCACATGCTCTGAAAATTCCAAATAGGCTCCTATCTTCACCAGGAAGTTAGGCATCTTCAGCAAACATCCAGTGATGTCAAGATGATCTTACATGCATAGTGATGTCATGATACTAATCCCACCCTTACCTACAATACTTGTATCCTGGTGTCCCGCTGTGTGATGTGTATACATGGATTTTCATTTGTTGTTTTCCCCAATGGACATCCATAACCATGAGGTTGAGGTCAGTTCAAGGACTATTATTTTTTTTTTTGCAAAAAGTCATCTGCTCAACTCTCCCTTGAGGAGGATGGTGATCAAGAAAGTTCTGCTATTTACTTTTCCATTTCTTTATATGTCCATTTCTTTCTTGTCAAAACACAAAGAGGTGGATTGATATGTCACCTTTGGGATTAAACTGTTTGCTTATTGATTTTCATTGCATGTTGACTCTAAATATTGTTCAAGTCTGTGGACATAGTGCCCCGACAACTTGAATAAGATTTGTCATCATTTGAGCTTAAGTGTGCTTCTTAGTGCAAAAGCTGCATTGTGACAACTCTTGCCTCTGGGTGACAAGGTTCTTTAATAAGAAAAGGAAAGCTGCCTCACTACTAATCTTTTAACTGCATTTTATAATAATACAAGTTTATCTTCTGCCGGTAGCATGGACATTAAGTGTTTTCCTGGCAACTCTTCAGAATTGATTTGCCATCAACTTCTTCCGGATATTTCTCAATGTCTCAGTTTAGCCTGAGCTCCAGGATTTTCCTTCAAAGGACTAGCCAGATCCAACTGTATGGTGTTTTTTTTTTAAAAAAAAGATCCCCCAATGTAATGGTATGTGGAAACACTTTTGGGGGACATGAGGAAGAGCTCCAGGCTAGCAACCATCATGCAAAAGAATCAGCCCCTCAGAAGCAGAACAAACTCTCTCTAGTTTTCTAGAAAGTAAAAGGAAAGGATGGTAGAATTACTTTCAGACTTGGAAGATTTTGTTGATGTGAACATACAATAAAGATAGAGCTAGCATTCTTTGTTGTGCTTCTTGTTTGGATTACCTCAGATTAGGACATCATTATGAAAGAGTGCAGAGAAGAGTAACAAAGATGAGTAGGGGACTGGAAGCTAAAACCTATGAAGAACGGTTGCAGGAATTGGGTATGTCTAGTTTAATGAAAAGAAGCACTTGGGGTGACCTGATAGTAATCTTCCAATATCTAAGGAGGTGCCACAATGAAGAGGAGGGTCAACCTATTTTCTGAAGCGCCAGAAAGCAAGACAAGAAGCAATGGATGAAAACTAACTAAGGAGAGAAACAACCTAGAACTAAGGAGACATTTCCTGATAATGAGAATAATTAATCAGTGGAATGACTTGTCTCCAGATATTGTGGATGCTCCAATCCTGGAGGTTTTTAAGAAGAGGTCGAACAATCATTCCACCATGATGTCTGGGGAATTTTGGGAGTTGAAGCCCACACATCTTCAAGTTGCCAAGGCTGAAAAACACAGCTCTAACATAAAGTGGCATGTAGGAGCAGAACGGATCCCCGATCCTGATGACATCATCAATTGCATCATCAGTGAAGTGTCCTCCATCATGCCAGAGCAAACTGTGTCAAGAGAAGAGGGGAAACATTACTTTGAAAATTGGAAGGGTTAAAGATAATTTTATGCTGCCTCAGCTCTGGGCTGGGAATGAGAGAAAAGCAGTGTCTTGAGAACATGTGATTTAAACACAGGTATCCAAGCATGATCACACTGCAGTTATGGAGGGACCTGAGGACAAGCCCATAGCCTAACACATTTTACATGATTTGAAATTGCCCTGAGATAGAAAATACTACAGTTATAACAATACGGGTAGTCCTCAACTTGCTCATTTAGCAACTGTTCAAAGTTACACCACTGAAAAAGTAACTTCACTTCACTGTTGCAGTATCCCCATGGTCATATGATCAAACTTGGGATGCTTGCAACTGTATTTACGAGGGTTGCAGTATTTTGGGGTTACGTGATCACCTTCCTACCTGGCTTCCCGCAAGCAAACTCAATGGGGGAAGCTGGATTTGCTTAACAACCGTGGCAAAAAGGTCATAAAATTAGGCACGACCCACTTAACAACTGCCTTGCTTAGCAAGGGAAATTCTGGTCCCAGTTATGTGTTAGGATATTGAATTTAGTAGCTGGAACAGTAAAGTGTACAATGAGCCAGAACACAGATTTGTAGTTGATTGGTTGGAGAGAGCTGGCTCATGCACAAGGCAATCTGCGCTATGATTGGTTGCTGTAGGTGTGGAGGGGGAGTTTCCCTTTTTCCCGCCTTTTTCTTTTATGTGCTCTGTATACTGTTTCATTTACCTCATGATGTTCCTGTGTTCCTGACTATCTTATGTCCTGTAAGCTGCCTTGAGTCGCCATGTGCGAGTAGGCAGCAATATAAATTTTCTACACAAATAAACAAACGTCTTGACTGTTGTAAATATAAATGTTAAATACATTCATTTATATAAAACTACAAGTTTATGTCAGTGTCTCTGACTTCATCTAGACCAGGGGTAGGGAACCTTGGCTCTTTTATGACTCGTGGACTTCAATTCCCAGAATTCCTGAGCCAGCATGGAATTCTGGAAGTTGAGGTCCACGAGTCATAAAAGAGCCAAGGTTGCCTACCCCTGTCTAGACAGCTACTGCTCAATTCCTCGACCATATAACTAGGAAAACTTAAGTCTGTCTTATTCATGGGGTAGAGTCAAGACAAAGGCAATATTATAAAAAGCAATTGCCAGAGTGCGCCTTTGTTTGATCCCTATTTATTTATTTATTTATTTATTTAATTTGTATACCGCCCTTCTCCCGAAGGACTCAGGGTGGTGAACAGGGCAACACATATTAAAAAACAAGATACAAAAATTAAAAGCGATTAAACAACAGTGCCCATAAATAAATTAGTACACATTAAAAAGTTAAAACCGATTTATAAAACCCAACCCCATCCCATCAGGCCAGGCCAGCTTGTTCAAAAAGGTAGGTTTTGAGATCGCGCCGGAAGGAGCGGAGGTCAGGCGCCATCCGGAGCTCGGCTGGAAGATGGTTCCATAAATCTGGCGCGCCCACAGAGAATGCCCTCCCCCTGGGGGCCACCAGTCGGCATTCTTTGACCGGTGGCACCCTGAGGAGGCCCTCTCTGTGGGAGCGTACTGGGCGGAGGGAAGTTGACGCCGGCCGCAGGTGCTCCCCAAGGTATTCCGGACCCATGCCATGTAGGGCTTTGTAGGTCATTACTAACACCTTGAATCTCACCCAGAAGACAACTGGAAGCCAATGCAGCTCGTGGAGCAGAGGTGTAATTGGGACACAGCTTGTCATTCTCTTCCCTTTCATGTCCAAATATATTCCTAGCATCATTATTTCACGACTGTATCTGTGCACATAAATCAGCAGTTGCATTTTTTATACATCCATGTGCAGTGCTTTATTTGTAAAAAAAAAAAAAAAGGTGCCGGAACTCACACATGTCATACAACCCGCCTTGCCTATCCTATAAGGTTCCATCCAAAAAAGGTGCCGGAAATCCATTCTGGGCGTTCTATGACAAAAAAGCCCTGCCCATGTGCTATGTTTTGGCCAGCCAGCATTATAAGCCTTGGTTTATATTTGTTCCCTCTAATCCAGGGCTATGAACTTTTGATGACCAAGAACTATTTAACATAGGAAGATGGCCACGTTGTGCATATTAATGTGCTTGGCATGGATTTTCTGTTTTGATCTGAAGGACTTAAAACATGCTAGGCATATTTTAACAGAATAACAGAGTTGGAAGGGTGTCTTGTAATCCAACCCCATGCTCAAGCAGGAGACCCTGTATCATTTCAGACAAATGGCTGTCCAACTCTTCTTAAACGCCTCCTGTGATGGACTACCCACAACTTCTGGAGGCAAACCATTCCACTTATTAATTGTTCTCACTGTCAAGAAATTTCCCCTTAGTTCTGTGTTGAATCTCTCCTTGATAAGTTTCCATCCATTGCTTCTTATTCTGCCTTCAGGTGCTTTGGAGAATCAGTTGACCACCTTTTTCTTTGTGGCAGCCACTCAAATATTGGAATACTGTCACCCCTCATCCTACTTTTCACTACACTAGACATACACAATTCCCGCGACTGTTCTTAGGCTATAACCGTCTTAGGCTATACTACTATCACAAAATGCTGGGAGAACCCTCCTCCAATTTTAAGCAGTTGTGGCCTGTTTGGAGGAGGCCAAGAGCCACCCAAATAGGCAAGGGAACTATAATTTGCCAACCCCTTGCCCTAATTTTTGCCCACCCCTTGCCCTAATTTTTGCTTATAATTTGCTTTGCTTGAAAATGTAAGGGTGAAGGCACGAGACTTTAAACAGTGGACAAAAGGTGAAGAAGTAGGCCCAGCTAACTCTATTCAACCTGCAAAATAAATCTAGCGTCCTTCTGCTATTTTTTGTAGCAATTTTTCATGAGAGTCCCACTTTCTGGAACACTCAATAATGATTGCTTTATGTCTGTGAAGTATGTACTTAACCAAATAAACACAAAAGGGCCACAAGTGGCAGTGTAAATACCCTGATTTTTAAAGATAACAAACTGAAAAGCTCAATCTGGTAAACCCAATAGATGGATATGTTTTTTAGCATACCAGGAAGCAGGAAAAAGAAGTAGTTGCTAAGAGTGGATGTTAAAGAAGAAATAAGGACACACAAGGAAGCTAAACTTATTAACGAAATTTGTTGAGGTACCTGCAGAACAAAGAGGTGTCTGAAATCTGCTATGTGGTTAAAAAAAGGAGTAAGCAGCTACTGTGGTTTCAGTGACCTGAAGCAGGAACGTCATGAGCTTTAAGATGCTTAGAAGTGACACACGTAATTTTCTGTACAAAAGTTCCTTTGTTTCCTAAGTCTTAGGAACTTGACTTAGGGGTGACACGATAGCAGTGTTCCAATACCTCAGGGGCTGCCACGAAGAAGAGGGAGTCAAGCTATTCTCCAAAGCACCTGAAAGCAGGACAAGAAGCAACGGATGGAAACTAGTCAAGGAGAGAAGCAACCTAGAACTAAGGAGAAACTTCCTGACAGTTAGAACAATTAACCAGTGGAACAACCTGCCTCCAGAGGTGGTGAATGCTCCAACACTGGAGGTTTTTAAGAAGAGACTGGACAGCCATTTGCCTGAAATGGTATAAGGTCTCCTGCCTGAGCAGGGGGTTGGACTAGATGACCTGCAAGGTCCCTTCCAAATAATAATAATAATAATAATAATAATAATAATAATAATAATAATAATAATAATAATAATAATAATAATAATAATAATAATAATAATAATTGTTATGGATTCTCTGAACAAAAGTGACTTCCTGTGAAGCCAGTTAATGGGTTGGCTTCACAGGAAGATACCCGAGAACATGCCTTTTTTTTAATCTGGAGAACTTGCTAAGATCTTGTTCCTTTCTCCCTATGATTTATTTGGAGGTTATTTCCATTAAGAACAGGAGCCATTTCTAGATCGCAGAACCCGTACCTGAGACCAGAAAGTTAGTTTGGAAAGTGAAGAGCAAGATGCAAGAGATGCACAATTCCATTTCACCAGCATCTCATGATTTTCTTCCCAGTATTTTGGTGCCTGTATGGATACCATCTGTCTGCTCAATAGGAGAGCTAAAGGTAAAGGTAAAGGTTCCCCCGCACATGCGTGCTAGTCATTTCCAACTCTAGGGGCCAGTGCTCATCTCCGTTACCAAGCCGAAGAGCCAGTGTTTGTCCAAGGACGTTTCCGTGATCATGTGGCCGGCATGACTAGACGCCAAAGGCGTACGGAACGCTGTTACCTTCCCACCGTAGTGGTCCCTATTTTTCTACTTGCATTTTTGCGTGCTTTCGAACTGCTAGGTTGGCAGAAGCTGGGACGAGTAACAGGCGCTCACTCTGTTACGCGGCACTCCATAATTCTGTCTGGGACAGCCAGGAAAGAAAAAGGGTCAAGAGGGCCAAAGAAGTTGTAGAGAATAAAGGAGATGACATGTATGAAAGACAGGAATCTATGCAGCTCTTAGTTATCGTCTTCATATTTATGGCTTTTCTGTAATAAATCTATTTATCTAGCCTTCTCTGACTGCTTGGGAGTGTTGGGTGGGCAGAGAAGTAAGTGCTGTACCCTTTGTGAAGCCCTGAAAGCATGAAGCAAAGCTGTGACTGAATAGTATCAATTCTATTTAAAGTATTTAAATATGTTTTAAATACAGCAGTTAAACATACTGAGCTTGTCTGCTGGAAAGTTGACAGCTCATGTTTGAGACCCCGCACGATGGGGTGAGCTCTCGTTACTTGCCCCAGCTCCTGCCAACATAGTAAATCTAAAGCAGGGGTTTTCAAATTTGGCCCTTGTAGACTTCAACTCCCAGAATTCCTCAGACCCCTGTTCTAAAGCATGCAAATATGAGTAGATAAATAGCTACCACTTCAATGGGAAGGTAACAGCATTCCATATGCCCTGCCATATAGCCATGCTGACCACATGACCATGGAAGTATCTTCAGACAATGGTTAAGAAACGGAGATGAGCACTGTCCCCTAGAGTCAGACATGACTAGACAGGGGAAAAACCTTTACCTTTATTTAAAAATTAGCTAAAAATCAGGAGGGAGAGTAGGGTGATTGGTGCGAAGGAGCTGCACTACTTTGATTTTTGGGAAATGGGGGTTGGCTATGTAAGTTCTCAATGATCCCCCAAATCCATATGTTCTCCCAGGCCTCAAAATGTAAGTGTTTCATCTTCCATGTTCTGCAACTGTTATGTGCTCCTGGCTAATTTCCTTCATGACCAGAGGCAAGCTCGCCTGACCAATAACCAGCCAAGACACAGTGAAGGCCTTTTGTTTCGTTTATTGCAATAAGAGGGGAGAGAAGCTATCAAAGCTTGGTTGTCTCCAAAGTTCCAACCCAAAATATTCCCTTCTTTATACAGCCCTGTTCCGGCTGCCACATCCCTCCTCTTTCCCCATTGGCTGAATTACTATAAGGTTACACTCTTTCCGACTGCCTCCTACCTATTTCCTGGTACATACTAAATCATACATCACATGTACATTAATAATATAAAATATTAGACATATTCAATTGTCGGTTTTGAGTTCTGGGCCTCTTAGAACAATAGGTTCTCTCCTGTTTTTCAGTTTAGTTAAGTTTTCCTGGCTAGCCATTTCCTCTTATGAAATGGTGTGATAGTGTTGAGGGAAATGTCTTCATCATGGTTCAATCCAAGCCGGGGATAAACAGCATGGCGACTGCTTTAGAAAGAAGGTTGCAGTTTATTGAAGAGGAGAGCCAGACAGAAAGATGGCTCTGGAAGAAAAGAGAGAGAGCACATGTAGGGAGTGGGTTTTTATACCCTCTGGGGCTCTGGAGGTTGTTTCTTGTTCCTGTTTGAGGCTTTGTCTTTCCTGTGTCATGTATTTTGACCTGTGTCCCTTTGGCATCTGTGGATTAATCCTATTATGTCCTGTCTTAGACTCTGGGTGGGGTATGTAGATTTTAGGTTCTTTGTCTTCTTAATTTTCTAGCTGGGGGCCTCCAACCTTCCTGGATTATTTACATCTGCATTTCTACAGAGCTGGTTTCTGTTTGGGGGAGGGAGACTTGGGGCTATTAAGAAAAACTGGGCATGCTTTTCTGCCTTTTTAATATTTCCTTCTCTGGGTGTGTGTGTGACTTCCCACAATAGCTTGTCTTCTTGCTTTTCCAATCTAAGACCCAGCTAATTTTTGACCACATATTTAGCTTACATCCTGCCTTTATGCTATCCTTTCCTGTTTCCCAGCCATTGTAGTTTTCGGTAAGCTTGTTTGTCCAGGCAGTAAGTTTCCACTGCAGCAAATTCAATTTTAAATTTCTTTTTCAATATTAAATTTTGAAGACCTTTCCTTGACTTCTAGCAGCAACCTAATTAGCTGTCCATATTCTTTGCAGATTGGTGTATTATTTCCTATCCTGGCCTAACTTGAACAGCTGACATCTAGCTAAGAGTGGTTCTAACTGGAATGGTTGATCAAACAAAGAGACTAAATAACAGAAATCAGAGATTAACTGTGGAACCTTATGAATACATAACGTGTGCCCTACCATTTCTGTTTCTTGCAGCCTTTTCTTTCTAGCCAGCTCAAAATTCTCTGGTTCTATGGAGGTCAAATATTTTCTGTCCATAGGAAAATTCAGCTGGACTCTAACGAAATATTTTGACAATTATCTCAAATCAAACACAATTCTTTTTAAAGCAAGACTCTGGCAAAGTTCTCTTTAACAGTATTTATTGAGCTGAAAGGATGAAAAGAATTCTAGCAACAGAGTTATTTCCTATTTTGAAAAAATTATACCAGGTAAATTAGGAAAAAACTGATGATTTTGTTTTATTTTGAAGTTTCAATTTAATTTCTAATAACCTTTATATCATCTTGTGGACCTTTTCCCTGATGTTGGAGATTAGCTTTGGATCAACCATTAAGCAAAATAAACTTAGGGCCCTAAGGAAATGGGGACACCACACTCCCCCCCCAGCCATTATGCCCTTAACTCTTTTACAGCTATGCTTAACTTAAAGTTTTTCATAACTGTCATCTGATGTGTTTCATTTTAATCAGCATTATTAAAAATGTTTTCTTTGGCATGGTGAGTGGACAAAGTTTAAAAGTTTGGTTTGAAGGCGTCACATATCACATTTCTTTCCGTCTCATGATGTGACAGCTTCACTTCCATGGGAGGGTACTATTGTTGGGTAGTTTTTAGAGCATTATTTGCCTTAATCCAGTTCTGATGGAGATGCATGCAACCAGATGATTACAAAAGATCGGGGCTTTTTTTCTCATTGAACGCTCAGATTGGAGTTCCGGCACCTTTTTTGGATGCAACTTTGTAGGGTAGGCAAGGCGGGTTGTATAACGTGCGAGTTCCGGCACCTTTTTCTTTTACAAAAAAAGCACTGCAAAAAGATGAATCTTTATGCATATGGGAACCTATACTTAGTGTAATGGTCATAATTTCAAGTAAATTATGTTATTATTTTAATGTTATTGTATTAATGTATTGAATTGGGCTGTAATATTTAATATTTTTTTTTAATTTTTATATGTTTTATTTTATTGTATTGCCCTGTACACCGCCCTGAGTCCTTCGGGAGAAGGGCGGTATAGAAATTAAATTATTATTATTATTATTATTATTATTATTATTATTATTATTATTAATAATAATAATAATAATAATAATAATAATAATAATAATTAGGTGATTCTGCATAGTTGGTTTATTTAATGTTAGGAGAATTAGTGGGAAGTAGTGGAGTGTTTCTGCGTTGATCTTCAGTGTTTCAGTGTCTTGTTTTCCATAAAAATCAGAGCCAACAACTGCAATGGAATGAAGAGCAGACAAGCAGATGGGGTCTTTGAAACCTGTCTGGAAAGGACGGGACATGAGATCACCCACAAGTGCTCCAGACACTTGTCCAGACACTCAAGATAGTCATCTCCAGTGTTTAGAGCTGGCAGACAAAGGAATAGCCATCTTCTTCCAACCATGGTCAACACTTTTGAAGGGATATTCCTTTCTTTTTTTACCCACTTTTGAAAATTGCTTGTTAACTGCTTTTCAGTTATTAGAAACCTTTGGATAGATATGTTTGTCAATCCCAGATGAGTTTCCTTTAGTCCCAAGTTAAAGAAATTTTAAATACAAATTTAAAGTCTTAATTTTTTTCTGGAATAACCAGCAAAAGGGGGATTAGAACTTTTTAAAGTCAAAGTTTTTAGTAAAATCAAAGTTACAAACAGACTGAGGGTCCAGACAAATTTGAAATAAGGTTCTGGAATAAATTATACAGAGTCTTTCATTTTTCTCTCTTTCTTTTTCTCCACCTTCTATTCCTTCTTTTATGTATCTATGTTTTTTTAAATTTGTATTAATTGTTTTCTGTTGTAATTATAATATTGAATAGAGTTACTATTACAAAAAACAAAGGAGGTGAGGTGGACTTCCAGAAGAGGGAGAGAGCTTTATTTGTGTGGATTAACTCTGGGTAACTTATTTGGGGAGGGGGGGGGTTGAGGAAGTTTGGGTAAAGGATTCTCCCTCTCCTCTCCCCCCCCAAGTTTGCTTTTTTTACTTGATTAAATTACTTTCAGCTGTTGGAAGAAAAGTATTCATTGTGGTTCAGTCCAAGCCGGGAATAAACAACATATGGCGACTGCTTTAGGAAGAAGGTTGCAGTTTATTGAAGAGGAGAGCCAGACAGGAAGATGGCTCTGGCAGAAAAGAGAGTGATCACAAGTAGGGAGTGGGTTTTTATACCCTCTGAAGCTTTTTGTTTGGAGTTGTTCCTGTGGCATGAACTTTGACCTGAGTCTGAGTGTGCCTTTCTGATGGTGATGGGTTAATCCTATTATGTCCCAAAGGTCATATCCTGCTTCCCTGAGGCTGGGGCTAATGACTCTTAGAGTTTGGGTGGGGCATGTAGGTTTTAGGTGTCTTTGTCGTCCTAAGCTTCTAGCTTCAACTTTCCTGATGGTTTACATCTGCATCTCTATAGAGCTGGTTTCTGCTTGCGGGAGGGAGACCTGGGGCTATTCAGAAAACTGGGCATGCTTTTCTGTCTCTTTAAGATCCTTTGAGGAAATATATTTTTCTGCCCTTTTAATATTTCCTTCTTGGGGTGGGGGTGGGGTTGCTGACTTCCCACACAGCTTGACTGTCAATTATCTAGTGGAGACTCTGACTCTTAGCCCGTTGTAGATTCTGTTAACATTTTATTTATTTATTTATTTATTTATTTATTTATTTATTTATTTATTTATTTATTTATTTATTTATTTAGATTTATATACCGCCCTTTCCCGAAGGACTCAGGGCGGTTTACAGGGTATTTAAAACAAGAAATACAAAAGTTAAAAACAATTAAAAAAAATTACAACAGTCCCTGAAAAAGTAAAAAACCCCAATTAAAATTAAAATTAAAATTCTCAGCCTGGGCCAGAGAGCTCGAAGAGCCAGGTCTTCAGGTCCCGGCGGAATGAACGGAGGTCGGGGGGGCAGTCCTAAGCTCCACGGGCAGCTGGTTCCAGAGGGCAGGCACACCCACTGAGAAGGCCCTCCCCCTGGGTGTTACCCGCCGGCAATCTTTTACCGGCGGCACCCTGAGAAGACCCTCCCTGTGGGAGCGCACTGGACGAAGGGAACGTGATGCTGGCAGCAGGTGTTCCCTCAGATATCCCGGACCCAAGCCATTTAGGGCTTTATAGGTCATCACCAGCACCTTGAATCTCACCCGAAGGGCAACCGGAAGCCAATGCAGGGAAGATGGAAATGGTGTAAAGAATAAAATGTATTTTGATATAAAACTGATTATGTGCTTGACCCCCTCCCTCAGTCTCAGCCTGGTAATCTCCTACAGTTGGGCTGAGCAGGATAAAATGGCCCCAAGTCACTCAGGGAGCTTTGTTACTAAGGGGTTGGGGGACAAAACCTGGGACTTTCCATAGTCAGTACGATATTTTAACTCCCCACCACCTCACACACACAAACGCACACACACTGGCTGGCTGTGGATAGGCCTGAACAAGCTAACAATCTGCATCTGGATAGCTTCACAAGATTATTAGATGACAAGATGTTTAGAACCAGAGCCAGGGGAGGCAGGCAGGTTTTGCTTCTTCTTCTTCTTCCTCCTTTAAAAAAAAGGTCTATTTTCTCTTTTTAAAAAGAAGTTAATGGTATAAATAATGGGCTACTTGCCTGGAGTCTGTCTAAGATCTGAACTATTATTTTTTTGTCATCTTTTATAGCAGCCTCTCCTAATTTGGTGTCCTGCCTTCACACTGGACTTCAGCAATGTTCTAAAATCAAGTACTGAAAGAGTATTTTCTCCATTTTCCATCACTCTTATGGCTTTTACTTCTGTTTCTCTTCAGCGTGAATTTTATGTTTTTCCAAAGCAGGAAAAAAAGGGTAGCCATTCAGTTTCTAGAGCAGAAAAGACAATAGCATACAAAGGGAAGCATTTTGGTGGTGGTGAGGATACATCCCCCCTTTCTGGTAATTCCAGTGTCCTGAAAACAGAAATGTATGTTTGTGTGTGTTGCTTGAAATGGCACATTGTTTATTTTTGTGCCATGGTTTTTAATGTTTTTAGTTATGCTAGAATGGCTGAACCTGTAGGGTACTTGGTGCTCTCTGAGCTTGGTTGTTTTCTTGAAAATGTTTCATTACCAAATTAGGTACCCTCTTCAATTTGAATTTGGTTGTACAGAAAGGGTGGGTTATATATAAGGCATAGTCAGTAAATTTATATATTTACACTTAAAAATATTCACATTGCAATCAGTTCTGCTGAAGGCATTCTACGAAACTGAATTCAGAGCATTGCTGCCCAACAAAACATTATATATATATATATATATATCCTAAATTCTTTGTTAGTAATTTACACAATTTAAAATTTACACAAATATGAGCTGTCACCGGTGTGACTACAGCCTGTTCGATGGCCTTTGAGATAAGGCTGAAAACAGGAAATAAAGATTTGCCCCATGTTTGGGGCCTAGCAAGGCAATCTAAGAGTTAACATATGACACATATACATATACATATATACATACATACATACATACATACATACATACATACATACATACATATATACATATATACATATATACATATATACATATATACATATATACATATATACATATATACATATATACATATATACATATATACATATATACATATTTGTTTTCTGAGGTTTTCGCGGGTGCCTGTATGTGGATCCTTGGTTTTTTGGGTTTTTCCCCGCGTAGAATTAAAGGTGTAGGCGCAACGTTTCGACGGAATCCCATCCGTCATCATCAGGCTTCTGCTTCCTTCTTCTGGGAGAAGCATGTGGCTCTTGCTCTTTGTTCCTCTTTTTTAAACTGCCAGAGGGGGTGTGTTCTGTGGAGGTGTGCTCTGATTGGGTAGGGGACCAAGTGTGTTCTGATTGGGTGGGAGTGTGTTTTGAATGGTGGGTGTGTTCTGATTGGGTGGGGGTGTGTTCTGAGTGGATGGGCTGGCAGCTGAGACCAGGAAGCAGAAGCCTGATGATGACGGATGGGATTCCGTCGAAACGTTGCGCCTACACCTTTAATTCTACGCGGGGAAAAACCCGAAAAACCAAGGATCCATATATATATATATATATATATATATATATATATATATATATATATATATATATATATATATATATATGTCAAATGCTTGTTAACTATTTTTAGATTACCTTGATAGGCCCCAAACATGGGACAAATCTTTATTTCCTGTGTCAGCCTAACCTGAAGGCCATCGACAGGCAGTAGTCACACCGGTGACAGCTCATATTTGTGTAAATTTTAAATTGCTAACAAAGAATTAAGGGAGACTGATATGCATTTCAAACTTATTAGTTTTCATCAGTCAGCCATACCCTTCTGAGATTCGAACCTGGGCTGATTGCACATTAGGCAGTTGTTTTTGCCTCTAAGCCACAGGATCTCTCTCGCTTTGTTAGCTGAGAAGCAAGGGGAGATATATGTCAAATGCTTGTTAATATAAACCTATATATATGTTTAAGTATTTGTCAAGGCTTTTTGAATGGACCTTGCTAATTAACTCTTTCATTCCTGTTTTGGCCCGGCTCAGGGCTTATCCACAGGAACTAGTCAACTTATGACAGCTCATTATTTTGTGCAAATTATTCAAATTGCTAATAAAGAATTTTGGAGGCTAAGATGATCATTTCGAACTCTTTTATGTTCTCATCAGTTAGTCATACCCTTTATCTGAGATTCGATAAAACATATATATATGTTTTGCTCCTGGAAGCAGCAGGAGGAACACTCCGGCCTGATGATGACGGATGGGATTTCGTCGAAACGTCGCCACAACTTTCTGAAGATGAAAGGAACGCGGGAAGAAACCCGAGACTCTAGATCTACACATATGTATATATGTATATATATATACATACATACATACATACATACATACATATACTGTATGTATATATATATATATATATATATATATATATATATATATATATATATATATATATATATATATATATATATATATATATATATATGTCGGGTCTACTTTTATTGTAAAGCTATAATACCTGAATCTTATGAGTCTGGAATGTGCTTCCCTCCCTTTATCTTCTGTAAACTAGGGAGAGGTCTGCTCATGTTATCTTTTTGGCTTGAGCTCAGGGAAAAATAGTAACTAAATCAAGGTACTATTTGGAAAGACCACACCCAACTAACTGCAAATATAATTGAGATATGAGCGGGATAGAAAATATGTTATAAATTGGAACTATTTTTAGTAGAAATAATTTTAGAAAAATATGATGAAGAAGCATATGCTTAATGTTGTATGTATGTTGTACGTGTCAAAAGCAGTAAGAATTGTATTTGCTTAGTAGTGTTTGAAAAGTGAAGCAACATTACCTGAAGAAGAGCGTATGTAGAAACCGATAGAGCGATATTGAAGAACAAAGAAAAAGAAGATATAGAATAATTTCAAATATGGGATATAGTTTATTAGTGGCCAGAAAAAAGGAGTAGTGATTGGAAATTCAATGTGTATCTTTAAGTAAAAAAATGAACCCAGACAACACGTTGTTTACTAAGCACTTATGATGTGTAAAAATAGGAAATCAATAAAATATTACATAAAACAGAGAGAAGAACCGAAGAGCTACGTATATTCTCTAGCATTGGTTTTATTCAAAAAGCAAATATTTTATATTCTTTTTGCTTTTCAGTGATTTATTTGAAACCACACTGTTTGTTTTCCCATGCAACATTGTAGCTCTGAGCTTGTCGATCAGAAGGTTGGCAGTTTGGCGGGTCGAATCCCTAGTGCCGCGTAACAGAGTGAGCGCCTGTTACTTGTCCCAGCTTCTGCCAACCTAGCAGTTTGAAAGCACGTAAAAATGCAAGTAGAAAAATAGGGACCACTCCGGTGGGAAGGTAACAGCGTTCCGTGCGCCTTTGGCGTCTAGTCATGCTGGCCACATGACCACGGAGACGTCCTTGGACAAGCGCTGGCTCTTCGGCTTTGAAACGGAGATGAGCACCGGCCCCTAAGAGTCGGAAACGACTAGTATGCATGTGCGGGGGAACCTTTACCTTTACCTTTAGAACAGGGGTGTCAAACTGCTGGCCCGCAGGCCGGATCCATCATGCCAAAACCGCACCCACCCCATTGCCGGCAATGGAAAAAAGTCACAATATGTAGCAACATGTCACATGACGTTGCGAGTTTGACACCCCTGCTGCAGAATATTTTATTCTGAGGGCCCTTCCCACAATATTAAAGATAGGGCTTTTTACCTGAATGGCCAAAGTACTGTAACTGTTACAAGTAGGCTACTTTTCAGTTATGATCTAATAATAATAATAATAATAATAATAATAATAATAATAATAATAATAATAATAATAATAATAAGTTGGAAGGGACCTTGGAGGTCATCTAGTCCAACCCCCTGCTCAGGCAGGAAACCCTATACCATTTCAGACAAATGGCTGTCCAGTCTCTTCTTAAAAACTTCCAGTGTTGGAGCATTCAGCACCTCTGGAGGCAGGTTGTTCCACTGGTTAATTGTTCTAACTGTCAGGAAGTTTCTCCTTAGTTCTAAGTTGCTTCTCTCCTTGACTAGTTTCCATCCGTTGCTTCTTGTCCTGCTTTCAGGTGCTTTGGAGAATAGCTTGGCTCCCTCTTCTTTGTGGCAGCCCCTGAGATATTGGAACACTGCTATCATGTCACCCCTTGCCCTTCTCTTTGTTAAACTACACATACCCAATTCCAGCAACCGTTCCCTATATGCTTTAGCCTCCAGTCCCCCAATCATCTTTGTTGTTTTTCTCTGTACTCTTTCTAGAGTCTTGACATCTTTTTTACATCGTGGTGATCTACATCCTATCAAAGTGATGATGGAAGAAGGGCAACCAGAACAATGGCTTTCCTCACCAAGTGTCTTCTCTGTAGTTAACTCTGAAGAGGCTGAAATCTGAGATACTGTTCAAGCAGGTACCGGTAGTAAGTGACTGCAGCAAACCATCAGTTCAATGGACTTTTTGTTCAGCCTGTACCTCTGTTGAATATAAATTGAGTATTTCTTCATTTACGGCAAATGACACCATTTACACTAAGAATGTAATTATACACTTAAGTTTGATGCAAATGGCATATGTTGGCACAAAAACCTGTAAACTCAGAAGGAAAAAGTAGTTATGCCTCTGTAATCAGGCACATACTGTATGGTCCTCGACGTACAACTGTAATTGAGCCCATAATTGTACCAGTCATTAAGTGGGTCACACAGAGAAGGCCTCCTCAGGGTACCGTCGGCTAGACAATGTCGGCTGGCGACCCCCAGGGGGAGGGCCTTCTCTGTGGGAGCGCCAGTCCTATGGAATCAACTTCCCCTTGAGCTTCAGATGGCCCCAGATCTCCAGTCCTTTCGCCGCGGCCTCAAAACACTCCTTTTCCACCTGGCTGACCTGGACTGACAAGGATTTTAATTATGTTTTTAATTTTTTAACTCTAATTTTTAATTTATTTTAATTTCAATTTTAATTTATTGTACAGAGGCCTTTAATTTTAATTTTATCTTAACTTCTGTATTTATTGTATGTTATTGTTGTTAGCCGCCCTGAGTCCTTCGGGAGATAGGGCGGCATATAAGTCCCAATAATAAATAAATAAATAAATAAATAAATAAATATGATGGCACACAATTTTTTAATTTTTTTTCTAGTGGTCATTAAGCACACAACATAATTAAGTGAACCCCTTGTCTGCACTGGGCATTGTTTGCCAGAAACTGGAATTAAAATACCAGTTTCCATGGAAAACGTGATCAGTTGTGGTCATATGACTGCAGGATACTGTAAATGGCCTTAAATGCAATTTGATAGCCAAGGGACCAGAATAAAATCAAATGATCAAGAAGGTGGGCATTGCAACTTTCAATCTGTCATGTAAGAAGCCCTGGGAAAGTCTGTTGTAACTTTGAATGGCAGTCATAAATCAAGGACTACCTGTATGGTGAAGGCAGTGTTCTCATGGTTCAAAGTTTTATTAGTTTAACAAAGCATAAAATATAAAAATATAAAAAAGATGAAGATAAGATAGGGGAAAAAGGGGGAAGAGTGAAGAGTATAGGGTAGAGGGGGAAAAGGGAAAAAAAACATTGCTTTATGACTTCTTTAGGTGCAGTAGAATAAGACAATAACATAAAATCTCAGCTTTCTACTTTTATATAATAATATATCCTAGCCATTTCTATAACACCAAACCGATCTAATCAGCAAAACCCAGAACCCCAAAAACAAAGTTTCATTTTTTCTCCATCTCAAGTAAAGGTAAAGGTAAAGGTAAAGGTTCCCCCACACGTGCGTGCTAGTCGTTTCCAACTCTAGGGGCCGATGCTCATCTCCGTTTCAAAGCCGAAGAGCCAGCGCTTGTCCGAGGACGTCTCCGTGGTCATGTGGCCGGCATGACTAGACGCCAAAGGCGCACGGAACACTGTTACCTTCCCACCGGAGTGGTCCCTATTTTTCTACTTGCATTTTTTACGTGCTTTCGAACTGCTAGGTTGGCAGAAGCTGGGACGAGTAACAGGCGCTCACTCTGTTACGCGGCACTCGGGATTCGACCCGCCAAACTGCCAACCTTCTGATCGACAAGCTCAGCGTCCTAACCCACTGAGCCACCCCGTCCCATCTCAAGTACAAAGCCCAAAAGTGGTTTCCAAGTAGAAACAAAATTGTGTTCTTTAATCAAAGCAGTCAATTTAGCCATCTCTGCTAACTCCATCAGCTTTTGCAGCCATTCATCCATTGTGGTGTAGGAAGTCAGCAAATCCCCACCCAAGAGAATGAAATATTTAGGGGAATATTAAAAAAGGCAGGATAGAATATTTCCCCTAAAGGAGAAATGGAGGAAAAAAATCTTAACAAAGGTAGAAACAGTCCCATTCTTCCTTCCTCAGGCAGAAACCTGAGGAGGTCAATCTTTAGAAACGGAGATTTTTTTAATCCATTCAGAAAGGCTGGGGCCAAACTATTCATAAGCAAAATGCCTTCAGCCACAGCTCCCACAGAACGGTGGAGCTGATGGGATTAGAAAAACAAAGACTCCTAAAATCTACATTCCCCACCCAGGTCCAAGGACAGAACATGACCTCCAAGCCACAACGGGAGTCAGGCAACAATAAGTAGAATACCAAAAGGGCACACTCAAGCACAGGTCAAAGTACATTTCACAACAGGCATCTCAAACACAAAGAAGGAATAAAAACCCAACCACTCTCAACTCCATTTTGTCCGCTGTCCCAAAACTACATGCTGTTGTTGGTTCTGCTCATCATTAAACCTTCTTTCCTAAGAAGTCAGCCTCCATTTTTTTTTATTCCCAAATTGTAACTGGACCTGATTTTTCTTTCAACAGTGGGCATCACAATGTCCTTCCATTTTTGTGTGTAAAGTAATGAAGGCAGTTTTTCTCAACTTTAAGATATATTGATTTCAGCTCTCAGAATTTCCCCATGCTGCTTGGCAAATTCTTGGAGATAAAGTTCTCATGCATGCTGTCTTGGGAAAATCTGGGTGTTGAAATCAACACATCTTAAAGTGGCTGAGGTTGAGAAACACAGGTGCAAAGTATTGCATTACATTTGCCCTCTTGCTTGATTTAGAAATAGACTTGTTCTTTCTCTGAATGAGTTGGAAGTGGCAGCATTTCACAGCACTGAATTAAATCAAACAAACCATATCCTGACATAATAGTGTGCTGCAGCTGCCAAAAAAAGCCAACACAGTGCTAGGCTGCATTAACAGAGGGATAGAATCAAAATCACGTGAAGCGTTAATACCACTTTGCAATGCCTTGGTAAGGCCACACTTGGAACACTTCATCCAGTTTTGGTCATCATGATGTAAAAAAGATGTTGAGACTCTAGAACAGACATGTCAAACTCTCAACGTAATGTGATATCGCACAATGTATTGGGAGAGTTTTGCCATTTCTGGCAATGGGGTGGGCACAGCTTCCGGACACCCCTGCTCTAGAAAGAGTACAGAGAAGAGCAACAAAGATGATTAGGAGACTGGAGGCTAAAACATATAAGAAACGATTGCTGGAATTGGGTATGTCTAGTTTAATGAAGAGAAGGACGAGGGGGGACATGATAGCAGTGTTCCAATATCTCAGGGGCTGCCACAAACAAGAGGGAATCAAGCTATTCTCCAAAGCACCTGAAGGCAGGACAAAAAGCAATGGGTGGAAACCGACCAAAGAGAGAAGCAACCTAGAACAAATTTCCTGACAGTGAGAACAATTAATCAGTGGAGCAACCTGCCTCCAGAAGCTGTGAATGCTCCAACACTGGAAGTTGTTAAGAAGAGACTGGACAGCCATAGTATATGGCAGTTGTAGGCAACCTTGGCTCTTTTACAACTCATGGACTTCAACTTCAGGTTTCAGGCCCGGTCACAGCACGGAGACGGCACTGGTCGTGCTGGTGAATGATCTCTGGTGGGCTTGGGACAGGGGTTGCTCACCTGTCCTAGTCCTATTAGATCTCTCAGCGGCTTTCGATACCATCGACCATGGTATCCTACTGCGACGTCTTTGGGGGCTGGGAGTGGGAGGCACCGTTTTATGGTGGTTCTCCTCCTATCTCCTGGGCCGCTCGCAGTCGGTGTTGACGGGAGGGCAGAGATCCACCCCGAGGCCTCTCACTTGTGGAGTCCCTCAGGGGTCGGTTCTCTCGCCCCTCCTGTTCAACATCTATATGAAGCCGCTGGGCGAGGTCATTCGTGGTTTCGCGGTGGAGTATCATCAGTACGCTGATGATACCCAAATTTTTCTCTCCACCCCGAACCAACCCAGCGATGCCCTCGCCGTGATGTCCCGTTGCCTGGAGGCGGTCCAGGTCTGGATGGGGAGAAACAGGCTTCCTCTCAATCCTGCCAAGACTGAGTGGCTTTGCGTATCGGCATCTCGGGCTAATCAAACTACTCCACTTTTAATGATGGGGGGTGAGGTGTTACCCCCCGTTGATAGGGCTCGCAACTTGGGCGTCCTCCTGGACTCACGGCTCAATTTTGAAGATCATATAGGAGCCGTGACCAGGGGAGCTTTTGCCCAGGTTCGCCTGGTGTGCCAGTTGCGACCCTACCTGGACCGAGATGCCCTACACACAGTCACTCATGTGCTCGTGACCTCCCGTTTAGACTACTGCAATGCTCTCTACATGGGGCTGCCCTTGAGGACCACTCGGAGGCTTCAACTGGTGCAGAATGCGGCCGTGCGAGTTGTGATGGGGGTTTCCCGATACTCCCATGTAACACCTCTACTCCGTGAGCTGCATTGGCTTCCGGTTGCCCTCCGGGTGAGATTCAAGGTGCTGGTGATGACCTATAAAGCCCTAAATGGCTTGGGTCCAGGATATTTGAGGGAACACCTGCTGCCAGCATCAAGTTCCCTTCGTCCAGTGCGCTCGCAGAGGGAGGGTCTTCTCAGGGTGCCGCCGGTAAAAGATTGGAACCAGCTGCCCGTGGAGCTTAGGACTGCCCCTGACCTATGCTCATTCCGCCGGGACCTGAAGACCTGGCTCTTTGAGCTCTCTGGCCCAGGCTGAGAATTTTAACTGGGGTTTTATTTTCAGGGATAATTTAATCTTTTATTTGTCTTTTAACTTTGTATTTTGTATTGGTGTGATTTTAAAATGCCCTGTAAACCGCCCTGAGTCCTTCGGGAAAGGGCGGTATATAAATCTAATAAAATAAATAAATAAATAATTAAACTCCCAGAATTCCTGAACTAGCACAAGTTGTAAAAGAGCCAAATTTGCCTACCCCTGGTATAGGGTATAGGGTTTCCTGCCTGAGTAGGGGGTTGGACTGGATGATCTCCAAGGTCCCTTCCAATTTTTATCATCATCATCATCATCATCATCATCATCATCATCATTATCATCATCATCATCATCATCATCATCATCATCCAAAAGAGCAGAGATGACAAGTCCTTTCAAAGTCGTTAGAGTGCACTGTTCACTTATTTTTAGTTTTGTCCCTTTCTTAGTTTTTTTTTTGGCGGGGGTGTGTGTGTGTAGGGATGTTGAAGTGGCAGTGTTTCTAATATTTCTCCAGATGAGGGCACCCTCACTATGCTATAACGACATCTGAAGACTATCAAAAGGATTATGGCACACATTTATGTGTATTAAAATCAAATATATTCCATGTATGAAGCACTGGACTGTGGATTTGAGATGGGGGCAATATTAAAAGTGGTATCTGAGAAAAATAAAAATCTGGAGGTATAGTATAGACAAGATACTTGTCTATCGATAACAGCCATTCACAAAATGTCTAAGACTAGAGCATTTTTGCATGTTGAATGCATATACTGGTAAAGATGATCTGATTTAAAAGCTAGCTGATCTATTTCTGATAGTCTGTCTTTATTATTATTATTATTATTATTATTATTATTATTATTATTGTTGTTGTTGTTGTTGTTGTTGTTGTTGTTGTTATTATTATTATTATTATTATTATTATTATTATTATTATTATTATTATTATTATTATTTAAATTTTTATACCACCCTTCTCCCGAAGGACTCAGGGTGGTGTACAGGGCAATAAATATCAAAATGTAAATACAAAAGTTAAAAAAGAGTTAAAAAGAATTAAATAATTATGCCCAATATGATACAATAATAAAAGTGTGTTAAAACTAAATCCAACCCCAAACCCATCAGACCAGGCCAGATTGTTCAAAAAAGAAGGTTTTGAGAGCGAAGGTCGGGGGCCATCCGGAGCTCAACCGGCAAGCGGTTCCACAGGTCTGGTGCGCCCACAGAGAAGGCCCTCCCCCTGGGGGCCACCAATCGACATTCTCTGATCGGAGGCGCCCTGAGGTGGCCCTCTCTGTGGGAACGCACAGGGCGGAGGGAAGTAGACGCCGGCAGCAAGTGCTGCCGTAGGTAATCCGGACCCATGCCATGTAGGGCTTTATTATTGGGTTCCAGGACAGCCATTGTTAAGTTTCCTGTTGGAGCATTATTTGGAAGTTTATAAAGATTCTCAATCATTCAGGTTATGGTTGTCCCAGAGGGGCTTTCCTTGAAGACATTTTGCTTCTCATCCAAGAAGCTTTTTTTATTTCAGTTTAGTTCTTCAGAACTGAAGAAGCTTCTTGGATGAGAAGCAAAATGTCTTCAAGGAAAAACAAAGGAAGTCCAGTCGCCTTTTGAAAAAGCACCTTTGGGATTACTTTAGATGCCAAATTTGCTTCCCCAGAATCAGGCACTTTGTCCTACCTACTGCAGTGGTGAATTGCTGAAAAAGAGGCATGGCTCCCCTTAGAATAGCAGTTCCCCAAATTTTCTGCCTCTGTGGACAGGCAGTAGCAGCAGACGGTGGTGATGCCCAGGGCAGGGGATCCTCCACATTCGCAAATGCAGCTTTGTGTGCTTGCCCGCTGCTTGCTTGGCCCGGTTCCAATGGGCCACAGACCCATACTGGTTTGTGCACCAGGGATGCACATACAGTGTCTTAGGAAATAAGCCTTGGTGGCGCAGTGGGCTAATGCCTCCTTAAGTAACACCAGCTGCCTGCAATTAGTGCAGGTTCGCATCCCACCAGGCTCAAGGTTGACTCAGCCTTCCATCCTTCAGAGGTAGGTAAAATGAGGACCCAGATTGTTGGGGGCAATTAAGCTGACTTTGTAATAATGCCGCTTGGGTGTGTGTGTGTGTGTGAAAGCCCTAATAAGCAGGCATAGACATAGAATGAAGTCTACTGCTAAGCTTGTAAGCCGCCCTGAGTCTTCGGAGAAGGGCGGGATATAAATGTAATTAAAAAAAATACTGTAGGTGTTGCTGATGGTGGATGTTATGAGGTCCAAAATAGTCTTGTCAAAATAGATATGAGAGCACAGATTTCCTTCAGATCTGCTGCAAAGTTTCGGTCCTAGGGTGACCCAGTGCAATCTGTTGCTGGTCTGGGGTTGGGAACTTGCATAGGTCTGCCATTAAAGGCCTACCTGCTCTGCAAAGGAAATTGTCAGGTGCAAGAAATCAGGAACCAGGGTTGTTCAAATGACTACAAGTTTATTCCATGCTATCTTAAGAATCTGTACTACTAACAGTCAAAGGCAAATTGGTGGTAGATAAGGATCAATGGAATTCAAGGTGGGCCGGACTTAGATCTCTTGTGGGCATGAAGGGACTTGAGACTGATGATGCATTTGACCCCTCCCTCAGGCACAACCTGCTCATCTCCTACAGAAATTTCATTATCAGAGAGGTGCTCAAGATTATATGCTGGCGGTTTTGGTTGTGAACTGCAGGCAATGAGGTTTTGTTTTTACAGTAGTTCTTGTGGGAAATTATTCCTGGAGAGTGATCTGGCTTGATTGATATTTCTTGTTTGACATGGGCATGTCCATGTATGTGGGTGTTTATATGTATGTGATTTAACATGGCTGGATCATTCTTGTAGTTTGAGAAAGGCCTGCTTTAAAACCCTTCCAGTGTAAACCTCTCTTCTGCTGATTTTGAACATGGAGAGTTTTGGGAGAAAGTTTGAATTGCGTGTGTTGTATAAGGATTGATTTGTTTCCCATATAAGCTGGTGCTTCGGGAGGCTTTTTCACAAGCATGACAGTGAATCTGCTGCATGACATTTTCTGGGCTCAGTTTCATTATACGTTATTTAGATCAGCCTGCATTTTGCCCTTAAGTTGAAGAAATAGATCAGCCTGCATTTTGCCCTTAAGTTGAAGAAATAAAGATGCTATCAACAGTTTGTGATGGTGATGGATCTGCATATGGAGGGGAGGTTGAACAACTGGCCCTGTGGTGCAGTCATAACAATCTGGAGCTGAATACACTTGCAATTGTACAGATGAGAGTGGATTTTGGGAGGAGCCTTTCCATTTTACCACCACTTACCACACTCCACAGTACAGTATCAGCAGTAGAATTCTTCAAATTTGGGGGTTCTATAATCTCCCTGGAATTGAAATGGACACCTTAACATTAGAACCATTATTAAAAGGGCACAACGAAGAACGTTCTTCCTGCACCAACTCAGGAAACTCACAGTGCCCCAGGAGCTGTTGATACAGTTTTTGTTGTTGTTAGCTGCGAAGTCGTGTCCGACCCATCGCGACCCTACGGGCAACGTTCCTCCAGGCCTTCCTGTCTTCCACCATCTTCTGGAGTCCATTTAAGCTCACGCCTACTGCTTCAGTGACTCCATCCAGCCACCTCATTCTCTGTCGTCCCCTTCTTCTCTTGCCCTCAACCTTTCCCAGCATTAGGCTCTTCTCCGGTGAGTCCTTCCTTCTCATTAGGTGGCCAAAGTATTGGAGTTTCAACTTCAGGATCTGGCCTTCTAAAGAGCAGTCAGGGTTGATCTCCTCTAGGACTGACCGGTTTGATCGCCTTGCAGTCCAAGGGACTCGCAGGAGTCTTCTCCAGCACCATAGTTCAAAGGCCTCAATTCTTTGGCGCTCAGCCTTTCTTATGGTCCAACTTTCACAGCCATACAGTGATACAGTTTTACAGAGGAATTATTGAGTCTGTCTTTTCTGCTTCTATAACTGTCCTGTTTGGTACCGCAGCCAAACAGGAGAGATAGAGACTCCAACGGATAGTCAAGGTTGCAGCCTTCCTTGAGTAGAAAAATTGTATATTATGTGGGTCAAAAGAAGGGCTGAGAGGACCCCTCACATCCTGGACATGAACTCTTCCAACGGTTCCCCTTGGGATGGCACTCTATACGGCATTGCAAGTCAAAGCAACTAGACACAGGGACAGTGCTTTTCCCTTTGTGCCATCACTCTGCTGAACAACTAATTCTCACAGTGTTGTTTAATGTCTATGTTTATTTACCCATGTACCATGGCTAGTAGTATTATTATTTATACTTCTTATTATCTTTCCTCCTCCCCTCTCTTGCTATTATTATTATCGTGATGGTTATCATTATTTTGTTGCTGAGAGTTTCTGCACCAGAGACAAATTCCTTCTGTGTCTCACACTTAGCCAAATAAAGTATTCAACTGAATTGAACTGAATTGAATTGAATAGATCTCAGAGGAGGAGAAACTTTTAGAGACAGGCTAAGGTGCTGAAGATAATTAGGTAAAGGTAAAGGTTCCCCCGCACATGCGTGCTGGTCGTTTCCAACTCTAGGGGCCGGTGCTCATCTCCGTTTCAAAGCCGAAGAGCCAGCGCTTGTCTGAGGACGTCTCCGTGGTCATGTGGCCGGCATGACTAGATGCCAAAGGCGCACAGAACGCTGTTACCTTCCCACCGTAGTGGTCCCTATTTTTCTACTTGCATTTTTACGTGCTTTCGGACTGCTAGGTTGGCAGAAGCTGGGACGCGTAACAGGCGCTCACTCTATTCTTCCCAAAAGGAACTATTACTGTAGGGTTTACTTTCAGCAGTTTTTGCCTTCCGCAAACTGAGCTTCTTCAGATGATTCCCCCCCCACAAGTGTTAATAACATTCTGCTGATGATACTGAACATTTTTTTTTCATCCAGAAGAATGGCTGACAGTCCTGCAGCTTTCTTTTTTAGCATTCTCTGAGGAAATAGTGATTCTCACATTTCCCTCAGGAAGATGACAGCTGTCACTGAATCCTTTGGAAAGTGCTGTTGAAGAGGAAGAAGTTATGAAAATGACAAACTGCTTCCCTGTGCTTTACATGGGGCTGGCTTTGAAGATTATTCAAAAACAACACTGGGTGCAGAATGCAGTTGATGGCATACTGATGGGTAAAAATTGCCACAACAGCCATTGTGAACTAATTGTGCATGCTGCATTTGCTTTAAGTGGGTTTCTGTGTACAGTACAAAACAGGCTGTACCTTCTGATCCTGGTAAAATGATCTCTAAAACTTGCTTCTTTTTCTCTCTTTAACACTTTGCATATGTTTTATGAACACGTGGAAGATGAACAGTGGATTGGGCACACAGTCCCTGCTCCAAGAGGAGAAGATGCCTTCAAACCGTGGGTCTCTACAGATACCTTGGGCTTTTGAACCTTTGTGATCTTTTTGACATTTTTACCAATGAGATATGTTCCCCAAGGAGGACATAAAGAACAACTTCCTCACCAACGACAATTTCCTTCCTCTGTGTTGCCAGCCATTTAGTTACTTGTGTGCATGTGTTCATATGTGTCCTATATGTGCTTCTCATTTTGTGACCTTTGCTATTGCGGAACAAAGAATGAGAAGAAATATGTTCTTTCTTTCTGTGAAGGGTGATAGACCATTTGTTTATAGGACTATTCTATAATCACAATAACATCGCAGGGAACAAATGACAAAATGCAAAACAGCCTTAGCTTTTGGCTGGTTTTTTTTTCAATAATTGTAAAAAGTGTAGTAAACAAAATGGCTCTGATTCCTGGTAAACGTTTCTGAAAAATGTTCCCAGAATTGGTTTCTATCCTTTTCTAATGTACTAATGTTAGAGGAAGGGACGGGTGGCTCAGTGGGTTAGGACGCTGAGCTTGTCGATCAGAAGGTCGGCAGTTTGGCGGGTCGAATCCCGAGTGCCGCGTAACAGAGTGAGTGCCTGTTACTCATCCCAGCTTCTGCCAACCTAGCAGTTCGAAAGCACGTAAAAATGCAAGTAGAAAAATAGGGACCACTCCGGTGGGAAGGTAACAGCGTTCCGTGCGCCTTTGGCGTCTAGTCATGCCGGCCACATGACCACGGAGACGTCCTCGGACAAGCGCTGGCGCTTCGGCTTTGAAACGGAGATGAGCACTGCCCCCTAGAGTTGGAAACGACTAGCACGCATGTGCGGGGGAACCTTTACCTTTACCTAATGATAGAGATGTCTGTGTTTCCTCCCCTTCCTTGTGTTTTCTTCACTTGAATAAAGCCCTCTGATTCTTCAATTGGTTTTCTAATTCTAGTATATTTTCCTTTTTTCCCCTGCCTTTAAACAATTGCACAGTTCTCAGTTTTTCCAGCCCTGCTGCTTTCATGGAATGCCCTTGGATACCTAGCAGAACTGAGGAATTATGGAGACATTTTGCAATTGAAATTAGGATTATTTATTTTAAACTTGAACATGGGGCAAAATCTCAGCTCCCATGTTGCTCTTGCCTTTGTTTGGAGACCGTAATTACTTGAAAAGCATAAGATTACAAATCATAAGCAAATTACTTTTGGGGTTTCTTCCTTTTTTTCACACATATAATCATGGCACTTTTATTTGGTAGCAATAATCATATGGATCATGAAATCCAAATCTTGAAAACAGTGTGGCAATTATGGATTCAGCAAAAACAAATCTGGTTTGCCTAATTTCATTTCATTTTCGATCAAGTAATGTTGGGAAAGATGGAAAGAAGGAGAAGAAGAGGATGGATGCAATTACTGTGGCATTTGGAACAGCCTTGGAAGACATGAAGGATCAGGTTGGGGATAGATTGTCATGGAGAGAATTTATCTATGTGTTTACTAAGAGTTGATTGACTTGATGGCACATCATTGACCAATCAATCAACCAATCAACCAGGTTACATGTAGCTCCCTGCAAAACCTTCCTGGATCCATGTAAAAAGATGGGAAGGTTCAACCCACTTCTTGGAAATCAAAAGAGGGATGGCCAGGGCAATGTACATCCTATCCTCCCACCGTTGGGTTAGATATTTGGCATATAGATTTTCACTGTATAGCAGTTTGTGCAATTCACTTCTTGACACAGAGAAACCTTTGGTGCAATTCTAGGCATCACACCTCATGAGCCATTAAAGAGGCCACTGTGAAGTTGGATCCTACTCCTCCATATATGACTTGGGGCTTTCTAACATCCCCCTTTTTCTCAACAGCAATAGCACTTAGACTTGTATACCACCCCATAGTGCTTTACTGCACTCTGTAGGTCAGACATGTCAAACTCACATGACGTCGTGCGATGTATCAGAGCTTTTTTCCCATTGCCAGCAATGGGGTGGGCACGGTTTCCTGGTGACGCCTTGGTGGAGCAGTGGGCTAATGCCTCCTTAAGTAACACCAGCTGCCTGCAATTAGTGCAGGTTCACATCCCACCAGGCTCAAGGTTGACTCAGCCTTCCATCCTTCCGAGGTAGGTAAAATGAGGACCCAGATTGTTGGGGGCAATTAAGCTGACTTTGTAATAATGCCGCTTGGGTGTGTGTGAAAGCCCTAATAAGCAGGCATATACATAGAATGAAGGCTACTGCTAAGCTTGTAAGCCGCCCTGAGTCTTCGGAGAAGGGCGGGATATAAATGGAATTAAAAAAATAAAAAAAATAAAAAATCTGGCCCACAGGCCGGCAATTTGACACCCCTACTCTAGGTTGTTTACTATGTCAGCATATTGCTCCCAACAATTGGGGTCCTCATTTTACCAATCTTGGAAGGATGGAAGGCTGAGTCAACTGTGAGTCCCATCAGGATCAAACTCCAGACTATGGGCAGAGTTTGCCTGCAATACTGCATTCCAACCACTGTGCCACCAGGATTCTGCAGGAAAACCTTTACAGGCATCTGTTTGACTCAAATGAAAAGTGTTATGTATGCAGGCATCTGCATAGCAACAGCCATCAGGGGGCGTTGGCCTGGACAGTTTCGGCGGGAAACCTAGGGCCAACCCCATTGGCTGTTAGCTTACCTGGCCAGGTATATAAGGAGGCCAGGTAGCCCTCATTCCTCAGTTCATTTCCCCTTCCAATAAAGAGCTGAACTCACACACCGGCTGGCGTCTCTCTTGCGTCGGACCCACTACTCAATAGTGGCGACGAAGGTGGGATTGCTGCCGACCAAGAGCTGAAGTCACTGGGGAAACGCTCCGCGAGCTGAAGGGAAAGGCATTTTTCCTTCTTCCCCCCACGACCGCCAGCCGAACCGGCAACGCCAAGTGCCACATCCACGACCAACTGCCGCCATGGCTAGAGCCGGACAACCCCGCGAATTCGAGACCCGCCGCCCCGAAACCTGGACCCGTTACCTGGCTCACGTTGAACTGTACATGCGGTTCAATCAGATATCGGAGGACGGTGCAAAGGCGGCCGCCCTGCTCTGCCTTGGGGGACCAGCGCTGCTGGAAGTCGCCTCGAACCTGTTCCCCCAGGAGGCCATCAACACCGTCGCGTACCGAGACCTCGTGGCCAGACTCAACGCACATTTCAGGCCCCGGCACTCCAAGGTGGCTGCACGGTCACAATTCGAGAAAAGGGACCAGCGCCCCGACGAGACCGGCACCGACTTCCTCACCGCCCTACGGGAAGCTGCCATCGCTTGCAGGTTCACAAATTTGGAGGAGCGACTACGGGACCGGCTGATTTGCGGCCTACGCGACAGGCGGTTGCAGGAGCGCCTGTTCGAAAGAGAGGAGGTCTCTCTCCAGGAAGCCGAGGACGCCATCCTAGCCCATGAAGCGGCCTGCGGGGCCGTCCAAGCCTGCCAGGGAAACCGGCCCGGCAACCAGGCAACCAGCATCCACCGGCAAGGGGCCACAGAGGAGGACGACCTGAGCATCGACCTCCTCCAGTGGAAGTCGACCCCCGACCAGCGAGCCAGACGCCCAGACAGGCCCAGGCCTCCCAGCAACACTGCTGTTCCCCAGAGGTGCGCAGGGTGTGGAGGGAACCACATGCGCAGCCTCTGCAAGTTCCGGTCTGCCACGTGCCGGGCCTGCAAGAAAACAGGCCACATAGCCGCCGTCTGCCGTAGCCGCCGCCCCCGAGAGGAGATCCACGAGCTGCAGCCAGAGGAACCGCCGTTCGAAGGTACTAGGGCCCCCACCAAAACAAAAATTGGCTATGTCGAGAGCCGGCTGGCCATTAACCACACGGGTAGCCGCCGGCTGCTCAAACCCAAAATTAGATTAACAATCCGTTTGCAAGGCGTCCCTTGCAGCATGGAGCTTGACTCCGGATCAGCAGTCTCGATTATTTCGGACGAGACCCTTAACCACATAATTAGCCGGAGCAAGCAACGGATTAAATTACGGCCTACTAAATTAACCCTAACTGATTTTCAGAATTCGCCGGTCAAGGTGAAGGGGGAGGCCACCATTTCAGTGGGGTTTAAGGGTCGCGAAGGGCACCTGGACGTTGTAGTGGTAGAGGGCTGCAGAGCCAGCCTGGTCGGGCTGGACTGGTTTGAGGCCCTGGGAATCTCAGTATCCGGGATCCATCGGATCCAGGGGGACTCCGTTGAGGCCGTTTGCCGGGAGTTCGCCGACGTCTTCGACGGGTCATTAGGCAAGTACACCGGGGCCCCCATATTGTTCAAGCTTAACTCGAACGTCTCCCCCGTTAGGGTCCGGCCGCGGCGAGTCCCGTTTGCGCTCAAACACAAAATCGAGCGCGAACTAGACAAGTTGGTGGCCCAGGGAATCTTAGAGCCCGTAGATGGAGGGGAGTGGGAAACCCCCATCGTGACCCCCCTCAAATCCAACGGGGAAATAAGGATCTGCACCGACTATAAGTGCTCGGTGAACCGCGCCCTAAACCCGCATGCTTACCCGGTTCCCGCGGTCAGCCACGTTCTCGCTTCCCTCCAAGGCGGCGCCATTTTTGCAAGGCTCGATCTTGCACAGGCGTACCAGCAACTCACGGTCACTAGGGAAACAGCTGACATCCAAACCATAGTAACCCATAGGGGGGCGTTCCGGGTGAACAGGCTGCAGTTTGGAGTCAGCGTTGCTCCCGGCATTTTCCAGGAGGTTATGGAAAAGACACTCAAGGGCATTCCAGGAGTCTGCCCCTATTTTGATGACATCCTGATCGCAGGAGCATCAGCAGAGGAACTGGCAGGGAGGCTTAGGGAAGTGCTGGCAAGGCTGCGCACAGCTGGCCTCAAACTCAAAAAGGAAAAATGCAGCATAGGCGTTCCTTCCACAGAATTTTTGGGGTTCAGAGTAGATGCCAGGGGAATCCACCCCACAGAATCCAAGGTGAGGGCCATGAAACTAGCACCCACACCCAAGAACAAAGCAGAGCTTCAGGCATTCCTGGGTCTGCTGAATTTCTACCATACATTCCTCCCACACAAGGCAGCCATCGCTGAACCGCTCCACAGGCTGCTAGACAAACAGGCAACATGGGCCTGGACGGCCACCCATGATCAGAGCTTCAAGGCCCTGAAGGCATTGCTGTCGGACAAGTCCATAGTAACCCATTTCATCGAGTCCAAGCCCATTTGTATCGCCTGCGATGCATCCCCTTATGGTGTGGGTGCTGTCCTAAGCCACCTTGAGCCCAACGGGGCACAAGTCCCCATAGCATACTGTTCTAGGACACTGTCTGGAGCAGAAAGAAACTACGCCCAAATAGACAAAGAAGCCCTGGCAATCGTGGCAGGAATCAAGAAATTCCACGATTACTTATATGGCAGGGAGTTCACTGTCTTCACGGACCACAAACCACTCCTGGGCCTGTTCACCACAGACAGGCAAACCCCCCAGATTCTGTCCCCCAGGATGCTCCGGTGGTCCATCTTCCTTGCAGCATACAATTGCAAGCTGGTACACAAGCCAGGGAAGGAGATGGGCCACGCAGACGGTCTAAGTAGGCTCCCCCTAGACACACACGACCCAGACCCAGCACCAGCCACACAGATCCTAGCCCTGCAGGAACTACCCGAGTGCCCAGTTCTTGCCAAGGACATTGCCAGCCACACAGCCACAGACAACATCATGGGCAGGGTGCACTCATGGGTTTGCACAGGGTGGCAGGACAAATCCCCGGGACCAGAGTTTCAGGCCTATTTCATTAGACGCGATGAAATCTCCACACACAAAGGGTGCCTCCTTTGGGGTAGCAGGGTCATCATTCCACCCGCACTATGCGGGGCCATTCCAGGGTCAACTATTTTTAGTAGTGGTGGACAGTCACTCCAAGTGGTTAGAGGTAGTCCCTGTCCCCAACATGACCTCGGGGAGGACAATCCAGGTGCTCAGAGCTCTCTTTGCCACACATGGCCTCCCCGACGTAATTGTGTCTGATAATGGGCCTCAGTTTACTGCTGCTGATTTCCAGGCGTTCTTGAAGGCGAACTGGATTAGGCACACCACCTCCGCGCCTTTCCATCCATCTACCAACGGGCAGGCCGAACGGATGGTAAGGACGACCAAAGACGCACTCCGGCGCATCATCAGCGGGGACTGGCACCACAGACTGGCCAAATTTTTACTAGCCCAACACACAACACCATGCGTGGCTACTGGCAAGAGCCCAGCAGAACTGCAATGGGGACGGCGCCTCATCACCAAGCTGGACCGCCTACACCCAGACCGGGTAGCAGCCGAAACCGGAAGGGCAACATCACCATCATCACCATCACCACCAGCATCACTACCATCACCATTGCCATCATCACCCACACACAGGGTCCTCAACCTGGGGGACCTGGTCTGGGCAAGGAACTATGGGGCTGGACATCCTTGGGTTCCGGGGACAGTGGTCGGGAAAACAGGACCCCTTTCGTACATTGTAGGGGTGGAGGGGGACAGACGCATAAGGCGACACATCGATCAGCTCAGAGGAAGAGTCCCTGAGCACGTCACACACGCCCCTGAGCGCGTCACACACGTCCCTGAACTCAACGCACACGATCAACAGGAGGACCACACTCCAGGAGGGGTCAACCCAGCTGAGGACATCACAGGGCAGGGACCAGAGGAGGAGGACTTCCTGATGCCGGCTCCTTGCAGCCCTGCACAAAGGCCTCAGGAACCCACGGTCCAAGCCCAGGGGCCAAGCACACCCAGACGATCCACCCGTCCACACAGGACACCAGCCTACCTGTCGGACTATGTGTGCAAGTGACCCTCACACAAGGACACCACTGTTTTTTTTATATATATACTCATAGTTATAGTAGTTGCATGTTGTTGTTGTTATGTGGGTCTTCTCTAAGGGGGGAGGGGTGTTATGTATGCAGGCATCTGCATAGCAACAGCCATCAGGGGGCGTTGGCCTGGACAGTTTCGGCGGGAAACCTAGGGCCAACCCCATTGGCTGTTAGCTTACCTGGCCAGGTATATAAGGAGGCCAGGTAGCCCTCATTCCTCAGTTCACTTCCCCTTCCAATAAAGAGCTGAACTCACACACCGGCTGGCGTCTCTCTTGCGTCGGACCCACTACTCAATAAAAAGATAGAAAGGACTGTCAGAGTCCAATTGTAAGGTTCCTAGCTACCACAAGGATATGAGATTTTGTCTGTTTTCCCATCCCTCTATTGCAGCTGCTCCCAACCTTTTCTATACCCCGCGCCCCTAGAACGCTTCTGATATATTCATACACCCCTTACAAAAATTCAAAATAACGGCAACAATTTATTTATTTATTTATTTTGGGGACTTATATGCCGCCCTATCTCCCGAAGGACTCAGGGCGGCTAAGAACAATAAAAAAATTCAATAATACAAACGTTAAAAAAGGATTTTTGCATATACACAAACATTTATGCATATACACAATAATTTTGAAAACCCAAGTTTTTGCACCCCCTGGAATATTGTCTCGCACCCCCGGTTGGGAACCCCTGCTCTATGGCTCTATTTTCATTGCTCTGCCTATGGACATTTCTGTCTCAACTATGATTTGTGGTTAAGATTACATTTTTACTATGTTTTGCTTAATAAATCCTTTCAGCTTTTATCTCCTTGCGGTGTTTGATGCTTTCAAGATTTTATTTGTTTTATATTATTCTAACCTGCCTTGAGATCTTTAATTTTTCACCCCTTAAGATGACCTCTTTCAAACAAAATGGCTTGAAATAACAATACTGTGATTTCCTGGCCAGAAAAACAAGCAGCAAACAAAGCTGATGGAGCTATCCTCTCAAAGCTCACGCATTCTTTTCCATTTTATTTTGTACAGAAAAAAAACAAGAGAGACAGATCTTCAAGGAGAACTCACCATCTTCCAGTTTCTAGGCCAGCGCCTTAACAACTAAGCAACTAAGACGATCAAAGGCCTGGAGATTAAAACATACGAAGAACGGCTGCAGGACTTGGGTTTGGCTAGTCTAAAGAAAAGAACAAATAGGGGAGACATGATAGCAGAATTCCAGTATATAATAATAATAGTAATAATAATAATAATAATAATAATAATAATAATAATAATGATGATGATGATGATGATGATGATGATGATAATAATAATAATAATAATAATAATAATAATAATAATAATAATAATAATAATGATGATGATGATGATGATGATGATGTTAGAAGGGACCTTGGAGGTCATCTAGTCCAACCACCTGCTCACGCAGGAAACCCTATACCATTTCGGACAAATGGCTGTCCAGTCTCTTCTTAAAAATTTCCAGTGCTAGAGCATTCACAGCTTCTGGAGGCAGGTTGTTCCACTGATTACTTGTTCTAATTGTCAGGAAGTTTCTCGTTAGTTCTTGGTTGCTTCTCTCTTTGATTAGTTTCCATCCGTTGTTTTTTGTCCTGCCTTCAGGCGCTTTGGAGAATAGCTTGACTCCCTCTTCTTTTGTGGCAGCCCCTGAGGTATTGGAACACTGCTATCATGTTCCCCCTCGCCCTTCTCTTCATTAAACTACACATACCCAATTCCAGCAACCGTTCCTTATACGTTTTAGCCTCCAGTCCCCTAATCATCTTTGTTGCTCTTCTCTGTACTCTTTCTAGAGGGGCTGCCACAAAAAAGAGGGGGTCATGTTATTCACCAAAGCACCAGAGGGCAGGACAAGAAACAATGTTTGGAAACTGATCAGAGAGAGAAGCAATCTGGAATTAAGGAGAAACTTCCTGACACTGAGGACAATTAACCAGTGGAACAGCTTGCCTCCAGAAATCATGGGCACTCCATCACTGGAGATTTTTAAGAAGAAGCTAGACAGTCACTTGTCTGAGATGGTATAGGTCAGGGGTAGGCAAGCAGGAGGACCTATACCAAGGGTAGGCAACCTCGGCTCTTTTATGACTCATGGACTTCAACTTCCAGAATTCCTGAGCCAGCCAGGAATTCTGGGAGTTGAAGTCCATAAGTCATAAAAGAGCTGAGGTTGCCTACCCTTGGTATAGGTCCTCCTGCTTGAGCAGTGGGCTGCACTAGAAGATCTCCAAGGTCCCTTCCAGCTCTATTCTATTCTAACTAACCACTGGATCAAACTGGCTGAAAGATTTTCTTTCATAGAAATTTTAAAAACTTTATGATGTGTACATGAAAAAAGAGTAGGCCTTTTTTATTGTGGCTGCCATCTTGATTTTTTTTTTGACCCATCCCCTATGGACACTTCAACATAGCCTGTCCACTGCTGGTCAGATGGGATATCCACAAGCCTTTCCTCTCTCAATCCTTCTGTGCCATCCAGGCATTCACCTCACTTGTTCTCCCTCTGAAAATGGAAGAGCGTATGCCACAGGCGATCAGCTGATCACTGGCTGAAGTGACTCAAGCTTTCCCACCCTCCTTTTATATGCTAAATAAAGCTTATCTTTGTTTCCCTTTTCCATAAACTGCAGCTTTCAGAATAGGTCCTTATGAAAGTTATACTTCTAACTTTGGTATTCCTGTCTCTGTGCATTCTTTCCATTGTATAAAGTTATCTGTTCTGCAGCAAAGATCACCCATAAAAACAGTGGCTTTGGGGCATATCAGATCCTGCCAGCTGCTCTCCTCAGGGGAGGGGGGGGGGAAAGAGGAGAAAAGGTTGCTTTGCCCAGTATAGGTAGACCTGCAGGAGATGACCAGGCTGAGCCTGAGGGAAGGGTGAAGCCTGTTGTGTAGTGAGTTCTTTGGAGGCAGGAAGCGAGACGAGAGGTTTTAAACAGGAACATTGCTTTATTGAGGCAAACAGGAAGAGAACTGAATCAGAGGCTTCTGCGCAGCTACTTATACGGTTGGCCACTAGGCGGCGGCCAATAGGTTTAAAGGAACCCATTCCTGCCCCAAATCATCCAATGATCTTCTTGGAGACAGCTTGTCTGGCAAGTCAGTGACCGTTACACAGACACCTCAATTGAGCAACCTTGAGCAGTATTCAAAAGACACGTGAAAACAGTTCAAGTGAATCCCAATACATTACAAAGCCCATCATGAGTTTGGAGTCTCTTGACAGAATCTTTATTTCTTGGATTGCAGGCTGGTCTAGATTTGAGCTTCAGAGATTTTCACTCATAATGAAACTGAGCCAAGAAAAAGTCACACAGCAGATTCATTGTCACGCTTGTGAAAAAGCCTCCTGTAGCACATGCCCTAGAGCTCTGATCACGGTCCAATGGGACACTCAGTGGGAAGTGGACGTTTGAGAGGAGTCAGAAGCTAGTAGAAAATACTGCAGGTTAACTGCTGCTGAGACAAAGTCAGTGAAGATCAATACTGATGTTAAAGTCACTGCCTTTGTCCTTATACGTTTCCAGGGCCAATTTAAAGAGCTGAATATTACCTTTAAAGTCCTGTGTAGTGTAAGAGGGTATATAATGCCTTGCCAAAATTGAATCTCCTGGTCCATTCCAATAATCTAAATCAGTGTTTTTTCATCCTTGACAATTTCGGGACCGACTCATGAGGGAGGCCACACCCTTGACCTAGTTTTCTTATCTGGACGGTGGTTAGATGATCTTGGTGGGGGCTCCCCAATTGTTATGCCCCTGTCATGGACCGATCATCATCTCCTGCGGCTGGTCTTCCATTTTGCCACCCCTCCCCGTGGGTGTGTGGAACCTATCAAATGGTACCGCCCCAGACGCTTAATGGATCCCCAGAGGTTCCAGGCGGCGCTGGGGTCCCCACCTGCCTCCCTTGCTCACAGCTCAGCAGACGCCTTAGTGGAAGCCTGGGAAAGGGCAGCCATTGAGGCTCTTGACCGAGTTGTACCCCTGCGGCCCCTGACCCGGTGCAGATCCCGTCGAGCTCCATGGTTCTCCGTGGAGCTCCGGGAGATGAAGCGTCGGAGACGGGGCCTAGAGAGCGGTTGGAGATCCAGCCGATCCGAATCCGACCGATTGCGACTAAGAACCTTTACTAGGTCTTATCTCGCTGCGATAAGGGAGGCGAGGTCTAACCACTTCGCCACCCTTATCGCGTCCGCAGATAATCGCCCGGCCGCCCTGTTTAGGGTGACTCGCTCCCTCCTAAATCAGGAGGTGAGGGAGGATCCCTTGCAGGGTCGTGCCGAGGAGTTTAACCAGCATCTGTTGGACAAAATCGCTCGGATTCGGACCGGTCTGGACTCTGACTGGGCAGAGTCTGTCGAGCAGGACATGGGCGGTCTTGTCGATATCACCTGGGAGAAGTTTGATTCTGTGACTCCGGAGGAAGCAGACAGGATCATGGGGAGGCTGAGCACCACCACATGTTTACTGGACCCGTGCCCTTCCTGGCTGGTCTTTGCAGCCCGGGAGAGGACACGCAGCTGGTTCCAGGCAGTTATATCGGCTTCTTTGAGTGAGGGCAGCTTCCCCGCCATCTTGAAAGAGGCGGTGGTGAGGCCTCTCCTCAAGAAGCCTGCCTTGGACCCAGCTGTATTGAACAACTTTCGTCCTGTCTCCAACCTTCGCTTTCTTGCGAAGGTTGTTGAGAGTGTGGTGGCACATCAGCTCCCTCTGGTCCTGGATGAAGCGGATTATCTAGACCCGTACCAATCGGGTTTCAGGCCCAGGTACAGCACGGAGACGGCATTGGTCGCGCTGGTGAATGATCTCTGGAGGGCTCGGGACAGGGGGCATTCCTCTGTTCTGGTCCTATTAGACCTCTCAGCGGCTTTCGATACCATCGACCATGGTATCTTGCTGCGGCGTCTCAGGGGATTGGGAGTGGGAGGCACGGTTTTACAGTGGTTCTCCTCCTATCTCCAGGGACGCTCACAGTCGGTGTTGGCAGGAGGGCAGAGGTCGACCGCGAGGTCTCTCATTTGTGGAGTTCCTCAGGGGTCGGTCCTCTCGCCTCTCCTGTTCAACATCTATATGAAACCGCTGGGTGAGATCATTCGTGGTTTTGGAGTTGGGTATCATCAGTATGCTGATGATACCCAGCTTTTCTTTTCGACCCCAAACCACCCCAGTGATGCCCTCACCGTGATGTCCCATTGCCTGGAGGCGGTTTGGGTCTGGATGGGGAGGAACAGACTTCAACTCAACCCCGACAAGACCGAGTGGCTTTGCATACCTTCATCCCAGGTTTATTCGGACATTCCACCTCTCACTATGGGGGGCGAATTATTACCCCCCCCCGTAGATAGGGCTCGCAACTTGGGAGTCCTCCTAGATTCACGGCTCACCCTGGAAGACCATATAGGAGCTGTGACTAGGGGGGCTTTCGCCCAGGTTCGCCTGGTGCGCCAGTTGCGGCCCTATCTAAGCCGGGATGATCTATGCACGGTCACTCACGCGCTCGTGACCTCTCGACTAGACTACTGCAACGCTCTCTACATGGGGCTGCCCTTGAGGACCACCCGGAAGCTCCAACTGGCACAGAATGCAGCCGTGAGAGTTGTGTTGGGAGTTTCCCGATACTCCCATGTCACACCTCTGCTCCGTGAGCTGCATTGGTTGCCAGTTGTCTTCCGGGTGAGATTCAAGGTACTAGTAATGGTGTTTAAAGCCCTACATGGCAGGGGTCCGGAGTACCTTAGGGAACACCTGCTGCCGGCGTCAACTTCCCTCCGCCCTGTGCGTTCCCACAGAGAGGGACTCCTCAGGGTGCCACCGGTCAGAGAATGTAGATTGGTGGCCCCCAGGGGGAGATCTTTGTCTGTGGGCGCCCCGGAGCTATGGAACCAGTTACCGGTTGAGCTCCGGATGGCGCCCGATCTTTGCTCCTTTCGCCGCGATCTGAAAACATACCTGTTCGAACAAGCCGGCCTGGCCTGAGGGGGGATTGGTGGGGTTTTTTATTATTATTTTATTGGGGTTTTTTATTAATGTACCAACTGTTTTTATGGGCATGTATTTAATTACCTTTTAATTTTTGTAACTCTGTGTTTTATTCTTGCCCTGTACACCGCCCTGAGTCCTTTGGGAGAAGGGCGGTATAGAAATGTTAATAAATTAAATTAAATTAAATTAAAAATTAAAGACATGTGGACTTCCAGAATTCCTCAAAACACTGCTTTAGACAAGCTATTGAAAATTTTGCCCCCTTAAGAAGTACAGGTGTGTGTGTGTGGGCTAGATGACAGGATGTCATTGTCTGAGACACCTTTCCCCTGGATGTGTTTTCACTATTCCTTCTTGCATTTGCACAAGCAGGTGAAAACCATACTATCTCTCTGGCCTTGGTGGAGAGGGGAAAGCATTATCATTGGATTCCATTGGAGTTGGGTGGATAATCCATTTAAATGAATCCAATAAACAAGAATGTTCTTTTTCTGGATTTTATGAGCTGTTTTATTGTGTTTTGTGGTACATCCCCTGAGGTCTTCAAAATAAGGGCAGGCTACAAATAGTGTTTAATAACTCTATAAAATTAATATTCCCCATTTTACGGGGGGGGGCATTAAGAGAGATCAGTGCCAAATGTGAGAAGTCTGAGTGATAAAATATAAAATCTACAAATTTAGAACTTGAAGTTTGTTATTATTATGTCTCGGATAACTGCCTTGTTAAGATACTGCATATTTATGGCTGTGCTCAATTATTTCTTTACAACCAGCAAATAATTTTACAGCAAGGGCTTCTGCAATTGTAAATTCTCATGCACGTGACAGAGGAGACTCTGGTCTATGGATAGAAGCTAACGTCACAATTAATCTCATAGCCTAAAAGTTGCCATGAAATTCTCTGCTGTTTATGGCTTTATGGCTCCCAGCAAGACAAGTTTGTTAACACAAGAAAGACTCATTACAAGCAGGCAACAGGAACATGTAAACAGATGTCAGTAATATATTTTTGATTTACCTTATAAGCAGGAGGGGGAAACATGGCAACGAGATGTGTAAATATTTGGCCAGCCATAGAGTCAGTTATGATTGCAGCTTTTTCTAATCAGCGGACTGATCCTCGTGACAGCCAACCAGGACCATACTGGTTAAGGAATTAAGTGGACTGATTACTCTGCACTCAGAAATGGAGGACCACATCGATTCCCACAACGGAGGAATGGTTACAAAAGCTAATGGAGCTAGCAGAGATGGCTAGACTGACTGTACTGATTAAACAGAAGAATATGAACACTTTTACTGCCACGTGGAAACCGCTTCTAGACTTTGTGCTTGAGGTCGGAAAAAAAAGAAATGAAATTTTGATTTTGGGTCTTACCAATTAGATAGATTTAATGGTATGGAAATGGCCAGCTTATATTATTTTGTAAAAGTAAAAAGTTGAGGTTTATTTATTTATTTATTTATTTATTATTTATTATTTAGATTTATATACCGCCCTTTCCCGAAGGACTCAGGGCAGTTTACAGGGTATTTAAAAGAAAATGAATACAAAAGTTAAAAACAAATTTAAAAAGATTAAATGAAACCCTGAGAAAAAAAACCCAGTTAAAATTAAAAATTAAAAAATTCTCAGCCTGGGCCAGAGAGCTCGAAGAGCCAAGTCTTCAGGTCCCGGCAGAATGAACGGAGGTCGGGGGCAGTCCTAAGCTCCACGGGCAGCTGGTTCCAAAGGGCAGGCGCACCCACAGAGAAGGCCCTCCCCCTGGGTGTTACCCGCCGGCAGTCTTTTACCGCTGGCACCCTGAGAAGGCCCTCCCTGTGTGAGCGCACTGGACGAAGGGAGCTTGATGCTGGCAGCAGGTGTTCCCTCAAATATCCCGGACCCTCGCCATTTAGGGCTTTATAGGTCATCACCAGCACCTTGAATCTGGTGATGAGGTTGATAATCTACTTTGCTGCACCAAAGGAAGTCGGAAGTCAGCGCCTTTTTCTCCTTTTTTCTCTTACCTACCTCACTTCTCTCTTCCCTTTTCCCTTCCCCATTTTTTCCGCTATTTACTTTTGTATTTTCATTGCATTGCATACTATAAACAAATAAAACTTTTAAACATATGGTGCCCAGAATCATGTTGGATGAGATGGGCAGTTATATAAATTCATTGAACAAATAAAAGTGGGGAAAAAGGGAATTAAGTGGATTGAAATCAAACTCTTGTGGCAGGTCCAAACTTTTCAAGAGGACAAGTAGGATATGCAACTGATGGTTACACCGCAAAGTATGGCTTCTCATCAATATAACTGTGTCATTCTACAAGTTCCTGAATTCCAGTTTCTTATCACAATATCGAATATTCAAAATTCTTTCCAGGTGTAATTCAAGGTGCTGGGCATCACCTTTAAAGTCCTGAGTGACCAAGGGCCAGTTTTTTTGTGGGACCACATCTCCCTATGGGTATCTGCTCATTCCACCAAGTGGGTGTGCTCCAGGTCCCTTGCTTTACATGTTGCCATCTGATGGGACATTTGGAACACTCTTCCCCATAAGATCTTGGAGGACCCCACCCTCCTTGCCTTTGGGAAGGTCCTGAAGAGTTGACTCTTCCCAAAAATCTTGGGCTAGAGTGAGACTGAAGCCCAGAAGAACTGTGTCAAGCTTGAAGCACGTGCACGATGTTGCCACCCTTACTGCTTCTTAGCTTGCCAACGCACTAGGGGGAAGGGGAGGGGAAAAATGGAATGCAGACTCTGGACAACAAGAAATCCAGCCATGCAAATCAAGGACGCTTCAGCAGATGCCTACCAACTCAGAGAGACACTTTCTCATAACAAACTTTTGACACTTGATTGGACAATGTGACATGCACTAATAGGGGGAGAGAGAATTGTGTGTTTTAATTATAGCGGTTCACGTGGGAAATAACCAGAGCTGGTTTTGCTTTCAATCATGCCAAAATGTTGTACTCAATAAAGTTTTGCATAAAGAGTTTGGATCGTCTAAGCGATGCTTACTTGTTTGGATTCGTTAGTCGGAACCTTGACAAATGGTTTGTGGACATATAAGGATGTGTTGCATTTGGGGATGTTGGGGGTACTGAGAGTTTTTACGATGGTGTTCTCTTTTCTTGCTTTTCTTGTTTGTAGTCCCAGGCTTGTGGTACGTACAATGGTGGCTAAATAAATCTTAATGTAAAATAAAATATTAACATAAAGTGGAACCTGATTAACCTGATTTATTTTTACTTGGGACTTGTTTTTAATTCTGCTTTTAAGCTAAGCTTTATTTATGTGTCTATGTCAGGGCTTTTCAACCAGTGGTACAGGTACCACCTGTGGTACATTGGCACCTGGCAGGTGGTACCAACCATCCTAGAAAAGTGGTAGTGGGGGAGGGGAATGAGCTGAACCAGTGGCAGCACCGCACAAGCCTGAGTGAGAGACGGCTGGAGCTCGGCGCTGATCATGGCACTTCTGCTGAGCCCAGAAGAAGTACCGATCAGCTGGAATGTTGCAGTCTTGTGATTTACATCAGATGCTTTGCAACTGATTCATATTTATGATGGTCACGGTGTCCCAGGTTCATGTGAAGTGACCAAAACCTGCTGCAACCACCCAGCAGACGGGGGTGGATAAAAACCAACCTCCCCACCCTACCCCCACTACCAATCCTCAACAGAAATGCTCACAACAATGAAAACCTCGGACAGGAGGAAGAGTGCCACCAGGCGGGTAGGCAGGTATCTTGCTCATTTATGGCTTGGGGGGCATTTTTTTCAGTGTCATTGTAACTTCAAACAGTCACTAAGCAAACTGTTGTAAGTTGAGGACTAACTGTACTTCATGTTTTTCCTTTTTTTTTTTGGTCATCAAGTTTTTGACACCTTGCTGGGCGACTGGTGGTACTTGGAAGTTGCCATATCCTAAAAGTGGTACAATGAGTGAAAAGGTTGGAAAGCCCTAGTCTATGTGGCTTTATTATGCTATTGTAAGCTGCCTAGAGTCACTTAGGTGGGATGGCTGATGTAGATCTTTAATAATAAAGTAAAATAAAATATTAAGATAACATTTAACAAGACGGGGTGGGGTGGGGGTTGTATGTGTCTCATTGTATACCTCAAAGGTTTGCCTGGTGCGCCAGTTGCGGCCCTATTTGGACCGGGATGCCTTGTGTACGGTCACTCATGCACTCGTGACCTCTCGCCTAGACTATTGTAATGCTCTCTACATGGGGCTTCCCTTGAAGACCACTCGGAGGCTCCAACTGGTACAGAATGCGGCCGCGAGAGTTGTCCTGGGAGTTTCCCGGTACTCCCATGTTACACCTTTGCTCCGCGAGCTGCATTGGTTACCAGTTGTCTTCCGGGTGAGGTTCAAGGTCTTGGTTATGATCTTTAAGTCCTTACATGGCATGGGTCCGGGATACCTCGAGGACCACCTGCTGCCGGCGTCAACTCCCCTCCGCCCTGTGCGTGCCCACAGAGAGGGCCTCCTCAGGGTGCCTCCAGTCAGGGAATGTCGACTGGTTGCCCCCAGGGGGAGGGCCTTCTCTGTGGGTGCCCCGGCACTTTGGAACCAACTGCCGGTTGAGCTCCGGATGGCATCGGACCTCCGATCCTTCCATCGCGGGTTGAAGACCCACTTGTTTGAGTTAGCTGGTCTGGCCTGAAGGGGAATTTGGGTTTTTAATTGTGGTTTTATTACTTCATTATTGTTATATTTTAATTGGGCATGGTTTAATTTTCTTTTAATTTTTGTATACCTATTTATATATGCCCTGTGAACCGCCCTGAGTCCCTAGGGAGAAGGGCGGTATAGAAATTCAATAAAACTAAACTAAACTAAACTAAATGGGATGGGGTTTGCATTATTAACACTATCCTGGCCATTTTACAGATCCTCACATCTTTTATGGACTTTTATGATCAACTCCTTTCGAACATATGTTCAGGAATTGGGTATGTCTAGTCTAAAGAAAAGAAGAAACAGGGTTGACATGATAGCAGTGTTCCAATATTTGAAAGGCTGCACACTAAAAAAGAGGGAGTCAAGCTATTCTCCAAAGCACCAGAAGGCAAAATAAGAAACAATGGATGGAAATTAATCCAACCTAGAACTAAGGAGAAATTTCCTAACAGTGAGAACAATTAACCAGTGGAACAGCTTGCGTTCAGAGGTTGTGTGTTCCATCACTGAAGGATTTTAAGAAGAGATTGGACAACCATTTGTCTGAAATGGTATAGGGTTTTCTGCCTGAGCAGGGGTTTGGACTAGATGACCTCTAAAGTCCCTTCCAACTCTGTTACTTTGTTCTGTTCTTCCCTCTTTGTTGTTACAATTACGCAGTGTCCTAATCTCTTTCTGTGAGCAGTGCTGTTTTGTCTATCTAAAACCAAAATATAGGAGAATGAGAAGATACTCCTTTATTTTTAGCACTGAAAAGAAAGCCATGTTATCAAAAGATCTTTTTTAATGATTTAAAACAGTCTTCCTCCTGGCTCTTACAATTCTCATTTTACTTAAAAGTATGTACATACTTTGTCCTCACAATCTGCTAATTAATTGCTGTCCAAGAAATTATCATTACACATTGGGATTCTTTATTTATACAGTCCGAAGAGTTACATTTTCTTCTTGCTTAATGGATTCCATGCCCTTGCAGTTTTGACTTGACTGCAATTCTAGTGATTTACTCTTAAGATCAAAATCAGTATATCTTTGACAATGTTGCTTTGTTTATCCCAGAAATATTGGAGGAATGTACTTAAGATTAACACTGTGCACCATCCAAGACTGATATAATGGTTTATACATTCTTGTATTGGACTCATTGTTCCTACAGGGGTTTCAGCCGTGCAATTATGTTTAATGACCTATAACTGAACAAATAAATAACTTTGTTCTTGCTAGTATAGTATCAACATTACTGTTAAACTGTGAGAGGTAACTTAAAAAGGTAAAGGTAAACGACATGCGTGCTAGTCGTTTCCAACTCTAGGGACTGGTGCTCATCTCCGTTTCAAAGCCAAAGAGCCAGCGCTTGTCTGAGGACGTCTCCGTGGTCATGTGGCTGGCATGACTAGATGCCAAAGGCGCATGGAACGCTGTTACCTTCCCACCGTAGTGGTCCCTATTTTTCTACTTGCATTTTTACGTGCTTTCGAACTGCTAGGTTGGCAGAAGCTGGGACGAGTAACAGGCGCTCACTCTGCTACGCGGCACTCGGGATTCGACCCGCCAAACTGCCGACCTTCTGATCGACAAGCTCAGCATCCTATCCCACTGAGCCACCGTGTCCCTTAACATATAGAGGTAACATATTGAGCATCAAATCATATATCACCTTCAAAGACAGCTAGCTATGCTGTCAACTAGATTTGAAGTAGTTGCAACAGGTTGCCACAAATGTTTTGGAAGACTGTAAGTTCACACCAGGCATTTTACTAAAGTTTATGTTGTTAAGCGAGACATTTATTCAGTGAGTTTTGCCCCATTTCTTGCCACAGTTCTTAAGTGAATCACTGCAGTTGGTAAGTTAGTAACCCAATTGTAAGTGAATCTGGCTTTCCCCTATTGACTTCACTGGTCAGAAGGTTGCAGAAGGGGATTGCATGACCCCTGGGACACTGCAACCGTCATAAGTATGAGCCAGTTGCCAAGCGTCTGAATTATGATTACATGACCAAGGGGACGCTGCATTGATTGTAAGTGTGAAAACGGTCATAAATCACTTTTTTCAGTGCCATTGCAATTGTGAACAGCCACTAAGCAAACTGTTGTTAAGTTGAGGATTACGACTGTATTGTTAATACAGTTGATAAAATAAATAGGGGAGCAGGCAGGGCATGTTTAAGGACAGACTATTGTTTCCATGGTCTTCCCAGTTGCAATGTATGGCAGTGAAAGTTGGACCATAAGAAAGGCTGAGTGCCAAAGAATTGAAGCCTTTGAACTATGGTGCTGGAGAAGACTCCTGCGAGTCCCTTGGACTGCAAGGCGATCAAACCGGTCAGTCCTAGAGGAGATCAACCCTGACTGCTCTTTAGGAGGCCAGATCCTGAAGCTGAAACTCAAATACTTTGGCCACCTAATGAGAAGGAAGGACTCACTGGAGAAGAGCCTAATGCTGGGAAAGATTGAGGGCAATAGAAGAAGGGGATGACAGAGAATGAGGTGGCTGGATGGAGTCACTGAAGCAGTAGGCGTGAGCCTAAATGGACTCCAGAAGATGGTAGAGGACAGGAAGGCCTGGAGGAACGTTGTCCATGGGGTCACGATGGGTCGGACACGACTTCGCAACTAACAACAACAACAATTGTTTCCAGCATAAATTTTATGCTAAGTTAGGTTTTTTTTTCCTTCTGAAACATTCACTTCAAATTTTGAAACATATTTTGGGTGGTTCCCTTTCAGGTATATGCCCAGGACATTTTTCAGAACAAAAACAACTAAATGAAAAAAGAAAGAGAGAAAAAGAGGAAAAGAAAAGGAGGGAAGGAAAGGAAAGGAAAGGAAAGGAAAGGAAAGGAAAGGAAAGGAAAGGAAAGGAAAGGAAAGGAAAGGAAAGTTTCAGAAGTCTAGAGGTTTTTCATAGAATCTAGGTTGGAAGGGGCCTTGGAGATCTTCTAGTCCAAAACCTAGCCAAGGCAGGAATCCTCTTACTTCCTCAGACAAATGGTTGTCCATTTTGTCCACAACTCTGGGACGCAAGCTGGTCCACTGTTTAATAATGAAGCAGTCCTATGACTGGCTTTAAAAAACTAGTTTATGTAAGTTCTCTGAACAACAAAAGTCAACAATGTTGAAAGAGAATGAGACTGGCAAGGGAAATCCAGGACAAAAAGGATCCTTCGAGATAAATGTGACTAGGAACTTTTGATTTATGTACCAAACATTTGCATACCGCTTGTCATCCTTCTTGAGTTTCAGGATTGTATGCAATATGTGAATAATAACAGAACAGAACCACTGGGACAAAATAGAAGATAAAAGCTTTAAAAAAATCTAAAATATTTCCAGATGACAGTGTCTGCTAAATCTAAGTTACTCTACTGGATGCTGAAAAATATTTCCTACCCAAAAAAGGTGTTCATAGCTGCTTGTAAGCCGCCCTGAGTCTTCGGAGAAGGACGGGATTTAAATGTAATAAAAATAAATAAAATAAAATAAAATAAAAAATCGCGCAAACTGATTACAAAGCTAGACATGGCCGAGTTGCTAAACTAATCCACTGGGCATTGTGTGAAAAATACAACTTGCCGGTGTCCGAAAAGTCATGGGAACATAGGGTGGAAAAAGTTGTTGAGAATGAGAGGCTGAAGATCTTGTGGGATTTCCGAATACAGACAGATTGCCATTTGGAACACAACACGCCAGATATCACAGTTGTAGGGAACCGAAGCATACAGCTGATTGATATCACTGTACCAGGAGATGCCAGAGTCGAAGAAAAAGAACTGGAAAAAATTACAAAATACTGCAACCTGGCCATCGAAACTGCGCAATTGTGGATGAAACGCATAACAGTGATACCCATTGTCATCGGGGCACTGGGAACTATGTCCAAAAACTTTACAAAACACATCAAGAAATTGCAACTTCCTGCAATAACTCCAGCAAAGCTACAAAAACCTGCACTACTCGGAACATCTTACATTTTAAGGAGATACCTGGTTGATACCTAGGATGCTGGCAGCAGCCCGTGTCAACCATTAGTGCCAGTCAATTTGAGTGTTCAGTTGACTGAGTTTCATGTTTTATGAATAAAAGTTTTATAATAATAATGTTGGAACCCCCTGCTCAGGCAGGAAACACTATACCATTTCAGACAAATGGCTGCCCAGTCTCTTCTTAAAAGCTTCCAGTGTTGGAGCATTCACAGCTTCTTCAGGCAGGTTGTTCCACTGATTAATTGTTCTAACTAATGTCAAAGCCCATTTCAAAAGTTCTCCCCAATGAATCGTTCTGTAGCTATTTCATCAGATGTTGCTAGAACACGCATCTTTCTAATCACACTGAATAATAAACAAACACAAATGAAGTATTTCTAGCAGGCCATCCCAATATCTCCAGCTACTTCACTTTAGGAACATACAATCAGTCATGTGGTCTACAGTGGTGGAGTTCATCATACATTACTTTTTTTTTAGTATTTCAATAGAATTTCCTCCATACGTGGAATAGAGAAGTTGACTAAAATACTTTCTCACTCAAGTCCAAGATTGAGAAACAACTTGATGGAGGAAAGAGTGGGATATGGTATCGTTTTAAAAAAGTTGAATATAGAGCTTTCGTACAATGAAACAAAACGTAAATGTATAAAATACAAAAAAGGGGGGAGAAACCCCTTTTGTGACCTTGTAATAAGTTGTCTTCCTTCCTTCCTTCTTTCTTTCTTTCTTTCTTTCTTTCTTTCTTTCTTTCTTTCTTTCTTTCTTTCTTTCTTTCTTTCTTTCTCTCTCTCTCTTTCTTTTCTTTCTTTCTTTCTTTCCTTCCTTCCTTCCTTCCTTCCTTCCTTCCTTCCTTCCTTCCTTCCTTCTTTCTTTCTTTCTTTCTTTCTTTCTTTCTTTCTTTCTTTCTTTCTTTCTTTCTTTCTTTCCCTCATTCATTAACAGACTCCACAGCCTAGATTTACTTCATGGATTTCCTGATTCCAGCAGTTAACTTCAGTCCAGTCCCTTCTCTGTAATCACTGCGATCACTGTAGACCATATGGCTCATTGTATACTCCTGTGATGAAATTTGGAAAGTGTACCATCACTGTTTCTCTATTACGGTATCATTATCATGTGTTCTTGTAAGTAAAGATGTGTTGGAAAAATATTGCATTTGAAAAATGAATCTCTCTGATGCTGGAAATTTTTTTTTCAAAGACATGTTGGCCTAAGTATTTATTATTATTATTATTATTATTATTATTATTATTATTATTATTATTATTATTATTATTATTTTGCAGTTTTTTGCTCTAATTTTTGTAACCAAGAAAGTGAAAAAGTTAGTGTAAACAACTTTCTCATTAAAACAGCTACATCTTTTTCAGGCTTCTATGTGGCTTTAAAAATAAGAACCAGCTTTCTTTTTAGCATATGACTGTTCATTTGTCAGTGAATTGTTGAGGAGAAGAAACAGGCATGGGCATTGCCTACCTGGCTTCAAACTGCACTAGAGTTCCAGATTGTTATATCTTCATCAGAAATCTGCCAACTCCCTTGTCAGGAAATCTTAAACAAATTTTGTTTTTTGCTTTCTATCTTTTCCTTAGAAGCCACATGAAGCCTAAAGATTTAAAAAAAAGCAAAGAACAAAAAACACACATCTCACAACAGGGATTTTGAAGTCATGTCTTCCTGTATATAATTAATTATAATTATCAGATCTTTTTTTGTCCCACCTGTATATGTCAACTCAAGGTGACAAACATACTTAATACCCCTGCCTCCTATTTTCTCATTTATTTTAATCTTGTCTCAGTATTTATTTATTTATTTATTTATTTATTTATTGATGGGATTTATATCCCGCCCTATCTCCCGAAGGACTCAGGGCGGCTAACCACAAAACATATAATAAGTACATAAATCAAGATAAAATGAAATTGAGAACATCAGTGCAATAAAAAATTAGAGAATCTAAAAATGAATTAAAAATACTAAATATAAATTAATTAAAATGCCTGTCAGTCTAGGTCAGCCTGGTGGAACAGGTGTGTTTTGAGGCCGCGGCGAAAGGATTGGAGGTTTTGGGCTATCCGAAGCTCAGGGGGGAGCTGATTCCATAGGGTTGGCGCTCCCACAGAGAAGGCCCTCCCCCTGGGGGTCGCCAGCCGACATTGCCTAGCTGACGGTACCCTGAGGAGGCCTTCTCTGTGTGAGCGTACTGGACGATGGGAATTTGTTCCCGGCAGCAGATGGTCCTGCAAGTATCCCGGGCCTAAGCCATGTAGGGCTTTAAAGGTAAGTACCAGCACCTTAAATCTCACCCGGAGGGCAACTGGTAGCCAATGCAGCTCACGCAGGAGGGGTGTAATATGGGAGTATCGGGGAGCTCCCATCACAACCCGTGCAGCTGCATTCTGCACCAGCTGAAGCCTCCGGGTGGTCTTCAAGGGCAGCCCCATGTAGAGAGCATTACAGTAATCAATACGGGAGGTAACGAGTGCGTGGGTGACTGTACGTAGGGCATCTCGGTCCAAAAAGGGGCGCAATTGGTATATAAGACGAATCTGTGCAAATGCCCCCCTAGCCACGGTTCCAATGTGATCAGTATGCATGTACATCATTGCTACATGATTTATTATAGCTTATTAAAACAAATATTTTAATAAATATTTACTGGCAAGATCTCAGATGGGGATCTTCCTCAGCCCAGTCAAATTGGGATTCCCCCTCCCCCCCAATGATGAGAAAATAAATCACAGATTTCTGAGATACAACACTTGTTTACTATGCCTCCCCCCCAAAAGATGGATGGCTTGAAGAGTGAGTCTGAAATGTTTGAATAAAATAGGTGAAGAACTCCAAAGACAGCTTTTCCATAAAAATAATTCCTTAATCCTTCCAAATGGTTTTGGAGCCAACTATTCTCTTCAGTCTGGCAAACAGCTATATGGAATGCCATGAGCTAATCTTCCTTCCTTCCATCTGTTGAAGGAAAAGTCTTCATCATGGTTCAGTCCAAGCCAGGAATAAACAACATGGTGACTGCTTTAGAAAGGAGGTTGCAGTTTATTGAAGAGGAGAGCCAGACAGGAAGATGGCTCTGGAAGAAAAAAGGGATAAGCACATGTAGGGAGTGTGTTTTTATACCCTCTGGAGCCTTTTGTCTGGAGCTGTTCCTGTGGCATGAAGTTTGACCTGAATCTGAGTGTGCCTTTCTGGTATTCTGATGGTGGTGGGTTAATCCTATTATGTCCCAAAGGCCATATCCTGCTTCCCTGAGGCTGTGGCTGATGACTCTTAGATTTTTGGTGTTGATTCTAGGGATTTTTCTTCTTAATCCCAGTTTCCTGATTCCAGTCTTTCTGACAAGATTATCACATGCATTTCTACAGAGCTGGTTTCTGCTTGGGGGAGGGAGACTTGAGGCTATTAAGAAAACTGGGCATGCTTTTCTGCCTCTTTAAGATCCTTTGAGAAAATATATTTTTCTACCCTTTTAATATTTCCTTCTCTCGGTTTGTGTGTGACTTCCCACACTTCCTTCCTTCCTTCCTTCCTTCCTTCCTTCCTTCCTTCCTTCCTTCCTTCCTTCTTTCCTTCCTTCCTTCCTTCCTTCCTTCCTTCCTTCATTCCTTCCTTCCTTCCTTCTTTCCTTCCTGACTCCTGGTGATTGGCTGGATATGTCACTGCAGTTTTTCAGAAGTAATAATGATAATGATAATGATAATGATAATGATAATGATAACAACTGAATGTTCAGTTGACTGAGGTTCATGTTTAATGAATAAAAGTTTAATACTAATACTAATACTAATAATAATTACGAAGTTTGAAGAGACCTTGGAGATCATATAGTCCAACTCTCTGCTCGGGCAGGAAACCCTATACCATTTCAGACAAATGGCTGTCCAGTCTCTTCTTTAAAACTTCCAGTGTTCGAGCATTCACCACTTCTGCAGACAGGTTGCTCTACTGGTTAATTGTTCTAACTGTCAGGAAGTTTCTCCTTAGTTCTAGGTTGCTTCTTTCCTTGATTAGTTTCCATCCATTGCTTCTTGTCCTGCCTTAAGTGCTTTGGAGAATAGCTTGACTCCCTCTTCTTTGTGGCAGCCCCTGAGATATTGGAACACTGCTATCATTTCTCTCCTCCTCCTTCTCTTCATTAAATTAGACATACCCAATTACAGAAACCGTTCCTCATATATTTTAGCCTCCAGATCTCTAATCATCTTTGTTGCTCTTCTCTGCACTATTTCTAGAGTCTCAACATCATTTTTACATTGTGGTGACCAAAATTGGATGCAGTATTCCAAGTGTGGCCTTACCAAGGCATTGTAAAGTGGTATTAATACTTCATGTGATCTTGAATCTATCCCTCTGTTAATGCAGCCTAAAACTGTGTTGGCTTTTTTGACAGTGGCAGCACACTGCTGGCTCATATCTAAGTGATTGTCCACTAGGACAATTACTACTATTGAGCAAGGTACCACCTATACTATACATGTACATTTGGTTTTTATTGCCTAAATGTAGAACTTTACTTTTTTCACCATTGAATTTCATTTTGTTAGATAGCACCCAGTGTTCGAGTCTGTCCAGAACCTCCTGTATCTTAAGCCTATCTTCTGGAGTATTGGCTATTCCTGCCAGCTTGGCGTCATCTGGAAATTTGATGAGTTCCCCATCTATCCCCTTGTCCAAATCGTTGATGAAGACGTTGAAGAGCACTGGGCCCAGAACAGAGCCCTGGGGCACCCTACTACACACTTCCCTCCATGTAGATGCCTGTTCCTTTGAGGACCACAAGCTGATACTGCCGGTCAGCTAGCTATGAATCCATCTGGTGGTGATGCTGTCTAACCCACATTTTTCTATCTTATCAAGTAGTAGGTTGTGATCTACTTTATCAAATGCCTTACTGAAGTCCAAGTAAATTATATGCATAGCATTCCTCTGATCCACTAATTTTGTCACTTGGTCAAAGAATGCAATAAGATTTGTCTGGCATGATCTGTTTTTGACAAACCCATGTTGGCTTTTAGTAATGACTTTGTTTGCCTCTAGGTGTTTGCTGATTTGTTGTTTGATTATCTTTTCCAGAATCTTCCAGGTATTGAGGTCAGGCTGATAGGCCTGTAGTTTCCTGGATCTATTTTTTCCCTTTTTTGAAGATGGGAACTACATCAGCTCTTTTCCAGTCCTCTGGTAGTTCCCCAGTGCTCCAGGATGTTTGAAAAATATAGTTCAGTGGTTCTGAGATCAAGTAGTTTGCCCTTGCTTGCTTCCTAGGGCTGAGAGAGAGGGACTGGCTAGCTGGCTTCATGCCCTAACCACACATCAAGTCTGAGGAGAGTGCAAAAAAAAAGCCATTTTTTCAGTGCTATATTAAAAATAGTGATAGCACTTAGACTTATATGCCGCTTCACAGAGCTTTACGGCCCTCTCTAAGAGGTTTACACAGTCAGCATCTTGCCTCCAATAATCTGAGTCCTCATTTTACTGACCTCAGAAGAATGGGAGGCGGAGTCAACTTGAGACCTATCAGGATTGAACTCCCGGCTGTGAGCAGAGTTACTTGCCGTACTCCATTCTAATCACTGCTCCGTCATGGCACCTTTCCAGTTAATGCAACAAAAACCCTGTTACTCATTCTCTGTATATCTTAAAAAAATAATAACTTCACAATTCCAGAAGCGGTGTGTGCATTTGTCTGACAGTTTACAGTTAACAAATGAAAATAAAATTTGAGCACTCACCCTAAAACAGTGGAATTTCTGACGCTGTCCTATCATCATTCCTTTGTTGGCTTTGAAAACTTATTGCAAACTGTGATGGTGAAAGCAGGGAGGCATTTTCAGGAGCTGTAACATCATTCTATTTTGCTTCTGTAGATGGAGGGAAAGGGGAGGATAAAAAATTGTGAGGCCTTTGGTCCATGAGGCCGTTGAAATTAAAAAAATACACCAATCCTTTGCGGCTAGCCGGCCCCTGAAGAAGAGATAACAAAATAACAGAAGTGACCTTGGAGGTCATCTAGTCCAACCCCCCTGCTCAGGCAGGAAACCCTATACCATTTCAGACAAATGGCTGTCCAGTCTCTTCTTCAAAACTCCAGTGATGGAGCATCTGCAACTTCTGAAGGCAAGCCATTTCACCGATGAGTTGTTCTCCCTGTTGGGAAATTCCTCCTTTGTTGTAGGTTGCTTTTCTCCTTGATTAGTTTCCATCCATTGCTTCTTGTCCTGCCTTCAGGTGCTTTGGAGAATAGGTTAAACCCCTCTTCTTTGTGGCAGCCCCTTAGATATTGAAACACTGCTATCGTGTTAGTACTAGTCCTTCTTTTCATTAAACTAGACATACCCAATTCCTGCAACTGTTCTTCATATGTTTTAGACTTGAGCCTTCAGTCTAAGAAGAGCAATCTTCATTGCTCTTCTCTGCACTCTTTCTAGAATTTCAACACCTTTTCTAAATCATGGTGACCAAAACTGGATGCAATATTCCAAGTGTGGTCTTCTTACCAAGGCATTATTAAGTGGTATTAACACTTCATGTAATCTTGACTCTATCCCTCTATTAATGCAGCCTAGTTTATGTCCTAAACAGAATAATTCTGGCTGGATTGTACAACGAGTGGGTTTTGTCACACACACACACACACACACACACACACACACACACCCCGCTCCCCAAACACAGAGAGTTGCAGTGAAGAAGGATCTGTAAAGCTTTCAAGACATCTTTCCCCTACTAACGAAAGGGAAGAGAGATTGCTTGTACGTTTTGTCGTACAGAGCTTGTGGCAAGTGGAAATATTGTAGAATTGGGGGATATTTATTATTATCTTTTGCCATATTTGAGCCAGAAATAATGCAATTGAGCCAGAAATAAATCAGCTGACCTGCTGAATACAGTAGCATGAGCTAATTCTGGAACAGTAGCCCACAATAGCCCACGCTGAAGTACCCTGAGCTATAAACAGACTGAACAAAACCACAATAGTAAGACTGGCCATGCATAAAAAAGAGCTAAGTAGCAGGCTTGATCAGGCCAGTTTGCAAAGAAGAAGTGAGGAGCATTCAAGCATCTGGAGACTGCTCAACTACAACATCTATAGCTAGGGTTGAATTCAGCAGCATCCAAAGCCAATATCCTGGCAGGGGAATTCTGGGAGTTGAAGTCCATGCAACTTAGCAAGTTGCTAAGGCTGAGAAACTCTACAGGTAGTCTTTGACTTATGATCACAACTGAGCCCAAAATTTATGTTGCCAAGAGAAACAACTGTTAAATAGGTTTTGCTCCATTTTACAATCTTCCTTGCCACGGTTGTTAAGTGAATGGCTGCAGTTGTTAAGTTAGTAACATGGTTGCTAAGTGAATCTGGCTTCCCCATTGATTTTGCTTGTCAGAAGGTAGCAAAAGTTAATCAGATGACTCTGGGACACTACAGCTGTCAAAAATATGAACCAGTTGTCAAGCATCCAAATTCTGATTATGTAGCCATGGGGATGCTGCAAAGGTCGTAAGTGTGAAAAATGGTCATAACTCACCTTTTTCAATGCCATTGTAACTTTGAATGATCACTAAACAAATAGTTGTAAGTCGAGGACTGTCTGTATGTTATTTACTTCTGTTTTATGGCAAGAGATCATAATCATAATAGTAAAGTTGGAAGGGACCTTGGAGGTCATCTAGTCCAACCCCCTGCTCAGGCAGGAAACCCTATACCATTTCAGACAAATGGCTGTCCACACAGAGAACCGGTTGTTCACATATTTGAATCCCACCACTGGGCTATTCCTAATGTTGTTGGGGTAAAAAAAGGAAATGTGTCACCAGGTACAAAGATATTGTACGTGAGAGAAGGGGAAGAATTTGGCCATACTCCCTCCAGACAATAAATGCAAATTCAGAATCCATTGATCATTTAGATTTATTTACTTAATAAACGCACAAATAAATGAATAATTTAAACAGAAATATAGCACATTTGAAAACTATGAGGGAGACGGAGACCTGCTAATCTGCACCCTTAAAGTGGGTTGGTGGACAGCTTAGCAACACAGGATGTCGTGGGTGTCTGTGGATGAGGGGGAAGGTCTCAAAATCTGTAAGATATTGGGTATGTTGTGACAATGTCCACCCTGAATCTTTTGATCCTTCATTCAGATGCCCCCAAGTTGCCTCTGCAGCAGACATGAGGGACAATATCCATGTGTGGCAGAATGTTGGTTACATTTTTCGACAGTATCCCCTCTTTACAATAAAATACATTTTTAAAAAACCTTATTAAAGCTCCAAACTCTCTTAAGGTTTCTGGCAAGATTGAGTGGGTTTTTAATAGTCTAATTGTGGTAGAATCTACAGCTTGAATGGAGGGAGATGTTAAGAGGACATTGAGGTTAAAATCTAGAACATAGAATGAGTTGTAAGGGACCTTACAGGTCTTCTAGTCTAACTCACTACTCAAGCAAGAGACCCTATACCATTTCAGATAAATGATTGTCCAGTCTTTTTTTTTTTTTTGGAAGCCTCCAGTGATGGAGCATCCACAACATCTGAAGGCAAGCTATTCCATTGGTTGGATGCTCTTACTGTTAGGAATTTTCTCCTTAGTTCTAAGTTGCTTCTCTCCTCGGTTAGTTTCCATCCATTGTTTCTTGTGTTGCTTCTTGGTGCTTTGGAAAATAGTCTTTGTGCTTCAAAAAGCTGCACAGACCTGACCTCCTCCAGAAGCCCTGAAGCCTTATCTGACCATTCCCAAGGGAACGTAGTCAGTCTGGTGAGATTCTTGTAACATAGGTAACCAACAATAAAACTTCTGCTGTTTGCTTGTGTCTGACACTTATACAAATCAAGTTGAAATTTCACAGGTTTTTGGTACTTTAAACATTATTGTTCAATTTTTTTTAATCCCATTTATATCCCGCCCGTCTCCGAAGACTCAGGGCGGCTTACAATTTTAAGCACAAACCAATGTGCTTAGCAATAGCCTTCATTCTATGTATATGCCTGCTTATTAGGGCTTTCGACCCCCCCCCCAAGCAGCATTATTACAAAGTCAGCTTATTGCCCCCAACAATCTGGGTCCTCATTTTACCTACCTCGGAAGGATGGAAGGCTGAGTCAACCTTGAGCCTGGTGGGATGCGAACCTGCACTAATTGCAGGCAGCTGGTGTTACTTAAGGAGGCAATTTTGAGATACCTGTAATGTATTGGGCTTTGTCTTGTTAAGGGAACATCACGTGGGTTAATTGCTGGAAGGTTGCTTAAGCAGGGAAGCTGGCTAACGGCTCCCAGCTCCTCAGACAGCCTGTCTCCAGAGCTGCCATTGGCTGCCTCTAGGGTGGCAATAGGTTGCTTTAAACCTATTGGCCACCACCTAGAGGCCAGGGTATAAATTGCTGCATTCGCAGCCCTGTTTCTCAGTTCAGCTCCTGCAAGCAATAAACAATGATCTTTGCTGAACTCACTCGCCTCGTCTCGTCATTGAAGCAACGAACCCAGTATCTAACAATACCTATTTTACAATTCTATGTAAAAGATCACGCCAAAACCATCTGTGGATGCCTCTGAATCATAGAATATGCAACACTATTTCCCTGCCTCTAATGGAAGTGATTGTCTAACTTTCCCAGTGTGCTGGATTTTATCACAGTGGAAAGCTATTTTAACTCATGAAGCAAAAAAAAAACCTCCAAAAATGTCTGGAATTGCTTCTCCTGGTTTCTAGCAGCGTAAATAGGAAAATGTCAATTTAAATAGCCAATGATTTGTTATTTTTTTCTTGACATCAATATTGCCACCTAAGGAAGTTTCCTCTCTCTGCCCAATGTTTAGGGGGCAGCCCTGAAATGTCACTAGAGGTTGCGTGCTGGTATTCTATGCACAAATTAAAAGACATTTGCAGCGGCTTTTGTGGAAGCAACTGGCCTTAATTTATGCCACTTAATCACTGTCTGTGTATCAGATTCTGGAACTGCTTTCTTGTGTTTACTCTGTTGGTGGGCAGTCATAAATATGTTTGCCAAATAAACAATCTTTTTTTTTTCTAGGCCATGGATGTTTACTCTATTTTCATTGCTTGCTCTGAAATACTTTGGTTCTCCATAGGTAGGAGAAAAGACCAAGTATATAGGCTTTAAATAAATCCATATAAAGGTAGTCCTCGATTTACAACAGTTCATTTCAGCGATTGTTGGAAATTACAATGACACTGAAAAAAGTAACTTATGACCGTTTTTTCACACTTATGACCGCTGCAACATATCCATCGTCACATGATCAAAATCTGGACATGTGGTTCATAGTTATGATAGTTGCAGTGTCCTGGGGTCATGGGACCACCTGTGGCAACCTTCCGACAAGCAAAGTCAGAAATCAAAATCCTTAGTAAGATCACACCTGGAATACTCCTTCCGGTTTTGGTCCCAACATTACAAAAAAAATGTTGAGACCTTTGAAAAAGTGCAAAGAGCAACTAAGATGATTAAGGGCCTGGAGAATAAAGACTAACATATGAAGAATGGTTGCAGGAATTGGATATGGACAGTCTAGAGAAAAGAAGGACTAGGGGTGACATGATAGTAATATTCCAGTATTTGAGGAGCTGCCACAAAGAAGTTGAGCTCAAGACATCCAGTGAATATTAGGAAACTGAAGGCTAAAACATATGAAGAACGGTTGCTGGAATTGGGTATGCCTAGTTTAATGAAAAGAAGGACTAAGGGTGACATGATAGCAGTGTTCCAATATCTCAGGGGTTGCCAGAAAGAAGAGGGAGTCAAGCTGTACTCCAAAGCACCTGAAGGCAGGACAAGAAGCAATGGATGGAAACTGGTCAAGGAGAGAAGCAACCTAGAACTAAGAAGAAATTTCCTGACAGAACAATTTATCAGTGGAACGACATGCCTCCGGTTGGTGCTCCAACACTGGAAGTTTTTAAGAAGAGATTGGACAACCATTTGTCTGAAATGGTATAGGGTCTCCATGCTTGAGCAGAGAGTTGGACTAGAAGACCTCCAAGGTCCCTTCCAACTCTGTTATTCTGTTGAGGCAAGATTGATGTAATTGATTAATTAATCTCAGATTGCTTCTCCAGCTTATTTTTTAATTCCATTTACCGGTATATCCCGCCCTTCTCCGAAGACTCAGGGCGGCTTACAAGCTTAGCAGTAGCCTTCATTCTATGTATATGCCTGCTTATTAGGGCTTTCATACACACACACCCAAGCGGCATTATTACAAAGTCAGCTTAATTGCCCCCAACAATCTGGGTCCTCATTTTACCTACCTGGGAAGGATGGAAGGCTGAGTCAACCTTGAGCCTGGTGGGACTCGAACCTGCACTAATTGCAGGCAGCTGGTGTTACTTAAGGAGGCATTAGCCCTCTGCTCCACCAAGGCTCTTAGTTTGGAGTTCTTTATAAGAACAATGAAGATGTTGGTAAAGGCTATGATTTCTCTCTTTTTTTCTGGTAGGAAGCAGAAGTGAAACTTTCTTCTGCTGCAACTTTTTGTTTGACTAAAAAGCTGCACCTGCTGTGCCACCAACCAAAGGCACCTTGTGCCCATTTGCTTAGAAGTGAAGTTCTTTAAACTGTGAAGGATATACATCCAATTGAACACATGATGTGTGGAATTTACAGTCTGTATACAGATATCTGCATAGTCTGTCTGGAATGGCCTCCTGCTTTACTCATGACTTCTTAAATGTGACTTCTCAAATCTTATGTAGCAAATGGTTGCTTCAGTTCTGCTTTCCGGGGGGAAATGGCCAAAGAAGAGTTTAATGAACTTCCACTTGAGAAAGAGGGAAGGAGAATCAAGGAGCATCATGCTTGCAGCTGTTGCCATTATAGCACTTACCAATAGACTTATATGCTGCTTCATAGCGCTTTACAGCCCTCTCTAAGCAGTTTCCAGAATCAGCATATTGCCCCCCCCCAACAATCTGGATCCTCATTTTACCAATCTCAAAAGAATGGGTCAACCTTGAGTTGGTGAGAATCAAATTACTGGCAGCCGGCAGAATTAGCCTGTAATACTGCATTCTAACCACTGTGCCACCCGGGCTCATGTAAACATTAGTTGGTGAGCAATAGAAGCCCTGTTCAGGTTTTTGAATATTCAGAGCACATCGAGAAGAAGATGCTCAATTCAGCCTCCTCTTCACGTAATGACATTCAACTGAATGGAAACGTTATGATTTGCACAAACAAGAACCCTGTGTGATAACAACAACAACAACAACAACAACACCTAGAGGCTCATCTCCACATCCCACTCATAAAGGTACAGAGATGCTCTGCTCACTGTTTATAGAGGACTTCTAAGCCCACCAGGAGGTAAATTATATTCATCCTTGGCTGTTCCAATTTACAGTGTGTATTTCCTCTCCTTTCAACACTGACTTGTCTTACAAGTATTTGGGGATGCCTCCCTGACAACATGATGATTTTGGCGAAGGAAGAGATGGTGATGGAAGCTGGGATCTTCCCAAATCCCGTAGGCCATTTTCAGCTGCTACAGGCATGCTCGCTTAGATTTCCCCTTGTAGTTCATCTCAGAGGTTTGAGGTCATCTGAAAGGAAGACGTGGCCAAAAAGAATCTGGATGTCCCAGAGGCGCTTTTCCAAAAGGCAGCTGGACTTGCTTGGATTATTTTTCCTTGGAAACATTACACTTCTCATCCAAGAAGCTTCTTCAGTTCATGTTCAGTTCAGTTCAATGACCTGAAGAAGCTTCTTGGATGAGAAGCGAAATGTTTTCGAGGGGAAAACAAACTCAACAAAGTCCACTTGTGGTTTTGGTTTTTTTTGGAATAAGACCTTGGGGACAACCATGACTTGGATGATTGAGAATCTCCATAGACAAGAACCTGAATGGATAAATCAGTAGCATACAGGATGAACCTGGGATCAGTGGCGTAGCGTGGGTTGTCAGCACCCGGGGCAAGGCAAGTAATTTGCGCCCCCCAACCCGTGGATTTTAGCACTCAAGTCTGCCGCAGGGAGCCCCGCATCCTGGGCGTCCACCGCACCCCCCACCCACGCCTCCCCCAGGAAAAGGGGGAAGGTCCGGCATCCCCTCCCTCACGTGCGGCAGAAGCGCCGGGACCCGAGGCCGTACCAGGAGGCGGGCGGCGCAGTGGAGCCTCCGCTTCGGAGCCGGTGGGGGGGGCGGCTGGGGGCGCCGCCGTCCCTTTCTTACCTCTGATGCCTGGAAGAGAGCGGGACCCGCCAGCGCAGCTGCCCGTCTCGCTCAGGCATGCACTGCGGCTGGCCGGGGCTTCCACCGGGGGTGCATCCGGGTGCGGGGAGCGAGGGAGGGGGCCGGCACGACGCCCCGTGAGCTTGGCAGCCCTTGGCCGGAGCTGCGGCTGAGCCTGGAGCCGCACCAGCCCGCACCTGCTGCCCCGGGAGAGCTCGGCTCGCTCCTCTGACCCCCCTCCCACCACCGCCGCCCCCTCAGCCACGTGCGCCGGGCCGCCACCGCGGGGGCCGCTCTAGCGCAGAGAGGGGGAGGCCAGTCCCCGTTCGGCCCGCCAGCCCCGGGAGAGCCCCGCGCGAGCGCCTCGCCAGCCGCTGAACTCTGGCTTTTGAGCAGGAGCGACCTTGCCCTGCTTGCCCTTGCCCGGCGCCGGGAGCAGCCGCCACCAACCGCCCCGCTTTTCGCAAGCCCCACTACACCGCCGCCACCTGCGGCGGGGTGAGGGAGTCGGGGCCGCACTGGCGGGCGCTTCTCTGGCAGTGGGGCATGCTGGTGCCCTGCACTGCGCTCCGTCTGCGGGGGCCGCCCTGGGAAAGGTGGAAGTGCAGCTGTGGTCTGGGATGGCTCCGAGCCCTGTCTGGCCGGCTTTGTGCCTCCGTCCCCCAAGAGTAGCTGGTTGTGAGTTGCTGCTTCCCCGAGTGCGCCTCAGCCCCGGATCCCCCCCGCGGGACTCCAGCCGCGTGAAGGGCGCTTCGGCGCGTCTTCTATCCCTCCCGAGTGCGAGCGCGCCCCCCCAGATGTTGCGCCCGGTGCGGCCGGCCCCCCCTGCATCCCCCACGCTACGCCACTGCCTGGGATGAAGCAGAAAGACCTCTCTTGATGATGGGGATGAGCTCCTTCCTGCTTCATTCGGCCTTCTCCTCCTCTAATCTCCCAGTAGGGTAATATTTTGTTTTTCAAAATACTGATAGATTCATGTCCAGAAATGACTTAAGTGATAGTAATAGTGCCATTCAGGCATTTTGAAAGATGAACCAAGCCTCTGTATCAGGAAGCTACCCATCCTTGCTCAAGCCTTCCCCACCACAGTTTAAGGAAGATGGCTGGCAATGCCTTTTCTTACTGGTTGGTACTGCTGTTGGTACTGAGAGGAAAAATATATACCCAGGAATACACCTATACTTCCTCTTAAGCCAGTCTTATTTAACCTTGGCAACTTTGAGATATGTGGATTTCAAATTCCAGAATTCCAGGTATTAAATTCTGCCTTAAATTTTCCTACAGCAGGGCTTTTCAACCAGTGGTACGGGTACCACCTGTGGTACATTGGCACCTGGCAGGTGGTACGCGACCATCCTAGAAAAGTGGTAGCGGGGGAGGGGAATGAGCTGAACCAGTGGCAGCACCACAGAAGCCTGAGTGAGAGATGCTGGAGCTGCAGGGCTGTCAGGGCTCAGCGGAAGCGCCAGAATCAGCACCAGGCTCCAGCTGGAGCTCGGCGCTGATCCTAGCGCTTCTGCTGAGCCCAGAAGAAGCGCCGATCAGCTGGAATGTTGCAGCATCTCCAGGGTCTTGTGATTTACATTCAGATGCTTGGCAACTAATTCATATTCATGACGGTCACAGTGTCCCAGGGTCATGTGAAGTGACCAAAACCTGCTGTAACCACCCAGCAGACGGGGGGAATAAAAACCAAACTGTCCCACAGGGACAGGAGGAAGAGCGCCACCGGGCGGCCAGGCAGGTATCTTGCTTGGCTGTGGCTTGGGGGGCACTTTTTTCAGTGCCATTGTAACTTTGAACAGTCACTAAGTGAACTGTTGTTAGTCAAGGACTACCTGTAATTCATCACTTTTTTCCTCTCTTTTTTTGGTCATCAAGTTTTTGACACCTTGCTAGGCGAGCGGTGGTGCTCGGATGTTGCCATATCCTAAAAGTGGTACAATGGGTTAAGGTTGAAAAGCCCTGTCCTACAGGACAGTTGTAAGTGCAGAACAATGAATGAGCTTCATTACTGAGCTAGATTCCAGTTTGGTCATTCGGATAATATAATTTATGCGAGTGTCCCTTTCTGCTCATGCTATTGTGGTGGAATACCTAAGAGGTTGCCACAAAGTAGAGGGAGTCAACTTATTCTCCAAAGCACCTGAAAGCAGGACAAGAAGCAATGGATGGAAACTAGTCAAGGAGAGAAGCAACCCAGAACTAAGGAGAATTTCCTGAGAGTTAGAACAATTAATTGGTGGAATTGCTTCCCTTCAGAAGTTGTGGGTGCTCCGTCACTGGAGGTTTTAAAGTGGACAGCCATTTGTACAGGTTTTCCTGCTTGGACTAAAAGCGCTCCAAGGTCCCTTGCAACTCTGTTATTCTGTAATTCTGGTCTGAACAAACGACAGACTGTCAAATGAGATGAGTCTTCTTCACTTAGCCCTTGAAGTCACAACTGGGGATTTGCACTTGTAGCCAATTTTGATATATCCCTATGCCAGTGGCTTGTATCTATGGATAGGAAATAGGTTGTTTTGAGGCAATGAAAGTGGCAGTGTGTCACTGTCTTGTACCTTGTTTTTCCTTGGAAGGGACCCTAGCCTGACCCTGCCTTGCAGTTCCTTATATCTCTTTATAGCTGTATACAGACAAGATTAGAAACTCAAATATAGAACTGACGGCATGCCATTTGGAGTTTGCAACACAATGGAAATTTGCCATCATAACAAACACAAAAAGACACACTGAGAGGCTGACAGTTCTCTTAACTTAGCTCTCTTAACCTAACAAAACAAAAAAACCCAAGCAATGATTGGCTAAACCCAGGGTAGACAACCTTGGCCCTTTTATGACTCGTGGATTTCAACTCCCAGAATTCCTGAGCCAGCCATGCTGGCTCAGGAATTCTGGGAGTTGAAGTCCACGAGTCATAAAAGAACCAAGGTTACCTACCCCTGGGCTAAGCCTTGCAGTTCTTTCCACATTAGCAATAGCAATAGCACTTAAGACTTATATGCTGCTCCATAGCACTTTACAGTAGTACCGTATTTTCTGGCGTATAAGATGACTTTTTAACCCATGAAAATCATCTCAAAAGTTGGGGGGTCATCTTATACGCCCAGTCATCTTATACGCCAGAAAATAGTATATAAATCAACCGAGCGCCCCCGTTCTTGCAAAGCAACTTCAAGCCTCCTTAGTCCAGTCCTCCCTCCAACGTGACTCTCCCTTCCCACCCCCAAGAGCCTCTCAGCCCCTTCCCCTCCCCCTTGCAAACCCCAGACCCCGGGAGCTCTTGCGTCTATTCCAAAGGGTGGGTGGAAGGAAAAGCCCCTTTCGGCTCCGGCTTGGCTGCAAGTCAGCGAGCCTGGGAAGGCACGCCCTCCCCTCTCACTGTGGAGGAAGCAGGGCAGGCAGGCATCTGGCGGGAGCCGGCAGGGCAGTCCTGCGCACACGCACACTCCCCAGCTCCTAAGAAGTCCTCGGGGAGCCATGGCAGGCACCTCACGCTCTTCCCTCTTGAAGCAGCATCGGTGGAGCCGTCCGGCGTCGGGCGTGAGCCGGCAGGGCAGTCCTGCACACGTGCGCACTCCTGGCTGCTAAGGAGTGCTCCTTAACAGCCGGGGAGCGCGCGTGTGCGCAGGACTGCCCTGCCGGCTCCTGCCCAACGCCGGACGGCTCCACCGATGCTGCCTCAAGAGGGAAGAGCGTGAAGCGCCTGCCATGGCTCCCCGAGGACTCCTTAGGAGCCGGGGAGCGCGCACGTGTGCAGGACTGCCCTGCCGGCTCCCGCCAGACGCCAGCCTGCCCTGCTTCCTCCACAGTGAGAGGGGAGGGCGTGCCTTCCCGGGCTCACTGATTTTCCGGTGTATAAGACGAAAAATCTTGAAAATCATCTCAAAAGTTGGGGGGTCGTCTTATATGCCCAGTCTTCTTATACGCCGTAAAATATGGTATTTGAGAGATTTACAGAACATATTGCCCCCCAACAATCTGGTCCTCATTTTACTGATCTCAGAAGGATGGGACGTTGAGTCAACTTTGAGCTGATTAGGATCGAACTCCTGGCTATGGACAGATTTTGCCTGCAAAGCTGCATTCTAACCATTGTGCCACCTTATAGATTCACCAACGTATAAAAATGTCCATGTTCCTAGGGTGCTGATGCCCATATAAATTGAAAATTAGTCAACATGGCCTGTTTAAATTACATTCAAGTTGAAGGTTGAAGAACAGAAAGGCTAGTCATCTGGAAGACCCCTGTGAGTGCCTTAAGGCATTAAAATTTTTTTTAGTAGTTCTTCTCCACCAGGTTGGTGAGATTGGGGGTGTCTAGGATAGCCCTTCAGATGCATTGAGACTACAAATCCAAATATTCCTAGGCAGAATATTCTAAGACATTTGGATGGTATCAAATTGGCAAAACCGACCTTGTAACATTGTGGAGGCTCTCAAAACCTCATTTGTGCTCACATGTTTGGGTACGGTGTTAATTGATTAGGAGATTGGAATTCTTGTTTGGCCATGACTTCCAATCTTTTATTGTTTCCCATCTCATTGTACAATTGACTTCCTTCTGAGCTTTCAAGCTGGGTGGAAGAGATTATCTAGAGCCTTTTCTTGTCTGAGCTTTTCCCTGAGGAGCCACTGTTGTGGGCAAGGTGATTCTCAGGTTCACTGGAGCAAAACCTCCCACCAGGTGCGAGCCCACAACTCTTCTGTTGTGGTGGGCACCACCCTACTCCATTTCCGCTCTGCAAAATTTTCCCTTCTATTCAAAGAGCTCAAGCATCTTAGTGTTCCAGCCCACTTCCCCTTCACTCTGCTATGTCCCACAAAAGGATATGAAAGATTGAGAGCATTTTCTCTCTCCTCCAGATGTTCACGAGGCAGAAATTTTGCCTTAGGAGGACTGACCTTCTGAAGTGATTCTGAAGTAGATTCTGAATGTTCTGAAAAGGCCATGGTTGTCTGATTAATTGATTATGTGCTATCAAGTCATTTACAACTTCTAGCAGCCACATAGTTTTTCTCCGTTATGATCTGTTTCTAACCTGGTCTTTGTCACTGTGTAAGAAATTTTATGAACTGGAATAGCCATAGCAACAAACCAACCAATGAGAACTGTTTTTGATTAAGACACAGTATTGGGCTTATTTTTGCACTGGAAAGCTGTAAAACTCTAACAATCTTTTGGTCTTCCAATGGTGCCACCATCACCATTGCAACTGAATCCATTCATTTTGCTCTCCTTCTTCTTCTTCTTCTTCTTCTTCTTCTTCTTCTTCTTCTTCTTCTTCTTCTTCTTCTTCTTCTTCTTCTTCTTCTTCTTCTTCTTCCTTCTTTCTTCTTTCTTCTTTCCTTCCATCTATCCTAGCATTACAGCCTTTTCCTCAGAGCTTGGTCTTTGCATAATGCAGTGGCGTAGCGTGGGGGGTGCAGGGGGGGCCGGCCGCACCGGGTGCAACATCTGGGGGGGCGCCCATTAAGCTCGCCGGAGGGGGACGATTCCGCTTCGCCGAGGGTCGGTGGTAGTGGGGGGACGGCAGCCGGTCAAGCCCGGCAACGCGTCCGATCCTGCCGCCGGCACCGGCACCTCTCCGTCCGCCGACGCCCCGTTGGGATCAGGCCAAGGCGCGTTGGGACGGGGCAAAGAGAAAAGCAGCGTCGCTGCCGCCCTTTCCGTGCCGGATTCGCACCCGGGGCCAAAAAAAAACAAAAAACAAAGGCGCCAAGGAGGGCCCGCTCAGCGGCGGTTCGGAAGGCCCGAGTGGGCTCTGCCGCTTCGTCTCCGCGATCGCACGCGAAGCCAAGCTGGGGATGGAGGCAGCCGGCAAAGGCTCGGCTTATGAGCCTCGCGGAAGATCAGCCACCCACTCGCGGGAGGGGCGGAGTGGGACGCCGCAGTGTCCACGTGGCTCCGCGCCGTGGTTAATCCCCGCTGCACCTGCGGCTGCCATGGCGGGGGAAAAGGAACGGCGGGTTAAGTTTTCGAGGGACGAGTTACTCGCCTTTTTTTTATTTCCCTCCACCCCACCCCACCCCACCCCGCTCGCTTCTTTTTCCCCAGGGAATCTGAAGCTACTTTGCGCACATCAAAAGCCTTGAGTATTTGCTGCTGAACTCTGAAAATCGCTGACCCGAAGGCAGCCCTCTCAAAGCACCAATCCAAACTGAAGCGGGGGGGGGCAGAGATTCATTCGCCCCGACCCACCTTTATTCAGGGAGGCGTGCATCACAGGCCAATTTTTTTTATTTAGGGTTTTGATGAACAAACGACAAGGGGAGCAATAGTCGTCCCTGGCATTCCTTTAAGCCAGTGGTGTAGCGTGGGGGGGTGCAGGGGGGGCCGGGCGCAACATCTGGAGGGGCGCATTAGATGCATTTTACTTTAATTACATCAGTATTTTCATAACAAACAATACATGTGCTTAGGGGGTAAGGGTTTCTTTAACTAATCTTGTGGAAGAGACTCGAGTGTTAAAATCCACGGGTTAGGGGGCGCAAATTACTTGCCTTGCCCCGGGTGCTGACAACCCACGCTACGCCACTGGCACAATGTGTCCAAAGTAGAATAATTTGAGCATGGTCATATGTGCCTCAAGTGAGAACTCTAGGTTTGATTGTTTGAGGATCCATTAGTTTGTTTTCTTGGCTGCCCATGTTATTCTGAAGAGTCTTCTCCAACACAAAAGCTCAAAGTATCAATACTGAGGGGTCCTTGGTTTTCTTTGAGCTTGCTTATTTTCTTGTAGATGTTTCATTACCCAAACTAGTTAACATCATCAGTGCTAGTCATGATGATGTTACTTTGTTTGGGTAATGAAACATCTGCAAGAAAATAAGCAAGCTCAGAGAGTACCAAGGACCTCTCATTTCAACCCTGAGCTACAAATATTCTCATTTATTACTGTCAATATTCTTCCTATCCTGCTTCTTCAAAGTTAATGTTCATGAATAGTTATTTCTTTTGTCTTTGTTTGGGGACCTTTTCTCTGAGTGCCTAGTTTAGTTTAGTTTAGTTTTATTAAATTTTTATACCGCCCTTCTCCCTAGGGACTCAGGGCGGTGAACAGGGCAGATTATAAAAGTACAAAACTACAAAAGTTAAAATAGAATTAAATTAATGCCCAAGATAAAACAGTAAAATATACAAATATTTAAAAACCCAAATTAACTCCCCATCAGGCCAGGCCAGCTTGTTCAAACAGGTGGGTCTTTAACCCGCGCCGGAAGGAGCGGAGATCCGGTGCCATCCGGAGCTCCACCGGCAGTTCATTCCATAAGGCCGGGGCGCCCACAGAGAAGGCCCTCCCCCTGGGGGCCACCAGCCGGCATTCTCTGACTGGAGGCACCCTGAGGAGGCCCTCTCTGTGGGAACGCACAGGGCGGAGGGGGGTTGACGCCGGCAGCAGGTGGTCCCCGAGGTATTCCGGACCCATGCCATGTAGGGACTTAAAAACCGTCACTAAGACCTTGAACCTCACCCGGAAGACAACTGGTAACCAATGTACACAATCTAGTGTTGTGTACTGGGTTCTTTTCTTGAATGAAGAGGCGAATGAGTTCAGGCAGGAACATGCTTTTATTGTAGAGCAGGAACTGAACTGAGAAATAGGGCTGCGAATGCAGCTATTTATACCCTGGACTCTAGGTGGCGGCCAATAGGTTTAAAGCAAACTATTGCCACCCTAGAGGCAGCCAATGACAGCTCCGGAGACGGGTTGTCTGAGGAGATGGGAGCCGTTAGACAGCTCCTTGCTTAAACAACCTTCCACCATTCAAACCCACTGTGGTACACTCAGTAAAACAAGGCCCAATACATTACACCTAGATAGCTCAACTGTCTAATACAGTCTGGGACTGAGGCACCATTTACTGTTCTAGATTTCAATATCTTAACTCACCTTGTACCAATATCTTCATTGCTCTTCTTTGTAGTCAGTTCTTCAATATCATTCTTGCACTTCTTATAGAAATGGCTAGTGTTTGTTAATAGCAATAGCAATAGCACTTAGACTTATATATTGCTTCATAGTGCTTTACAGCCCTCTCTAAGCATATTGCCCCCAACAACCTGGGTCCTCATTTTACCGACCTTGGAAAGACGGAAGGCTGAGTCAACCTTGAGCAGGTGAGAATCAAACTGCCGAACTGCTGGCAGCCAGGAGTCAGCAGAAGTTAGCCTGCAGTACTGCATTCTAACCAATGCGTCACCACGGCTCAAGTTGGTAAAATAAAAGTTGGTAAAGTTTAAGTCGGTAAAATAGAAAGTTGAAAGGCTGCAGTTCTGTTCTATACTTTACTGTGCTGAAAAATAGTTGGAAGTCAATTCTTTTTTTCTTTCCCCCTGTACCTACATATTTCGTTCCCCTTTCTTCCCCTTTTCCTCTCAACTTTATTTTCATTTTATATTATGTAATATTAATATATATATATTTAAAATTCTTCTTGTGCTGTGGTTCTCTAGCTGCCTCACCCTTCTCCTCTTTCCCAACCACTGGAATCAGATCATTAAAATCCTCTAGTCTTATCAGAACAATTACCCCAAAAGTAAATCTCACATAAGTTTGAAACTGCCAAGCTAGCTTGAAGGGAAAATTTGTCTGAGGTAAATTTTGATCACTGACAAATTTCCAGTCCAGGTCTCGGTGCACGATGAGAAATCAAACAGAGGTTTATAGCTGTGGGTGTGGTTATAAAACAATTCTTAGATGTTGAATTGTTGGGCTGCCAAACCAATTACATATATTAAAAGCCTAGGTATTCATAACTCTGTTATAAAAATCAAGCTTTTTCTGACTATCTCCCTGCAACAATAACTGAAACCTCTGGCAGAAAGGAGATCTTATTCAGAGGGCTAGACCAGGGGTTTTCAAGCTGTCTTTTGTAGAACAGGTAGTCCTCAACTTACAACAGTTCATTTAGTGATTATTCAAAGTTACAACAGCACTGAAAAAAGTGACTTATGACCAGTTTTCATGCTTACAAACGTTGCAGCAGAGTCAATGGGGGAAGCCAGATTCACTTAACAATTGTGCCACTAACTCAACAGCTGCAGTGATTCACTTAATAACTGTGGCAAGAAAGGTCATAAAATGGGACAAAATTCACTTAACCAATCTCTCGCTTAGCAGCAGAAACTTTTGGTTCAGTTGTGGTCGTAAGTTGAGGACTACCTTTACCCTAACTTTCAGTGAGAACATGATGGGTTTTCAGGACAGATTAAGGGAGACATTCAATTCAAACACAGACAATTTGCCATCCCTAAATCATTGCCTCTTGGTTGGCTTATCCGCTGATTTTTTTTTTTCTTAACAGGTTTTATTGCCTGAAAAAGTTTGAAAATCCCTACCTCAGGAATAAGCAAACTAGAGGTACAAAATGTGAGGTAGGGTGAAAGACGTCTTTCACCCTACCTCAGATAAGCAAACTAGAAATACGGGAATGGGCCATCTATGCTGGCTAGGGAATTCTGGAAGCTGAAATCCATACATTTTAAAGATGCCAATCTGTTTTTATCATTCCACATAGAGAATTCTGCTTTGGAGGGGATGTTTGGCATTTGGCGTATATATTTTTATTGTCAAAAGCATACCCCTTCTGCTTATCTGAGCACTCCTACAAACTGCTGTAAGCAATTAAACAATATGAATGATAGCACACAATTCTGTGTAGTCGCCATCAATATTGGAAAAAACAACAACTAGTGGCATTAAAATAATTATTACATTTGGTGAAAAAGAAGCTACAAGTTACTGTATATAAACAGAGAGCAAACCTCACACTAGCACTGATAAAATTAGCTAGTCAGATAATGAAACATCTGCAGTCAAACAACTAAGCTCAGAGAGAATTCACAGTTCAACCCTGAGCTACAGATATCCTGTTCCAGGGCTTTTCAACCTTTTCACCCATTGTACCACTTTTAGGATATGGCAGGGTTCTTCAAACTTGGTCCTTTTATGACTTGTGGACTTCAACTCCCAGAATTCCTCAGCCAGCGTACCTGGCTGAGGAATTCTGGGAGTTGAAGTCCACAAGTCATAAAAGGACCAAGTTTGAAAACCCCTGGGATATTGCAACATCTGAGTACCACCAGTCGCCTAGCAAGGTGTCAAAAACTTGATGACCAAAAAAAAAATAATGAAAAAAGTGATGAAGTACAGGTAGTCCTCGACTTACAACAGTTCGCCTAGTGATTGTTCGAATGGACCTGAAAAAAGTGCCCCCCCAAGCCACAGCCGAGCAAGACACCTGCCTGCCCGCCCGGTGGTGCTCTTCCTCCTGTCCGAGGTTTTCATTGTTGTGAGCATTTCTGTTTAGGATTGGCAGCGGGGCTGGGGTGGAGGGTGTTTGGTTTTTATTACCCCACTATGCTGGGTGGTTGCAGCAGGTTTTGGTCACTTCACATGACCCTGGGACACTGTGACCAACATAAATATGAATCAGTTGCCAAGCATCTGAATGTAAACCACAAGACCATGGAGATGCTGCAGCATTCCAGCTGATTGGCGCTTCTTCTGGGCTCAGAAGCATCTGGATCAGCGCCGAGTTCCAAGTGGAGCCTGGCGCTGATCCTGGCGCTTCCTCTGAGCCCTGACAGCCCTGCATCTCCAGCCGTCTCTCGCTCAGGCTTGTGTGGTGCTGCCACCAGTTCAGCTCATTCCTCTCCCCTGCTACCACTTCTCTAGCATGGTTGCGTACCACCTGCCAGGTGCCAATGTACCACAGGTGGTACCCGTACCACTGGTTGAAAAGCCCTGTCCTATTCTATGGCAATTCTACAAAGAGTACTGAAGATTACTATATAACATAGAGTATATTACTAATTATAGTAATTAGTAATTTATAATGTATTTATAATCTATAATTAGTGATTGATAATAATTAATGACTATAATTTACTAATATTATTGAGATGAAACCAGAACTTTTCTTATTGGGAGATAGAGATAGCCAATCAGAAAAGAGTTACGGAAGATTAAGTTTATATACGATAATTGCCGCAAGATTATTATATGCACAAGGATGGAGGAACACTGAAATAATGGAGCAATGGGTTGTGAAGCTGACAGAACTAGCTGAGATGGAAAAACTGACCTGTTTTGTCAAGCACTAAAAATAAATACTTTTATTAAAAAGACTGGAAGCCCTTTATAGACTGTTTGCTGAAATAAAACAGTAGTTTGTGGATCTGATAACTGAAAAGGGGATGACAGGATTATTGTAACATTAAGGAGGAAGGCGGGATAATTAGTTTGCAAGTTCTTTTAAAGAAGGGCAGAAGTTGCTTTTCTCTTTTTTCTTTCTTTAACTGCATCCTCTTCTCCACTTTTTCATTTTCTCTTTTTTTTATATTCTTCTGTACATAATTATTTAATCTTTTTTAACTTCCCTTCATCGACTCCCCTCCGCCCTGTGCGTTCCCACAGAGAGGGCCTCCTCAGGGTGCCTCCGGTCAGAGAATGTCGACTGGTGGCCCCCAGGGGGAGGGCCTTCTCTGTGGGCGCCCCGGATTTATGGAATCAGCTCCCGGTTGAGCTCCGGATGGCGCCCGACCTTCGCTCCTTTCGCCGCGAGCTAAAAACATACTTTTTTGAACAAGCTGGCCTGGCCTGATGAGGGGATCGGGGGGGTGGGTTTGTTATTGCTATTTATTAGGTTTTAAATATGTATTTTAGTATGTGGGCATTTATTTAATTTAGTTTTAACTTTTGTAATTTGTATTTTTATTCTTGCCCTGTTCACCGCCCTGAGTCCTGCGGGAGAAGGGCGGTATAGAAATATTATTAAATAAATAAATAAATAAATAAATAACTTTTGTATGTATATTTTGATATTTATTGCCCTGTACACCGCCCTGAGTCCTTCGGGAGAAGGGCGGTATAAAAATTTAATTAATAATAATAATAATAATAATAATAATAATAATAATAATAATAATAATAATAATAATAATAATAATAATAGTCCTCAACTATGACTACAATTGAGGCCAAAATTGTTACGTGAGAAATTTGTTAAGTGAGTTTTGCCCCATTTTACGATTTTTCTTGCCCAATTTGCTAAGTGACTCCCTGCAGTTGTTAAATTAGTAACACAGATGTTAAGTGAATCCTCATTGACTTCGCTTGTCAGAAGGTCACAAAAAGGGATCACATGACTCTGGGACACTGCAACTGCCATAAATGTGAGTCAGTTGTCAAGCATAATGTAAATCACGTGACTATCGGGATGCTACAATGGTCATAAGTCCCAAAGATGCTTTTTCATGAGGCAACTGGACTTTAAACTCCAGCTGCCTGGTGGAAAAGCATCTTTGGGACCACTATGGCCTGGATTACCGAGACTCTCCATAGGCAACGGTCATAAGTGTGAAAAATGGTCATAAGTCACTTTTCTCAGTGCCGCTGCAACTTCGAAGGGTCACTAAATGAGCTGTTGTAAGTCGAGGATTACCTGTACTCATTTTTTACCATGTTAAAACTTTAATAATTTTTTTTAAAAATGACAATTGTATAATAATAATAATAATAATAATAATAATAATAATAATAATTATTATTATTATTATTATTATTATTATTGTTATTATTATTGTTATTATTATTTTATTTATATACCGCCCTTCTCCCGAAGGACTCAGGGCGGTGAACAGGGCAAACATATAAAAATACAAAAATACAAAAGTTAAAAAGAATTAATGCAGAAGTTTGTTTTTCCCCTTGTTTTTTTCTTTCCAGTTCTGCTTTTTGGGAGAACTAAATTGGCATAGCTGGGTGAGTAGAATTAGGTTTTCCTTCTGGGGGTGCTAAATCTGCTGGAAGTTGATTGACTTGACCATTAGATCCCCTTCTTGACATCTCCTAATACCTGCACATCGGTCCCTTCTCCTGACCTGGTTAAACATGCAGTGGAATGGGGCCAGGTTTTACTGGTGAAAATTAAATCTGCAACTTCCCCTCCTTGAGGCAGACACATATTCGGGGCTATTTAGTTCAGTCTTGTGGCTGAGTGGAAACATCTGCTTGTCCACTTCTAGTTTGTGTGGTAGCTCTGCGTTTCCTGGTGGAAGCAGAAGTTTCGGCAAGCTTTTTTATTTTCTTTCGTCTGTCAGAAGCAGAAATGCCTCAGATCCCAAAGAAGGCGGAACATTGAAGGTAGACGCTCGAGTGTCTGGAATGGTGAAAGAACCCAAAACTTACAGAGGAGATTCGGTGGGATAAGGGGAAGAAGGTAAGAAGGGTCTAAAGAACTTCTGGAAGTTGACGGAGTTCAAGTGGGGCAACAACCGAGAAGGAGCTAGAAGTAAGATCAGATGACGGCCCAACGGTGGAAAGATTTGGTGAACGAGGAGGTGTGATTGTGCGTGCCTTCGAGTCAGTGCTGACTCTTGGCGATTGCCTAGAGAAGTCCCTGCGGTTTTCTTGGCAAGATTTCAGAACTGGTTTACCATTGCCTCCTTCCTACAACCGAAAGAGAAGGACTGACTCAAGGTCACCCAGCCGGCTTTATGCCTAAAATGGGACTAGAACTTATAGTCTCCAGGTTTCTAATCTGGTGCCTTCACCACTACACCAAAGTGGTATCTCGAATGAGGAGATACATGGCTTTTCATACAGCTGTGTTTATGGAGAGTATGTGAAACCAGGGATGTAGAACTGGTAGGATTTGCTCTTATGAGGAAGGGAACCCTGGTTGAATCTCTTACACATGGTAAATTATTGCTTGTGGAATGGACCCTGAATATTGCCACTCTGGGGATTGTGCTACTCTAGCAGACCCTACATGCCTGCTGTAGTAACACTATTGCTTGAATCCTTTAAAGCTTTTAAAATACCGTGTATGTGCCTTACCTCCGAAAAAGAGAACTGTGTGTTTTGTTGTAAGTGAAACTTCTTGGATTCTTCACTGGGATCAGTAACAGGAGAGAGATTTCCCTAAACTGATCTGTCCGTCCATTGGCATCTGGGGCAGGTTTCAGTGAAGGAAAAAGAAAGAAAGATGAAACACGTGTTGACATCAGCCCCAGCCCCGCATATAGAAAGAAAACAAAGATAGTATCAACATTTATGTATTTATTAAAGTCTACACTGCCCATGTTACGTAAGTACTCTGAAATAGTACGGGTCTCCTGCTCGAGCAGGACATGATAGCAGTGTTCCAATATCTAAGGGGCTGCCACAAAGAAGAGGGAGTCAAGCTATTCTCCAAAGCACCTGAAAGCAGGACAAGAAGCAACGGATGGAAACTAGTCAAGGAGAGAAGCAACCTAGAACTAAGGAGAAACTTCCTGACAGTTAGAACAGTTAACCGGTGGAACAACCTGCCTCCAGAGGTGGTGAATGCTCCAACACTGGAGGTTTTTAAGAAGAGACTGGCCAGCCATTTGCCTGAAATGGTATAGGGTTTCCTGCCTGAGCAGGGGGTTGGACTAGATGACCTCCAAGGTCCCTTCCAACTACTTCTTCTTCTTCTTCTTCTTCTTCTTCTTCTTCTTCTTCTTCTTCTTCTTCTTCTTCTTCTTCTTCTTCTTCTTCTTCTTCTTATTCTTATTATTATTATTATTATTATTATTATTATTATTATTATTATTATTATTATTATTATTATTATTATTATTATTATTATTATTATCTCTGTTATCCTGTTATTCTTTATGGTGTAAAACATTTAATTGGTGCTTTGGGTGCAATGCCAAAACAACTGGAGTACCACTTAAACACTATCAGCATTGACAATCTCTGTTAGTCAACTGCAAAAGGCAGCTGGAACAGCTGAAATCCCTCAGCATACTTTAAACACCATCAAACAACATTTGTCTATCCTAGGTCCTTGGGAAGGACTCGATAGGTGGATAAAAATGCCAAACCCTGTTTACATATCTAACTGTGCAACTAACCATAATAATAGTTATAAAGTATGCAGGGTGGTGTTGCGACCCACGTGTTATCATTTGCACTTTATGGTTCCTTCTGAGCCTTCCTCACTTCCATAAGTCTTCTTCTGACATTTGTTGTCTTTTCTTTGTTTCTCAGAAGTCTTCCCCTATAACGCTGGCAATGAGTTCAATTTTTGGTGGAAGATGTCAGAATGGTAAGTGCTGTTTCGCTTATATCTTTTGTGCTGTGAAATCTAACTTCTTCAGAAGAGGAATCCATATTCTAGAACTGAGGATTACAAATGATGACTTAATTTGCAAGTTGAAGCCAAGATTAAGCCAAGCTGCTCAACCACAATTCCTTGGCAAGTCATCTTGGACATCAGAATTTTGGAGACACATCTTGAGTATGATAACCCACTGAACATAATAGTTATAGGTGGTGGGGTGCTGTATATTGGGTGGCAAGGTAGCCTCTAGATTAGAGATTGAGCTTGCGCAGAATAGCATGATCGTGGTATATTGGCCAAAATTGATCAGCTTTGTGCTTACTATTATCAGGAAATATGTCACGAAACATGATGATGATGATGGTGATGGTGATGGTGATGGTGATGGTGATGATGATGATGATAATGATAATGATAATAATAATAATAATAATAATAATAATAATAATAATAATAATAATAATAATAATATTGGAAGGGACCTTGGAAGTCATCTAGTCCAACCCCTGCTCAGACAGGAAACGCTATACCATTTCAGACAAATGGCTGTCCAATCTTCTTAAAGACTTCCAGTGTTGGAGCATTCACAGCTTCTGGAAGCAGGTTGTTCCACTGATTAATTGTTCTAACTGTCAGAAAATTTCTCCTTAGTTCTAGGTTGCTTCTCTCTTTGATTACTTTCCACCCGTTGCTTCTTGTGCTTTGTGCTTTGGAGAATAACTTGACTCCCTCTTCTTTGTGGCAATCCCTGAGATATTGAAACACTGCTATCATGTCACCCCTCGTCCTTCTCTTCATTAGACTAGACATATCCAATTCCAGCAACTGTTCCTTATATGTTTTAGCCTCCAGTCCCCTAATCATCTTTGTTGCTCTTCTCTGAACTCTTTCTAGAGTCTCAATGTCTTTTTTACTCCGTGGTGACCAAAACCTGATGCAGTATTCCAACTGTGGCCTTACCAAGGCATTGCAAAGTGGTATTAACACTTCACATGATCTTGATTCTATCCCTCTGTAAATGCAGCCTAATACTTGTGGACTTCAATTCCCATAATTCATCAACTAGCCATGTGAGGATGGCTGATTAATGATTTTTGGAATTGAAGTCCACAAGTCTTAAAGTTGCCATGTTTGAAGACCCCTGATTTAGAATTAAGGATGAACAAAATGGCTAAAATGTGTGCCAGGTAATATGTATTGATGTAATCTAGATTGTGGTAGGTGCATATGGAAACAAGAATTAGTAGATTGATGGTAGTTCGATATTACAATTCAATGAAAAGTGATAATAAAAGAAACAGAGATGACTTTGGGGCAGACGTTGTGCAATATTCTGAATGAATGAGATCTGTGGGAAATAAATAGTTAGAGAAGGATATTATGAGACACAGCATAAAAAATGAATGGACCAATACCCAACTATGATGAAAATGGTTATTTGTTTGGTGAGCATCTACTGAGAAAAATGATCTACTGCTTTCAAGCAAAGGTGGGGAACTATGGCTCCTTTAAGGCTTGTGAACTTCAACTTCCAGAATTCTGAACCAGCCATGCTGGCTCAGGAATTCTGGGAGTTGAAGTCCATAGGTCATAAAAGAGCCATAGTTCCCCACCTCTGCTTTCAAATAAGTGACTTAAGCATAAGTCTATTGATACGTACACCTAGACAAGGATAGCAACTACATCTGAAAGTATGATGGCTGGGAGAATGCAGTAAAATTGTAATGTTGTAGCAAGAGGGGCTGGCGTAACTGGAGAAATGTTAAAATACGGAAGTGGTTTGCTTGTGCAGAGGCAGTGCTACTGGTGGAATGGGAGCCTGAATACTGTTCTTGTGTCTAAAACTATTGGAAGAATGTTATTTCCCCTTCTCTAAGAACTGGAAGCCAGAATGGGTAGCAAAAAAAAAAGGATTATTTCCCAGCATACCTTGCGTGGGAAACTCCTTGGCAGAATTCTGATTTAAAGAGTACAGAGGTCACCACGACCAAAATTTGAGAAGTGCCCTCAGAAAGGGATGCATGTGCAAAAGGAAGTTCACTGTACATTTCTTGACAGAAAAATGAGTGATAATATGAAGAGCCTTGAAATATGGAAAGTTTCACAAATGCAAAATTAGAGAGTTGGAATTTGCTTGCTGGGTGTGGCAAGGCTGGTATACGGTAAAAGGAAGTCATATGTGAGATAAATTTGGCAAACAGTTCAATAGTGGGCACAGACTAAGTCAAGGATGCCTTTGTGGTCGTTTGACATACAGTATTTATAGATAAAGGGATGCGGTGGATCAGTGGGTTAAGACGCTGAGCTTGTCGATCTGAAGGTCGGCAGTTTGGCGGGTCGAATCCCGAGTGCCGTGTAGCAGAGTGAGCGCCTGTTACTCGTCCCAGCTTCTGCCAACCTAGCAGTTCGAAAGCACGTAAAAAAAAATGCAAGTAGAAAAATAGGGACCACTACGGTGGGAAGGTAACAGCGTTCCGTGCGCCTTTGGCGTCTAGTCATGCCGGCCACATGACCACGGAGACGTCCTCGGACAAGCGCTGGCTCTTCGGCTTTGAAACGGAGATGAGCACCGGCCCCTAGAGTCGGAAACGACTAGCACGCATGTGCGGGGGAACCTTTACCTTTACCTTTACCTATTTATAGATAAATGTGTAAGGGCTGCTTGGTAAAAAAAATAAAATAAAAGAACTGACATCTGCAAGAGGCTCTACAAAGGAATCAGAACATTAAACTCTACACATTTGATTTAATTGGCATCAAGGTTCTAATTTCATATGCATATGAAGGGAATAATATTAATATTGACGTGAAAGCTATAATAATGTCATAATTAAATGATTAAGGTATTTATTTGCCTAATTTATTACATTGACTTAGTGCAATGACTGAAACATTAAATGAGAGCAATTTGGATATATATTTGAGTGGTGTAGTGTTCAGAATTATTCTCCATGCAAGATTATTTCAAACCTGGCAGGCTTTTTGGAACCCAAAGAGTCAGGATACCACCCAGAATGTGCTGTTGGAGAGATTGCCAAAAGTTGACCACAACAAAAACAAAGCCTCAATTTGTAACACAGCCCTAGTGTTTCAAAATATTCCCCTTTGGTCATGTTAACATGATAGATAGATAGATAGATAGATAGATAGATAGATAGATAGATAGATAGATAGATAGATAGATAGATAGATAGATAGATAGATAGATAGATGGATAGGTAGGTAGGTAGGTAGGTAGGTAGGTAGGTAGGTAGGTAGGTAGATAGATAGATAGATAGATAGATAGATAGATAGATAGATAGACAGACAGACAGACAGACAGACAGACAGACAGACAGATAGATGGATGATAGGTAGGTAGGTAGCAAACAAGTGCTGTTCTCTGCTCTGCATCCTTGTGCAGAGCTGCTGTGTTGTCCGTTCTCCATGAGACAGGTGACAGGGGACTGGCAGAGGGAGGCGGCGGGGGATGCTTGTGCCACCTGGTCACGGCGCAAGCCACGGGAGAGTTGTCGGAGGACAAGGAGGAGGCGGCTGTGCCCGGGCAGGTGATCCGCGAGGCGAAGCTTAAAGAAAGCCCCTCCAGTGGCGCACAGCAGCAGCAGAGCTGTTCACCATCACTCCCCCCTGGCTCCAAAATGGCAGAGGGGGATCAGGCCTACCCCACCCATCCCATCCACCTTAGCATGGCAGTCTGGCTCGGGAGGGGAGCAAAAGGTTGCCGATCAAGGAATGGCCTGGCAGGGGGGGGATGAGTTCCAGCACCTTTTTTCTTACAAAACCCCCCCACTGAATATTAATATGTTATTTATATGCAAGGGTGTAGGTTGATACATATGTTGTATAGAGAAGGACGAGGGGGTGGTGTGACACGATAGCAGTATTCCAATATCGCAGGGGCTGCCACAAGGAAGAGGGAGTCAAGCGATTCTCCAAAGCGCCCAAAGGCAAGACAAGAAGCCACGGATGGAAACTAATCAAGGAGAGAAGCCACCTAGAACTAAGGGGAAACTTCCTGACAGTTAGAACAGTTAACCAGTGGAACAACCTGCCTCCAGAAGCTGTGAATGCTCCAACACTGGAAGTCTTTAAGAAGAGATTGGACAGCCATTTGTCTGAAATGGTATAGGGTTTCCTGTCTGAGCAGGGGGTTGGACTAGATGACCTCTAAGGTCCCTTCCATCATCATCATCATCATCATCATCATCATCATCATCATCATCATCATCATCATCATTATTATTATTATTATTATTATTATTATTATTATTACATCATGTTTAAAATTGTGTTATGTATGTGTACACTTTGAGAGCAAGCAACTAAATTTCATTTTTAATGTGTGCCAATGTGCCCACCCTAAAAAAAATGACAACAAAGCTTATCTTATCTATCTTATCTATTCAATAATTACAAGTGTGAAAAATGGTCATAAGTCAGTTTTTTCAGGGTCATTGTAACTTTGAATGGTCACTGAATGAACTGTTGAAAATCAAGGACTAACCTCAATGAATTTTGGATTCCTTTGATGGAACAAAAATACCTAGCGGAATGCAGAGGGCACACCAGCTCTCTTGCATCATTCTTCTGAAATTCTTGTCCCCCCAAAATAAGGGGTCACATTCTGGGATGAGTCCATATAGAACACGAGACCTTTGAATGAACAATTTGTTAGCTTGGCCTTAGTCACTTCTATTAATCCAAAATTTTGTTGTAATTTTATGTCGCAAAGGCATGGAAAAGCAAAGCATAATGTAACATTTAATTTCGTTTCATTTTTAAATTATAAGTTGCCCAGAGCTTTTCTTTGAATTTGGGCAATCATATAAACTGAATGAATGGATGGATGGATTACAATAGATCAGGGGTGTCAAACTCAATTTCATTGAGGGCCGCATCATCATTGCGGTTGCCCTCAGGGGGCCGGGTGGGTGTGGCCTGGGTGGGCGTGGCCTACTGGGTGGGCATGGCCAGCTCTACATCGTTCTCATCAAGGGTGCCTATGGGGGCCTGGGCAGGAGTGGGACAGATCTGAGGGTCTCTGGCAGAAGGAGGGTCTCTGGTCCAGGGCCAAGGCAATGTGGGCCGTTCCCTCACTGTTTCCAGGATGGCTTCGCGGGCCGCATGAAACCACTTCGCGGGCCGGATCTGGCCCCCGGGCCTTGTGTTTGACATATCTGTAATAGATTTAGTGATGGAGACAAAGGAACCAAATTGCTCAGTCTTTCCTGATGAATCTATTTGTAGGATGTTTTATTCCTGACTGGGCAGTGCTTGTAGCAGCTGTGGTTGTCTTCTTGATGCTGCTGGCAATTGTGATCCTCTCCACATGTCTTTGCCGGGTCTGTAAAAGAGGTCAGTATCTCTTTTATTGGTGGGGGGACTCTTTATATATGACCAGATGGGGGATAAAATCGTTTGAAATGTAGAACACTTGTTTTTTCACTGATCAGTGGTCACAATGAGACCTCTTTTGTTCTTTTTCTGTCCTGAACTCCCTTTTTTAAGTTTTTGTAAAAAAAAAAAGGAACCAGGGTTTTTTCATGGAGTCCTCCGATAAAAAAAAATAGCCCAAACTGGAACAGTTTTCTTTCATCAGGATACTTTGGAATCGGAAAACTTATGTGCAGCAGATAAAAAGATTTCTAGCACCATTGAGGTAAATGTGTCATTCTCTCCTGACAGATTTTTAATAAGAAAAAAAAATGTGAAAAATGATTGGAAAACACAAAAGGATTAAAAACGGAAATTGTCAACATCTTGGTGATTTAGATCAGGCATGTCCAACCCACAGCCCATGGGCTGCATGCAGCTCTGTACAGCTAGTAATGTGCCCCCTTAAGATACAATAAAAAGGGACGCAGTGGCTCAGTGGGTTAGGACGCTGAGCTTGTCGATCAGAAGGTTGGCAGTTTGGCGGGTCGAATCCCGGGTGCCGCATAACAGAGTGAGTGCCCGTTACTCGTCCCAGCTTCTGCCAACCTAGCAGTTCAAAAGCACATAAAAATGCAAGTAGAAAAATAGGGACCACTATGGTGGGAAGGTAACAGCGTTCCATGCGCCTTTGGCGTCTAGTCATGCCGGCCACATGACTATGGAGATGTCCTCAGACAAACGCTGGCTCTTCAGCTTTGAAACAGAGATGAGCACCGGCCCCTAGAGCTGGAAACGACTAGCACGCATGTGCGGGGGAACCTTTACCTTTACCTAATTACATTATATACAGTATTTTAGATGTGATGTAAGGGAATTCCTTGTCACTCAATGAGGCCCAAGCAAGCCAAAAGATTGGACACCCATAAATCAGGGGTGAGGAACAATGGCCCTTTTATTGCAGTGATTCGCTTAACAATTGCGTCAAGAAAGGTTGAAAAATGGTGCAAAAATTACTATCTCACTTAGCATCAGACGTTTTGGGTTCAATTGCAGCCCTAACTTGAGGACTACCTGTATTGCTGATAATTGGAAGTAGATGCAATACATCATGGCAGAAAATTATATTGGGGAATTATATTTTAATATTATGTTTAAACCTGTATAAAAGAAGGCAAGTTGATATTCCTCTAGATTTGAAGGCAACTGCTTTTCATAGTAGCTGGAAATCACTTCAATATCTATCTATCTATATTTTTTTTAAAAAAATCTTCAGTAGATTCCTGATGAAGCTAATTTGGGTTAGAAATACATTTCCAAAGCAAAAATAGTAAGTGTGGCAGATTGCACTCAACTAATCTAAAATTTCTCACATGTACATGTAAATAACTGTGCCTTCTGATAACCTTTGATAACAGAACAGCTTTGCTGTCCGTAGCTGAAGACACCCGAATTCTAATCAGAATAATACTGTTTTTTTCCATCACCTTTTTGTCTTTGCAGTGAAGAAGCTAAGACTGTCACAGGTACGTATAGAGGGATTTAAGAGCTGGATGGGCAGAAGAGGGAGGTGGAATTTGAAAGACTTTGAAAACTTCCTGGCATCCCACTTTTCTAAAGCTAATGAAAAATTTGAAGAACGCCTCTTATCCCTGTCAGTGTGGGGTGATGAGAATTGTTGGAGTTGGGTGGTTATAAATTTAATGTTGATGGTGATGATGAAAACAAAGGAACTTTGAGGAAAATCTAAGGTTGGATTTTGCCCAGCTTTGGCATCACCTAAGGGTTTCTGTTCTTCCTGTTCTGCACCTTGTGGTGGTTGATGGAGGCAGAGGCCTGAAGTCCCAGATTAAATTTGACTTTTGGTTGCAGAAATTCACAGGGTGATTTTAAGCCAGGGGTCTTCAAACGTGGCCCTTTTATGACTTGTGGACGTCAACTCCCAGAATTCCTCAGCCAGGCACGCTGGCTGAGGTTTTCTTGGAGTTGAAGTCCACAAGTCATAAAAGGGCCAAGTTTGAAGACCCCTGCTTTAAGCATTGGCCCTCAGCCAAGCCAATCCCACAGGTTTTCTGATGTAGCAATAAAAAGAAGGGAGATTTTAACCTAACCGCAAGAGATTCCTTTGATTTATTTATTTATTTATTTATTTATTTATTTATTTATTTATTTATTTATTTAATGGGACTTATATGCCACCCTATCTCCCTAAGGACTCAGGGCGGCTAACAACAATAAAATACAAGTAAAATACAAATATTAAAATAATATTAAATATTAAATATTAAAATTAAAATTAAACTATTGATCCAATGGTCAAGAATATTTCCAAGCAGAAAGTTTCATGTTGCGGTGGATGAAAAAAATGGGTTTTTTAAATTAAATGCATGAAGCTTTGCAAGAGTTGGATAATCTTCCCCACCCTGCTCAAGATCTCACACACATTCACACTGAGAATGTCAACATTCTTCTGCTCAAGGGAACATCCAACTCTTTGAGGACCTCCAAAAGCTAGCAGGAATTATCTGTAGGTTGGGTTCTACCAAATATTTAGTTGGGGTTGTGAAAGATAACGTCCCTCTTATTCATGTACCAAACATTGGTGTGAGGGGACAGCATCTTCCAACAGACCTGGAAGAAAGACCCTTTAAAAGTGCAGGGCAGTCTATGTAGCAGAGATAATTCTGTCCTCCAACAGAAGAAAATGGATAAATGGAAGCTGTTTTTATTGTCCCTACAGATAGCAGTAGCACTGGCAATAGCATTTAGACTTATATACCAGTCCATGGTGCTTTGCAGAACTCTCCGGGTGGTTTCCAGTGTCGGCATACTGCCCCCAACAATATGGATACTCATGTTACTGACCTTGAAAGGTGGTAGGCTGAATCAACCTTGAGCCGGTCAGGATTGAACTCCTGGCTGTGGGGCAGAGTTAGCCTGCAATACTCCATTCTAACCACTGCGCCGCCACAGGTCACAGATATCTGTGATACACCAGCCCCAATCTCAGTTAGCCAAATGGTAGAGATGGATCTGGGCCATTTCAGTGAGAAGTACATAAGGTGAAAAGAAGGTCATGGGAAGGGGGGACAAAGAAGGCCAGGATCTGAAAAGGGCTGAAGGAAAGAAGAGTGAAGGTCTTTGCATCAATAGCTTGGGTTTAACCAGGAGAAAGGAGTTCAGCCAGCAGTGGGGGCAGGGCAAATTTGGAAGTTGGAGTTCTTCTTGTTCAAAGAGGTCAAACCGAGGTAAGAAAGGGAACATGACAGCAGGAGCATCAACCAAGGGGTGGGTGGCTCAGAAAAGTCAAATTGGCAGCCACAATAAACAGAGTAACAGAGCTGGAAGGGAGCTTGGAGGTCTTCTAGTCCAACCCCCTGCTCAAGCAGGCAACCCTATACCATTTCAGGCAAATAGTTGTCCCATTTCAAATGCCTCCAGGGATGGAGCACCCACAACTCCGGAAGACAAGACGTTCCTTCTTTGATTCTGTGATCAAAGCCCCACCTCATTTTATATGTGTGGAGATGCAGATTAAAAAAAAGAAAGAGAGAAGTAGCGCTTTAATTGTACAGCCTGGGTTGCCATTTTGACTTTTCAGACATCCCTCTGAAGAGCCCCTGCATGGAGCAGAAGAGAAATTCACAAACTGATTTACTCAACTGCAAAGATCTTCTAGCACCAAACTGTCTCTCCATCCTTTCCCCATTCCCCAGAGTGCCTCGGAAAACACCTACGAAGCCGATTTGCATTATGCCGAATTACAAAACCTCCCAGCCTCCGGCAAGGGTCAATGTGATGGGAGAGCCAACCTGGATGCTCAGAACAGTGACTACGCTACAGTGGCTGTGCTGAAAGACGATCCCAGCGAGGAAGATTTTGGCAGCCACCAACAAAAAGAGGACAGTGGGGTAGAGGATGGGGTGAGGGATGACCAGGTTTGTGTAGAAGCTGAATCAGCTTCATGTGACTTGGAATAAGGGAGTCAGCCAAGGAACAGAAGCTTTGGGTGTTCCAAATGGATGGCAAAAGTCTCTTGTGCTAACATTTTCCTTCTTGAGAAGCCCAATTCTACAGCTATACAGGTAGTCCTCGACTTACAACAGTTCGTTCAGTGACCGTTTGAAGTTACAATGGCATGGGGAAAAGTGACTTATGACCCTCTTTCACACATACGACCATTGCTGCATCTCCATGGTCACATGATCGAAATTCAAATGCTTGGCAAATGACTCCTATTTATGACCTTTGCAGTGTCCCGGGGGTCATTATGATCACCTTTTCTGAACTTCTGACAAGCCAAGTCAATGGGGAAGTCAGATTCACTTAACAGCCCTGTTACTAATTTAACAACGGCAGGGATTCACTTAACAACTGTGGCGAAAAAATCATAGAATGGGGCAAAACTCACCTAACAACCTTCTCGCTTAGCAACAGAAATTTTGGGTGGTCAGTTGTGGTCATAAGTTGAGGACTACCTGTGTTGTTTATGCACTTTTAGTATATATTCAGATGTTTTCTGGAGGTATCCCTCCTTTGGGTCTCCGGCCATGATTTACAAATTGAATCAGTTGGGGTGAATCAGTTGAAGTGAAGAACTGAGTTATTTTCTCACAACACGTAGAATCATAGAGTCATACAATCATGGTGCTAGAAAGGACCACGGAAGGCTTCTAGCCCTACCATTTGCCCAGGGCAAGAAACGTAATAGCATCTCAGACAAATACTTGTCCAATTTAAAGCCAGATGGAACCTCCATGACGCCAGAAGGCAGGCCGTTTTATTGGTTAATGTCTCTCAGTCAGGAAATTCCTTCTTATTTCAAGTCCAGATTTTTCTCTATAAGCTTCCATGCATTGTGTTTGTCCTATTCTGCAGAGGGATGGAGAATAAATTCACCCCCCCTTTTTTCTGTGTCAACCCTTTAAATACTATATTGGAAAAACCTCTCCTTATCTTTCTCTTCTTTAGCCTAAATGTACCCAGTTCCTTTAGGGACGTGGAGGCTCAGTGGGTTAAGATGCTGAGCTTCTTGATCAGAAGGTCGGCAGTTTGGTGGGTCAAATCCCAAGTGCCGCGTAACAGAGTGAGCGCCTGTTACTCGTCCCAGCTTCTGCCAACCTAGCAGTTCAAAAGCACGTAAAAATGCAAGTAGAAAAATAGGGACCACTACGGTAGGAAGGTAACAGCGTTCCGTGCGCCTTTGGCGTCTAGTCATGCCGGCCACATAACCATGGAGACATCCTCGGACAAGTGCTGGCTCTTCGGCTTTGAAACAGAGATGAGCACTGTGCCCCTAGAGTCGGAAACGACTAGCACGCATGTGCAGGGGAACCTTTACATTTACCTTTACCCAGTTCCTTTAGTTATTCTTATGATTTAATCCAGGGATGGGGAACCGTGGCCCTTTTATGACCTGTGGACTTCAACTCCCAGAATTACTGACTCAGCATGGCTGGCTCAGGAATTCTGGGAGTTGGTCCATAAATCATAATTCCCCACCTCTGATTTAGTCCCTAAGCCCTTCACTTCCATCACTCTACTCTACTCTACTCTACTCTACTCTACTCTACTCTACTCTACTCTACTCTACTCTACTCCTGTACTCTATTCCAGGGGTCCCTAACTCCTGGTCCATGGCCCAGAACCGGGTGATGGTATGCCAACAACTGGGCTGCAGCATGCCAACAACCGGGCCGTGACATGCCAACAACCGGGCCGTGGCATGCCAGCAACCGAGCCACACAAACAAGCAAAGCCCCATCTGCGGGATGCAGGTAGCACACCAAACCATGCACCCATGAAAAAAACTCTCTCCACAGAACCGGTCCTTGGTGCCCAAAAGGTTGGGGACCTCTACTCTACTCTACTCTACTCTACTCTACTCTATTCTATACTTTCCCAGTTTGCAGGTGTCTTCATAGTCAATGAGGTGGCTATATTAAAAGGTAGTCCTCAACTTACAACACTTCATTTAGTTTGAAGTTAAAATGGCTCTGAAAAAAGTGACTTACGACTTTTCACACTTGCAACCCGTTGCAACATCCCATGTCACTTGATCAAAATTTAGGCGTTTGGCAACTGACTCATATTTATGAAAGTTGCAGGGTTTTGGGGTCATGTGATCCCCTTTTGCCACCTTCTGACAAGCAAAGTCAATGGGGAAGCCAGATTCACTTAACAACCAGGTGACTAATTTAATAACTGTAGTGATTCACTTAACAACCGTGACAAGAAAAGTCGTAAAGTGGGGGAAAATTCACTTAACAAATGTCTCAGCCACATAAATTTTGGGCCTGATTGTGATTGTAAGTCAAGGACTACTTGTACTGGCTGGGAAAGCATGGATTCAAAAGTTCAATCACTGGTAACGGGCTTGGATAAGGCATTTTTGATCACCTTCATCCATCATGCTATGAGTGGTAAGAGCATATGATCACTTTTGCGTATTCTTCTGAGCATTTTGTGTAAATATGATAGAAAAGGAGTATAGACATGCACTTTATGGAAAGATACTGCTGGAATTCGTTCTGTACTAATGCTGTAATTAGTCACGGCCTTTTCTAGCAGACCACGGATTTAAAAAGTGAGAATCTCCGGAATTCAGAACTTCTTTGTTAAATTGCATTCCGCAGCTCCTTTTTTCATAACTGGAAGAAATACCCGACACACTATTGTCATTCCTTGGATAACAGCTGGCTGTATTTATTTTTATTTCATCACTGCCTGAAGGGACATTTGGAATTTAGTGATAGGAGAATCGTAAGAAGATACTGCAACAATCTCATCTAGTTTAGACTTCTGGTTTCCTGGTTCCTACAATGATCAACCTAATGCTTCAGAAGGCATTAGGGAGCAGTACGGAGAAATATACAGTCACCCTCTGATCTTAAAAGTATTGTATACTACATTGTGGTGCATTGGTATTAATAGCATTATCTTTCTAAATTTGTCCAAGTACCTTTGTAAATTTGTCCAAGTACGCGGTGGCTCAGTGGGCTAGGGACGCTGAGCTCGTCGATCAGAAGATCAGAAGGTCGGCAGTTTGGCGGGTCGAATCCCGAGTGCCTGTTGCTCGTCCCAGCTTCTGCCAACCTAGCAGTCCGAAAGCACGTAAAAATGCAAGTAGAAAAATAGGGACCACTACGGTGGGAAGGTAACAGCGTTCTGTGCGCCTTTGGCGTCTAGTCATGCCGGCCACATGACCATGGAGACGTCCTCGGACAAGCGCTGGCTCTTCGGCTTTGAAACGGAGATGAGCACCGGCCCCTAGAGTCGGAAACAACTAGCACGCATGTGCGGGGGAACCTTTACCTTTACCTTTCTAAAACCATTGAAAGTGAAAACTCTTGTTCCAGCCTTCTGACTTTTGATATCAAAATGTTGACCTTGTAAGGACCTGATGAGACGACTGTGGATTTTTCTAACAAAGATTCCAAAGTAAACATGACTACTTATAGGTACTGTGGATCTTAATTTATGGAAGCAGGGGGAAAGGATTTTTACTCAAGGAGCAGAATTGTTTGTACCGGTTCTACTTCCAATTTCCTCTTTATAAAATGAAAGGGATGTCTTCTGTCATCTACCAATGATTAAATTTATTAAAGGTTGAGTACTTATAACATGTGCTTAGAGTGCTATTTCCAGATGGAAATATTTTAAAACAGTCCAACCCCAGCAAATACCTCTGATAACAGTAGAAAAGTCTTGCAAAAGCTCCAAAATGCTTATTCCTTGAAGGTTTTCCTAAGAAGGTATGTATTTATCAAAATGGGATGACGGTTAAGCAATGCTGATGGAAACCACTGTAGCTTACACCCAAGTGGTTGTACCACAATTGAGCAGGCAAAACGGTCCTTCGTGGTATCAAATTATTATCTTAGAAAAAGTTAAAAGGTTAAGTTTGGAGGAAAATAAAAAAGTGCAAAACTCATTATTTGCGTATCTCTGTGGTGAAGAGTTAAAAAAATGATTGCAACACTATTCAAAGCAACTTACCAGCAACAACAAAGGAAGTGGCATCACTCACTGCTTTCAGAAAGTTATTCTCCCATTCTTCCTCAAACAGAGAAGACAATGAAAAAAATAGGAAATGGTTGCAGTTCCTCTCTGTTTCTCTGTAAGATTTTAAAATGCGGAAGAAAAAAAATTCAACACTCCTCCCCCCCCTCATTGTTTTCTTCCTACCTCCTCTCTTATACAAACAGACCTGGATGCACCCACATGTAATAATAATAATAATAATAATAATAATAATAATAATAATAATAATAATAATAATAATAATAATAATAATAATAATAATAATAATAATAATAATGAAGAAGAAGAAGAAGAAGAAGAAGAAGAAGAAGAAGAAGAAGAAGAAGAAGAAGAAGAAGAAGAAGAAGAAGAAGAAGAAGAAGAAGAAGAAGTTGGAAGGGACCTTGGAGGTCATCTAGTCCAACCCCCTGCTCAGGCAGGAAACACTATACCATTTCAGACAAATGGCTGTCCAGTCTCTTCTTAAAAACTTCCAGTGTTGGAGCATTCACCACTTCTGGAGTCAGGTTGTTCCACTGGTTAATTGTTCTAACTGTCAGGAAGTTTCTCCTTAGTTCTAGGTTGCTTCTCTCCTTGACTAGTTTCCATCCATTGCTTCTTGTCCTGCTTTCAGGTGCTTTGGAGAATAGCTTGACTCCCTCTTCTTTGTGGCAGCCCCTGAGATATTGGAACACTGCTATCATGTCACCCCTCACCCTTCTCTTCATTAAACTACACATACCCAATTCCAGCAACCGTTCCCTATATGTTTTAGCCTCCAGTCCCCCAATCATCTTTGTTGCTCTTCTCTGTACTCTTTCTAGAATCTCGACATCTTTTTTACATCGTGGTGACCAAAACTGGATGCAGTATTCCAAGTGTGGCCTTACCAAGGCATTGTAAAGTGGTATTAATACTTCATGTGATCTTGAAGTTAATGCAGCCTAGCACTGTTAATGCAGCCTCTGTTAATGCAGCCTAGCACTGTGTTGGCTTTTTTGGCAGCTGCAGCACACTGCCGGCTCATATTTAAGTGATTGTCCACTAGGACTCCGAGATCCCTCTCACAGTTACTATCGAGCAAGTTACCACCTATACTATACCTGTGCATTTGATTTTTCCTGCCTAAATGTAGAATGTATTCAAAAGTTAAAGCCAGGTGTTCTTCATGAGCTGCTCCACACAAACATGGAGCAATAGGAGGCTGAAAAACTTTTCCCAAAGGTGTTTTTTTCCCAAGAGGCAACTGGATTTGTTTTTCCTTGAAGATGTTTTGCTTCTCATCCGAGAAGCTTCTTCAGCTGAACTGAACTGAATTGAATGAACTGAAGAAGCTTCTCAGATGAGAAACAAAACGTCTTCAAGGAAAAACAAAGAAAGTCCAGTTGCTTCTTGAAAAAGCACCTTTGGGAAAACCATGTCCCCTGGGTGACTGAGAATCTCCATAGACATTAATTGAAAATGTTTCTTTGGCTTAATCGACAAAGTCCACATATTAGTTATGGACACCTGGAAGATGGAGTTAAGTATACATATAACTCTTTTAGCTGACCTTCTCTTCGCCATTAGGGATTGTAATCGCACATTGTGCTAAGTCATGATTTTTTAAAATCCTACTTTGTTCAAGAACGAAACAGAAGGCTTAATACTGGCTGCTCAAGAACAAGCACTACAAACTAATGCCATGAAAGCGAAGATACAAAAATCTACTGACAATCCAAATTGCCGACTTTGCAACGACAAAGTTGCAACACATTTAACATGTGAGTGCAGCAAAATTGCGCAAACTGATTACAAAGCTAGACATGACCGAGTTGCTAAACTAATCCACTGTGTCTGAAAAGTCGTGGGAACATAGGGTGGAAAAAGTTGTTGAGAATGAGAGGGTGAAGATCTTGTGGGACTTCCGAATACAGACAGATCGCCATTTGGAACACAACACGCCAGATATCACAGTTGTAGAGAACCGAAGCATACAGTTGATTGATATCGCTATAGCAGGAGATGCCAGAGTTGAAGAAAAAGAACTGGAAAAAATTACGAAATACCGCGACCTGACCATCGAAACTGCGCGATTATGGATGAAATGTGCAACAGTGATACCCATTATCATCGGGGCACTGGGAACTATATCCAAAAACTTTGCAAAATACATCAAGAAATTGCAACTTCCTGCAATAACTCCAGCAAAGCTACAAAAAACTGTGCTACTCGGAACATCTTACATTTTAAGGAGATACCTGGTTGATACCTAGGATGCTGGCAGCAACCTGTGTCAACCATTAGTGCCAGTCAGTTTGAGTGTTCAGTTGACTGAGTTTTATGTTTTATGAATAAAAGCTTTATAATGATGATGATGATGATGATGATGATGGAAGGGAACTTGGAGGTCATCTAGTCCAAATCCCTGCTCAGGCAGGAAACCCTATACCTTTTCAGACAAATGGCTGTCCAGTCTCTTCTTAAAAACTTCCAGTGTTGGAGCATTCACAGCTTCTAGAAGCAAGTTGTGCCACTGATTAATTCTTCTCATTGTCATTCTCCTTAGTTCTATTGCTTCTCTCTTTGGTTAGTTTCCATACATGGCTTCTTGTCCTGCCCTCAGATGCTTTGGAGAATAGCTTGACTCCCTCTGCTTTGTGGCAACCCCTGAGATGTTGGAACACTGCTATCATGTCCCCCCTCATCCTTCTCTTCATTAGACTAAAGGTAAAGGTAAAGGTTCCCCCGCACATGCGTGCTAGTCGTTTCCGACTCTAGGGGCTGATGCTCATCTCCATTTCAAAGCCGAACAGCCAGCGCTTGTCCGAGGACGTCTCCGTGGTCATGTGGCCGACATGACTAGACGCCAAAGGCGCACGGAATGCTGTTACCTTCCCACTGTAGTGGTCCCTATTTTTCTACTTTCATTTTTTACGTGCTTTCAAACTGCTAGGTTGACAGAAGCTGGGACGAGTAACAGGCGTTCACTCTGTTACGCGGCACTTGGAATTCGATCCGCCAAACTGCCGACCTTCTGATCGACAAGCTCAGCGTCCTAACTCACTGAGCCACCGCGTCCCTTCAGCCACCGCGTCCCTTTCATTAGACTAGACATACCCAAATCCAGCAACCATTGCTTATATGTTTTAGCTTCCAGTCCCTAATCATCTTTGTTGCTCTTCTCTGTACTCTTCCTAGAGTCTCAACATCTTTTTTTACATCGTGGTGACCAAAACTGGATGCAGTATTTGAAGTGTGGCCTTACCAAGGCATTGTAAAGTGGTATTAACACTTCACGTGATTTTGATTCTATCCCTCTGTTAATGCAGGCTAGCACTGTGTTAGCTTTTTTGGCAGCTGCAGCACACAGCTGGCTCATATTTAAGTGATTGTCCACTAGGACTCCGAGATCCCTCTCACAGTTGATACTATTGAGACTGTACCACCTATACCAGGGGTAGGCAACCTCGGCTCTTTTATGACTCATGGACTTCAACTCTCAGAATTCCTGAGTCAGTATGCTGACTCAGTATGCTGAGTCAGTATGCTGACTCAGGAATTCTGGGAGTTGAAGTCCATGAGTCATAAAAGAGCCGAGGTTGCCTACCCCTGACCTATACTATACCTGTGCATTTAGTTTTTCTTGCCTAAATGTAGAACCTTACATTTTTCACCATTGAATTTCATTGTGTTAGATAGCACCTGATATTCAAGTCTGTCCAGATCCTCCTGTATCTTAAGCCTATCTTCTGGAGTATTGGCTATTCCTGCCAGCTTGATGTCATCTGCAAATTTGATGAGTTCCCCATCTATCCCCTCGTCCAAATCGTTGATGAAGATGTTGAAGAGCACTGGGCCCAGAACAGAGCCCTGGGGCACCCCACTACACACTTCCCTCCATGTAGATGTGGTTCCATTGAGGACCACAGGCTGAGTATGGCCGGTCAACCAGCTACGAATCCATCTGGTGGTGATGCTATCTAACCGACATTTTTCTATCTTATCAAGTAGAAGGCTGTGGTCTACTTTATCAAATGCCTTACTGAAATCCAAGTAAATTATATCCACAGCATTCCTCTGGTCCACTAATGTTGTCACCTGGTCAAAAAACGCAATAAGATTTGTCTGGCATGATCACTACCTCCATTTCTTCTCCATCTATTTGCCAGGAATTGAGAGGGCCGGATGTTATGATCTTGGTTTTCTTAACATTAAGTTTCAAGCCAACTTTTGCACTCTCCTTCTTCACTCCCAACAAGAGGCTCTTTAGTTCCTCTTAATAGACATATTTCATCCTAAACATTTTTAATTGACGGATTTCCATTTGGAGAACGAAGATTTGGTAGAGTGTGTATTTTTTTTAGAGAAAGCATTCTTTTCTTTTTCTTTTAACTTTACTTTGATGCCAAATACTTCTCCTCCAATGCTGTAGGCTCCAGAACCCCACAGAGACCCTGCCCACCCAAAATTCCCACTGTATTATTTTTTTTGTAAGACTATTATTGACCTGAGTGCTGTAAATTTTAATCAGCTTGGGGTGAAAGACCTTTTGCAATTATGACTATGAGCTCAGCAGACTTTGAGAGATATAATAAGCCAAGCAGGGAAGTTAGAACTTACTTAAAGAAAGGAAAATGCGAAAACATTTGCATAAAAAAAATGACTATTATTACGCAAATGATACATTTCTGATGCCAAAAGTAGAGGAGGAAATGTCTCAACTAAAAAAAACCCCACCTGTAATTATTCAAATTATATACATATTTAAAGCTGACTATTCAAAACCATTTGGACTCAGCAAGAAGTTTGTAGACATTTCTATCGGCTATAAAATAACTAGGTTTGTATTAATTTATAGGAAGGGGAAAAGGGTAAGACCTCTGGATGAAGTTGACTGCATTAGACCCCAGGACATCTCCAAATACTTTTATGCACATCAGTTTCAAGATCCGTGAAGCACACTCTTGAATTGATAGAGACCCCCATTCTTAAGCCAGTAGCCATTTTCATAGCTAATGCTAAATCATCATCATCATCATCATCATCATCATCATCATCATCATCGTCATCATCATAAGTTGGATGGGACCTTGGAGGTCATCTAGTCCAACCCCCTGCTCAGGCAGGAAACCCTATACCATTTCAGGCAAATGGCTGTCCAGTCTCTTCTTAAAAACCTCCAGTGTTGGAGCATTCACCACCTCTGGAGGCAGGTTGTTCCACTGGTTAATTGTTCTAACTGTCAGGAAGTTTCTCCTTAGTTCTAGGTTGCTTCTCTCTTGGGTTAGTTTCCATCCGTTGCTTCTTGTCCTGCCTTCAGGCGCTTTGGAGAATAGCTTGACTCCCTCTTCTTTGTGGCAGCCCGAGATATTTGAGCACTGCTATCATGTCACCCCTCACTCTTCTCTACGTTAAACTACACATACCCAATTCCAGCAACCGTTCCCTATATGTTTTAGCCTCCAGTCCCCCAATCATCTTTGTTGCTCTTCTCTGTACCCTTTCTAGAGTCTCATTGTTTTAGCCAGTTTGTTGGACAAGCTAGATTCAGTCTCGCAGACAACTCAGTTGCTATCCTAAACTCTATTGTGGCATGGTCAAGGCAGAGTGCTACAATTACGATGGGTAATTATGGCTTGAGTTTGATTAGCTCACCTTAATCACAGTCCACGTTTCATTCAAAAATAAACTAAGGGTTACTTAGTTCTTAATTCTTAAGCCTCTAGGAAAGTGATGTGGGATACAAGAATAGCTGTAATGTGGAGCTACTCCTCCAACCACCAACTTCTCTACTGGCCCTACTTTGTTCTTCCTCCAAAGGAGTATATGAAATGCACAGAAGACATTACCCTTCAATTCATGTCAATTAAAAAACAGGATCCACGAACACCAACTGGCAAACACCACGATCCCAAATACTGAATCTCTACCCACGCCGACATCAAACAGCACTAGTTTGATTGGAGCCACACAAAAGTCATCGGCCACGCTACCACCCGCCACACTCACGAGTCCATCGAAGCCTGGCATTCCACGAGCAATTCCATCAATAGACACATCAACCTACAACCAATGTATGAACCCCTCAGGATCCAAATCAACCACACACACAGCCAGCCAGAGACATCACCGACCCTCAACCAACCCATGCAAGGCCCCTCCCCCCACTAGCAGTTCATCTCCCAATGACCCTGACCTGGTGTAACCTCCCCATCACAGAATAGAATAGAATAGAATAGAATAGAATAGAATAGAATAGAATAGAATAGAATAGAATAGAATAGAAGAATAGAATAGAATAGAATAGAATAGAATAGAATAGAATAGAATAGAAGCTGGAAGGGACCTTGGAGGTCTTCTAGTCCAGCCCCTTGCTCAAGCAGGAGAACCTATACCATATCAGACAAGTGAGTGTCTAGCCTCTTCTTAGAAACCACGATTTCTGAAGACAAGCTGTTCCACTGGTTATCCATCACGAGCCTCTCACCGATGACTCACACCTGACCCATCACAAGACCTTCACTTGACACACCCTCACCTGGAGCCCTTACAAACATAAGAACACTGCCATTGACATCCCCTGAACTCTGCTGAAGCTGCCATCTAGCCTGGTAATGAAACATTCGGAAAACAACCCACAAGCTCAGAGAACAAGCCTTCACCCTCATCCTACACCCGAGCGACAGATATTCGCCATTATTGCATTTAACCTTCTCTCTGAACATTGTGGGCTTCTGTTCTTGTGTAGAAACAAACAAGTAACCAAGCAAGCAAGCAGCAAGTAGGAAACACTGCCAATGTTGCTGACATATTATCCAAAGAGAAAGGAATCAATCCATACGTGTGGTCACACGTTCCATGTTCGATCCTCTTCAGCACTGGAATCTTGGAACAAACTCTCTGAGCATTTGTGGCTTGTTGGATTAATTCCAGATTGGTTTCCCTGAAATTAACTGCCCTAAATCATATCGAGGCTTATTCACTGACTCTCCTCTGCAGAAAAAACTCTAGCCAAAACTAATATTGCACTGAGATGAACTTACACCACATTTTGGAACAACGTGCTGCGTGAATCAAAGGAGCTGGACAGTTTCTAAAATGGAAACAATTTAATTAATTAAATAGTTTCCATTTTAGAAACTGTCCAGCTCCTCCCATAGAGCAACTCTAGGCAGTTTATGATTTATGGGTGATGCAGGTTAAAACCAACACGGCTTGGGATGTGTGAATGCAGCCAGCATGGTGGAATATAAATGCTGAAACTGCCCAGGTGTCATCATATATATAGGTTGCATATGTTAGTCTAAATGGAGTTACGAGTAGTCCTCGCCTAATGACCGCAGTTGGGACTGGCAACTCGATCACTGAGACATCATGTGACCACAATGGACTTTCAACCCGCTGCAGTCATTAAGCGAGACGTCACACGATGGTAACTTGTGACTTACTGCTGGCTTTTCCATTGCTTGCTGAACGCCAGCTGTGAATCTCATAACGAGAATCACATGGCCAATGGGCTGCTGTGATTGTTGCAAATGCCCACTGGTTGTCAAGTCCCTGAATCTGGAGCCCACGATTATAGGGACACTGTGGTGGTCATAAGTGCAAGGATAGGCTGTAAAGGTAGTGTTTATAACTTCAAACATTCGCTAAACAGGGCAATAATTAAGTGAGATTATCTGTAATGTGAGCATCAAACAAAGTGCCAGTTGGAGGGTGTCAAGATTGGGATCTATAATCCCCTGGTTGCTCAGTGGAAACACCTGATCTGCAATCAAAAATTGGAGGCAAGGCTCCTATGTAACCCAGCATCTCATTTTTGTGAGAAGTCTCCGAGTGTGCAGGCTAGATTGTCCCGACTTCCCTCCAATCACTGGTTCAGTTTTTGCTACAGGCTCTGGTATCATGTCCCAATAGGCAGATAAGCCTCAACTCATGACCATACTGGACTCTGCAATTTGGCCATAAGTCATGTTGGTTGTAAAGCAGGTCACCATGTAACCAGACTTGATTTTATGTTCTTTTGTGCAGCAATCATTAAGTGAAGTGGGGGTTGTCAAGCAAACAGCAAAAACATCATAAATCAGTGTCATGTGACAACATTTTGGGTGCTTGATAACCAGCAGCTGTTTGCAGCTTCTTATGGCCCAGTGACCAAACACCCAAACTGTCACGTTATTTCAAACTGTCACTGAATGATAGATCGTAAGTCAAGGATCACCTGTATGTCCATTTAAAAATAACTACTTGTAAGTGTACAGGCAATCACTGTGTTTCTGACATGAAATGAAACACTCAGTGAAGTAACATGTATGCAGAGATGCTGAGAAATTATCCCAGCTAAACATGTAAAGATAGCAATAGCACTTAGACTTATATACTGCTTCAAAGTGCTTTACAGCTCTCTCTAAGCAGTTTACAAGTCAGCCTATTGCCCCCCAACAATCTGGGTCCTCATTTGACCCACCTTGGAAGGATGGAAGGCTGAGTCATCCCTGAGCCGGTCCGGATCGAACTCCTGGCAGTGGGCGGAGTTAGCCTGCAATACTGCATTCTAACCTCTGCACCACCATGGCACATGGGTAGATCAAGATGCATGTCCAAACAAAAACATAATTCACCCTGCTAGATGAAACCATTGGCCAACCATCACCTGATTGGTGGGAGAGCTACCGATGCCAAATCTGCAATAGCCAATTATAATATAATTCTCAGATCACCAGATTTCTGCTTGGCTTGTTGCTGTTGTGGCTTCTGAGTACTTTTAAGACTGAGGCAGTGTTAAAAAATTATTTCAGTACATAAACATACTCCCCAAGCTGTGCCACTACAAAAGCCAACAGTCCTGGGAATGACTGGAGCTGCTGTTCAATATATCTGGCAGGCAGGTTGGAATAGGCCACCAGGTGTCATCCATGGTTAAAAGCAAAATAAGAGGATGCTTATCGCCCCCTGCTGGTTTTCTGAGTAACAATGCTCCCATTACAGTAAGTACTTTAATACAGGGGTCCCCAACCTCCGATCCATGTACCGGTACCGGGCTATGGCATGCCAGCAACCGGTCCACACAAACAAGCAAAGCCCCATCCATGGGATGCAGGCAGCACACAAAACCACACACTCCGGTCCACAGAAAAACCTTTCTCCACAGAACCGGTCCCTGGTGCCCGAAAAGTTGGGGACCTCTGCTTTAATAACTACAGCAGCAAGTGACATTTTTGAAAGCCTACGAATTTGGCAAAAATCAACCTAGCAGAGTTTACTTTGTAACTGAGTTCATTGCAAAGCTGGATGTAGACCATGCAGGACCGTACTCAAATGTAGTTTGGGCTGGAATGGCTCTTATTCAACTGGATCACGAGGTGGCACTGCAATCAGTTATATCTGGGGAAAACCAGGCCTTTCCTGTGGTGTCCAATGATAATTTCAGAGGCCACGTCACCTAAGCTTCCTGGCATTTTCCCATTCATTTGAGTAAACTAGCATCTTGGACTTAAAAAGCCAAGGTGATGTCAAGACTCTAGAAAGGGTACAGAGAAGAGCAACAAAGATGATTAGGGGGCTGGAGGCTAAAACATATAGGGAACGGTTGCTGGAATTGGGTATGTGTAGTTTAATGAAGAGAAGGGTGAGGGGTGACATGATAGCAGTGTTCCAATATCTCAGGGGCTGCCACAAAGAAGAGGGAGTCAAGCTATTCTCCAAAGCACCTGAAAGCAGGACAAGAAGCAACGGATGGAAACTAGTCAAGGAGAGAAGCAACCTAGAACTAAGGAGAAACTTCCTGACAGTTAGAACAATTAACCAGTGGAACAACCTGCCTCCAGAGGTGGTGAATGCTCCAACACTGGAGGTTTTTAAGAAGAGACTGGACAGCCATTTGCCTGAAATGGTATAAGGTTTCCTGCCTGAGCAGGGGGTTGGACTAGATGACCTCCAAGGTCCCTTCCAACTTTATTATTATTATTATTATTATTATTATTATTATTATTATTATTATTATTATTATTATTATTATTATTATTATTACCATTGAGTTGGAAGGTATTTTTAAAGGTCTGTAATGGTGAATGAGAATGACCTTGGGGTGGGAGGAAGAGATGCTGCCTAGAGAATGGTCAGATAAGAGAGGGCATAGCCAGCAGCTGCATAATGGACGGCGAAAGAAACTCAGAAGAGACCCTCTCTAATTTATCAGACTGTGAAGAAGGCGGGAGATGAGTACTTTCACACTTGCAAGTTTGTCAGTGTAACTTGACAATAAATACAAATAACCCATCTGGCTGTGTTTCTGGTGTGGCCTAGCCAGGAAGGCTGACAAGGTCATTTAATCCAATTCTCTACCAATGAAAGAGGTCCATCATTAGACTGCTTGCTGATCCTGCTCCAGCTGGCTCAGCTTCCAATTAGACCTACTGAATTTGGCCCACCCCAGACTCTAACCTACTTGCCAATTACTGTGTCTGAACTTATTCATCCCGGTGTGAACTGAAACCAGCTAAAGAACTAGATTTAGCCTCACACGCTGTTGCTTCTGGAAGAGAAGACGTACCACCCGTTTCAGCTGTTGCTGCAGTAATTCTTTACGAACAAAGAAGCAAATGTTTCTTCTGCTTAGCTAAAATGGCAGGACACTATGCATTTTTATCGGACAGGCAAAAGGAGGCATGAATCGGTGCAGCAGCGAGTGTAGCTCATCTCGAAAGATAAGAAGGCCTGACTTGAAGAACCTCAAAAGAAGCCAACAACAACCTCAGATCTTCTTCAAGTTAGGTTAGGCTCACATACTGGAAGGCCTCCATCCTTTTTGTTTGTTTTGCTGCTTCAGGAAGCTTCTGAGGTCCAAATGCACGCAGAAAGACTGACCACGGAGCCACTGTGAGAGATTGTGTAAATAAAGGCTGGGAAAGCAGTGGAAGATTTCGATGGGTGAGTCAGCTGAAACCTTATCTCATCATCAGCAACTCAGTCAGGTGAGGAGAAGTGTGGGGGGAAAAAGCATCTTGAACTATTCAGAGAGTCTGATAATAAATGAGGCTGGAAAAATCCCAATACATTTTCTATATTTACTCCAAACAATAAAGAGACTTGACTGAACCGTGTTTAATTCTTTGGTCTTGTCCAGCTACAGTATGTGATACTTGACAAGCTACAGAGTTACGTTACCAGCTTCTATTCACTTGGAAATTTGAAAAGAACCATGAGTTGCATTCCTACGGCATTCCTAAAAATCCTTCTTGAAGAATGGTCGATTCTCAGGGTGTCAATGCCAGGCACCCTACCAAATTCCACATGGGCACAGTATGAACTTGGGGAGGGAACGGAGGCAGAGCTGGCTTGGGAAGATGTTACTGGCAACGAGCGAAAAATTGGCATTATACAGAGTGCCTAGGGAAATCTATTGTGACATTTTTAGGCAAAGTATGAAATGTCCGTGTTATTTTAATATGCTATACAGTAGTCCACTATTTACGACCACAATGGAGTCCAACATTTCTATTGTTAAGCGAGACAGTTGTTAAGCGAATTCTGCCCCATTTTACGACCTTTCTTGCCACAGCTGTTAAATGAATCATTGCAGTTGTTAAGTTAGTAACAAGGCTGTTAAGTGAACCTAGCTTCTCCACTGACTTTGCTTGTCAGAAGGTCGCAAAAGGTGACCCTGGGACACTGCAACCGTCATAAGTATGAGTCTGTTGCCGGGGGGTCTACATTTTTTTATCACGTGACCATGGGGATGTAGCAACGGTCGTGTGAAAAATGGCCATTAAGTCACTTTTTTTCAGTGCTGTTGTTAATTTCGAGTGGCCGCTAAACAGTCATAAGTCGAGGACTACCTGTATAAATTCCCTAGGGCAGGGGTAGGCAACCTCGGCTCTTTTATGACTCATGGACTTCAATAGACAAGAGCTATTTAGGCAAAGTATGAAAAGAGTGCCATGAAAAGGCTTAACCCTAGCCCTTTTCATGACACTCTTTTCGTACTTAACCCTAATCCTAACCCTTTATTGAAAAAATATATATATGAAAATGAAAGAAGAAATGCAAAATAAAGTACAGGACTTTCCTACTGAAAAAATAAACCAAAGAAAAACACCATTATTGACCCACCTGGTGCAATAAGGAAGCCCAGAATGGCTTTTCAGTGGGAGCATTTTACATTTTGCCAGTTTGCCTTTTGGCGTTGCATAGACTGCCTAGGAAATCTGTGAAATGTTAGGTGTTTCATGCTCTGATGCCCCATTTTTGGCTTTCTATACATTTCCTAGGCAGTCTTTAAAATGCCTAATTTCACACATTGAGAGTAACAAACACATGAAGGCGCCAACTTCAATCCCACATATTTCTATAACAACAGGGAATGGAAAACACTCTTCTCTAAGACCTTGGTGAAATAGGAGACCAAGCTTAAACAGACATATAAATACACTAGGCCAGGGGTGGCGAACCTGTGGCACGCGTGCCACAGGCGGCACACGAAATCGTCCCTGTGGGCACGCACGCCATCACCCAAGAGGGAGGCAGGGCCAGGCTGCCCTGTCCCCTCTCCACATGCTCCTGCGCTCTTGCTCTCTTTCTCTCTGCACTGAGAGTCAGGGAGCAGCTGCAAGAGCTGGGCAGATCTGGGCTGGATGGTGGAGGCAGCTGCAGTACGAATCTAGGTAAGCCTCCAGAGCGATTTCGTGCCACCACCACCCCCGGCCGATCATTTTACGATGTTCCAGCGGCCCGATCTGGGCATTGGAGGCCTGCAAAACGCTTCTGCTGCCCAGATCTAGGGCTGCAGAGCGATTTTGCTCTCCCCCCCCCCACAGCCGATTTTGCAGGCCCCCGACACCCGGATCAGGTCACTGGAGCATCGCCCACTCGGTGGCCACGCCCCCGGCACCCAGCGATGCATAAGTGGGTTTCGAGTTGCAGCTTGGGCACTCGGTCTCAAAAAGGTTCGCCACCACTGCACTAGGCAATCAACCCATTTCATTTTCCAACCTGAGCAGTTGTACGCCAGCATCAGTGCAGGCACCACCCAGCTTTATATGCCCCAACATAAAGTTGCTTTCGTTTGTTTTGATACAAACAAAATATGCACAATTTTGCCTGTCATCCTAGAATCCTAATATTTTACTGATGTCCAGAAATGCCGCTTGTACTAGCACTGATGATGTTACCTAGTTTGGGTAATGAAACGTCCGTAAGTCAACAAGCAAGCTGAGAGAGCACCAAGGAGCCTTCAAAGCCACCTCTCAATGGCAAATGAGCAACAGTCCAACTTGCCACCATCTCTTTCACCCACCATAATGTTTATGAATGGGACAGGTTCACCATCTCAACAGAGTAGCACAAAGGCCAAAGGCCATTTCTCCTAAACTGTCTTGGCTTGTGTCCATATCCTGAACAGCAAAGCCGTCTCCAAGTGTCTCCTTTGTTAGGTTGGCTTCAAAAGAAGAGGAAGGGCAAATAGTGCAGATTTACAAGGGGCCATTCGGCTGCTCTTTATCAGGCTGTACCAGATCTTGATAGACAAGGGAACGAAGGAATCGAGGATATGAGTCTTTCTCCATCAACCCAAAGATCCTCTTTTGGGCTTGGTCAAAGCAAGACCGGGTGGGGAGCAAAATGTTCCGGTTGGTAACATCTCTGGTCTGACAATCAAGGTTCACCTGCAACAAGATGCAAATGGTTATCTACATGGAACACAGAATAGAATAGAATAATAACTTTTATTATCACTTTGAATGTACACTAATCGGCATACATTAAAATGAAATTTCGTGGCATACGGCTCTCAAAGGGTCACCGCCTCCGATATACAGTAGATAAATATGACAAAAATAAATAAGTAGATGCAGAATTACGCATACACCCACATATATGACATGACCCAGAGAAACAAAACAGTCTAGCTTGGGTTACGTATACATGTGCATGGCGAGAAAAACAGATCTTGCAAGTTTGCCAGACAGATGGCATAGGGAACAAAGTTATTACAGAATCGGGTAGTCCTGCTATAAATACTTCGAAACCTCCTCCCAGAGGGGAGCAACCGTAAAGTGCGTGTGTGTGGGGGTCTCTAACAATGCTTCAAGCTCTTACATGCAGCATCCTGAATACCAGGGAGTGAGCTTCCTATGATCTTCTCAGCTGTCCTTACCAATCTCTGTATGGACTTCCTATCTGAGGCGCTGCTGCCACCAAACCAGACAGTGATGCAGTTTGTTAAAAGTGGCTGCAGCTGTGATTTGTTTAAACACGAATAAATCTTATTTGCAGTAGCAGGAAAAAAAATCCCCTCAGGGGCTTGAAACAAGATGTCGTGAGTTCAAAAGTTAGAAACCTGATCACAATGGATACTGAGTTTTAATAAATAAATGCTAAGTCCTTGACTTGCAGCCACAACTGGGATCAGAATTTCTGTTGCTAACCAATACGGCTCTTAGGGGAGTTGTGCCCAGTTTTGCAACTGTTTTTATTACGATTGTTAAGTGAATTACTGCACTTCCTAAGTAAATCGTGAGGTTGCTAAGCGAAACTGGCTTCCCCTATTGACTTTGCTTGCTGGAACCCCCCTGGGAAGGTTGCAAATAATGATCATGTGGCACTTAGGATGCTGCAATCATCACAGGTCCATGCTGGTTACCAAGCACTCGGATTTTGATCATGCAATTGTGGGGGATGCTACGATGGGCGTAATGCAAGTTCTATGTCACTTATTTTAGCGCATATTGTAAGTTCAAATGTTGATAATCAAATGGTTGTAAGTCAAGGACTACTTCACCCGTAGATTATTCAGAGAATTCACAGTGCAGAGAAGAGCAACAAAGATGATCAGGGGACTGGAGGCTAAAACATATAAGGAACGGCTGCTGGAATTGGGTATGTGTAGTTTAATGAAGAGAAGGGCGAGGGGGGACACGATAACAGTGTTCCAATATCTCAGGGGCTGCCACAAAGAAGAGGGAGTCAAGCTATTCTCCAAAGTGCCTGAAGGCAGGACAAGAAGCAATGGATGGAAACTAGTCAAGGAGAGAATCAACCTAGAACTAAGGAGAAACTTCCTGACAGTAAGAACAATTAACCAGTGGAACAACCTGCCTCCAGAAGCTGTGAATGTTCCAACACTGGAAGTTTTTAAGAAGAGACTGGACAGCCATTTGTCTGAAATGGTATAGGGTTTCCTTCCTGATCAGGGGATTGAACTAGAAGACCTCCAAAAAGGTTACTTCTGACTCGGTTATTCTGTTAATCAATGAGATGGCCTGCCTTCAGAAGTTGTAGGTAGTCCATCACTGGAAGCTTTTAAGAAATGGTACAGGGTTTCCTGCCTGAGCAGGGGGTTGAACTAGAAGACCTCCAAGGTCCCTTCCAACTCTACTATTCTATTCTATTCTATTCTATTCTATTCTATTCTATTCTATTCTGTTCTGTTCTGTTCTGTTCTGTTCTGTTCTGTTCTGTTCTGTTCTGTTCTAGTCTAGTCTAGTCTAGAAATAATGCACAGCATATACACTTCCTTTGTTGTTTCTTAACAGATTCATTAATTTCCATTAGTTCCTCATATCATATTTAATGAACAATGGGCTAAATTTGCACATCACCCTACAATGGTTTGTATGGTCGTGGTGTGTTAAATAAACCACAGTGGGGTGGATTTACATAATACTAATTCCAAACTAAACAAAGCAAATAGCAGACCCAGTGTGAGATATGAGCTAAATTATTCCACAGCTCCTACTGCGTATTTCAGTCAAAAGGAGAATATCCAGGATCATTCCATACATACAAACAAGTAGTCCTCGACTCACAATCGTTGCAAAGTTACAACAGACCCCACCCCCAAAAGCTACTTACAACCTGGATTTGAAGCTCCAATGCCCACTTAACCCCCCCCCCCCCAGCAATCATGTGAATGTATCACATTTTTGCTGTGTTCTTACTTACTTATTTATATTTCATACTTCTTAACCTTAACATTTTATGTTTTTGCTGGAAACCGATGTTTATTTCTGGTTTCTGGCCAAAAAAAAAAAAATGCCTCGTACTGAAAAACGAACTCGCTCAATGACCACAGCATTCTTTTAACGACTGCGATGCTTGCTTTATGATTGCCAGGTTCGCTTAATGACCCACTGCAAAAAAAACCCACAACCCCGTAAAATGAGGCATGATCATGTGGTGTGATCGGCTTATCGTCATAACTTAGGACTGAAAACAAAGGCTCAATCAACGTCATAAGGGGAGGACTACCTGTATGTCCTGCAGTTACAAGGCCAAGAAAAGCAGTTAGATGTCCTGCAACTTTCGACTAAATAAGAGTCCTGAGATTAGTTCAGCAGTTTGATTATTAACTTCATTCTCTGATTTCCTCTTTGCTAATCTTTGCTAAACAGCAGAGCCCAGGGGCTATCAGTATGTTTCAGAAAAACCAGTGAGGAAATGCATACACCTCCTCCATCATACCACTGTGAAGGACATACAGTTTTGCATATTTTCATTTCATCGGCATCCCTTCCTTTCCAGCTTTCGAACTAGATCTTGATAAAACACTACCAAAAAAAAAGCGAGTTCAATATGATCGTCCACCAGCATGAATATATGAGATTTGTTCTGTGTGGTATTTGGCCTGGTAGAGACACACCCATTTTGTCTGGATTAGTACAAAGAGGGGGGAAAAAACTTTGTAAGAAAAGAATAAGAAAAAAAAAATCTGTTCAAACGATGAATACGAAGATTTGTGATGCCTATAAAATATGCAGCAATACTCACGCATGCATGCATGCAGAAAAGAGCAGCAAAGATAATTAGGGGGCTAGAGGATAAAAAAAATATGAAGAACGGTTGCGGGAACTGGGTATGTCTTGGACTGCAAGGTGATCAAACTGGTCAGTCCTAGAGGAGATCAACCCTGACTGCTCTTTAGAAGGCCAGATCCTGAAGCTGAAACTCAAATACTTTGGCCACCTAATGAGAAGGAAGGACTCCCTGGAGAAGAGCCTAATGCTGGGAAAGATTGAGGGCAATAGAAGAAGGGGACGACAGAGAATGAGGTGGCTGGATGGAGTCACTGAAGCAGTAGGCGTGAGCTTAAATGGACTCCAGAAGATGGTAGAGGACAGGAAGGCCTGGAGGAACGTTGTCCATGGGATCGCGATGGGTTGGACACAACTTTGCAGCTAACAACAACAACAACAAGTCTAGTGAAAAGAAAAACTAGGGGGTGACATGATAGGAGTGTTCCAATATCTCAGGGGTTGCCACAAAGAAGAGGGAGTCAAGCTCCGGAAGGCAGGACAAGAAGCAATGGATGGAAAGTAACCAAGGAGAGAAACAACATAGAACTAAGGAGAAATTTCCTAACAGTGAGGACAATTAACCAGTGGAATGGCTTGCCTTCAGAAATTATGGGTGCTCCAACACTGAAGGCTTTTAAGAAGAGATTGGACTGCCACTTGTTTGGAATGGCGTAGGGCAGTAGTAGCAAACCTATGGTGCGCCTGGCAGAGGCGGCACTCAAGAGCCCTCTCTGTGGGCACGCGCACCATCACCCCATCCCCATCTCCCCTCGCAGCCCCCTCCTCACCAGCAGCTCCCCCCCCCCAAGAGGAGTGTCGCCGCTGGGCCCGACCCGTGCGGAGCAGTGCAGCCAAGGACATAGCAGCCAGGTGACAGGTACAAGACTCCTCCCTCACGCCCCCTTGCACGCAGATGATGCTGTGGGGTGCAGGCGGAGGGCACGGCCGCCATGGCGCTGCAGGGCTGCCTGGGCGATCTGCGGCAGGCCGTGGTGGCGGTGGGAAGCCTTGCAGTCAGGCAGGCGGAGTGGAGGCGGAGCGGGGGCAGGTAGGAGGGGCGGGGTGGTTTTGGGGCACTCGGTCTCTAAAAGGTTCGCCATCACTGGCATAGGGTCTGCTGCTTGAGCAGTGGTTGGACTAGAAGATCTCTAAGGTCCCTCCCAACTCTGTTACACCATACTTGTATTGATAATATAAGGGGAAAAACACAAAGCAAAATGAGGAATAATGGTTTTCTCCAACAAATGCATCCCATTTCACAAATGAGCCTACAAATCCAAAGGAAACCTTAATACCCCCTTACCTCTTTTGGAGCTTGGATCGTGATATATTGGTCAAAAATCTTTTTTGCACTATCCTGGAGTTTGTCACATCCTCGGAGTTTTCGATAATCTTCACAGGCCATCCAGAAGTCCAAGTTCTCTTCGCTGAATTCTGATTTCAAGAAAGCATGAAAAGCGGCTCGACCATCTATAACGCGGAGATGAACAGACCAAAATAATTTATTGAAATCTTTCCCTCTTTTCTTTTTACATAAAACCTTTAGAAATTCTGTTAATTCCACCTGGAATAAATTCTGCAGTTTATCGCACGGATTAGTGGATGTTTTAGGAAAGGAGATGTTAGTACAGATAGTCCTTGACTTAAAACAGTTTATTTAGAAACTGTTCAAAGTTATAACGGAACGGGAAAAAAGTGACTTATGACCGTTTTTCACCCTTACGACCGTTGCAGCATCCCCTTGGTCACGTGATCAAAATCCAGACCTTGGCATGTCTCATATTTATGACGGTTGCAGTATCCTGGATCACGCCATCTCCTTTTGCGACCTCACAAAAAAATCAATGGGGGAGCCAGTTTCACTTAACAACCGGGTTACTAACTTATCAACTGCAGTGATTCACTTAATGACTGTGGCAAGAAAGGCCATGAAATGGAGCAAAACTCACTTTATGAATGTCTCACTTACCAAAAGCAACCTTGGCCTCAATTGTGGTTGTAACCCGAGTACTATCCGTAGACTTTTTTTTTTAAAAAAAATATCTCTTGCCACGAAGACGCAACACTTTTTAAAAGAAATGAGCAGGGAAATTCCAGAAACAACAAATTCACCTGAAATGCCCCTCTGAATTTTGAGAAGCATCTTACACTATACCCTAGGGCAGGGGTAGGCAACCTCGGTTCTTTTATGACTCATGGACTTCAACTCCCAGAGTTCCTGAGTCAGCTAAGTTATGCTGACTCAGGAATTCTGGGAGTTGAAGTCCATGAGTCATAAAAGAGCCGAGGCTGCCTACCCCTGGTATAGGGATAAGGTAAAGGTAAAGGTTCCCCCGCACATGCATGCTAGTCGTTTCCGACTCTAGGGGCCGGTGCTCATCTCCGTTTCAAAGCCGAAGAGCCAGCGCTTCTCCGAGGACATCTCCGTGGTCATATGGCCGGCATGACTAGACGCCAAAGGCGCACGGAATGCTGTTACCTTCCCACCACAGTGGTCCCTATTACTTGCATTTTTACGTGCTTTCGAACTGCTAGGTTGGCAGAAGCTGGGACGAGTAACAGGCGCTCACTCTGCTACACGGCACTCGGGATTCGACCCGCCAAACTGCCGACCTTCCGATCGACAAGCTCAGCGTCCTAACCCACTGAGCCACCCGTCCCCTTGGTATAGAGATAGGCACAGCAGATTGCTATTTGAATACCTGATTTCCTATAATTGTTGAAAATGATGTATTGTTCTATGAATGATGAGCTCTTAAAAATCTGATTTGCAGATGCTGCCCTTAAAAACCGCCCTAGCACAGAGAGAACGATATTTAATAATGAGCCTCTTTATACAGATATTTATGCTTTATTTTTTCCACTAAGGGTTATGATTATTTTTTTTATTAGAGAGTACTTGTGTCATTTGGGATTTTATATTGCAACATTAAGCTACCAGAAGAAGGGAAAAAAATAAAATAAAAACAAGCGTATGAGGACAGCTATTAGCTATAATAGCTTTTGTCAATCTCACTACAGGTAGTCCTCGAATTACAACCACAATTGAGCCCAAAATTTCTGTGGCTAAGTGAGACAGTTGTTAAGGGACTTTTGCCCCATTTCATGGCTTTCCTTGCCACCATTGTTGCAGTTGTTAACTTAGTACTGCTGTTGTTCCGTGAATCTGGCTTCCTCGTTGACCATGCTTGTCAGAAGGTCGCAAAGGAAGATCACTTGACCCCGGGGCACCGTGACTGTCATGAATATGAGTCAGTTGCCAAGCGTCCGAATTTTGGTCACGTGACCCCGGGGATGCTGCAACGGTCGTAAGTGTGAAATACGGTCGTAAGCCACTTTTTTCAGGCTGTAACTTTGAACGGTTACTAAGTGAACTGTTGAAGGTTGAGGATGACCTGTAGTTATGTTCAACTACAATGACTTCCAACTATAGCCAAAAGCACTGTTGGATGGGAATGATGGGAGCTATAGTTCAATCCAGAGAAGGAAGCTTTTCTTCTAGCTCTGCAGTGTGTTATAGCCAAGGAGAAGCCAGGGGGCATTCTCAGCAATTCCTAGATCAGGGGTCTTCAAACCTGGCTCTTTGATGACTTGTGGACTTCAACTCCCAGAATTCCTCAGCCAGCATGGCTGGCTGAGGAATTCTGAGAGTTGAAGTCCACAAGTCATCAAAGGGCCACGTGTTGTGCTTCAGGGTCAGCCTGTGGGTTCGGCAGTTGGGTCGGACGACTCAGAGGAGGAGGAGGGGGGTGTTGAAGACCTTGCTGAGGGGGTTGAAGATCTTGCTGATGAGAGCCCTCAGCCAGGCCCCTCCCACTTGGTCACCACGGAGACCCAGCTGTGTGAGCCTGACAGCGTGGATGAAGATGACCCACAGCTGGCCCTGTTCAAGGACGCCCGACGCAGGAGGCAGTCAATTAGGAGTAAACAGAGGAAGGCAATGGGGCTCCTCGGAAGGAGGCAGAGAGAAGCCACGCCCTGAACTCTATATAAGGGGAATGTGTGGGAGGGCTGGTTTGCTGAAGGCAACCGCTTGGATAGTACCTGTTTCTTAAAGCTCCTGTTTCTTGGTTCGTGTCTTGTTTGTTTTTGTAGCTATAAATTTGGCAGGCGTAATTCCAGCCTCTTGCCGTTTGTAAAGGGGTTGTGCCTGCCTTTTCTGCAGGGCCGGTAGCAGGCTGGTACAGAACACCACGTTTGAAGACTCCTGTCCTAGATCATAGCCAAAACATGTCCCTGCTCAAGAAAGTCATAACAGTATGTTATACCAGTATGAACCAGAGCTCTAAATGATTTTATTCCCCTCTTCCAGACCCATCGTGATGGTCTGCAGATCCCTGAGAACTAAAGTTCACATCACGTCCAGACCTGACAACAAGGAGTTCATAAAGCAACATGTTTGTTGGCCATCAGTCCTGTTCCTAGGAATAAGGTAGTCACCGAATCTTGACCTAAAGAAGATCCCAGGAGGGAATAGGGGTGGATGTCCTGTCAAATAAGCTGCTTGATCGGAATTTGGCCACTCCAACTGCTTTTTGCTCTGCTGCAGGCTGGACTGTTCCTTTACTAATTTGGACATCTCTCTCCATGTCCCACAGGACATCTGAGAAAGCTGGATTCTGAGGAAAACAGGATTTAATTCATTTGGCAAGGACCGGACCATTTTTATGAAAATGCCTTTTGTTTACATATTTGCCTGTGCTCTCTACCGGTTGGAATTCTGGGAATCGGCGTTAATGATTATCATTATCATTAAGCAGGCTGGGATAGTGCCAAGAAACCATCTGGAATAAACAAAGGTTCTCAGGATGACTAACCCTCTAATTTTCAAACACCATTCTGTGAAAAAGACACCCGGAAATCTATAAACTGTGTGTCAAACAATCCCTTTAAAAGGTTGACGAGTCACTTGTGTAAACTTACATGGGTGTAGTAGCAGTTTTTCCAAAGATTCTGCCCATTCTTGGGCTTCCTCGGGAGTTGGCCTGAAGAGAGAACAAAAATGAGTGACTGGAAATTAAGATGATTAAAGCCCTGGAGACTAAAACATATGAGGAATTGGGCATGGCCAGTCTAGAGAAAAGAAGTACATGGTAGCCGTATTTCAGTTTTGAGGGGCTGCCAAAAGAAGAAAGGGGCCAATTATTCTCCAAAGCACCAGACAGCAAGGCAAGAAACAATTAGTGGAAACTAATCCAGGAGAGAAGCAACCTGGAATTAAGGAGAAACTTCCTAACAGTGAGAATAATTAACCGGTGGAACAGCTTTGCCTTCAGGAGTTGTAGGTGCTTCATCACTGGAGGTTTTAAAGAAGAGACTGGACAGCCACTTGTCTGAAATGGTGTAGGGTCTCCTGCTTGAGAAGGGGGTTGGACTAGAAGACCTCCAAGGTCCCTTTTAGCTCTATTCTGATTGATTGGAACTGGAAATCAGATGTGAGAGACAAGAGGTCTTTGCCCAAAGAATGTTAGTAAGAGTTATCCTATTAGTCTGTGATGCAAATAATGCAAGAATAACATGGAGCTATTCTTTCAGGGACATTATGTGAAGACCTAGCTCTCTGGAGAAGGCTCTGATGCTGGAAAAAGTAAAAGGAAAGAGAAGAAGAGGATCAGCAACAAGCTGGTTGGACTAATAATACTAATACTACTACTACTAATAATAATAATAAGTTGGGACCTTGGAGGTCATCTAGTCCAACCCCCTGCTCAGGCAGGAAACCCCCATTTCAGACAAATGGCTGTCCAGTCTCTTCTTAAAAACCTCCAGTGTTGGAGCATTCACCATTTCTAGAGGCAGGTTGTTCCACTGGTTAATTGTTCTAACTGTCAGGAAATTTCTCCTTAGTTCTAGGTTGCTTCTCTCCTTGACTAGTTTACATCCATTGCTGCCTGAGCAGGGGGTTGGACTAGATGACCTCCAAGGTCCCTTCCAACTTCTTCTTCTTATTATTATTGTTATTGTTGTTGTTGTTGTTATTGTTGTTGTTGTTGTTGTTGTTGTTGTTATTATTATTATTATTATTATTATTATTATTATTATTATTATTATTATTATTATTATTATTATTATTATAAAGGTAAAGGTTCCCCCGCACATGCGTGCTAGTCGTCTCCGACTCTAGGGGCCGGTGCTCATCTCCGTTTCAAAGCCGAAGAGCCAGCGCTTGTCCGAGGACGTCTCTGTGGTCATGTGGCCGGCATGACTAGACGCCAAAGGTGCACGGAACGCTCTTACCTTCCCACCGTAGTGGTCCCTATTTTTCTACTTGCATTTTTACGTGCTTTCGAACTGCTAGGTTGGCAGAAGCTGGGACGAGTAACAGGCGCTCACTCTGTTATGCGGCTTTATACTCTACTCTATTTCTACCTTACCCTACCCTACCCTACCCTATATCTTTTCCTCCTCCTTTTTCTTCTTAGTTGGCTGTTGGATCTGCAGAGCTTTGATTTCACTTTCTACGGCTGAAAGACTTCATGCTTCGGTCACAGGAATTTAATCATCCACTCCACGGGTCTTCTTGGGGCCCTATCTGGTTCTTCTGCAGCCAAACATCCAGGTTATTCTTGACATCAAGAGAGGCAATTCAAGGATCAGGCGCAGCCCAGCAGTTGTCTTTTTTTGCAGAGACCTCCAAACCAGAAAATCGATTGCAAACTTTGAAAAGCAATAGAATAATTTCTGGTCAATCCTCCCCAAACAGGAAAATCAAGTGGAATGCTATTACTGTCCCCTTTAGTGATGCCATTCATTCACTGTCCTGTTTCTACCCCATACAGCCCTTAGCAATAAAGAGAAATGGTTTCAAATTTGCAGGGCTCTGGATGCTATAGGTTGCCGGTTCTTTTCGTCTTTGCTATAGCTGCTGGCTGAATAAGGACCTCTCTCGTCTTCTTTGCAGCCTTCAGACTCCCTGTGAATCTGGTGCAGCAAGCCTTCCATCTGCTCACCTGTGGCTGTGGATGATGGGGAGTTTTAGTCCCACAATCTGGATGCTTAATAAAGTGGGGAGGGCCGACAGAGACAGTACTTATCTTGGACTCTCCTCTAAAACGAGATCCATTCAGGAAACCATCTGTAGCTCTAAAAGCACATTCAGGTTCCTTCAACATAGTGGGCATTCAAATCAGGTAATAAAATTACAGTAAATGTAGACCCATTAAGAGTTATAATGTTGCAAGCTCGCATACCCTATCTAGGTCCCTAGGGCACTCTCTTTCTTGTCGTAAGGGCTTCCAATTTGCTGCCCTGAGGCTCTGTGAGCTCTTGGCTTCTTTTCAACAGCACTCTGCAAGGAATCTAGTTCTGGACAAAAAAACAATTTCTCCTAGCCCTGGACATAAATAAAAGGGGATAGATGGATGCCTCCTCATTTAGGAGATGTCTCCTCTAAAAGTCAGATTCTTCTGAAAAAAAAAAACACCCCATGAACATTTGACTCGGTATCCTACCAACAGACCAGAGTGTATTTCCAAAATACATTTTAACTACATCTAATTTAGCTCAGCTAGTTAACCACCTAGTGATTGCGTTCCTACAAGTTTGCAAAGTCTTAATCTTTGGGTTTACGAGTGAGTTGTACGCAGGCAGCCCCCCTCTCGTTAGTTCAATGTACTTGTATGGTGCGAACGGTGGGATTCTGCACATTGTGAGAATGTAACCCCTCTCTTGTTCAGTGTGCAGATGAAGGAGCCATCCCTTCCTTGGGAGGAAATGGGAGCTAAACCAGTGGAGCCCTGCCTGACAGGAAAATGGGAGTTTTAATTTTAGTAAGTTGCAGCCAATGACTAGCAAAAGTAGTTTTGGCTTTAAAAAGTGTAGCAGTGGAAGGTGTTTGAGTAGTGGTGAGCAATGCGTCTACTAAAGCACTGCTATTTACGGGAGCACCTCTTGCCGGCGTTAACTTCCCATCGCCCTGTGCGCTCCCACAGAGAGGACCTCCTCAGGTTGCCGTCGGTCAGGGAATGTCGACTGGCGGCCCTCAGGGGGAGAGCATTCTCTGTGGGCGCGCCTGCCCTCTGGAATCAGCTTCCGGTTGAGCTCCGGATGGCTCCCGACCTTCGCTCGTTTCGCCGCGACCTGAAGACTTGGCTATTTGAACTTGCCGGCCTGGACTGAGGGATTGGGATTTTAGATCTTAAATTTAAAAAATTTTAAATTTTAGAATGTGTTTATTGTTTAGGGCTATTTGATTTAATCTCATTTTAATTTTATACATTGTGTTGTTTATAGCGTTTTAATTGCCCTGTACACCGCCCCGAGTCCCTTCGGAGAGGGGCAGTATATAAATCCAAATAAATAAATAAATAAATAAATAAATAAAGCGCCCCCAACCTTTTGGGCATGAGGGACCAATTCCGTGGAGAGATTTTTCCGTGGACTGGAAGAGGGTGTGGTTTTGTGTGATGCCTGCATTCTGTGGATGGGGCTTTGCTTCGGTTGCTAGTACGCTGCGGACTGGGGGTTGGTGACCCCTTGGTCTTATGTTTCTGGAAAGCACATGGTCTGGGGTCATAGAGACAGTGACTACAGATAGTCTTCGAGTTATAATAATTCGTTCAATGACTATTCCAAGTTACAACGGCACTGAAAAAAGTGGCTTACAATCCCTTTTTCATACTTACAACCGCTGCAGCATCCCCACGGTCACATGATCCAAATTTGGATGCTTGGCAATTGGCTCATAGTTATGACAGTTGTAGGCATCCCGGCGTCACGTGATCCCCTTTTGCGACCTTCTGACAAGCAAACTCAATGGGGAAGCCAGACTCACTTCACAACCCTGTTACTTACTAACTTAACAACTGCAGTGATTCACTTAACAACTGTGGCCAGAAAAGTTGTAAAATGACTCCCTTAGCAACTGTCTCGCTTAGCAGTAGAAACTGTAGTCATAAGTCAAGGACTACCTGCATAACTATAGTCTCTTAGCACCACTGCCAGCCTTTTCAGAAACTTGAAAGGTCTCTGACATAGTTATCTTGATGGAGTTACACGCATTGCAGCTTGTCCCAACGACCGTCTCTTGGCTCCCATTCCCAGTTGAGCAATCTGGTTCAAAGTGAGATTACCTTAGTGACTGCAGGTCCTGATTTCCTGAGCTCCACAACCTTAGGAAATTTTTTTTGTTCTTCTTTCTAAGAAACAGAAATGAAATACGGGGAATCAGGGACACAGTCAAATTGCACACTAATTCAGGCATGAAAGTTAAGTGATGGGGGAAGCTAGGGAGATGAATGTGAAGCATGGCCAGCTGCCACCTCAATCTATCCCCGTTGAAAGAGATCCAAAGGTGCTTTTGAAAAGGCAAATGGAGTTTCTTGGATTTTTCCCCCCTTACAAAGCGAACGTACAATGTTTTGCTTCTCATCCAAGAAGCTTCTTCATTTCTTAGATAAAAAGGTGGGGGGGAGGAAAACAAAAAACTCCAGTTGCCTTTTGAGAAGTACCTTTGGGATAACCCAATGATCTATCACAGGGGTGTCAAACTCAATTTCATTGAGGGCCGCATCAGCATTGCAGTTGCCTTCAGTGGGCCGGGTGGGTGTGGCCTGGGTGGGCGTGGCCTACTGGGTGGGCGTAACTAGAGTGCGTATGGCCTACTGGGTGGGCGTGGCCAGCTCTACATCGATCGCATCAAGGGTGCCTATGGGGGCCTGGGCAGGAGTGGGACAGATCTGAGGGTCTCTGGCAGGAGGAGGGTCTCTGGGCCAGGGCCAAGGCAGTGGGGGCCGTTCCCTCACTGTTTCCAGGATGGCTTCACGGGCCACATGAAAACACTTTGCGGGCCGGATCTGGCCCCCGGGCCTTGTGTTTGACACGTCTGATCTATCAGGTGTGGGGAACTATGGCCCTTTTACGACTTGTGGACTTCAAGTCCCAGAATCCTTGAGCCAGCTATGCTGGCTCAGGAATTCTGGGACTTGAAGTTCACAAGTCAGAAAGGAGTCATAGTTCCCCTCCCTCTGACCGAGATGATTGACAATTTTCATCCCTGTGGTCATCAGGCTTTCAGTCATGTCCAACCCTCCCTATTCTCCATAACCATTAAAAAAAGAGTTACAAATTTGGGTATTAACCCTTAGTTGCTCCTCACAGATGAAGAGAATGGCATTTCCTATCTGTAAAATGTTATTATCCTAGCCGTTATTGACTTAGTAATTTATCTACTTCCTCTTTGTTAGAAGCCACTAAGATGATAACCCGAATTACATTTATTTGTCCAAGCAAGGGTTTGATTTATATACCATTTATCTACTCCTAGAGCACACAAGGGCAAGTACAGAGCTACTATTTATCCAAAGTGCCTTGGTTTTGTTTTCCCAAAGCAACTTAAGATATGTAGAGTTTGTACATCAATATCCAGGATCACAGATCAGATTGGAAAAGCCCAAACACACACATCTAATAGCGCCACATTGTTGAGATAGTTCTTTTTTAACGCATTGGCAGCAGTGAAAGATTAAGAACAACAACAACAAAAAATCTCCACACAGAGAGCTGTAGATGCATGTCTGCAGGTATATACAGATGTACACGTAATTTTCTATTTTTTAAAAGCAGAATGGGAGGAATTAGGCTTTTCTTAGCAACGGGGAATGGTGGTTCTATGCTGGACTGAAACCATCATTCTGTTGGAATCTTAAATAAAGTACTGTATGGTGAAATGAATCATCTGAGATATCTCCTATATCAGGAGGATTAATATTAGATATTCCAGAGCTATTAGGAGACTGAGAGATAAACACTCATTTATCAATCTGAAGGAAAATCTGCACTGAGGTCATTCACAGCCGTAAGAAATGAGATATATTTATATTATCTTTCCCCCCAAAAAAAACCCACATTCAGACTTCTTCATCTAGATCAGCCTTTCCTAAACTGGTGAATTCCAGGTTATTTGAACCATAATTCCAATTCTACCACATTGACTGGTATTTTCAACCTGGTTGGAGAAGCTTTTTTTTTCACCCAGGTTTACAATAGGAGTATAGCTTGGCCAGAACTGAAGATTTCTGTTTTAGGGATACAGAATTTACAACTTGGAGCTCAAAGATAAGAGGTGTAGCAGTTATCTATAGATATTTACCAGGTTAGAAACTGGGAGACTGGGAGTTCTAGCCTTCCCTTTGGTACAAAGCCAGCTGGGTGACCTTGGGCCAGTCCCTCTCTCTCAGTACTAGGAAGAGAGCAAGAGCAAACTAATCTTGAAATTTTGCCAAGAAAATTGCAGTGATTTTTCCAGGTAGTTGCGAGAAGTGATGCGTGGGGGGGGGGGAGAGAGAGAGAGAGAGAAAGAAAGAAAGAAAGAAAGAAAGAAAGAAAGAAAGAAAGAAAGAAAGAAAGAAAGAAAGAAAGAGAAAGAGTACGTGGGTTACTCAACATGCCCAGGAAGAAGGCATAGTTTTAAAGGGCTATTTTTTTTTAATCCCATTTATATCCCGCCCTTCTCCGAAGACTCAGGGCGGCTTACAATCTAAAGCACAAATCAATGTGCTTAGCAATAGCCTTCATTCTATGTATTTTGAGATGTATAGCTTGAAATCCAGCAATTAATGCTCCACTGACACTCACCGGGGACGTTTTTGCTTCTGCTGTGTGTTCTGATGGCTGCCATCACAGTCTGATCCTACGTCTGATTCCACACTGGAGGCCAGTGACTGAAACACAAAAAAAGCAAGATTTAAGCCTGAAGGGCATCTCACAGCCAACACCAAAGGCTGCCACATCCAGGCTGCAGATATCTGGATGACCAATAGTCGGGAACATAAATTGAGTTTCTATATCTTGCTACTGCTCTCTAGTGGCCAGGCAGGTCAGAATCAGAATAGTGCTGGAAGGGACCTTGGAGGTCATCTAGTCCAACCCCCTGCTCAAGCAGGAGATCCTATACCATTTCAGAGAAGTGACTGTCCAGTCTCTTCTTAAAAACCTCCAGTGATGAAGTACCTACAACATTTGAAGGCACGCTGTTCCACTGGCTAATTGTCCTTACTGTTAGGAAGTTTCTCGTTAATTCCAGGTGGCTTCTCTCTTTGATTAGTTTCTGCAGTGTATGCCTCCCAGCATACACAAAGGACAGCACAGCAGGAGGCTGATGGTGCAGATCAGCAGAGGGGTTGGACAGCTCCGGGCGATAACTGCTCACTCAGGATAAGCCTAATGAGTTAAGCTGTTGACAGCCCCAGGCATGGTCAGCCTGGTGGGAAGCCAGGATCTACACCCATTGTCACCTGCACTGGCAGGAAGCCCAGGTTTGCACTGATTGGATGCCATCCACCTGGGCAGGTACAAATAGATGCCAGGCTTCCCTGTTTCCCCAGTTCGTTCTGTTCAGAATAAACTCATCTTTATCCCAGCTCTGTGTCCGTCTCTATGTGAAGCATGCGACTTTACAGTTTCCATCCATTGTTTCTTGTCCTGCCCTCTGGTGCTTTGGAAAATAAACCGTGGCAGCCCCTCAAATACTGGAACACTGCTATCATGTCAACCCTAGTCCTTCTTTTCTCTAGACTAGCCAAACCCAAATCTCGCACCCATTCTTCATATGTTTTAGTCTCCACGCCTTTAATCGTCTTAGCTGCCCTTTGTACTTTTTCCGAAGTCTCAACATCTTTTTGTAATGTGTCCAAAACTAGATGCAGTATTCCAGGTCTTATAAGGCTTTATAAAGCGGTACTAATACTTCACGTGATTTTGATTCCACGCCTGTTTATACAACCAAGGATTGTATTAGTTTTTTTGGCTGCTGCTGCACACACAGCTGGCTCATGTTTAAGTGATCGTCCACTAGGACTCCAAGGTCCCTCTCACAGTTACTGTTTCTGAGCCAGGTTTTGGCCTAATCTGTACTTGTACCTTTGTTTTTTCCTGACCAGGTGTAAAGCCTTGCTTCTCTCCACATTAAATTTCATTTTATTGGATAGGGCCTATTGTTCCAAGTCTGTCAAGATCTTTTTGGATCCTGAGCTTGTCTTCTGGGGTGTTGGTTGTTCCTGCCAGCTTAGTGTCATCTGCAAATCTGATGAGTTCCCCTTCAATTCCTTCATCTATGCCAGGGGTGTCAAACTCAATTTCATTGAAGGCCGCATCAGCATTGCGGTTGCCCTCAGGTGGCCGGGTGGGAGTGGCCTGGGTGGGCGTGGCCTACTGGGTGGGCGTGGCTAGACTGCGTATGGCCTACTGGGTGGGCATGGCCAGCTCTACATCATTGCCATCAAGGGTGCCTATGGGGACCTGGGCAGGACTGGGACAGATCTGAGGGTCTCTGGCAGAAGGAGGGTCTCTGGGCCAGGGCCAAGGCAGTGGGGGCCGTTCCCTCACTGTTTCCAGGATGGCTTCGTGGGCCGCATGAAACCACTTCGCGGGCCGGATCCGGCCCCCAGGCCTTGTGTTTGACATGTCCGATCTAAGTCATTTATGAAGATATTGAAGAGTACTGGGCCTAAGACAAAACTTTGTGGTACCCCACTGCTCACTTCCCTCCACATAGATGTAGTACCATTAAGGACTACTCATCGAGTACGGTTTGTCAGCCATTTACAAATCCATCCGGTGGTGATGTTGTCGATCCCACATTTTTCTAGCTTACCAAGAAGCAGATTGTGATCTACTTTGTCAAATGCCTTACTGAAGTCTCGATGCCTACAATCCAGATCTTCTAGCCTAAGATGCCAATTTCAGAGAGCTCCAAGGCACCTGTTGAAGTGACTGATTTATGAAGACCCAAACTGAGGGCATCTGTAAGATGACACCATCTTTAGGGTTTTCCAGGTCTTTAGAGGAAAGTGGCTCTTTGCAATAACTCAGGGAAAGCAAATACTTCCGCCTCCCCTGTTCCTTTTCTTCCTTTTATGTCGTGTGTTTTAAAATACTTAGTCTAATGGCAGGATCTGTGTCTATTTATTTATCTTTACTTATCTAGCTAAAGTGCAGGACATGCTTGCTTTAAATAAATAAACACTTCAAAGAGATAGCCACAGTACTACTCAATTAATAATAAACCAAGTGGGCTGTCAGGGAGAAACTTCAGGTTTGCTCAGTTTTTCCAGACCTTGAAAATCCACAAAGTGGGCTCAGAATAATGGCTGTCCAAGGACAAAGCCAGCTTAAGGACAGAGAAAGTCACATGCCTCCCTCCAACCCTATACAGACATATTGAAATGAAATGCTTTCAAAAGACCAACTGAAAATTCTCTCCAATCAGAGTTTAGAGCAGCGTTTCTCAATCTTCACCCCTTGAAGATCTGTGGACTTCAAGTCCCAGAATTCCTCAGCCAGCCATGACCTCCTCAAAAGTCGCTTGCAACCTGATTTCTGAGCTACAATGGTGGCACCAAACCACCTTGCGGTCATCTGATCACATTTTGGATTCTTGGCAATCAGTTCACCTTTATGGCTGTTTGCAGCATCCAGCAGTCACATGACCATGGTTTTCAATGTTGTTGTTTTGTTTTTTTTGCCAGTTTCCGGCATTTACTTCTGATTTCCGGCAAAGAAAGACCATTGGGTAAAACAGATTCAGGTAACAACCATGGCATTTGTTAATAATTGCCACAAAAATAAAGCTCATAAAATCTGGTCACATGGTGACTCATTTAATGACCACAACTTAAGAACCGTGATTCCTGGCTCAATTACAATTGTAAGTTGAGGATTACCTATACTGGGAAATCAAACGTATTTGCTCATCTACTAAAATCATACAAAGAAGTAGGCATTAATATCTGGCTGATCTCCATATGAAAAATCCTTGTACAAAGAAGTAGGCATTAATATCTGGCTGATCTCCATATGAAAAATCCTTGTACAAAGAAGTAGGCATTAATATCTGGCTGATCTCCATATGAAAAATCCTTGTAGATGAGATTCTCTTTCAAATGTTCTGAACAAGAGCTCTTTCAGTTTACCAAAATGTATATATATTCAACATTTGCATGTAGTGCTCATTTGTGATAATTCTCACAAAGTGGACTTCCCCTGAAACTTACTGAGGATCACGTGGCTTATAAGCTTTTGACAGCCCTAAATTTCTTGGGGTCTTGAGGCCTTCCTTATGTTTTACTCCAGAACAGAGATGGGCAACTTGAAGACTCAAATCTTCAGGCAGCCTCTGAATCTATTTTTGATCAAAGTTGCTGAAAACAGATTGCATCATTTCCTGCCACTATCAGGTGATAGATGTTTAACTTTTAAACATCTATTAGATTAGGGAATGAAGGGCATCAAAAAACCTTTTCCCCTTGCCCCCAAATCTTCCGAGAAAAAAACCTGTCCCCACCATTTTTTTTCCATGCATACGATGGATGAGTTTTCAGAACACCACAAAAACCAAAAAATCTCAGTCCTGCTGGGGGAACGCAGAAATTTGTGCCACTCCACTCAAGGAGAAATGTGAGCTGCTGCACACTCCTGTTCTCCCAAACACTTTAGAGAAAACTCAGCTTTCTAAAGTCTTGCAAAGAATCCCACCTTGGATCGAGGTTTTGCAGTTGAAAATAAAAGCCATATTGCAAGAAACCATGACCCACAGACCAACTTAAAGAAAAATTTCCGACATTTGAGGGGCTGCCGCAAAGACCAGGGGGTTAACCTATTTATCAAAGCACCAGAAGGCAGGACAAGAAGCAACAGGATGGAAACTTACCAAGAAGAAAACCAACCTAGAACTAGGGAGAAATTTCCTGACAGTGAGAACAATTCATCAGTGGGACAGCTTGCCTTCAGACGTTGTGGGCGCTCCATCACTGAAGCTTTTTTTTTTTTTAAAAAAAAGAGTGGACAGCCATTTGTCTGAAATGGTATAGGGAAGGGGTCCCCGACCCCCAGTCCATGGACTGGCACTGTGCTGTGGCATGCCGGAAACCAGACTGCACAAACAAGCAAAGCTCCATCCATGGGATGCAGGCAATACATGAAACCAGGCCCCCTCCGGTCCTCAGAAAAATCTCCCTCCACAGAACCGGTCCATGGTGTTCAATAGGTTGAGCTGATATAGGGTCTCCTATACTTCTGGTATAGGGTCTCCTATTGAGCAGGAGGTTTGACTAGAAGGGGTCAGCAACCTGAAACAGTGAAAGAGCCACTCGGAACCGGTTCCCTCACAAAAGGAAAAACTGGGAGCCGCAAAAAATATGTGCGCATGCACGTACATGCACACATGCGCAGAACAGGGTTTGACTGAAGAGTGGAGCCAAGGCGAGATATGCACCTACCCTGCATATTTGAACTGATTGGTTGAACTTTTTTAGTCCCACTTTTTTTTGGGGGGGACTGCACATGGCAGAGGACCGGGAGCCGCAGGAGACAGCTGAAAGAGCCGCATGCGGCTCCGGAGCCGCGGGTTGCAGACCTGTGGACTAGATAGAAGACCTCCAAGATCCCTTCCAAGTCTATTCTGTTATTCTCCAGTTTTTTTATTTTATTTTATTTTTTATTTTATTTTAATTCCATTTATATCCCGCCCTTCTCCGAAGACTCAGGGCGGCTTACAAGCTTAGCAGTAGCCTTCATTCTATGTATATGCCTGCTTATTAGGGCTTTCACACACACCCCAAGCGGCATTATTACAAAGTCAGCTTAATTGGGAATTTACTTTATAGAAAAATGGCTCAACCTTTTCCCTTAGACTGGCCAGATAATTAAGGAACCCGTTTGGACTGTGGGTTCATTCTTAGTTATGGGTTGTGTTATGAGGTCTACTCTGAGTAAGACTGAAGCATCCTGTCTTTTATTCTTGCAGTTGATGGGAAAATGCTATTTGAATACCAATCTGGCAACACACTGGCTTCAGCTAGCAACGGGGATAGAAAGGAACTGTTTTGCTTCAAAAAGGACTGGCCACCGTAGCCATACATCAGGCACCACCACAACGTGGGGCAGAGAACCACAGAGTCCCAGGGGCAGAGAGGCTCCTCTACCTAGGTAAATCCTCCCGGCTTGAAAATGATGACTTACAATTAGAGGGTTTTCATTTGGGACCTGAAAGCTGAAAGCTGTGCATGACAGGAAATTATGCAAGTTGAAATCCAATTGTGTTTTTTTTCCCTTTCTTTGCTCTGAGGACTACACCTGTTTTTCCTTTAGACAAATGTTTTTTGTTCCATTGGCATCTCCTGGGGTAAGTGTTTCCAGGAAGGCAAAATTGAAGTCTCATCCCTTTTATAATGCATTAATGTATGTACATGTACAAAGGCAAGGCTGTGATATCGCTGCCGTGGCCACCATCTTGCTTTTCCCCCTCCCCTCCCCACAATTGGATGGCAGTGCGTACTTCCCACTGAGCTCTCTACCTTGGTGTCTCTAAAGAGACCCTGTTTGGGGATACATTTGGAATTGTGACATGACATGAGCATCTCACAAACTCATCACATCGTTGCCGGTGACATGGTGGATACGGCTGGCACCCAGAGACACAATTTGCCTGAAAGTACACTATGAACTTGCTTACTGCCACCTTCAACATTTCAGGAAAGCCCTCTGCAACCTCAAGTTACCTCTGTCTCTTTTCTAGATCCTTGGTGCTCCCTTAGCTTGGTTGTTTTCTTGCTGACGTTTCATTACCCATCATCATCGTCGTTGTCAAGTTGTAAGGGACCTTGGAGGTCATCTAGTCCAACCCCCTGCTCAGGCAGGAAACCCTATACCATTTCGGAAAAACGGCTGTCGAGTGTCTTCTTAAAAACTTCCAGTGTTAAGAGCATTCACAGCTTCTGGAGGCAGGTTGTTCCACTGATTAATTGTTCCAACTGTCAGGAAGTTTCTCTTCAGTTCTAGGTTGCTTCTCTCCTTGATTAGTTTCCATCCATTGCTTCTTGTCCTGCCTTTGGATGCTTTGGAGAATAGCTTGACTCCCTCTTCTTTGTGGCAGCCCCTGAGATATTGGAACACTGGTATCATGTCCCCCGTCGTCCTTCTCTTCATTAAACTAGACATACCCAATTCCAGCAACCGTTCCCTATATGTTTTAGCCTTCAGTCCCCTAATCATCTTTGTTGCTCTTCTCTGCACTCTTTCTAGAGTCTCAACATCTTTTTTACATCGTGGTGACCAAAACTGGATGCAGTATTCCAAGTGTGGCCTTACCAAGGCATTGTAAAGTGGTATTAGTACTTCACGTGATCTTGATTCTATCCCTCTGTTAATGCAGCCTAGCACTGTGTTGGCTTTTTTGGCAGCTGCAGCACACGGCTGGCTCATATTGAAGTGATTGTCTACTAAGACTCCGAGGTCCCTCTCAGTGCTAGCCTAGGACCCCCAACATTTCAACCCTGAATTACAAATATTCTCCTTTATTGGTTCCACATACGGGCATCAAACGCTTCAGAAAGTACGCAAATGGGAACACCAGCACTGACGATGTTACCTAATTTGGGTAACAAAACGTCAGCAAGAAAACAACCAAGTTCAGGGAGCACCAAGGACCCCTCACTTCAACCCTGAGCTACAAATATTCTCCTTTATGCAACACCCTAAGGTAAAGGTCGTTTCCAACTCTAGGGGCCGGTGCTCATCTCCGTTTCAAAGCCGAAGAGCCAGCACTTGTCCGAGGACGTCTCTGTGGTCATGTGGCCGGCATGACTAGACGCCAAAGGCGCACGGAACGCTGTTACCTTCCCACCGCAGTGGTCCCTATTTTTCTACTTGCATTTTTTTTACGTGCTTTCGAACTGCTAGGTTGGCAGAAGCTGGGACACGTAACAGGCGCTCACTCTGTTACGTGGCACTTGGGATTCGACCCGCCAAACTGCCGACCTTCTGATCGACAAGCTCAGCGTCCTAACCCACTGAGCCACCGCGTCCCTCTATGCAACACCCTAGACTTCAGCAAATTTTCTTGGCTATGAATGCTTGAGGACACGGTCATTTTGGCTAATGAAAATGCTGTTGGAGGAGAACTCTTTGTTCCGCGGCATGTCAGCTTCTTGTTTATTTTTATTACCTTCCCACCGTCCCTATTTTTCTACTTGCATTTTTTTTACGTGCTTTCGAACTGCTAGGTTGGCAGAAGCTGGGACACGTAACAGGCACTCACTCTGTTACGCGGCACTTGGGATTCGACCCGCCAAACTGCCAACCTTCTGATCGACAAGCTCAGCGTCCTAACCCACTGAGCCACCGCGTCCCTCTATGCAACACCCTAGACTTCAGCAAATTTTCTTGGCTATGAATGCTTGAGGACATGGTCATTTTGGCTAATGAAAATGCTGTTGGAGGAGAACTCTTTGTTCCGCGGCATGTCAGCTTCTTGTTTATTTATTTATTTATTTTTAAAAAAACTAAAACATTAAAATATCAGGTGGGGGAAGGGAGTTTGGAGAATGGCAAAAGAAGGCTTCCCAGTCTCTCTGAGTAATTCACTAGCCCCTGTGGGGAACCCAACAAAGCGCTCAGTATTATCCCAGGCCCTCAACCATAACCTTTCCTTGATCATTAATTGCGAGCTATTTAATCTTAATGGGATATATTTTTCACAGCAGCAAATTCCAGAGATTAAAACCAGTGGGAATAAAGACACTCAGATGTTTAGACTACAAGCAAACTAAAAAAGAAATGGAGAAGCAAATGAAAAACGGTCTCGGCTTGCATTTTGGGGGAGGAGGAGGAGGAGGAGGAGGAGGAGGAGGAGGAGGAGAAAGAAAGCATTGTTAAGGTGCTTAGTAAGAAATCAAGAAGAAGTTCCACTGACTTTATTTGATCCGCCAAAGAAATTCCTCAGGTGTTGCTTTGCTGCTATCAATTTCTCGCCCAGTTGTCGCTCTTTCCTCAAAGATTTGGGGGACGGCAAGCTCCACCCACTTCCTGTTTTGTTCCCTTCCTCAGTTACCCTTTGGCATGGTGCCCCTTGTTGATCCAAGCGTCCTTCGCTTCGAGAGCGCCAGAACCCTCCCGGGTCTTGAAGCGGGAGCTGAAGACAGTTGATCACCTCGGTGTCATCTAAGCGAATGCTTGGGGTGGAAGGTTTCTCCTGCTTTTCACAGTCGTTCCTCAACTCCGGATCCTCACAGCTCTGATGCTGCTTCCGAAGGGTACTCCGCTGCCATGGCAGGAAGTCACAATCTACGAGGCAACCTTCAGAGCCGCACTTCTGGAGAGGGCTCAACATCTACATGGAGAAGAAAACTTTTTTAGTACCGTGCATATTCCTTGGAGGTACTTGACCATCCACCAAGACAGAACAACAGAATAACAGAGTTGGAAGGGACCTTGGAGGTCTTCTAGTCCAACCCACTGCTCAAAGCAGGAGACCCTATACCATTTTTGACAAATGATTGTCCAGTCCCTTCTTAAAAGCCTCCAGTGTTTGAGCACCCACAACCTCTGGAGACAAGTCGCTCCACTGGTTGATTGTTCTAGCTGTCAGGAAATTTCCCCTTAGTTCTAGGTTGCTTCTCTCCTTGGTTAGTTTCCATCCATTGCTTCTTGTCCTGCCCTCAGGTGCTTTGGAAAATAGATTGACCCCCTCTGCTTTGTGGCAACCCCTGAGATAGAACACTGCTGTCATGTCGCCCCCGGTCCTAGTGGAGATATTCCTCTTGAGACTGTCACATTGGCTCATGATTCACCAAATAAGAATCCAGAACAGCCATTCCTCATATCAGTGCCTCGGTTATGGAACTCCCTGTTGGTATATTTGTGGCTGGCACTGAGCCTCAAAAGCTTCCAGCGCTTGCTAATGACATACCTGTTTACCCAGATTCTTGATATTGGCACTGTTGCTTGTTTTTATCTGGCCGTGTCCCTGCTTGCACTTAAACCATGGCACAAACACTCCCTGTTTGTGATACCGCTATTCTGACTTTGGCTGTTGCCTTCACCTTTTCTTTGATTCATTAAGAAGACAGCCTAAAGATGTCACTACCTGTAGGGGTGCCAAAGTGGTAAGAGGTAGTCCTTGACTTAAGACCAAAACTGAGCCCCAAATGAGTTTGGCTCCAGTTTACAAGCTTTTCTTGCCACAGTTGTTAAATGAATCCCTGCAGTTGTTAAATTAGTAACACGGTTGTTAAATGAATCTGGCTTCCCCATTGACCTTGCTTGCCAGAAGGTCGCAAAAGCAGATCACATGATCCTGGGACACTGCAACCGTCATAAATATGAGTCAGTTGCCAACCATCTGAATGTTGACCACGTGACCATGGAGATGCTGCAACGGTCCTAAGTGTGAAAAATGGTCACAAGTCACTTTTTTTCAGGGCCGTTGTGACTTCGAATGGTCACTAAATGAAATGTTATAAGTTGAGGACTGCCTGTATTTCCTTCCTTATTCCAACACTATGGAAAGGCAGCTTCAAGGTGTATCAAATGGGCCAGGCTTTGTCTATCATTATTTTGGAAGGAAGTCAGGTAATGGCTAATGACCAAATAGCTGAGCCACAAGAAGGCCTGGCAATGGGCACAGCTTTTTATGTGCTGTCTTAATTCTCCAACAAGGCTGAACAGAGAGCTCCATAATTAAAAGTACCGTTGCCCTTTCTGCAAAGTTTTTTAGTATCAGGTGTTGTTTTCTTTAAATTCAATGATTCGTTTAAATTCTCCCTGTTTTTAAATCTTAAATAAATGTCTCGTTAAAAACTTGAAAACTTCAGGAAAATATTTTCCTGAATAAATATAGCAGTAGCACTTAGACTTATATACCACTTTACAGTGCTTTACAGCATTCTCTAATTGGTTTACAGAGTCAGCATGTTGCCCCCAACAATCTGGGTCCTCATTTTACTGACCTTGGATGATGGAAATTTAAATCAACCTTGAGACGGTCAGGACCAAACTGCTAGCAGAATTAGCCAGCGATACTGCATTCTAACCATTGCGCCGCTATTCCACCACGGCTATCAGTGTCATTTTGGTTAAACCGATGGAGGAAAACCACAACCCCCACATCAACTGTTCTATTCTGCAGGGTTTGATAACATATAATAGGCCCCTAGTCTTCTTCTGGAGCTCTAGATCCTTGGAATGGAATAAAATAACAGAGTTGGAGGTCTTCCAGTCCAACCCCCTGCTCAGGCAGGAAACCCTATACCATTTCAGACAAACGGTTGTCCAGTCTCTTCTTAAAAACTTCCAGTGTTGGAGCATTCACAACTTCTGGAGGCAAGTTGTGCCACTGATTAATTGTTCTTATTGTCAGGAAATTCCTCCTTAGTTCTAGGTTGCTTCTCTCTTTGATTAGTTTCCATCCGTAGCTTCTTGTCCTGCCTTCAGGTGCTTTGGAGAATAGCTTGACTCTCTCTTCTTTGTGGCAGCCCCTGAGATATTGGAACGCTGCTATCATGTCACCCCTCGTCCTTCTCTTCATTAGACTAGACATACCCAAGTCCAGCAACCGTTCCTTATATGTTTTAGCCTCCAGTCCCCTAATCATCTTTGTTGCTCTTCTCTGCACTCTTTCTAGAGTCTCAAAGATTACTTGGCCAGCCCTACCCCAAATAGTCAGCAAGGTAACAGAGCATGTAGTCAATCTTGGCTGACTTTGACAAAGCTAAAGTCAGATATGGTTGGTACTTTGATGGGAGACTACCAGCCATTTCCAAGACTGGAGACTAGACAGGGAAGGCAGAAAAACAATCCACCAAATGCAGTGGCAAGGCACTTCCAGATTGTCACCAAAAAAACCCTATGCCTACTCTAAGTCAAGCTCAACCCGAGATGTTATCTTTCCTCTTCTCCAAGACCCAGTAAGGTTTATTTTTAAAATATTGCCTTCCCCCTTCCTATTTCCTAAGAAATATCGAAAACTGACGGCAGAAAAAGACCTAGGGGTCCATTGAGTTCGCCCTTTGACGTTTTGTTTGTTTTCTTTTTCACTTATTGATGTATTTATTACTTTTAATTATTATTAATAAAGGAGAATATTTGTAGCTCAGGTTTGAAATGAGGAGTGTCTTGGTGTTCTCTGGGCTTGGTTGTTTTCTTGGAGACGTTTCATTACCTAACTAGGTAACGTCATGAGGGCTAAATTGGGCAATGAATCGTCTGCAAGAAAACAAGCAAGCTCACAGAGCACCATGGGCCTCTCATTAATTACTTTTTTTTAAATTTTATAATTTTTGTGGGATGATGGGACATGTGTTTATCCCAAGCATGTTTAAACTCAGCTACTGATAACTGACCCACTGTCTTCACTGGTTCCAAGCTTCTGCTACTCTTTCTGTAGTGCAGGTAGTTCTCGACTTATGACCACAGTTGAGCCCAAAATTTCTGTTGTTAAGTGAGACATTTGTTAAGTGAGTTTTGCTCCGTTTTATGATCTTTCTTGCCACAGTTGTTAAGTGAATCCCTGCAGTTGATGTTAGTAACCTGGCTGTTAAGTGAATCTGTTTTCACCATTGATTTTGTTTGTCAGAAGGTCACAAAGAAGTGATCCCATGACCTTGGGATGTAGCAACGGTCATAAGTAGTGACCATGGGGATGTTACAAAGGTTGTAACTGTGAAAAATGGTCATAACTCAGTTTTTTACAGTGCCGTTGTAACTTTGAACGGTCACTAAATGAACTGTTGTGAGTCGAGGACTGCCTGTAATACTTTCTAACATTACTTCTGAACATCCCTCATGTCAGTTTGGGATTATGCTGTTTTTTGTTTTTTGTTTGCTTAACACTGAAAAGGCTGCCTTTATCTAGAACAGGGGTAGGCAACCTTGTGTCTTTTATGACTCGTGGACTTCAACTCCCAGAATTCCTGAGCCAGCATGGCTCAGCTTGGAAACCTCTCCCTTTCCCCTCACCATGGCTGGCTCAGGAATTCTGGGAGTTGAAGTCCACGAGTCATAAAAGAGACAAGGTTGCCTATACCCCTGATCTAAAACATTAGTCACAACCTTAATATATTTAAAGGTTTCAATCATGTTTCCCCCCCCCCCCGTTTCCCTTCTGTCCTGCAGGCTGTACTTATTCAGTTCCTCCAATCTCTCCTGATATGTTTTGTCCCTCAGACCTCCACCATTTTTGTTGTCTGTCTTTAGACTTGCTCCGTCTTATCAATCCTTTTAAACTGATAGATGCAATATTATGGCTTAATGACCTTTTCATGGAAGGGAGAGTGAATCAGCTTCTGCTTTTACCAGCAATATTTTTGCTCCTGAATGACACGTAAGTCCAAAAGGACTGCTGTGCTTCCTTAACGCTTCTCTTGCATAGACTTCTTCCAGTCTGTAAACTAAAACTGGAGGTTTTTAAGAAGAGACTGGACAGCCATTTGCCTGAAATGGTATAGGGTTTCCTGCCTGAGCAGGGGGTGGGACTAGATGACCTCCAAGGTCCCTTCCAACTTTATATTATTATTATTATTATTATTATTATTATTATTATTATTATTATTATTATTATTATTATTATTATTATTAGCGATGACATAGGATACTGCAATTCTTTACAGTTTGAAAGCAATCTCGCGGTGAATTTACTTACCAAGACATCCCCTTGGCTATTAATCATTACTAATCAAACTGGCCATTACTTCGGGCCTAAGAGCAATATACTGGGGCATATGGGTGAAGGTGAGCGATGACCACTATGGGAACAGGATGATGAGCTATGTGGTTCTTTGGTTCAGCAGATTCTTTACACTGCTTTTTGAAGGTACCCCCTGATTTCAACGGGAATGTGGTTTCTAAAGAGATTGGCCATAAAATTATTCCTAGTAATATGCCAAGCACACACCTCGATAGCAAAAAAAAGAAGCGGGTCCTGTTCAAAGGGAGCTTAAGAGTTAAAAATTCAAAAATGGAAATAAGAAGAAACAGAGGGACAAGGATCCACGAGGAAAGAATGTAAACACACATATTTAAATATAATCCTATGAATCTATGAATGTTCCCTCTGAGAAAGTCTTCTACTTTCAACAGTTCACTTCATTTAGTGACCGTTCGACGTTAAAACAGCACAAAAAAAGTGACTAATGGCCATTTTTCATACTTACGCCCACATGGTCATACGATCAAAATTCAAATGACTGGCAACTGATTCACATTTACGACGGTTGCAAGTGTCCTGGGCTCATGTCATCGATCCCTTTTTGATTGATTGATTGATTAAATTTATATGCCACCCTTCTCCCTAAGGACTCAGGGCGGCTCACAACAATAAAAAATTAAGAAACATAAAGTACAAAAATTTAAAAAGAATTAAACAATAAATATGATAAATACATGACAATTTAACCCAAGGAAAGCCTAATTTAAACCATAATCAGTCCAGACCCGCTTGTTGAAATAACCAGGTCTTCAGGTCACGGCGGAAGGACCGAAGGTCAGGGGCCATCCACATCTCCGGAGACCTTCTGACAAGCAAAGTCAATGGGGAAGCCGGATTCGCTTAGCAACCGTGTTACTAGCTTAACCACTGCAGTGATTCGCTTAACTAATGGGGCAAGAAAGGTCGCAAAATGGGGCAAAACTCACCTAACAACCGTCTCATTTAGCAATAGAAATCGGGGGCTCCATTGTGGTCATAAGTTCTAGATTCACAGCTCTCCTTAGATCACATAGGAGCTGTGACTAGGGGGGCTTTCACTCAGGTTCGTCTGGTACGCCAGCTACGACCCTATCTGGACCTGGATGCCTTACGTACAGTCACCCATGCACTTGTGACCTCTCGTCTTGACTACTGCAACGCTCTTTACATGGGGCTGCCCTTGAGAACCACTCGGAAGCTTCAACTGGTACAGAGTGCAGCTGCACGAGTGCTTTTGGGGGGTCTCCCGATACTCCCATATTACACCTCTGCTTCGTGAGCTGCACTGGCTTCCAGTTGCCTTCCGGGTGAAATTCAAGGTGCTGGTGATGACATACAAAGCCCTACATGGCATGGTTCCGGATTACCTACGGGAGCACCTACTGCCAGCGTCAACACCCCCTCCGTCCTGTGCGCTCCCACAGAGAGGGCCTCCTCAGGGTGCCACCGGTCAGAGAATGCCGGCTGGTGACCCCCAGGGGGAGAGCATTCTCGGTGGGTGCGCCAATCCTCTGGAACCGCTTACCAGCCGAAATCCGGATGGCCCCCGACCTTCGCACCTTTCGGCGAGATTTAAAAACCTATCTATTCCAGCAAGCCGGCCTGGCCTGATAGGTTTGGGGTTTTATTTGTAGATCTGGGGTTTTATTTGTTTTATTGTTGGTTTATTGTATACTTACTTTGCTCTGTACACCGCCCTGAGTCCTCCGGGAGAAGGGCGGTATATAAAACGAATAAATAAATAAGTGGAGGACTAGCTGTACAGGAACAGAGTAGGGAAACGCACTGTACGCGCTTTGCGTTCAAAAGTGGGAAGCAATCCTCGCTTCTGTACTGCCTTCTTTGGTGTGGTCACCCGTGGCGATGAAAGTAAACAAGTGTCACCCACACACAAGAGAGGCATTAGCAGAGTTAGGGAGGATAGGTTCCGCTTGTGGGCTCTTGAGAAAACAACACAAACACACACCCTCTCCAAGGAAGGGGAAACAGACAAAAAGTTCCTGGGAAAGGGCACTTCCGGCTTCAGGCCTGAACAGAGACGCTCCAGGCTGCACGATGTTACTCTGGTTCTACGCGTTGGGTTCCTAAACCCAAATACGTGCAGAAAAGAGGGAGCTGAATGGCACTCTGTAGAAACTCAGAACTGGTTAAAGACTGCATGATAAAGTGGGCACAAAATATTCAGGAACCAATTTCGTTGGACACCTGGGAGACAATTTGGGTCAGAAATGTTAAATTTACTCAGGCTCAAAATTTAAGAGAAAGTTTTTATAAAATGTTTTATAGATGGCATCTGGATCCCAAGAAGTTGTCCAACATGTATCCTAATTTACAGTCTAAATGTTGGAGGTGTGGTAGTTTAGAAGCTACCTATTTTCACATGTGGTGGACTTGTAGAAATATAAAAGCTTTTTGGATTAAAATTTGGTGGAACATTCAAAAGATTTTTAAGAGAAAGATAAAGTTTTCTCCGCAATGGTTTCTATTGGGTATTGTTGTAGATTGTGATGTTAAAGAAACTAATTTGATGTTGAACATGATAACAGCAGCACGGTTACTGGTGGGACAATATTGGAAGAAGGATAGTTTGCCTACTATAGAAGAATGGGTGCTTAAAGTTTCGAATCTTGCAGAAATGTCTAAGATTTCTGCTTATTTGAAAGATCATTCACAGGAAAGATATATTTCAGTTTGGAGGAGATGGATAAATTATATTCAGAACAAATATGGGACTAAAAAGTTCCATTTAGCTTATGAGTAGTTTTTAGTGGGATATTCTTATTGGCACGTTGTTTGTAGTTATATTAAAGGGGAGTTAAAGCACATTATGAATTTGGTTAATTGTATATTATGCATAATTTTTATTTAGAATATGATTATTGTAACTATAATCCTGTATTTAGCTCTGGGAAGTGGGGGGGGAAGTGGGTGGGTTTGGGGTGGGAGGGATTTGGGGATATATTGTAAAATTTTGTTTTTGTAAAACTCTTTAATAAAAAAAAAGAAACTCAGAGGCTCCCTTATTCTCATCGGTCAGCTGCTGCCTTTGTGCAAAGCCTGCAGACGGGGAGAGAAATCTGGGAAAACTTGTTTGAGCTGCGCCCCCCCACCCCCCGCCAACCCGCCCCCGCTGCCTCTAAATGTCTCTCTTCTGGAGAAGAGTCATACAATTTTTCTGGCCTGCAAGGACTCCATCCATTTGCCCTTCTGATGGGAATTGATCCAAAGCAGCAACTCCTTCCAGAAGCTAATTCAAAAATTATTCGGCGGAATCTTGGCATCCGAAGTGGAAAAACATCTTGAGTGGAACTATATCCCACTCATTATCAGTATTACTTCCCCCCACCCCACCCCACCTTTTCTAGTGCGCTCTGACGCACAATCTAATAGATGCGTGATGGTGCTGGGACTGATAGGGGGGAAAAAAATAAAAATTATGCGTGACTCAAAAACCACTCGCCCGGCAATCTTAATCCAATCTGGCATCGGCTTTCATCAGCCTCCCAACCTCAAAGCAGAGCCAGATTATCTTTAGAGATTGGGGGAAGGTGGTTCTGAGTTTAGCCTACCCATCTTGGAGGGGAACATGGCAATCACAGTCTCTGAAGAGGCATTTTACTCCACAATGTGTGAGACAACAGGGTGTCTCTTCTAAAATTACCTTGGCTACTTCCACATTTAAATCTCACCCCCCCCCCGAAAGGGATTGGAGATATTTCTCCCCCTGGTATGAACACGTCTATTTATTACATGGATGTACAGGTAGTCCTCGACTTACAACAGTTCATCTAGTGAACGTCTGAGGCTACAACGGCACTGAAAAATGTGGCTGATGACTGTCTTTCCAACTTAAGACTGTGGGGAGCATCCCCAGGGTCACATGATCAAAATTCAGAGGCTTGCCAACTGACTCATATTTACGATGGTTGCAGTGTGCTAGAGTCACGCGATCACCTTTTGTGACCTCCTGACAAGCACGGCCAATGAGCCTTCCATCCTTCCGAGGTAGGTAAAACGAGGACCCAGATTGTTGGGGGCAAGAAGCTGACTTTGTAATAATGCTGCTTGGGGGGGTGTGCGTGAAAGCCCTAATAAGCAGGCATATACATAGAATGAAGGCTACTGCTAAGCTTGTAAGCCGCCCTGAGTCTTCGGAGAAGGGTGGGATATAAATGGAATTAAAATAAAAAAATAAAAATACATAAAAAAATTAACTATCTTAATATCTGCCGTTATGCACTTGACAACTGTAGCTAGGAAGGCTGTAAAATGGGGTGAAATTCATTTAACAAGTGTCTTGCTTAGCAAAAGGAATTTTGGACTCAGTTGTGGTCATAAGTCAAGGACAACCAGCGGGCGGGGAGTAAAGTATGGGTGACAGTCAGGAGGAATAGATGCAAATGGTGCAGAAGACCTACGCAAAGGTCATTCTAGTTACAGCCACCATCTGTTCCTTAAGTACAAGTCCAGAGGACCCCCAAATTGTGCATCAGTTCGATCTGGGTGTGTGTGCTCCCCATTCAAAGCCAGAGGTGGCAAGTCCCTAGCAGCAGGAGGTACACATTTCCACAGAAAATGTATAAAGTTTTCATCTATCAACTAATTAGGTTTCCACCACGTGGTTTGTTGGCTCTCTCTAGGAATTTTGCATGCCAAACGCCAAACCATGTTGACTTACAAACCATAGCTTGACATGCAGCATAGGCCCAGAATATAATAGGTGGTCCTTGTTTAGTGACAATTAGGTCTGGCAACTTGATCATTAAGCAAAGGGGTCACTAAGTGAATTTCCCAACTGTGCTTATTATCTTATGGGGGCAAGGAGCAAAGAAACCCAATTTTCTCATTTCCCATGAGTCAAAATTAAAAAAAGGGCAAGGGACAGAATAAAGGTAAAGGTAAAGGTTCCCCCACACATGCGTGCTAGTCATTTCCGACTCTAGGGGCCGGTGCTCATCTCCGTTTCAAAGCCAAAGAGCCAGCTCTTGTCCGAGGACGTCTCTGTGGTCATGTGGCCGGCATGACTAGACGCCAAAGGCGCATGGAACGCTGTTACCTTCCCACCGTAGTGGTCCCTATTTTTCTACTTGCATTTTTTTTACGTGCTTTCGAACTGCTAGGTTGGCAGAAGCTGGGACGCGTAACAGGCACTCACTCTGTTACGCGGCACTCGGGATTCGACCCGCCAAACTGCCGACCTTCTGATTGACAAGCTCAGCGTGCTAACCCCCTGAGCCACCGCATCCCTTAAGGGACAGACTACCCCATGCTTTTCTCCTGGCCCACAAGGAAGAGAAAACGTATTTATTCAAGGCTAGTCTAGGAACCCAGCAAGCTGGCTGAGAGAAGAGCAACAGTCTTGGACCTGCCGGCTTGTCAATTATTATGGAATTCTAATTTTCTATAATAACCTAGGACAAAGCTGAGTTATGCAAACAATTCCTTTACCAGCCTGATACACTCCAAGCGTGTGGTATCTCAGAGGTCCCCCAACCTTTTGGGCACCAGGGACCGGTTCCACAGAGAGAGGTTTTTCCACGGACTGGAGGGTGCGTGGTTTTGTGTGCTGCCTGCATCCTGCGGATGGCGCTTTGCTCGTTTGTGCGGACCGGTTGCTGGCATGCCACAGCCCGGTACTGGTCCACGGACAGGGGGTTGGGGACCCCTGTGGTATCTGAATGCCCAGAAGTAGCTATGTCACAAAGGCTTCTAGAAGTTGGCACTTCTAGAGGGCACTTGGTTGAAGACAGCTGGGCTTGACATTTGGCAACTATTAAAACTAACGCCTGCGTGGCTGGGCTCAATATTGTAGAGAGAGCTGTTTTTGTTTTTTGACAATCCGTGCAAATCCAGCCACTGCGGTTTATCAATAAAGGAGAATATTTGTAGCTCAGGGTTGAAATGAGATATTCCTCGGTACTCTCTGAGCTTGGCTGTTTTCTTGCAGAGGTTTCATTACCCAGATTAGGTAACATTGTCAGTCCTAGTAGTTTCATTACGTAATCTGGGTAATGAAACATCTGCAAGAAAACAACCAAGCTCAGAGAGCACCAACGACATCTCCTTGTGGCTTATTCAAGGAAAGATCGTTAAGCTAATTTGTGCTTAGCGCTATGTCTGAACCAGGTCAATTGTCTCCTCCTGTGAGAAGGAGGGAAGCTCCTTTTGATCTGGCTAGAACACTATTTCTCAATCTTGGCCATTCCGAGTTGTGTGGAATTCAAATCCCAGAATTCCACAGCCAGCATGGCTACGGATGGGAATTCTGGGAACTGAAGTCCACATATGTTGAACTTGCTAAGACAGGGAGATAACTGGCTAGGGACTAAATAAGAGAAGTGACCGGCCTCAGATCGAATTTCATTCCGAATGGAGATCTAAAATCTAGTCCCTAAACCCAGCCACACCCACATCAAATTGGTTTTCAATTACACACATTTTGCGGATACACGTTTAGTGTCGTTGGTTAAAAATCGAGCAGACTCTTCAAAAGTCTACAGGATATGAATGCCCCATGTTAAGTATCTGTAAACTGTAAACCGGGCCCTGCAAAATACAGCTTGGCTAGCTTGTTTGAGTCACTCTTTCTTTGTGGGTGCACTTGTTCTCTGCTGGTGCTGCAGAAGCCTTTTATTATGCACACCACAAGGAGGAAATGGAACAGGCTGGAAAGGCATGTAGTTAGTTATTTATTGTTCTGGGCCACCCACTACAGTTTGGTGGGCAGCTCTTGGCATGTCACAGCCTTGGGTCCACAAAACAAAACAAAAGGTACACCCCAGCTTTAATCGGTGCCTCTACACAGAAACTACCGAAGCAACGGATGGAAACTAGTCGAGAGAAGCAACCTAGAGCTAAGGAGAAACTTCCTGACAGTTAGAACAACTAACCAGTGGAACAACCTGCCTCCAGAAGCTGTGAATGCTCCAACACTGGAAGTTTTTAAGAAGAGACTGGCCAGCCACTTGTCTGAAATGGTATAGGGTTTCCTGCCTGAGCAGGGGGTTGGACTAGATGACCCCCAAGGTCCCTTCCAACTTCTTCTTCTTCTTCTTCTTCTTCTTCTTCTTCTTCTTCTTCTTCTTCTTCTTCTTCTTCTTATTATTATTATTATTATTATTATTATTATTATTATTATTATTATTATTCTTATTATTATTATTATTATTATTATTATTATTATTATTATTATTATTATTATTATTATTATTTTCAGCTGTTAGGCCAACTTGCCCACCAGAAATCAAACAAGTGAGAAAGTCCTGGAAGTTGGAAAATGTCTTTTTTTTTAAAATTCCATTTTATATCCCGCCCTTTTCCGAAGACTCAGGGCGGCTTACAAACTTAGCAGTAGCCTTCATTCTATGTATATGCCTGCTTATTAGGGCTTTCACACACACACACACACCCAAGTGGCATTATTACAAAGTCAGCTTAATTCCCCCCAACAATCTGGGTCCTCATTTTACCTACCTGGGAAGGATGGAAGGCTGAGTCAACCTTGAGCCTGGTGGGATGCGAACCTGCACTAATTGCAGGCAGCTGGTGTTACTTCAGGAGGCATTAGCCCACTGCTCCACCAAGGCTCTTCTAGGTCCCCTGCTTTGTTTGTTTGTTTAAAAAAAACTAAAGCAGGGAGCGCAATTACACTATTAAAATTTCACCAGGAGGCACAGAAGCTAGCAGCCTCTCTCCGAGCTGATCCTGCTACAGCTGAGGCCGCCAAGCAGGGAAAGAAGGGTTAAATCTCCAAACTTTGTTTGCACCCCAAGGGAGAGCCAAAGGTCAGAGACGAGTTTCTGGCTTATGTCTCTGCGGAGATGTAAATCGAGGGCTTGCAGAAAGGGAAGGGAAAGACCTGGCTCTTAAACCCCACCCCACCCCCCACCCCACTTCCAAGCCTTCTTCAGTCTCTCTATCTCACATAACACTTTGCGCCAAACGGCCGCCAATGGCCTGTCCTTGTCACCCTGG